>NC_083338.1:40903775-41514154 GCF_019175385.1 Lycium barbarum
CATTGGATAATCTTCTTCAGTATAATTCCAGTCCGTAAGATGTAAAAAGATAGCTCCTCCCTTGAGGATTCGTAATCCTATAATGAGCTGACATCGAATCCAACGAACTATTTGTTCTTGACTTAATAAAGCTTTGCCCCAGATAGATGCCATGATCTAAGTTTACTAATCAATTCTGATACTGACTAACTGCTGAACTCACAAGTCCTGAACAATTCCTCTTTATCTTGACATAAACTGAGTTACACTAGTTTTGTGGCTTGAATATTAGCGACGTTCTTTGCTTTCATTGACTTCTCAATCATCGGGGTCTTGCCATCACTCTATTTATTGACCTTGTTGTAAACTCAACTATCTTTAGTAAGGGTGCGCTAAAATCTCATAGAGTACTTATATAATTAATATCGACGCTTATCCCAATATATCTTTCCCTGTACACATAGCTGTAGCTAACTTAAGAGCATGGGTCGAATGATTCTTCTTGTACTTTCACCACTATCTTGAGGCATGAGCTATAACCTCTCTATGTTGTATTAATCCATAACTTAGCCCAATGCTTGAATCATCATAACGCGTAATATGGCTATCCGGGCCCCTTAAGAAGATTACACTTGACGCTGAAACTCGCTTATTACTTGTCTTCTGGAAACTTAGGCTTACAATTATTAGTCCTTTGGAGTCTAGCTATTTCCTTGGCCAGTTTATCCGTGGCACGAAACGTAAGAAAAAATTCTTCACAAGGTTTCAATAATAACTGGCTATGTCCAAAAATCACTGCCTTCTATGAATTTTCTAGCCCTTGGGCAATTTTGTATAGCTTCAACTCTCCTTAATTCTAACCTTAGAAGTACCATACCGTTTGATCAGAACTTTTATTTTGAAAGAAAAAAAAACTTCTAAGTCGACAATTCCTGAGCCTGATGAACTATAGGTCTGCACATAACAAACAACATGCTCTGACTTTGAGCAAGAGTAACCCCAAGATCGCCTAGGAACACTGTTACGAATAGGTTTCGAAGGAGTCTAAACACACTTACTCATCAAGCCCGTAATACTGCTGGGGCCTTAGTCAGTCCAAATGACATTGCTCAAAACTTGAGGTAACTTACCTGATCCTGAAAGTTGTCTTTGGAACGCCTTTCCTCTGACCCTTATCTGGGAATAACTGGAGCCCATGTTCATCTTTAAGGAAGCATTCTGTGCTAGCAAAACAAATCGTCAACCCCTTAATCGTACTTGCTCATCCTTATCTATCATCTTATTTAGCTGCTTACAATCACTTGTACATATACAAGGAGCTATCCTACTTCCTCATAACCCGAACTGATTCAACTAATCCTTCAAATACTCTTTATTTTCTTCAACTTCGTAGGGATCATTTGTATAAGGTGAAGTAAATATTGGCTGCGCGTTTGACAATACTTTTGTTTAGCAAGACTAATCCTTTTCTTAGAGAAAGTCTTGGGGTCTCCCTCGGACATCCCTAAAACTTATTCACCATAAAGGTGAACTGAAAGATCGATAACTTGGCTTTCATAATATGAAATATAATCAAACGGTATGCATACTTGTTTCTGATTCATCTTCTCGATCTTAGGACAAGAGATAAACTTATTCCTTAGTACTTATACAACTTTGCGTGACTTGAGTGCCTTTGAAGGTTTGCACCCAATTTCTTTTGTAGACTATATCATTCTGGTCTGGAAGGCATTCTATATAGTTTATAGGCTACTCAAAGATATTCCTATAATGTTCCGCTTAATATCTTATTCTCTATCCTGCATTAGAACATATCCTTTGGCAGAACACATAATTCACTCCTTGACTTTCAATGGCTTGGTTCTTTACATATCACAAAACCCGCAATCCTTCAAGACGTTGACCGTAACAATTACTCCCTCAAGTTACCTTGTAACTATCTTGTAATCCTTAGTCAAAATTTTATATATTCTATAATCTAGTCCGTGCCAAGGACCTCAAATTCATTGATTAACTCACTTTCTGATCCTGCTCCTTACTTTCCGGTCTATGAAGCCTTGATTTACATACACTATTAATACAAATCTTTCAGTATCCTTTTATTTGATCACATACCGCACTCCTTTTCCATAGGTATCTGCAAATCTCATCTACTTGTATCTACTACACCTTCTATCATTGGTGCCTTATTTCTTTATTCAGCTTTTTTTTTGTTTCGTTCCTCTTAAAAGCCAATATACTATAAGCCCAGGGTGCTTCAATCTAATACTGCTAATAAGTCTAGGGGATTAAATGCCACCTCATCTTTCTTCAATTTCTTACAATTCTTATGTCCCACCTAATCTGCTTAGTCATACTACAACTTCTGTATCCATCCCTGAGAAATCCCTCTGAGAGCACATAAACTTATATGACTTAAAATTTCAATTCGGACTTCAAAATTCATGTCCATAATAAGGATGTCCTGATTATAATTATTCGTAAAACAATCCACTATCAACTTTCTGAAGCCCCAGAGTAACGAATGATTGATTATGTCCTGAGATTAGGTCATATACATATAAAAAACAATTGGTTCTGACGGAAAGAGCCACATACCTGTAATAAGATACTGGAGAACTTAGGTCGGATATATCTAGGAATAAAGCCCTTTGTCCTTATTAAAAGCACTGCTCCTTAACTTACTCTCTTCTTCCTCTATCTCGTACTTCCCACGATCTATGGGTAACTCCTGGTTAACTAAATCCCAAGATAGAGAACTAGATACCTTTGTGATTCTAACATCAGAAGCAGGGCTAACATAATGCTGAAACGTAGGGAAAATCTGGATGTGCCAAGCTCTGTACTTCCTCAATTGCGTCTTCGTCCACAGGAATCTCTCGTGAACCCTTAAACAGGTCTTTGTCATATGATTTCTCATTCGGGTCTCCTCTACTGGAGCCACATCCTCCGATGGGTCTGTTTCAATGAAATAGCAGATGCTCTTTCTTATACCTCTTGACATCCTCGATCCTGAGTCGATGGGTGGTACGGGTCTTATGTCCACCTTCGGAACCTTACTTACGCTCCCTTAACTGAACTTGTCCTCTTCATTAATATAATCCTACAATTTAGCGGAAATAGTACCAAGAACGAGTTTTCCTATCATTGGCTCTACTGCACGATCTATGATCAGAAAGAAAGATGACCATCCTAAATATCCTACAACCTCCTGCCTATAAGTGTGGTGCACAACATACCCATAGACACGACTCTGCTGGATACGACTCATAGACAACCCTAGGACGAACTGCTCTGATACCACTTTTGTCACAGCCCATCCGGAGGGCTATGATGGACACCCAGAAGCTGACCTCCTAGATGCCATAAGACATACGTAACATGCCTGCTTATGCTCATTCTGGGCCACCTGAGGGGACCCACAACACATTCTGCTGACTGATAGATATCATAAACTGGAGGGTCACAACCCTCAAAAGATATATATATATATATATACATGCACCACTAAACTGAACCGGGGCACAAGCCGACAAGGCTACCTGATAAAACTATGTAACCAAACATGTGCTGAGCGGGCCATACTGTCTGATTGAGTACAAGCGTCTATGAGCCTCTACTGACATACTGGACATGTCGTAGATGGGACAGGGCCTCCGTCCTACCCATAATATTAGGACACATACCCGGTCTAGACGGCAACTCCGATAAGAGAGGAGTGCTCCACTATCAAGCTGAAGAAGCAGCCTAAGCATTCGATCTGTCTTCCTGGCTATCTGAACCTGCGGGCATGAACGCAGCCCCGCCTCCCCCCGTACAATAGGGGAGTCAGTACGAATAATGTACTGCGTATGTAAGACATAAGAGTAACATACACATAGGATCCATGAAGACAATATGAAAGTCATAAACTAAACTGACTTACTGAATACATCTGTATGTCTAACTGTCTAAACATATCTGTATGAATGCATCTATTTGTCTGACTATATGAACATATCTGTATGAATGCATCTATATGTCTGACTATCTGAACATATTTGTATATCTCTGCTTACTGAAAATGCATAATAATCATCATCACTTTGCACCAGCTGATCAGGTGGTAATGCGTATATAACGCCTCGCCCTTTTCCCATATATATATATATACGCGTATGTTACACCTTCTAGTAACGGGTCAATATGTGTGTATGCAAATGAGTGCAATGCATAACCATAAACTAACATTATCATGATACAAAGTTTAGGACCCATGAACAGAAGGAATAATCATAATAGAGGGGTACAGGATCATCAAGAACTGAGATACTCCTAATACTTTTACGAGTAGAGTAATATGGAGACTCGAGTATTTCTCGTCTGCTGATGTCAGGGGATTATGCCAAAAAGAAAGAAAGAGAAAGTCTTAACATACCTGGAAGCTTACTTCTCGACTTTCCAACTTACTTCTTGTCTTGCAATCTACATAAGATCATTCCTAGTCTTATAATCTACATATAAAATCATTTATACTATTATTAGGCTTATCGTCATATGCTTCCTCAAGCTTTCAAAGTAACCCTTAAAGTCTGCCGAAATTCAGGCAGCATCTCCCCTGTTTATATCTGTAGCCCGAAATCATATTACCAATAACCAACAACAACAACAACAATACTAACATCATCAACATCATCATTAACATCAAAATATTCCATAAAACATCCCACACGATGTTTATCCAATTTCTCAACCCACAACTTTATTATACGACCCTTTAATCACTCTATCTTCGTGAATAAACAAAAAGTAACATTAATAAGGAGAGATTCATACCTTATTCTTGTTAAAACAGCAATATCTTCAATATCTACCTTGAATCCAAGCCCAAAATCCACCGCAAAACAATTCTATAACCGTAACTATGCGCTACCCGAGCCTTGATTAGCCAAAAATCACTTCAAACCCTCACTTTTTATGACATATTTGCCCCTATATGTGTGCTGGGCTTTAGGATCTGTTTTTGGTGTAGAAAAATTAGGTCTTGACCCTTTTATAGGTGGGTAAAGTTGGTGGAACTATAGCAGTTACTGCTAGGGTTACTGCAACAGCGCAGCTACTGTAGCGCGCGTTTTCTGCTCTGTCAGCCTAACTTGTAAAGTTCATAATTCTCTATGTCATATCGACGAGCGGTTTGTTTCGTTGAAAACCAGACTCAATGAACTTCATTTTAGGATTTTGAAACACCTTAAAACTCCCAATATACTAGGAGATATACCCCTCCAAAGTTGACCCAAAATTCTTTCAACTTTTTTTCCCCAAATTTGTGACAAACTTATTTTCTTCGATTTGCTTAATCCCGGAACCTTTAGACGCTTTCTTACACTTGGTAAGAGTATTCATTAACCTTGTAAGGGTTCCATGACCTCTTCGAGCTTACGTTAGTTTACTCACAACGCACATGACGCAGAATTTTTTTGAGATGTAACAGCCTCCCCCCCTTAGGAACGTTCGTCCTCGAATGTAGACTTAACTCATGTCCTTATCAGAAACCTTATAGGGGATGTTAATGTGAAATTTCAACGAACTCACCTTCTTCGATTCCTTTCGGTTATCATCTTTCTCTTATATCTTGCATATTAGAAAACTTAGTCCTAACTCAACTCCTTCTTCTTTTATAAGCTATTCCTTCAAGATGTATCATTCACTTTGTCTTACCTCTTAACCTTTACACAAGACTTATAACTCACCTATGTCCCATGTCGATTTATTAGAGACCTTACAACCCTTGGAGTGTTTCATGCCTCTCGGTAACATGTAGGCCATCCGCAGACTCAACGAATAACATTAAAGTTTCTCTTCAATAACCTTACATAGTCCAACTGTTCCAGTCCATATTCTGGAATCTTTAGCCTCATGCATTACTCTTCGACTTCTTTATAGGACTTCAACTTTACTTTCTAGTTCTTAATCTAAATCTTTGTTGTTGGCTATCAAGTATAGCGTTGGAGTTTTCTCATGGAGTAACTGCTCATAGCTGCTCTGTAATGCGACTATCATTAAGTGGCATAATTCTGAAAGAATATCTAGTTTGACATATAAATCTTGGGCACTGACTTTAGGGCTTTAAATCTTTGGCTTGTGTATAATCTGTAAGGCTCATTATATCAAAGGATAGGCTTGCTCTTCTCTCTGAATTTCATCGCGTTCTTCTGAGATGGTACTCCCCAAAGTACATAGTCTGATATAGGTAGGGAACTGTTGTCGGTTCTGGGCATCCTAGATCCTTCTACTACTTGCTACTAATAATAAATAAATCTGGTCCAAGCCTTTTATAGATTCATCTGAATACCGAAATAATGATCTCAATAAGTGTTAGGGGTCATCTCGGTTACCTTTGAAATATATCACGCAAGCATGTGGCGTATCCTTAAGTATCTCATGGTATGCTCAGCTTAAGCAAGACTTATCTAGAGTACTCTAAATCCCTCTAGAGTGAGCTATAATCTGTGCTTCCCTTATCTAAATGACATACATAAGCAATGGACACATCATACTATCCCTGCCTGACTTAGGATTTATATAGTCCCCTACTGTACGAGTAGTCCCGATGAATAGGGAATAGGCTAATTCCATAGGCCTACTGTTAATTTTCCATAACTGCGGTAAACATGGTTTTATATACTATAGCAGTTACTGTAGCAGCGCGGCTACTGTAGCGCGTGTTTTCTGCTCCTAAATTGTACCATTCATTATTCTCTACTCCGATGTCGTATCGATGAGCGGTTTATTGAATTGGAAACTAGACTCGATGAAATTCATTTTAGGCTTTTGAAACACCTTAAAACTCCAAATATACTAGGAGATATAGCCCTCCAAAGTTGACCCAAAATTCTGTCAACTTTTTTTTCCCAAATTTTTGACAAACTTATTTTCTTTGATTTGCTTAATCCCGGAACCTTTAGACGTTTTCTTAACACTTGGTAAGAGTATTCATTAACCATATAAGGGTTCCATGACCTCTTCGAGCTTACGTTAGTTTACTCACAACGCCCATGACACAGAAAGTTTTCTAGGTGTAACAACTCATGACCACTTTCTTGGTCTTTGGTGGAGGTAATTCTTGGATAGCTTTGATTTTTGACGGTTCTAGTTATATGCCTCTCTGGCTGACTATGAACTTGAGTAGTTTTCTTGTGGGCACTCCAAATGCGTATTTGGCCAGGTTCATCTTCATATTGAAATTTCGGAGACTGTTAAAGACCTTCCGTAAGTGGGTGATATGATCCGAGCTTTGTCTTGACTTAATGATGACATCATCCACGTAAACTTCTATTTCCTTGTGGATAATATCATGGAATATTGTATTCATAACCATTATGTAAGTGACGCCAACATTTTTGAGGCCGAACGACATTACACTGTAGTGGTATACTCTCAACGGTGTGATGAAAGCTGTTTTCTCTGCATCCTCTTTACTCATTAAGATATGATGATACCTTGTGAAGCAATCAACAAATGATCGAAACTCGTGCTTCACACAGTTATCGGTGAGTATATGAATGTTCGGGAGTGGGAAATTATCTTTAGGACTAGCTCTGTTGAGGTCACGGTAGTCCACACAAATTCTGTTTTTCCTGTCCTTCTTTGGTACTGACAAGATGTTGGCTAACCAAGTCAGGTATGAAGTTACCTCCACTACTCTGGATTTGATCTGTTTCTTGACTTCGTCGTTAATTAAAATGCTTAGATCTTGCTTAAACTGCCTGGTTTTCTGTTTAATCGAAGCAACAATTATGTTGATGGGTAGTCTATGGGCCACTATGTCAGTGCTTAACCCAGGCATGCCAGCTTATGACCAGGCATAGATGTTCACATACTCTCTCAGTAGTTCTATTAATTCGTCCTTTGGGGCGCTTTTAAATATGCGCTTGTCCTGGTTTCTTAACTGTTTCTTTATCTCTTAGATTAATTACTTCAGTTTCATCTAGGTTGGATTTTTTCTCATTCTCAAACTGTTACACCTCTTCAACGAGACCTTCAGGTAAGATTGTTTCCTTATCATATCGTATTCTCCTTCATCTATGTCACTTGATCATTTTGCGATATGTCATGACATTTACAGTTGTTTTATTATTATTATTACTGAAAAAGTAAGGCAAAGTATGGTTAGAATAAAACATATACATATGTAAAAGAAAAGAATTGTTTTTCACATAAATTGAGGCTTTATTAATTTTATAAAAGGATTACAAACTGTGGGTCCTAACTCGGATCAACATCAAGTCATTTCCATTTTTAAAACATCACGAGGTATTTAAAGTGCAAATGCTGTGTAATCAGGCCTCGACTGATTCCGACCAATTTCATAAAATTTAAATTCATCATCTCTACCGAAGTGCTAAGATCTGGGTAGAAGTCCAGTTGGACAGTTGCTCGCCTGGATCAATATTGCGGATAGGGAGCGCTTCATTGCATTCTTCTAGGATCCCGAGGCAATCTTCCTCTTGGAACAACATCCCTAACCCTTCCTCAGCGTCTCCATCCTCAGCCACTAATATTCGAATAGGGAATAACTGGTACAAGCTCGGAATTGGCTTGTGTAAGCTTGGAGGATTCCTCCTTTTTTCTATTGGCTTCAAAGGCCTCATAAGCATTAGGAACGTATCCCAGACCAAAGTGAAGAATGTCATGAGGGATTGGGATTGGCTCCACTATGCCCATGTAAATCCCTTCCCAAACCTTGTCCAAGGTTCAAAGCCCTTATTGAGCATAGTGGACGCAACATCTTGTATACTGCTGGCATAAAGGTATGCACGGAGTCTTCATTGTGAGCGGCCCCCACCACTTCTAATACATGGAAATATTTACCTTTGGGGGCTTCTTTGATCACCGATACAAAATTGTTTGGATAGTTGTGAATGCTACCCTCTCCGTGGATCACGACCTCACGGCCCTCTCACGCAAATTTCATAGATTGGTGGAGAGATGACAGAAAGGTTCCAACCATATGGATCCAAGGCCTTCCCAACAACAGATTGTAGTTGGAAATGATCGCCATGTCTTGGAATTCAACAGTGAACACGACGGTCCAATTTGGACACAGAGGTCAACTTCTCTGACATGATCACATTGAACCTATAACGACCCTTCCAGTCGTTATGGAAAATGAAGGGTCACCCCACCAAATAGAACCCTCTCAAGGGTAGAACGAGCTCGTAGAACCCGATTTTATAAGCTTAACAGCTGAAACTTGACTTACTTGTGATAGTTGTTTAATTTTGATTGTGTCCATCGAGGGGTGAGGAAGGAAATTAGAACTACGTTAGGAATTCTGAGCCCATGGGTGGATTCGTATGGTGTTTTTATGTCTGTGTGCATATTTTGGTTAGGTTTGTGAGTCACGACCCGGCTAGGGGGTCGCGACGAGCACCAGGTGCTACCCCACCCGGGCACCCCCCTTATCGTACATAACATAACATCTAGGTGAACCATAGGTCAATTCGTGCTTTTTCTTTTTATCATTAATCACATTGATCCCATTAGACAACCATCATCAATTAACATATCATAGGCATCTATGCCACATCACAAGTACAAGGCCGACGAGGCCAACAAAAGATATACAAAACATGGGCCGACATGGCCGAACATCTCTACCAACATACACATGACTATGAGCCTCTAAGAGTATGACATATCGTATGAGCGGGTCAGGACCCCGCTATGCCCATAATTATATACACAAAAGAATGAGTACCCAAAACATATGGCTCCGAAGGAAATGGAGCTCTCTATGTAATCTCCAAATAGGCAGCTATGGATCAAGTCTGTCTCCCTGTGCACCTGCGGGCATGACGTAGCGTCCACAAACAAAAGGACGTCAGTACGAAGAATGTACTGAGTATGTAAAGCATGATCAACATCAATATAGAAGCATCATAGATATCATATGAAATAGCATAGGAGGGGAGACAGTAATATCATCATCATCATGTCGCTTACTTGCATACATCGTCGTTCGTATCCCATAATAATAGCCATACCACTTTGAGTTCATATTCGTATACATGCCCTTACTAAGTCTTATCACACTCATATTCATATTATATACATGGTCATATCATATACATAGTATTTACATAGCATACCCAACCTCGTAGGATTGGTGTGTCATACATACTTGGCCAACCAAGGCTCAAGATCATACATACCTGGCCCTACCAAGGCATCAGGGTTATCCGTACCATCTGCGGAGGTGTGCGCGCGTTTCGTAATCGTATACATACTTTATACATAGTCATATACATATAGTCTTACCCGGCATCATAAGCTCGGGGTCTTATCATAGCCCTTCATAGGCACACATATACATATATCATAGCTCGTAAGCATCTCTAATCTCATTTTACTCTCATCATCATTACTATCCTCATCATTATCGTTACATCTACATTATAGACTTACTCGTCATACGAGGAACATAGTATAATCATAGTACATATCAAGGGTCGTGAGCTTATGAGCTCGGAATGTCAACCATGTGAAGACAACATACTCATATAGAGGAATTAGGAATTTGGCCAAGAACCATGCCTTAGGAAAGGAGGGTTAGCCTCACATACCTTTTCGTCGAACTATTCTACTCTTGCACGTTCCCTTCCAATGCTAGCGTTTATACCTTCATTAATATCATAACAATGGCCATTAGTCATTCACATTATCCACATTATCTAGATTTCCTCAATTTGCCTCTAATTCACCCACATTCATAGTCATAACACCCAACTTCGTCCATTCATCTAAAGTGTCTAGTTCATGATACTAATACCATTTATAACACATTCATATCACAACACAACAACATTCATAACTCAATTCAAACTATTTCTCAAAATGTCACTATTCATCATTCATGACCTAGTTGACCATATTTTCTACAATCCATGTACTTTAATTCTCCAATACCTTAAACATCATGTAAAAATCATGAATCTTACCTTAGAAGTTGTAGGAACAAGCTTTGGTTGATAATACTCCTCTTTGAGCAAATCCCTAATTTTTCTCCATTTGGATTTCTTGACTTGGATGATCCTTGATGATTCCCTTATCCTTGATTCACTTGTTTATGTTGTTGGTGACTTATAATCCTTGAAAACTCATATAATAAATGTAGAGAGAGGTTTTAGAGAGAAGTGGTGTATTGTGGAAATGAAATAAAACAAGTCTTGGTCCTCATATTTAATGAATTGAAAAATCTGTACTGGCTGAACAGTGGTCGTCCATGGAGGTTTACGGCCCGTATTCCACTATACGGCTCGTCCTCCATGGGCGTAATTAGCCATTTCCAGAACCAGAAGCTGGGCTGCCTTCATGGTGGTTTACGACCATGGTTTACGGGGCGTAAATCACTTTACGATCCGTCCACCAGGTCGTATTTAACCATTTCCTCGGCTGGCAAAAAGTTGAAACCTTGCATGGCAGCTTACGACTGCCAGTTTACGGACCGTATTGCACTTTACGGTCCGTATTTTGCAATTTATGACCACTGGGCAGTTGTAATTCTGCAACTTCCCATATTTCTTAGACTTCTCATTTTAATCACCCCGTCCATGCACATGCATTGCTCACCTTGTATCTCATCTTAACTTAGCCAACTTCCTCGTCTCACATCGGATACTTTCGAAATCTCTCCTAAGGTCATCAACGTCGTTTCTTGCTCATGGACATCATGCACTCATATTCATCACTATTTTATCCACTTGCGTACCAACAGAAAATTTTCCGAGGTGTAACATTCTACCCCCCTTAGGAACATTCGTCCTCGAATGTTAAAGGCTTGGGGAATTTTATAAAAATTTTGCCAGAGTTTCCTCTGTAATGTGGCACTACCACCCTGTCACAACAACCCACAATAATAATGCCTTACAGGGCAATAATACAACAGCACTAGAAATTTGGCCACACACGACCTGGATGTATAAAAGGGAAAACATGCATACCTTATGATTTTGACGTCTCATCTTGGACTTCTTCCAAGGGATGAAATAAATGTGGGTATTTGGATCGCATATTCTCTTCCACTTCCCATGTCATTTTCTCTCGATTGTTATTTCCCCACAGAACTTTAATTGAGGCCACTTCTTTGTTTCGAAGCCTCCGTACTTCCCTATCTAATATGGCAATGGGTATTTCATCATAAGTTAGCTTTTCTGTCACTTGAATATGATTCACTGGGATTATCCTCGTAGGATCTCCAACACAATTCCGAAGCATCGAGACATGAAATACTGGATGGACTGACTCCAAATCTGGAGGTAGATCTAACTCATAGGCCACTTTGCCTATTTTGCGCACGATTTCATATGGCCCAATATACCGGGGATTGAGCTTCCCCTTTTTGCCAAATCTCATTACGCCCTTCTTCGGCGACACTTTCAAGAATACCCAATCATTCACTTCGAACTCTAAGTACCTTCGACGATTATCCGCATAGGACTTCTGGCGACTTTGAGCCGCTAACAACCGATCTTGTATGAGCTTGAATTTCTCTATTGCTTGCTTGACCAAATCTGGCCCTATCAACTTAGCTTCTCCGGTTTCAAACCACCCAATTGGGGATCTACACTTTCGCCCATATAGAGCCTCATACGGTGCCATTTGAATGCTAGAATGATAACTGTTATTGTAAGAAAACTCGATGAGTGGCAAATGGTCATCCCAATTTCCTCCAAAATCTATCATACATGCCCGTAACATATCCTCAAGAGTCTGAATAGTACGCTCAGCTTGTCCATCGGTCTGGGGATGAAATGCCGTGCTAAGGCAAACTCGGGTCCCTAAAGCCTCTTGGAAAGACCTCCAAAACTTGGCTGTAAACTGAGTTCCTCTATCGGAGATAATAGATACTGGAACACCGTGGAGTCTTACTATCTCTTTAAGATAAAGTTTTGCATAATCTTCTGCCACAAAGGTCGTCCTGACCGGTCAGAAATGAGCTGATTTGGTGAGTCTATCCACGATCACCCATATGGAATCATATTTACGTCGAGAACGGGGTAAGCCTGAAATGAAATCCATATTAATCACTTCCCACTTCCACGTCGGGATTTCTATAGCTTGCAACAATCCACCCGGCTTTTGGTGCTCGATTTTCACCTGTTGACAATTAGGACATTGAGCCACAAATTCCGCTATATCTTTCTTCATAACATTCCACCAATATACGGACTTAAGATCATGATACATTTTCGTCGCTCCGAGGTTAATGAAGTAACGGGAACAATGAGCTTCTCTTAATATCTGGTGGCGTAGACCTGCCATATCGGGAACACATAATCTACCTCGGCATCAGAGAACTCCGTCTCCTGAAATATCAAATGATGACTCCTCTTTCTGAAGGAATGTATCTCTGTACTGCATTAGCATGGGATCCTCATACTGTCGCTCTTTTACTTCCGCTACTAGCGATGAAACTGCTGAATTCTGAATAGTAGCTCTGTTGCTACCTGAGTCCACTACTCGGACTCCTAGGCTCGCTAACTGTTGAAGCTCACGGGCCATCTCTTTCTTTTCTGGTCGTACATCACTTAGACTTCCCATCGACCTACGGCTAAGAGCATCAGCCACAACG
This sequence comes from Lycium barbarum, assembly GCF_019175385.1. Taxonomy (NCBI): domain Eukaryota; kingdom Viridiplantae; phylum Streptophyta; class Magnoliopsida; order Solanales; family Solanaceae; genus Lycium; species Lycium barbarum. Next base: position 40,917,367 of record NC_083338.1, read on the forward strand.
TTAGCCTTTCCGGGGTGATACAAGATATCAACATCGTAATCCTTTAGCAACTCCAACCATCGTCGTTGTCGTAAATTCAACTCTTTCTGCTTGAAGATATACTGAAGGCTCTTATGATCTGTATAAACATCCACATGGACACCATATAAATAATGTCGCCATATCTTTAATGCATGGACCACTGCGGCTAATTCTAAATCGTGCGTACGATAATTCTGCTCATGCTTCCGCAATTGCCTTGAAGCATACGCAACCACTTTGCCATGCTGCATCAACACACAGACTAGCCCAACACCTGAAGCATTGCAATAAACAACGTATCCTTCCGATCCCTCTGGAAGTGTCAGAACTGGGGCAGAAGTCAACCGACCCTTTAACTCTTGGAAACTACGTTCGCAAGCATTTCTCCATTGAAACTTGGCTGACTTCTGAGTCAACTTGGTGACTGGCGTAGAAATAGAAGAAAAACCCTCAACAAATCTTCTGTAATAGCCTACTAAGCCCAAAAAGCTATGAACCTCCGTAGGAGTCGTGGGCCTTGGCCAAGTCTTCACTGCCTCAATCTTTTGGCTATCCACTCGAATACCGTCAGCTGCAACAATGTGGCCCAGAAATGCCACTGAGTTCAACCAAAACTCGCATTTGGAAAACTTCGCGAATAACTCTCGAGTTCGAAGAACTCCAAGGACAATACGCAAGTGATCCGCATGTTCTGCCTCGGATCTAGAATACACTAGGATATCATCGATGAATACAATCACGAATAGATCCAGAAAAGGCCTGAATACATTGTTCATTAAGTCCATAAACACTGCCGGGGCGTTAGTTAACCCAAACGACATTACTCGGAACTCGAAATGGCCATATCTTGTTCTGAAAGCTGTCTTAGGGATATCTTTCTCCCTAACTCTTACTTGGTGATACCCGGACCTCAAATCGATCTTTGAAAACCACTTGGCACCTTGCAATTGATCAAATAAATCATCAATCTCGGAAGAGGATATTTGTTCTTAATCGTCACCTTATTTAATGGTCGATAATCAATGCACATTCTCAAGGAGCCATCCTTCTTTCGGACGAACAATACGAGGGCTCCCCACGGGGATGAACTGGGCCTAATGAAGCCTTTATCAAGCAAGTATTTCAATTGCTCCTTCAACTCTTTCAGTTCTACGGGCGCCATTCTAAAGGGAGGAATAGATATGGGTTTAGTGTCTGGCAACACATCAATCGCAAAATCAATCTCCCGCTCGGGAGGAAGACCTGGAAGCTCTTCCAGGAACACATCCGGAAATTCATTCACTACTGGAACTGACTGAATAGTCGGCGACTCAGCTTCAACATCTTGAACTCGCACTAAGTGATAGATACACCCTTTCGTGATCATCTTCCATGCCTTCAGATAGGAAATAAACCTACCTTTTGGTGACACCGTATTTCCTTTCCATTATAAAACTGGTTCTCCCGGAAACTGGAAACGAACCATCTTCATTCTACAATCAACATTGGCGTAACAAGAATCCAACCAATCCATGCCCATTATGACATCAAAATCTACCATCTCTAGCTCATGCAAATCAATCATGGTACGACGGTCACAAATCACGACTACATAATCTCTATACACTCGGCTAGCTATCACTGATTCGCCAACGGGCGTAGACACCTCAAAAGGTTTGAGCGACTCCGGCTCGACTATAAACCGACCCGCAATATATGGAGTAACATAAGACAATGTGGAGCTCGGGTCAATCAAAACATATACATCATGAGAGAATACCGATAATATACCTGTGACTACGTAAGGAGAAGACTCAAGATCTTGGCGTCCAGCCAAAGCATAAATACGGTGCTGAAGACCGCTAGAAGTGGGAGCTCTCCCTCTGCCTCTGCCATGGCCAGCTGGCGCATGTGAACCTGGCCCCGTAGGGCGTACAGATGCCGAAGATCCGGCTACCGACCCTGATGGCTGGGTCCTACCTCTACCATGTACTGAGGGGAATCACGCATAATATGGCCTGGCCGACCACATGAATAGCAATCATCTGAACCAAATCGGCATCGACCCCAATTCATCTTCCCACACTGGGAACACGGTGGTACGGTTGGCCTTGACAGGCCCAAATCACCTCTGAACTGAGGTCCTGAATAACTCAGACTCGGCCCTAAACGAGCAGACCTATCGAGCCCTTGGCCTGAAAACCGTGGAGGTGGACTGGTCATAGAATAGCCTGAATGGCTGGAAAGCTCCTGTCTGTGTCCACCCCTAGACTCGCTCCTCGAACCCGAAGGTCTAGCTCTCTTGCTATGTCCCCTATCTTGCTCACGTTCATTTCTCCGCTGCTGTAGGTGTTCCTCTAATTCCTGAGCATGTGCCTGAATGCGTGCAATATCCATGCCATCCTGAAGGGACGCAGTTAAGCATTTATCCATCAAGTGTGGCCCTAGGCCTTTCACAAACCGGTGCACCCGATCGCCCATATCCGCTACCACGGCCGAAGCATACCTAGCCAAGGAATTGAAGCGGAGACTATACTCTGTAGCACTCATGCTACCTTGCCTCAGATTCAAGAATTTATCGGCCCTAGCTCGCCGAACTTCTGGAGGCATATAATGACTGAGAAAAGCATCAACAAACTCTTGCCATACCGGTGGAGGTGCATTGGCTCCCCGCGAAGCCATCCAAACTTTATATCACTGGATTGAGACATCCCTCAATCTATATGACGCTAGCTCCACCGATTCGGTGTCTGAAGCATGTATCAATCGAAGCGTCCTCAACATACCGTCAATGAAGTCCTGAGGATCCTCCTCCGGTTTCGACCCAAAGAATTCCGGGGGTTTCAAAGCAATGAAGTCACAGGCCCTTGCGCTAACGGCCCTATCACCATGCCCTGAACTCTGCCTCTGAGTCTGGGCCGCAACCAACTGAGTCAACAAATTAATGGCCTCTTTGACATCTTGACCCGAAGCGTTTGGTGGAGGAGCTGGAGCCGGGGATGAGGCTCCCACACGCTCCTCAGTAATAGGCAATGTCTAGGAAGACTGAGATTGAGCCGCACTCTGAGACTCACCTTCCTCTACTACCGGTGGCGGTGCTCTTTTAGCCCGCTTTTCTGCCACCGTCTTGCCCTTTTGGGATGCTGTAGCCTTTTTCTTTTAAGGCATCACTGAAATACACAACACACGATTAAGGAACAAGAATTTCTTACATCATAGCTCTATCGCACGATTCTTATGAAGAAATAAGGTCATTTATTCCTAAAATGTTCGCAGCCTCTTGTTTATAAGTGCGGCGCGTAACACACCCATAACCAAGACTCTACTAGACACGGCTCGTAGACACATCCTAGGATTGAACTGCTCTGAAACCACTTTTGTCACGACCCGGCTAGGGGGCCGCGACGAGCACCCGGTGCTACCCCACCCGGGCACCCCCCTTATCGTACATAACATAACATCTAGGTGAACCATAGGTCAATTCGTGCTTTTTCTTTTTATCGTTAATCATATTGATCCCATTAGATGACCATCATCATTTAACATATCATAGGCATCTATGCCGCATCATAAGTACAAGGCCGACGAGGCTAACAAAAGATATACAAAACATGGGCCGACATGGCCGAACATCTCTACCCACATACACATGACTACGAGCCTCTAAGAGTATGACATATCGTATGAGCGGGACAGGACCCCGCTATGCCCATAATTATATACACAAAAGAATGAGTACCCAAAACATATGGCTCCGAAGGAAATGGAGCTCTCTATGTAATCTCCAAATAGGCAGCTATGGATCAAGTCTGTCTCCCTGTGCACCTGCGGGGATGACGCAGCGTCCACAAACAAAAGGACGTCAGTACGAAGAATGTACTGAGTATGTAAAGCATGATCAACATCAATATAGAAGCATAATAGATATCATATGAAATAGCATAGGAGGGGAGACAGTAATATCATCATCATCATGTCGCTTACTTGCATACATCGTCGTTCGTATCCCATAATAATAGCCATACCACTTTGTGTTCATATTCGTATACATGCCCTTACTAAGTCTTATCACACTCATATTCATATTATATACATGGTCATATCATATACATAGTATTTACATAGCATACCCAACCTCGTAGGATCGGTGTGTCATACATACTTGGCCAACCAAGGCTCAAGATCATACATACCTGGCCCTACCAAGGCGTCAGGGTTATCCGTACCATCTGCGGAGGTGTGCGCGCGTTTCGTAATCGTATACATACTTTATACATAGTAATATACATACCTGGTCTTACCCGGCATCATAAGCTCGGGGTCTTATCATAGCCCTACATAGGCACACATATACATATATCATAGCTCGTAAGCATCTCTAATCTCATTTTACTCTCATCATCATTACTATCCTCATCATTATCGTTACATCTACATTATAGACTTACTCGTCATACGAGGAACATAGTATAATCATAGTACATATCAAGGGTCATGAGCTTATATGCTCGGAATGTCAACCATGTGAAGACAACATACTCATATAGAGGAATTAGGAATTTGGCAAAGAACCATGCCTTAGGAAAGGAGGGTTAGCCTCACATACCTTTTCGTCGAACTATTATACACTTGCACGTTCCCTTCCAATGCTAGCGTTTATACCTTCATTAATATCATAACAATGGCAATTAGTCATTCTCATTATCCACATTATCTAGATTTCCTCAATTTGCCTCTAATTCACCCACATTCATAGTCATAACACCCAACTTCGTCCATTCGTCTAAAGTGTCTAGTTCATGATCTTAATACCATTTATAACACATTCATATCACAACACAACAACATTCATAACTCAATTCAAACTATTTCTCAAAATGTCACTATTCATCATTCATGACCTAGTTGACCATATTTTCTACAATCCATGTACTTTAATTCTACAATACCTTAAACATCATGTAAAAATCATGAATCTTACCTTAGAAGTTGTAGGAACAAGCTTTGGTTGATAATACTCCTCTTTGAGCAAAACCCTAATTTTTCTCCATTTGGATTTCTTGACTTGGATGATCCTTGATGATTCCCTTATCCTTGATTCACTTGTTTATGTTGTTGGTGACTTATAATCCTTGAAAACTCATATAATAAATGTAGAGAGAGGTTTTAGAGAGAAGTGGTGTATTGTGGAAATGAAATAAAACAAGTCTTGGTCCTCATATTTAATGAATCGAAAAATCTGTGCTGGGTGAACAGTGGTCGTCCATGGAGGTTTACGGCCCGTATTCCACTATACGGCTCGTCCTCTATGGGCGTAATTAGCCATTTCCAGAACCAGAAGCTGGGCTGCCTTCATGGTGGTTTACGACCATGGTTTACGGGCCGTAAATCACTTTACGATCCGTCCACCAGGTCGTATTTAACCATTTCCTCGGCTGGCAGAAAGTTGAAACCTTGCATGGCAGTTTACGACTGCCAGTTTACGGACCGTATTGCACTTTACGGTCCGTATTTTGCAATTTACGACCACTGGGCAGTTGCAATTCTGCAACTTCCCATATTTCTTAGACTTCTCATTTTAATCACCCCCGTCCATGCACATGCATTGCTCACCTTGTATCTCATCTTAACTTAGCCAACTTCCTCGTCTCACATCGGATACTTTCGAAATATCTCCTAAGGTCATCAACGTCGTTTCTTGCTCATGGACATCATGCACTCATATTCATCACTATTTTATCCACTTGCGTACCAACGGAAAATTTTCCGAGGTGTAACATTCTACCCCGCTTAGGAACGTTCGTCCTCGAATGTTAAAGGCTTGGGGAATTCTATAAAAATTTTGCCAGAGTTTCCTCTGTAATGTGGCACTACCACCCTGTCACAACAACCCACAATAATAATGCCTCACAGGGCAATAATACAACAGCACTAGAAATTTGGCCACACACGACCTGGATGTATAAAAGGGAAAACATGCATACCTTATGATTTTGACGTCTCATCTTGGACTTCTTCCAAGGGATGAAATAAATGTGGGTATTTGGATCGCATATTCTCTTCCGCTTCCCATGTCATTTTCTCTCGATTGTTATTTCCCCACAGAACTTTAATTGAGGCCACTTCTTTGTTTCTAAGCCTCCGTACTTGCCTATATAATATGGCAATGGGTATTTCATCATAAGTTAGCTTTTCTGTCACTTGAATATGATTCACTGGGATGATCCTCGTAGGATCTCCAACACAATTCCAAAGCATCGAGACATGAAATACTGGATGGACTGACTCCAAATCTGGAGGTAGATCTAACTCATAGGCCACTTTGCCTATTTTGCGCACGATTTCATATGGCCCAATATACCGGGGACTGAGCTTCCCCTTTTTGCCAAATCTCATTACGCCCTTCTTCGGCGACACTTTCAAGAATACCCAATCTTTCACTTCGAACTCTAAGTCCCTTCGACGATTATCCGCATAGGACTTCTGGCGACTTTGAGCCGCTAACAACCGATCTTGTATGAGCTTGAATTTCTCTATTGCTTGCTTGACCAAATCTGGCCCTATCAACTTAGCTTCTCCGGTTTCAAACCACCCAATTGGGGATCTACACTTTCGCCCATATAGAGCCTCATACGGTGCCATTTGAATGCTAGAATGATAACTGTTATTGTAAGCAAACTCGATGAGTGGCAAATGATCATCCCAATTTCCTCCAAAATCTATCATACATGCCCGTAACATATCCTCGAGAGTCTGAATAGTACGCTCAGCTTGTCCATCGGTTTGGGGATGAAATGCCGTGCTAACGCTAACTCGGGTCCCTAAACCCTCTTGGAAAGACCTCCAAAACTTGGCCTATAAACTGAGTTCCTCTATCGGAGATAATAGATACTGGAACACCGTGGAGTCTTACTATCTCTTTAAGATAAAGCTTTGCATAATCTTCTGCCACAAAGGTCGTTCTGACCGGTAAGAAATGAGCTGATTTGGTGAGTCTATCCACGATCACCCATATGGAATCATATTTACGTCGAGAACGGGGTAAGCCTGAAATGAAATCCATATTAATCACTTCCCACTTCCACGTCAGGATTTCTATAGCTTGCAACAATCCACCCGGCTTTTGGTGCTCGATTTTCACCTATTGACACTTAGGACATTGAGCCACAAATTCCGCTATATCTTTCTTCATACCATTCCACCAATATACGGACTTAAGATCATGATACATTTTCGTCGCTCCGGGGTGAATAGAGTAACGGGAATAATGAGCTTCTCTCAATATCTGGTGGCGTAGACCTGCCACATCGGGAACACATAATCTACCTCGGCATCGGAGAACTCCGTCTCCTGAAATATCAAACGATGACTCCTCTTTTTGAGGGAATGTATCTCTGTACTGCATTAGCATGGGATCCTCATACTGTCGCTCTTTTACTTCGGCTACTAGCGATGAAACTGCTGAATTCTGAATAGTAACTCCGCTGCTACATGAGTCCACTACTCGGACTCCTAGGCTCGCTAACTGTTGAAGCTCACGGGCCATCTCTTTCTTTTCTGGTCGTACATCACTTAGACTTCCCATCGACCTACGGCTAAGAGCATCAGCCACAACGTTAGCCTTTCCGGGGTGATACAAGATATCAACATCGTAATCCTTTAGCAACTCCAACCATCGTCGTTGTCGCAAATTCAACTCTTTCTGCTTGAAGATATACTGAAGGCTCTTATGATCTGTATAAACATCCACATGGACACCATATAAATAATGTCGCCATATCTTTAATGCATGGACCACTACGGCTAATTCTAAATAGTGGGTAGGATAATTCTGCTCGTGTTTCCGCAATTGCCTTGAAGCATACGCAACCACTTTGCCATGCTGCATCAATACACAACCTAGCCCAACACCTGAAGCATCGCAATAAACAACGTATCCTTCCGATCCCTCTGGAAGTGTCAGAACTGGGGCAGAAGTCAACCGACCCTTTAACTCTTGGAAACTACGTTCGCAAGCATTTGTCCATTGAAACTTGGCTGACTTCTGAGTCAATTTGGTGACTGGCGTAGAAATAGAAGAAAAACCCTCAACAAATCTTTTGTAATAGTCTGCTAAGCCCAAAAAACTATGAACCTCCGTAGGAGTCGTGGGCCTTGGCCAAGTCTTCACTGCCTCAATCTTTTGGCTATCCACTCGAATACCGTCAGCTGCAACAATGTGGCCCAGAAATGCCACTGAGTTCAACCAAAACTCGCATTTGGAAAACTTCGCGAATAACTCTCAAGTTCGAAGAACTCCAAGGACAATACGCAAGTGATCCGCATGTTCTGCCTCGGATCTAGAATGCACTAGGATATCATCGATGAATACAATCACGAATAGATCCAGAAAAGGCCTGAATACATTGTTCATTAAGTCCATAAACACTGTCGGGGCGTTAGTTAACCCAAACGACATTACTCGGAACTCGAAATGGCCATATCTTGTTCTGAAAGCTGTCTTAGGGATATCTTTCTCCCTAACTCTTACTTGGTGATACCCGGACCTCAAATCGATCTTTGAAAACCACTTGGCACCTAGCAATTGATCAAATAGATCATCAATCCTCGGAAGAGGATATTTTTTCTTAATCGTCACCTTATTTAATTGTCGATAATCAATGCACATTCTCAAGGAGCCATCCTTCTTTCGGACGAACAATACGGGGGCTCCCCACGGGGATGAACTGGGCCTAATGAAGCCTTTATCAAGCAAGTATTTCAATTGCTCCTTCAACTCTTTCAGTTCTACGGGTGCCATTCTAAAGGGAGGAATAGATATGGGTTTAGTGTCTGGCAACACATCAATCGCAAAATCAATCTCCCGCTCGGGAGGAAGGCCTGGAAGCTCTTCCGGGAACACATCCGAAAATTCATTCACTACTAGAACTGACTGAAGAGTCGGCGACTCAGCTTCAACATCTTGAACTCGCACTAAGTGATAGATACACCCTTTCGTGATCATCTTCCTTGCCTTCAGATAGGAAATAAACCTACCTTTTGGTGACGCCGTATTTCCTTTCCATTATAAAACTGGTTCTCCCAGAAACTGGAAACGAACCATCTTCATTCTACAATCAACATTGGCGTAACAAGAAGCCAACCAATCCATGCCCATTATGACATCAAAATCTACCATCTCTAGCTCATGCAAATCAATCATGGTACGACGGTCACAAATCACAACTACATAATTTCTATACACTCGGCTAGCTATCACTGATTCGCCAACGGGCGTAGACACCTCAAAAGGTTTGAGCGACTCCGGCTTACCCGGCATCATAAGCTCGGGGTCTTATCATATCCCTTCATAGGCACACATATACATATATCATAGCTCGTAAGCATCTCTAATCTCATTTTACTCTCATCATCATTACTATCCTCATCATTATCGTTACATCTACATTATAGACTTACTCGTCATACGAAGAACATAGTATAATCATAGTACATATCAAGGGTCATAAGCTTATGAGCTCGGAATGTCAACCATGTGAAGACAATATACTCATATAGAGGAATTAGGAATTTCGCCAAGAACCATGCCTTAGGAAAGGAGGGTTAGCCTCACATACCTTTTCGTCGAACTATTCTACACTTGCACGTTCCCTTCCAATGCTAACGTTTATACCTTCATTAATATCATAACAATGGCCATTAGTCATTCACATTATCCACATTATCTAGATTTCCTCAATTTGCCTCTAATTCACCCACATTCATGGTCATAACACCCAAATTCATCCATTCGTCTAAAGTGTCTAGTTTATGATCTTAATACAATTTATAACAAATTCATATCACAACACAACAACATTCATAACTCAATTCAAACTATTTCTCAAAATGTCACTATTCATCATTCATGACCTAGTTGACCATATTTTCTACAATCCATGTACTTTAATTCTCCAATACCTTAAACATCATGTAAAAATCATGAATCTTACCTTAGAAGTTGTAGGAACAAGCTTTGGTTGATAATACTCCTCTTTGAGCAAATCCCTAATTTTTCTCCATTTGGATTTCTTGACTTGGATGATCCTTGATGATTCCCTTATCCTTGATTCACTTGTTTATGTTGTTGGTGACTTATAATCCTTGAAAACTCATATAATAAATGTAGAGAGAGGTTTTAGAGAGAAGTGGTGTATTGTGGAAATGAAATAAAACAAGTCTTGGTCCTCATATTTAATGAATTGAAAAATCTGTACTGGCTGAACAGTGGTCGTCCATGGAGGTTTACGGCCCGTATTCCACTATACGGCTCGTCCTCCATGGGCGTAATTAGCCATTTCCAGAACCAGAAGCTGGGCTGCCTTCATGGTGGTTTACGACCATGGTTTACGGGGCGTAAATCACTTTACGATCCGTCCACCAGGTCGTATTTAACCATTTCCTCGGCTGGCAGAAAGTTGAAACCTTGCATGGCAGCTTACGACTGCCAGTTTACGGACCGTATTGCACTTTACGGTCCGTATTTTTCAATTTATGACCACTGGGCAGTTGCAATTCTGCAACTTCCCATATTTCTTAGACTTCTCATTTTAATCACCCCGTCCATGCACATGCATTGCTCACCTTGTATCTCATCTTAACTTAGCCAACTTCCTTGTCTCACATCGGATACTTTCGAAATCTCGCCTAAGGTCATCAACGTCGTTTCTTGCTCATGGACATCATGCACTCATATTCATCACTAGTTTATCCACTTGCGTACCAACGGAAAATTTTCCGAGGTGTAATATTGTGAGGCCTCGGATGAAATATGGAGTGAAAGGGGAAAAACTGCACAAAAAGTCAAGCTCACTGTCCAAATGGTACCGCTGTAGCAGTGAGTGAACCGCTTCCAGCGGCCAGCCATTTCTATAGGGGCCGCTGTGGCGGGCGATGGCCCGCTACTACGGTACCGCTATAGTGGGGGATGGACTGCTATAGTGGTGAGCGGATTTCTTTTAGCTTTGCTATAGCGGTCACTTAGTAACTATAGTGGGACCGCTACAGCGGTGAAACGACGGCCATATCCGTGCTTTAAAGCCTTAGTCTCACATTCTTTGTTACACCCCGTATCTTCGAAGAACACTTATCAAATTTGAAACATAAGTACGTTGAGTTATGGTTAAGTAAAACCACTTTGGAATATAAGGAGCAAGCATTATTAAGTATATTTAATGAGTGAAGGATGTATATAAGGTATACCGGAAGGTTTTATAATGAAATGAGTGGAAGAAGTGGAGTAGTACGACTTTGAAGGAAGGATGGGTGAAGTTTTGTGTGAAAATTTTTGTCCAACTTTGGCGACGAATATCTCTTAGCATATGAAGTGTTTTGAAGTGAAACAAAAGCCTAAAATGAAGTTCGTCAAGTGTATGTTTTCAACGCAATAAACCGCTTATCGATAGAACATCAGAGTAGAGAATTAAGGACGGTAAAAGTTCGGCTGACAAAGCAGAAACGCGTGCTATAGTACTGCTATAGTAACCGACTTGCTACAGTACTGCTACACTAAAATGCTACAGTGACCCGACTCAAATTTGACCCCTATAAAAAGGGTAATAACCCCCTTTTCACCAGATTTTCTCCTATAAATTTCCAGAAATTAGAAGGGAGAGTGAGGGTACCAAAAAGTGAGCAATTTTCAAACGGTGGAATATTAGCTTAGGCCCGGATAGCGCGTAGTTGTGTTTGTAGTCTTGTTTTGCGGTGGATTCGGTTCGGATTCTAGGCAAACACTGAAGATATTGTTTTCCTAGTAATAATAAGGCATGGATCTCTTTCTATTGACATTAATACTGGTTTATTCACGAAGATAGAGTGTTTAGATAATTGTTTAGTAAGTTGATTAGTTATGAAAGTTGAAAAATAGAGTGTGAGCTCTTTTATGGTATATATTGGTGTTGGAAATGATGTTATTGATGTTGGTGTTATTGTTGTTGTTGTTGGTTGTTGAGTTGAGGTTTTGGGCTAGGCATATAAGCAGGAGAGATGTTGCCCTTTTTTCGGCAGGATATAGAACAGTTTTACTTGAAAGCTTAACACAAGTATACTATGATGAGTCTAACGATAGTCTGAATCCTTGTAAATGTAGACTCACGAGCTCAGACGAATAGGTGTAGATAATTGGAGAGTGAGCAAGTATGTATAGTTACCTTTTCTTTCTTTTTTTGGCATGAATTACATAAAGAGGGAGAACGACGAACATACATGACTCCAATGAATTCTAGTTCTCAGTGGTACTTGATATGATAGTTGTCTTTGATACTCAAGTGTTGGTTCATTATAATTATTCTATTGAGTCTCAGATGATGATTTAGTTTGTATATTGTTGCTCCTGATATTCTATTCGTACATAACGTTATTACATTATTTCGCCGAGTCCTGGGCCATGTACGTATTCGTGCACAATTTCATTGTATTGTTCACCGAGTCCCTCACTAAAGGGTCGGGTACGGTATATATATGCTTATTTCACCGAGTCCTTCACTAGAGGGCCGGGTACGGTATATATGCGATTATTTCACCGAGTCCCTCACTAGAGGGTCGAGTACGATATATATATGATGATTTCATTGAGTCCCTCACTAGAGGGTCGGGTACGGTATATACGTATATGACTTCATTCACCGAGTTCCACAATGGGCCGGGTACGATATATTAGATATATATATATATATATATATATATATATATATATATATATATATATATGCATGACTCATTTCATAACGTACAGATGCTTTGGTATTCCTTGATCATCATATTTGTCTCCTGTCATCTTTTACTCAGTCATGATCTCCATTACTGTACTTCATGCTTTACATACTCAGTACATTTTTCGTACTGACCCCCTTTTTTCGGGGGCTGCTTTTCATGCCCGCAGGTACAGATACTCAGTTTGGTGATCCTCCAGCTTAGGACTGCTACTCAGCTGCTTGGAGAGCTCCATTGTTCCTGAGCTTGAGTCATTTTGGTACAGATGCTTTGACATAGGCCTTGTTATACTCGTAGAGGTCTGTTGACATATGTGGGTTGTGTGTATATGTTTGGGTCAGCTATGCAGATGTAGTTCATTTTGGATATTCCCGTGTATAGTGGCAGCCTTATCGGCTTGCATATTTGGTTATGTTTTGGTTAGATGTGGCTTCTCAAGGGGCAGGTTCTTTTTGATGTATGACATGATGAGTTTACAACGTGATTTTACAAATTGTCATATTGTTTTCAGTTTTGGTCTGATTATATTTAGCAGGTTCGTACACGGGTGTCCAGTTCGGGCACTCGTCATGGCCTATCTGTTTAGGTCGTGACAAAAGTGGTATCAAAGCAGTTCATCCTCAGAGTCTCTACAGACCGTGCCTAGTAGAGTCTTGTTTATCCGTGTGTGGTGCACCACATATATAAACAGGAAGCTACAGGACATTTAGGATCTCATCTTTCTTTCTTATCATAGATCGTGCAGTAAAGCCAATGATAGGAAAGCTCTTTCTTGGTACGATTTTTGTTAAATTGTAGGATTGTATTGGAGAAGAGGACAAGTTCAGTTAATAGGAGCATAAGTGAGGCTTCCGAAGGGGGACATGAGATCCGTATCACCTGTCGACTCTGGATCTAGGATGTCAAGAGGTATAAGAAAAAGCATTAGCTATTTCATTGAGACAGACCCATCGGAGAATGTGGCTCTAGTAGAAGGAGACCCGACTGAGAAATCATATGACAAAGACCCGTTTAAGGGTTCACGAGACTCCTGTGGGCGAAGACGTAATTGAGGAAGTACAGAGTTTGGCACATAGAGATTTTCCCTACGTTTCAGCATTATGTTAGGCCATACTAGTAGATGGTGGGAAGACAAGGATGAAGAGCACACTTTACTCTATAGCCCACCATATCAGGCTAAGGACCGATCGGCTATAGGTATACGGGTTTTTATTGGAATTTCCTATGTGCGTATATAATTACTTCAGGGTAATACTGAATAGTGATGAGCAGAAATCCTAAAGGGGATCAGTGACTTAAGGTAACTGTAATTAAGGCGTTTTCGCCACCATTAGGAATCTTGAAATCTAGGATGGAAGGTAGTCATATACACAGATGAAAGGTGAATATTGAGGATCGAAAAGGCAAAAATAGCATTTGCTTAATCGAAAGAGTAAGAGATCCTTTCTAATTCAGAGGGAGATGCATTACGAGAATGTTTGGAATCTGTTAAAACATCAACTTGCTCTAGGTTATGCGAGGAAGGTCACGCAGTAAGGTGTATGCGATAATACCAGCACTAAGGCATCGGATTTCATTAGAGTTTCAAGGTTAAGCGTGCTGGGGTGACAGAAATACTTGGATGAGTAACCCCCTAGGAAGTATATTAAGAGTCCTACAAATTCAGACATAAGAAACAGATGAGAAGCTAGAGTAGCCTAAGGGAAGTTCAAGTATGCAGAGTGGTTGGAAACCCTGAAAGATCGCGAAGGATGAGGTGGACTAGACCGGCAAAGAGAAAGAAGGTGCATCACAGCTCTAGAATCGGAATGAGTTCGAATAGTATTAGGAAGTACTTTGTAAGCGAGGCGTTAGTAAACATATATGTGTGTGTGTGTGTGTGTGTGTGTGTGATATCCCATATGTGGCTGCGCAAACCGGTATATGTTTCCCAGCAACCGACGTTGCGGTATACTGAAGGCATCAATCGAATAGGGTAGTGAAGTTTAAGTGACAAATGTTACAAGGTAAGTTTATGTTACTTTCACTACAGGTTAGAGTTGGAAAGCCTTAATGCGATAATATTAGGGAAAGGAAGAAAGTGAATATATAGAAAGTAAAGAGATTGGAATGGCTTGAGAAAAAAAAAAGTGTAACAAACGAGGGTGAGTGAAGCTTCCAAGTGCGTCGACGGGTAAGGCAAGGGACTATTTGGATAAAATTCGAAGGTGGGCATGCGAAAGGGATACAGTATGGTAGTGTGAAATCAAAGATGAATGTATGGGGTTAGAAAACAGACTTTGATAAGTGGGACTAAAGGATAGTGATCACAAATAGGGATGTGAAGTAAGAGAGAGAATAATCAGGCCGTGCAACGATACTAAGAGATTTTCAGCTCTCGAGAGGTATATAAAGGGATAAATGTGTAGTTATACTGACTCGGTTGTCTCAGAAATGGAGAAGCTTTCCTAAAAGAGGAATTAAAAATAGAACGGATTTTCACCTTTAAAGGAATATTTCACGAACTTCAGGGTCAATACTAAAAAATAACAAGTGGAAAAGGGCACTCGAGGAGGAAGGAACTCAAGGAAGGTTTGAGGATGAAAGCAGGAAAGGTACATTAATGGGCTGGTCAAAAGGAGAGGAGAGAAGACGAAGGGAAGAAAAGGGAAGTTGAGCAATCACCAAGGACAAGCAAGAGGATAATTGTCACGACCCAGCCCCGTGGACCGTGACTGGTGCCCTACTTGGACACCCAGACAGACAAACAAATCAAATCGTCATATTATAGATTATCTCATATTTCATATTAATCATTTTTGAACGGATTTGAAGTCAAATATTATCTTAAGCGGTCGTGCAAGCAGAGATATCATATCATAGTCGAAGGGGCGGCGGAATACACATCGCCGAATATAAGCACATATATAAATATATGGGCCACCATGGCCGTCATAACAGACATGACCGCATTAAGACACAAATCATGAACAAAACGAGCACACATAGGACCCTCGCCCCACATATATGACTACAGGCCTCTACAAACCAAAACGGAAACATATAACGGGACAGGGCCCCGCCGTACCCCAAATAGTCAAATATACAGAAATATATACATGACAGAGATATGTACCAAAATATGGGCTCCGAATCAAAAGGAGCACTTTGTAGTAGCAAAAAGTGTGGCCTACAGTGGCGGATCACGAACCTCTGTACCTGCGGGCATGAAACGCAGCCCCCGAAGAAAGGGGGTCAGTACGAAAGATGTACTGAGTATATAAAGCATAGAGTGTATAAATCCAAACCATAGCTGACATAGAAGAATACAGGGAGTAAATAACGAGTTAGTACATCAAAGTCCGTGCTGAAAATATATGTATATATAATGCAAATGAAAATCATGCATAAGGCTCAGGAACGTGGTCACCACTCCGACGCTGGTGCCACAACACAGCATACTCCAGAAGGTTTCAAATCTCCGAACAACCCCGAACATAACATATCATCACAACATATCATATCATCACAGCATATCATAAGCCATATCACAGCATAACTCCATAAACGGAACCCGGCCCTATGGTGAGGTCTCGGGAACCGTAACACATCATACTGCCGAATATAGCATAGTACGCACGATTACAAAACCGGCCCGGGAACCGGCGAACGATATCATAGTAATAGGCACGAGCAGAGTAGTGCGGAAACCATATGCATATACACAATTAACTTCCAAGACTCGACTAATAAATACATATACATATATATATTGAGATCAGAAAGCTTAAAGTAAGTATCGAGTCTGTCGGAATTAGTATACAAAAGATATGAGCCTTTAAATTCATAAAACTTTCAAAAAAATACCTCATCAGCCTTTTTCTGGAAATTTAGTATCATTCACATTAAGGAGCTTTCAAGTACTTATGGAGCAAATCAACGGAGCCTTATATTCATAGACAAAAGTCCTCTTTTTATATCATACCAAAAATAGCTCAAATAGGACAAACGAAGGAAGTCTCGGGACTAGTGGGCCCACCTCGGGTCAAGTCGAGGTGGCAGACATAATTACAACGTTTGACTCTATAGTGTCATCCACGAAGGTTTCAAAGCGATTCTATCACGTCTGCACAAGTTATGGATGTTTGAACAGTCTTCCAACAAGACATAAGGTTTGTAGTTCAATTATATTGAATGAATAGTATCCAAACTCAGACTCGAATTTCTATGAACAGAATAACCTCCGAGGCTCAAATCTCAACCTAGTATATCTAGGACATGCCAAAAGAAAGAAAAGGGATAGCTTTACATACCTTTAGCTCTCCTTACGGTTGCCCAAACTCAAGTCCCGTTTGCTCCAGAATCTACATTTGGTTACAATTACCAAATATGAATTTCAAGCTTTTAAGAATTCAAATTTAAATCTATACTTGTCTACCAAAATTTCGGCAGCATCTCCCCTATAAATTCAACATCCCCGAGAATTTTCTTGGCCATAATATCAACAACAACAACCACAACAATAACAACAATCATCAAAATCACAACAAAAGGCATTCTAACATAAATTTTTCTTCCTTTGTACATAAAGTAACACTTCCATTCCAACTTCACACTATCCAACTAATATCAACATTTCCCATACTCATTAACTAACTCAAGATTAATCAAACATACTTCAATAGTATTTCAAACAATATTCAAGGATTCAAGCCATTCCGCCAATTCCATATTCCATTCGAAACTTCTATAAATGCAACGAAACTACCAAATCGCATTGTTTTCTTCCAAGTTCACTAGCAACAACCATAATTCACATTTAGAATCTCACTTTCATAATCATATAAAATCTATACTAAAATCATATAATTTCCCATAACTACCTCCAACAAATTTCAATGCCAACTCAACTCGTTAAACCTTTATTTACGTCGTAAATGTCACAACGACACAACTAACAAACTAAATAAAATATAATTCACCATCCCCATACCATTATGGCTCACGGCCACACACACACACACGCCATGCACCCACACACCTCAATTCCATAATTTTCATGCAACTCTAATCACCATAACATACACACTTCTTCCATAACATAAAAGAATAGAATTGTTACCTTTTTGTCCAAATTTCTACTTGCCACAAACGCAGTCCTCTTGTTAAACTAATTATACCACGTTGTAGAGGGCCTTAAACTTATCAAGGATTCAAGAAGGGAGAGATTTTTGGATCAAAGTCTAAGGACTTGGAATTTTTTTTTTCTTTTGATGAAGGGTTCGGCCGAAGGCCCCTTTTTGGGGTGTTCTTCAATTTTTGTTTTGTTTTCTATGAGTCTTGAATGTTCTAATGGATAATGATACATATATAATGATCCCTTTTTAATTAATTAGTCACATGGATTAATTCCCATGGACTTGGGCTAGCATGGCCGGCCACCTCTATCATTTTGGGCCTCCATTTCTCTTTTATTTTTTTAAAGCCCAAACTTATTATGAATCTTAGTATAATTCACGAAACAAATTTCCAAAATTCCAATTTTACCCTTGGCCTCCCTCCGTACTTTCGCATCGATAATTTTCATGAATATCACACATATGTTAAATAAAATAGAAACATAGCCTTATTTCCTACAAGTAAAGATTATTCTGTCACGACCCAACTAGGGGCCGTGACGGGTACCCGATACTTGTACCGAGCACCTCTTATCTCGTATCTTATTCTTATTACTAAGTGGGCCGTATGAACATCACCGTACTTTTTTTTTCTGCTTAACATTAACATTAGTAGCATAATTATAAACATAGGCTAGCAAACTTTACTAGCACATTACACAGCGACGAGGACCATCAAAAGTACAAAACATCTAACTGTACATATCTGTCTACGAGCCTCTAAACATAGTACACATATACATAGGAAGGGCCGAGTACTGCCGTGCCCGAACATATATACACAAAATAGTACCAAGGAACTGAGGCTCCGGAACAACTGGAGCGCTGCTACAATACTGCTGATGAAGCTCCTAGGAGTCAAGTCTGTCTACCTGCTGACCTGCGCGGCATGGAACGTGGCGTCTACAAGAAGGGACGTCAGTACGAATAGTGTACCGAGTATGTAAAGCATGGAAGATAATACAAACAAAAACATAAGGTATGATTAGCAATATCATGGGATCATAGGACATATAGTGATACAAGAAAGTAACATGTACATAGGAATACCCTTTTCAGGCCGGATACCATGCATGCTTGTCCTTCCCTTTAAAAAGAACATTTCTTTTTCATAGACATAAAAAATAGAACTTATATCATGTCATGTCTTATCATATCATATCATATCATAGCGCATCATGTCATATCGTATCATATCATGTCATGTCATAGCGCATCATGTCATATCGTATCATATCATGTCATGTCATAGCATATCATGTCATAGCATATCAGATCATGTCATATCATAGCACCGAACAATGTCGGCTCGCCCACATAGCGCCGAAATACGTCGGCTCGCCCATATATCCCGCGTCCGGGATGATAACGCCAGCTGACCAGGTGGCATTGAAACATGTATCCCTTCCCATCCCCCATATATCCCTTCCCCCACCCCATGTACATATTCATATCTCATATACATATGTCATATAAGCATGTAGGAGAGCCCAAAGAAAACCATGTATCCATCGGAGTGACGTAAGGTCGGTGACCTCCGATTACATTATGGTATAACCGTGACCGCTTTGTCTCACCTTGAAGGAACTAGTATCATAAGGCGAGACTATCAATGAAGAGTGTCATTATGAGAAAACATAAAATAGGGTCATAAGGCATCGTTTCATATACTTGGAACCTCTAAAGTAGTCATTACCCATAATAGAGTTGAGATATCAAGAAATAATTTAACATTGTCATATGGTCATATTCATAGTAGGAACATATCGTCAACATATCTATCATAGACATTTGAGACTTTACGACTTGGGGATCATGCCTTTGAAATCTTTAGAAGATAGTGTCATAACCAAGGAATAGAATTAAAAATCAAGAACTAGTTTGATTCTTTCGTATTCACATTGGGTCCTTAGCCTAAGACTCTTAATCATGGAATCATTCTTGTCATACTTATCATAGACGTATTCTCTTCCTTAGCATCATCGTTATCATGGTTATCATAGACATATTTCCATTAGAATGGTACGGTACTTATCGTTTGATAGTCGGGACAAGGGTCAAAAGTTTCCTTTGAATTCTGCTTCAAAATAAGTCAAACGGAACAATAAGGAAAATCTGGGAACAATGGGCCCACCTCGGGCCGAATGAGGTAGCGTGCACAATTTACATATATTACATGTCATGGCGTTACTTGTGAGGGTTTCAAGGTAATCGGGTCCTATTTATGCAAGTTCTAGAGGTTTGGAAAGTTTTTCCAACGTTTTGCACACTTTCTAATTCAATTCTACTGAATGAAAGAGGGGAAACTTTAGGTGCGGATTCCGGAAAATAGAGTTGTCCCCGAGGTTCATATCCAACATATTACGTCTAAGACATGCCATAGAAGGAAGGGTGAAGCCTTACATACCTCTTTCCGCTCCTTATGCTATTCCAAATTCAAGTTGCAAATCCGCCACAATCTACAAATTGGTCATATTTACCAAACTTTGGTTAGAGCATTTAGAATTGGAATCTTAAGATAATACTTGGCTACCGAAATTCCGGCAGCATTTCCCCTGTAAATACTCCATCCCACCAAGTTCAACTTGGCCAATTACAATCAACAACAATCCCGGGAATTCAACCCGGCCAAACTATCAACATAATGTCAACAACCATACTAAAAATTTCCATATTCAATCCAAGATACATTATAATAACTCAATCAATATACTACTTCCTTCAAAACCTTCCAACTCCAATAAAAACAATAACAACCTTATAATATATGTTCCAACAATACCATACTAATATCATTGTCTTCCATACATGTAAGAACATAGTATTCAATTTACATAAACTTCAACCACAAGTCTCCAATTTCCATAATTTCTCTAAGATCATTAAGCTTTTTATTAGCAATATAGAATCCACATAACAACAACCAATACACTAAATAAAATTAACTCATTTTCCTCCACACCACACCACAACTACACGGCCAACATCATGCATACACAACTACAACCTCTCCAAAATCATTCAACTTCCATTATCAACATAGCATCCACAACAATAACAACCAAACACTAGATAGAATAATTAAAACATGATTCATACACACACATAGGCATGCACGGCCACACACCTATATTCTTGTTCTTCATGAATTTCACTCATTTTTACACACTACAACATGCACAACATCCATAACATATAAGAAAAGGATGAATCCTTACCTTCTTCTTTGATTCTCCAACTTGCTTGAATTTCCAACTTATGAATTTGTGTTTTTCTTGCTTCAATAACAACTCTACTTTGTTAAGGACCCTCCACTTGGTAGAAAATGATTTTTGAAGGAATTTTTGTCAATTTTCTTGTTGATTTTTGCACTTGGCCGAAATGGCCCTTGAAGCTTCTTCTTTCT
Source organism: Lycium barbarum (assembly GCF_019175385.1). NCBI lineage: Eukaryota > Viridiplantae > Streptophyta > Magnoliopsida > Solanales > Solanaceae > Lycium > Lycium barbarum. The sequence continues at coordinate 40,938,682 of NC_083338.1, forward strand.
CTCTCTTTTTTTTTTTCCAAGTCTTGAAACTTCTAGAGAGCAAAATGAAGAACATGACTAATTTGGCTTATTTATTCATTTCCCACATGGGCCTTGGCCCATTAAGAAAGGGTTGGATGGCCAACATAGCCCAATTCAACACAAGCCCATTTTTTTTGTTTTATTTTTGCACTTCATGACAAATTTTAATTTTTTCCAATTTCTAAATTTGCCCTTCGTCTTCCTCCATAATTCCACGAGTCATATTGCGAATTCCCCTTTATGCCCTTAACCTTTCTTAATAGTCCCACTTCAAAATTTTCATAACCAACTCATGTGCTTAACAAAATAAAAATAAAGCCTCGCTTGTCATTTTCCCGCAGTTACCTTGAATTGTCCGAGCGCCCAAAAATGCGGGATATAACATATTCCAAATTTTCTAAATGCGCAAAAACACGTGATATAACAATAATGAACTAACAAAGCTAACCGGGAGGTAGTACATCAATGACATGGGATGAGGATAAGAAATACTGAGATTCGATTATAAAGGAAATAGAAGGATGTATGGGAAATATTCATAGGTATGGAATAGCCTTGGCGGCAGGAAGGAGAATAAAGAAGAGAGTATATTTGGAAGGAATTCACGACACGAACAACAAGTGGCAGAACACTGGAAGAACTACAACGCAGCAAATAAGTAGTCAAGGAAAATTTCGGATAAGTGAGCTAAGTGAATAAAAGGATTGATAGTGGAAGTGAAATAGTGTAGCACATTAACTCTCAATGATATTTTGTAGATGTAAAATGAGACCGAAAACTAAGAGTAAGATGAATTTCAGTGATAATAGTTGTGGAGGAAGACGAGGGATAAAAAGAGCAAAGTGTGACCAAAAGTTCCATAAAATGTTTTGATGGATTCCAATGTTCCCATTAACCCGTTGATTCGGGAAATGTTCAGTCATAAAAGCTAGAAGTAGAAAGGCCTTAAAGAGGGCAGCGAGAATGGATCTATAATGCATAAGTGCTTCGTTCAAATGCAAAGCCTTCAATTAGCAGAAAGGAAAATAAGCCAAGCTATACGATCAGAGAATCTTGGTATTATAAGAGACCAAAGGAGTTGAAGGATCGTTGAGGTTGGCCGATCACTACTTATATTCGGGAGTTACTAGTGTATAAGAACACCCTTAAAAAGGGGGAAGAGCAGATCTAGTACTGAAATGAGGTATGGCATTGTCGAAATTCCAAAGAAAGAAAGAGGTTAGCTTAAGGAGGCCAAAAATTTGGCACGTAGGGGCATATCAAGAATGCATTAAGAAGGAGCAGGAACGAATTAAAGATAAGCATACCACAAAGCAAGAATGAAAAGGAATTAAAATGGATCAAGAGAATACTTCATGCGGGCGTGAGATATGATATTTCTAGACTAGGGAAATTTGTGCCGCACCTAAACAGGCAACGACGTATCCTAAAGAGTAATAAAGAGAGTAAGAAGCTCTGCAAGCTAACCACAAAGAGAATGACGAAATGGATGTTGAGTACAAAGGATATTTTGGGTTACACCAGGAGAAAATCTTGATATTAAAGGAAAAATATGAGAATCTTAACAAAAAGAGTAACAATAAGAAGTGTGGTGATCTCTAAAAGAGAGGAAGAACGATGTAGGTGCAGATAGAAAGGCAGCAGCGTCACCAGAAATTAGAAAGTATATCATGGGTCACTAAGCATATTGAGCATAAGGGTATGTATTATAGAATTATATGAACCATCAGCGTAAGGTTATGCCCCGCAGATGGGAATGGACACACCGGAAAGCCAACAAGGATTTCATTAGGCTTGATCATGAGGGTATTGGCTGAGTATGAAGCAGCCTCAGGACAGTTGATCAACAAAGCAAAGAGTTCTGTGTACTTACATGATAGGGTAAAAGAGGAGATATTTCAAAAGGTGGAAAGAGTAACTGGTATTTCTAGGAAGGAGTTTACTCTAATGTACCTTGGCTGCCCTATATATTACAGCAGGAGTAAGATGGCATTCTACTCAGAAATGCTTGCAAAGGTAAGAAACAGGCTGCAGAGTTGGAAAGGAAAACTTTTGTCCTTTGGAGGAAGGGCAGTACTCCTACAACATATGCTGCAGGCAATGCCTATGCACCTATTGGCAGCTGTGGATCCTCCATCTTTTGTAATAGACAAGTTACACAAGATCTTTGCACAGTTCTACTGGAGTAATAATATAGGAGAGAGTGGCAGGCATTGGGCAAAATGGAAACAGGTTTGTTTGCCTGTGCAGGAGGAAGGTTTGGGATTTAGATCACTTGCAGACATATCAATGGCCTTGTTTGCTAAGTTATGGTAGAACTTCAGGACTAAACCATCCTTATGGAGTGATTTCATGAGCAACAAATATTTAAAGAAGAATAATTCAATTCTTGTCCCTTGGAAACAAGGGTCTCATGTATGGAGGAAAATGTTGCAGGCTAGGGACCTGATGGATCATCAAATTTGGTGGCAGCTGAGAATGGGCTCTTCATTATTCTGGTTTGATAACTGGTCTGGTCTAGGCCCATTATATTTCATTGTCCCTCCTGAATTTCAATGTAATGAAGCCATAGAGAATGTGTCTGATGTAGTTACTGATGGTAGGTGGCATGTACCTGCCATCAGAAATAATTTGCCTGAGGATTTGGCTGAATACATCTTACATGAAGTAAAACCACCTGCTAAACCTGGAGAGATTGACAAGCCTTGGTGGATGTTGGAGAAAAATGGAGAATTTAGTGTTAAATCTGCATGGGAATATTTAAGGAGTAGAGGTGAAAAAAAAGAGGTGTACAAGAAAATTTGGGTCAAGGGACTGCCATTCAAAATAGCTTTTCTAATATGGAGAGTATGGCATTTCAAAATTCCTCTTGATGAGGTAGTAAAGAGTTGGGGATATGATATGCCTTCCAGGTGCTTTTGTTGTGTAGAACCAAAGGAAGAGACTGTCCCCCATATATTCTTGAGAAGTACCACTGCACAAGCAGCATGGAAATATTTTTGTGCAGCAGCTAGAATAAATGTTGATGGTATGCACTTGCATCAGATGATTATGCAATGGTGGACAGCTGATGTTCCTTCCAGACTTCGGAATATTTTCTATGCTATCCCATCTATCATAGTTTGGCAGCTTTGGAAGAAAAGAAATGGAGATAAGCATAGGGACAAGGTGTCAACTAGCAGAGTTATTTATCAGGCTTCTACTGATATTCAGCAGTTGGTGAGAAGTAGGAAGCCTGGAATCAAAACAATTCCACATAGGTGGCATGACATTCTGAAGATGTTGGAACAGTTTGTGCCAAAATTACAAGTCACCAAGGTCATGTGGAAATTTCCACTTGTGGGTGTTTGGAAGTGTAACACAGATGGGGCCAGTAGAGGTAATCCAGGCAGAAGTTCCTTTGCCTTTTGTGTGAGAAATTCATCAGGGGATCTGATATATGTAGAGGCTAGGACAATGGGAGAGTGTACAAATACTGAATCAGAGGCTAAAGCACTTCTGCAGGCTGCAAGATATTGCTTGTCCAAACATGTCTATACCTTCTATCTGGAAATTGATTCTTTACTATTACATTTGAGGTTGAGGAGCTGCTAAATATCATGGACCATGCAGAGGTCCAGGTTTTGCATATTATGAGAGAGGGTAACCAGTTGGCTGATCATCTTGCCAACTATGCCCTTGATCATAGAGAGGTATAGGTCAACTCATTTGCTGAACTGGATTCAAAGGGAAGAAAAATTCTTAATAGTGATAAGTTGTAGTGTCCCTATTTAAGAATCAGAACAAAAAGGAAATATTGAGGATGGAGTTTCATGTGGAGTCCATCAAGTCTCATCTTACTCAAGTCCATTTGGAGGAGAGTAAGATGAGAAGTTTTATTTCTAACTAGGTTTTCTTTTTTGCAAGTTACAAACTTTGCAGTGGGAACAAGGTACAAGACATTAGGACGATTCATACTTTGAATCATATCTGTCATGATATTGAACAGAAGTGGTTCAATGGAGAGGAGATCAATGTTACTTTGATTCTTACACAGAACATGATAAGTATGCATTTTTATCAGTGTACCAAGGGCCAAGATGGCAGGTTTTTCATGGATTCACATGTGGAAATCCTAGAGAACCTGATACATTTGATAATTGCAGGATGGAAATTGTAGAAGCATTGCACACACATGAACTTTTTGGTATCAAGGCTGCAGTGTGTGGTATTAGCACTTGGTGCTCATTCCACTGCAAATTTGGTATCAAGGAGGGAGTGTGGTGAGATTCATGAAGGTTTTGAGGGCAGGAGGATAGAGATTGGTAATTCAAGTACAGACAGCTGGTTTGAATCTGAATTTGAGGGTCTTGTGCAACAGTGTCAAAGAGGGGAGTTTCACAGAAGTTACATAAGGATGGCATGTGTACATGATTCAGATCTGGTGTCATGGGATTTAAGGAAATTTTCTACAAGGCCAATCAGTCTTTATATGCTGGCAAACCTTCATGCAGTGGTATCAACACTTTGTGCTGAATCTGCAGAAGAATCGTCATCTAATGGAGGCTGCCTTGGCTGCATCAAAGGGATTTATACATTAAGAATTCACCTATACTGCTGCATACATAATTGCAAGAAGGTAACAGGAAAAAACAGAGGAACAACAAGCAAGGGACAAACTTGGGACACAACTACATCAGTAGCAGCTGTATGGCCATGCAAAATTGGTTTTTTTGCATTTCCAGGTGACAGGTTGTGCACACATATCTTACAAGGTGTAAATTCATACAAGGAACCTTGGAGGCTGTTCATCAACACTCAGATCAATAGGACCACTCTAGTATTCTGCAGTATATCATGTGTATATTGCGGTATAGCAGCTGGTTTTTTGAGTATCAAACAGGAGTTAGTGTTAGTTATAGGTTACATAATTGCAGACATGAGGTTGGACAAGATTGTAGGGGCTGTTATACACGTGTATTATGCTGGTATACACAAATATACTGCTGATATACGTGGACTGATGACCAAGTTGTGCATTAAGGTTTCAAACTTGGGACACAAATTGGTTGACATGCCGGAGAAAATCATTCACATTGGTTTACAGGATGGGATTAGTAGATTTCTTCTTCAAGTGTTAGTTTTTTACTACTTTGTTATGTTAGTCATTTGTAGTACCAACTTAAGCCATCATATAAGACTTAAGTTGGTCATTAGATTAATCATGATTTCTATTGGTCTATATGACCCCCTTTGTAAAGACATTACCTTGCTTTGTTTTTGAGAAAATAAATAAAATCAGCCCTAGGCCACAAGCCTAGTGGAATTTATTAAAAAAAAAAGGTAAGTATACCATACCGATGTTGGAAAAAAAGCTGTGGTACAGTGAGAATTTCCCTAACTTTATAATTATAAGTTATATTGCAAGATTTGAGGCAAAGGATATTAAAGGGAGAGTTTCGACAAGAACTCGAAACATATTGTGAGCTGTAGACCAGTTCAAATTATGATTATTGGTTCATTGCAACATATAATCCTGCTACGAGGAATAATAAAGATGGTGATGGAACATTAGGAATGTATGTATTTATGAAATTGTATTGAGGATATGGTTATAACTGATCATGGAAAGGAATTAAGACGGATGGTTGAAGAAACGTAACCGTTAACAGTAAGGATTTGTCAGCAGCAGAGTAACGCTGAACAAGCAACAGGACATTAGTATAAGAAAATTTATGATGAATCGAAAAGCTTGGCGGATGAATTACGAGGGGATAATCTAGCACGTATCTAAGCTCAACAAGTACAAGTAGGGATAGCCAAGATAGCATCGGAGGAGTCAATAAAAGAAAGTATTGTATTCGAGCAAGGGAGTTATCCGTTAATAAAGAAATGAGGAACGAAGAGGAAAGACGCTCGCAGGACGGCGAGCAGCCTTGGCATGGCCAATTAAACCACAGGAATACTAGCTAACTTGTACACATCAGGATTGAAGACTGTGCGACTCAAAAATGAATTTGATAAAGAGCTAAGAAAGAACAGGACGAAACTGACCAAATTATAGCATAAGTATATGGTAATCAAAACAAAATTCAATAAGGATATCGAGGATCAGCGCACTACAACATTCGAGGAAGAGTGTTTTTAAGGGGGGAAGGATGTTACACCCCGTATCTTCGAATGGCACTTATCAAATTTGAAACATAAGTACGTTGAGTTATGGTTAAGTAAGAGTACTTTGGAATATAAGGAACAAGCATTATTAAGTATATTTAATGAGTGAAGGATGTATATAAGGTATACTGAAAGGTTTTATAAGGAAATGAGTGGAAGAAGTGGAGTAGTACGACTTTGGAGGAAGGATGGGTGAAGTTTTGTGTGAAAATTTTGGTCCAACTTGGACGACGAATATCTCTTAGCATATGAATTGTTTTGAAGTGAAACAAAAGCCTAAAATGAAGTTCGTCAAGTGTAGTTATCAATGCAATAAACCGCTCATTGATAGGACATTGGACTAGAGAATTAAGGACGTTACAAGTTCGGCTGACAAATCAGAAATGCGTCCTATAGTACTGCTACAGTAACCGACTTGCTACAGTACTGCTACAGTAAACTGCTACAGTGAGCCCGAATTTGATCCCTATAAAAAGGGTAATAACCCCCTTTTCACCAGATTTTAGCCCAGAAATTTCCAGAAATTAGAAGGGAGAGTGAGGGTACCAAAAAGTGAGCAATTTTCAAGCGGTGGAATATTAGTTTAGGTCCAGATAGCGCACAGTTGTGTTTGTAGTCTTGTTTTGTGGTGGATTCGGTTTGGATTCTAGGTGAACACTGAAGATATTGTTGTCCTAGTAAGAATAAGGTATGGATCTCATTCTATTTACATTAATACCGGTTTATTCACGAAGATAGAGTGTTTAGATAATTGTTTAGTAAGTTGATTAGTTATGAAAGTTGAAAAATAGAGTGTGGGCTATATTATGGTATATATTGGTGTTGGAAATGATGTTATTGTTGTTGGTGTTGTTGTTGTTGTTGTTGGTTGTTGAGTTGAGGTTTCGGGCTAGGCATATAAGCAGGGGAGATGCTGCCCGATTTTCTGCAGGATATAGAACAGTTTTACTTGAAAGCATAACACAAGTATACTATGATGAGTCTAACGATATTGTGAATCCTTTTTAATGTAGACTCACGAGCTCGAACGAATAGGTGTAGATAATTGGAGAGTGAGCAGGTATGTAAAGTTATCATTTCTTTCTTTTTTTTGGCATGAATTACATAAAGAGGGCGAACGACGAACATACATGACTCCAATGAATTCTAGTTCTCAGTGGTACTTAACATGATAGTTGTCTTTGATTCTCAAGTGTTGGTTCATTGTAATTATTCTATTGAGTCTCAAATGATGAATTAGTTTGTATATGGTTGCTCCTGATATTCTATTCGTGCATAACGTTATTACATCATTTCACCGAGTCCTGGGCCGTGTACGTATTCATCCATAGTTTCATCGCATTGTTCACCGAGTCCCTCACTAGAGGGCCGGGTATGGTATATATATGATTATTTCACCGAGTCCCTCACTAGGGGGCCGGGTGTGGTATATATATGATTATTTCACCGAGTCCCTCACTAGAGGGCCGGGTACGGTATATATATGATGATTTCATCGAGTCTCTCACTAGAGGGCCGGGTACTGTATATATGTATATGACTTCATTCACCGAGTCCCATAATGCGCCTGGTATGGTATATTATATATATATATATGCATGACTCATTTCATAACTTACAGATGCTTTGGTATTCCTTGATTATCATATCTGTCTCCTGTCATCTTTTACTCAGTCACGATCTCCATTACTGTATTTCATGCTTTACGTACTCAGTACATTTTCCGTACTGACCCTCTTTCTTCGGGGGCTGCGTTTCATGCCCGCAGGTACAGATACTCAGTTTGGTTACCCTCCAGCTTAGGACTGCTACTCAGCTGCTTGGAGAGCTCTATTGTTCTGGAGCTTAGTCATATTGGTACAGATCCTTTGACATAGGCCTTGTTGTACTCGTAGAGGTCTGTAGACATATGTGGGTTGTGTATATACAGTTGGGTCAGCTATGCAAATGTTGTTCATTTTGGATGTTCTCGTGTATAGGGGAAGCCTTATCGGCTTGCATATTTGGTTATGTTTTGCTTAGCTGTGGCTTCTCAAGAGACATGTTCTTTTTGATGTATGACATGATGAGTTTACAGCATGCTTTTACAGACTACCATATTGTTTTCAGTTTCGGTCTGATTATATTTAGCAGGTTCGTATACGGGTGTCCATTTCGGGCACTCGTCATGGCCCATCGGTTTAGGTCGTGACATTCTTTATTCATAATACCCCAACACAGTTCCCTACAAGCATCTAGGGTGAAATTTCAAGCTAGGGCAAGAAAACTTTTGAGAGGTAAGTTTCATTTATTCCTTCCAACCATTTCGTATCATATTCATGATTATCATCACTCTTGTGGGTCTTCAATGGTGGAATTGTAATAGAAACCCTAGATATTAATGAACCTTCTAAACTTGAAGGGTTATAGTTATTATCTCTTAGGTATCATCTAAAGGCTTTGGTTAATTTCTCTTAGTCATGAATTGAATCCTTAGAGCTATAAACTAAGTGAATTAAGACCTAGGGTTCTATAAAGTGGTGTCTTGACCATGAAAATTGATTGTAGTGGGAATGTTGACATAATATTGTAATAATTTAATGATTAATGATTGCTAAGGCCCTTGATAGTGTCACGACCCGACTAGGGGCCGCGACGGGCACCCAGTGCTAGCCCACCCAAGCACCCCTTAGCGTACCTTTACACTTACATCTAGGTTAGCCACATATTAAATCATACATTCCTATTTATCAATCATACTAGTCTCATTGCACAACAATGCCTTTATATCATCATTGGCATCTATGCCATATCAATGTACATAAGTCGACAAGGCTAACAAAATGATATACAAAATATAGGCCGACAAGGCCAAACACATATAACCACATACACATGTCTACGAGCCTCTAAGAAGAGTATGTCATATCATATGGGCGGGACAGGACCCCGCTATGCCCACAATTATATACACAAAAGAATCAATACCAAAAGCTATAGCTCCGAATGAAATGGAGCTCCAATATGTAGTCCCTGAGAATGTAGCTATGGATCAAGTCTGTCTCCCTGGGCACCTGTGGGCATGACGCAGCGTCCACAAACAAAAGGACGTCAGTACGAAGAATGGGAGATAGTCGTATCATCGTCATGAACACTTACTTTCCTCTCATACGGACTTTCCATTTCTAATGTGTATTCGTGTACATACATCCATGTCCGTATCCATACTCATTTACATTGCGTCCATAATCGTATTCATATACATAGTCTTATTCATATTCATATCTTTATCATATACATAACATTTACATAGCATGCCGACCACGAAGGTTTGGTGTTTCACATACCCGACCATGGCTAGGCTCAGTTATCATCCATACTTAGCCAACCAAGGCTCAAGGTTACACATACCTGGCCCTACCAAGGCTTTAGGGTTATCCGTACCATCTGCAGAGGTGTGCGCGCATTACATCAATATATACATATTCTACCCGGCCTTATAAGCTCGGGGTTCCATAGTAGTCATACATAGATACATATACATAATAGCTCATAAGCATCTTTACTATTATTATCACTATCCTCATCATCATCGTTATCGTCATCACTATTATCGTCGTTATCATTATCGTTATCATTACCATCGTCGTTCATTACATCTATTTTCATCGGCTTACTCGTCATATGAGGAACTTAGTACAATCGTAGCATATCGGGAATCATAAGCTTAGTAGCTTTGAAGATAGAGCCATTTGGAGGACATCATAGACTTATAGAAGATTTAGATGATTTGCCAAAGAACCATGCCTTATGAAAGAAAGGTTAGCCTTACATACCTTTCCGTTCAACTATTTATCACTTGCACGTTCCCCTTCAACGCTCGCGTTTCTACCTTCATTAAAGTCATACTATCATTAGAAATCGATAGCTAGCATACATGACTAAAGCTAGAGAAAATTGGACAACATCTCCTTTATTTATATGACATTCCTCCATCTCGTAAATCAACTCCCAAACGTCGACAATACAACCACAATATCATAACAATATTCATTATTTATCCACATTATCTATATTTCTTAATTCGCTTCCAATCACCCATATCCATGGTCATAAAACACGACTACATTCATTCATATACATTGCCTATCCCATGTTCTTAACATCATTTATAACATATCCATATCACAACACATCATGAATCATAACTCAATTCGAAACTCGTTTTCGTCGATCCCAGTGTTCCGAAACTCGTTTTCGTCGACTCGTTTCATCTCCAATCCTTATGGAACCTTCTTAGCACCTGCTTAACACCTCAATACCAATCTAAGGGATGTTATCAATCTTCTACAAGACATCATTAAATCCTCATTAACTCGTTACTCGTAATTCCTTTCCGATAGCTATCATATGCCTTGCCTTCTCTTGGCCAACTTTATTCCCCTATCTCTAACATCTTTGAAATCTTAACTAGGGTCATCGAATTTCATTTCTTACCCTTTGAAATACCGTATACTCGTGCTCTTCGTTAGTCTATTTACTTGTGCCTCAACGGGAAATTTTTTTCCGAGGTGTAAAAGATAGGTTGCTTCACACCTAGAAAATCATCCACCCATTGGAATGGGGTAAAGGGAAGGGTAATCGTGAATTGGTAATTGTGACTAGAATATTTATGACTGATTGAACCTTCTATTTCTAGACTTTGAGCGTCCTGAGGCCTTGAGAAAGGGAAAAGCTATAGCGGAGTGACTTGTGTTGTTCCAGCTCTACGTTTGAGGTAGGTTACGGTCTACTTGAGTTATACTTTAGTTAGGTGATTGTATGATTTGGGAATTCTTTAGGAGAAAGCATGTCTAGTTTTCATGCATTCTATTGTGTGGTTGAATTCCTATGTGAATGCGATTGAGTTGTTGTGTTGGCTTTGTGCCACTATGCCTGTGTGTTAAATTGCAGTGGATGTTTTTGTGATGAGAAGCTAATATCATCTTCTCGGAGATATTGTGATATGAAATATGGTTTTGAGTATTGTTAATGAGAAGGTAAGAAACACTGTCCTGTCAAGAGGAATGGAAAGGTACAAATGTGACCTACATTATGGGCTCGTGGTCCGAGGATAGTTCAGGAAACGAGAGGTACATTGATATGGCCTGCGTCCAAGGTTCGTTCCGGAGCGGAGGTTTATGTTCGGGTCTGAGGAGTGGATCCGGAACGAGAGGTACATGGACACCGTGGTTCCCCTGCAGGTCATGACTACTGAGCAATGACATCAGTTAGCATGTATGTACACTGAGTATGGTTATTGTGGTAAATTTACTTCCGTTGTGGCTTCCGTTGATTGTGATTCTTGATATCTTGGTGACTTGATTGTGATTGTCCTTAGTTGACTTGTTGTGGTTTGTTGATATTCATGTTTGTTGGCTGACTTGTTTATTCTATTGATTTTATGAGATATGCATGATATCTATCGTTAGATAGTTTTTGTACTGATACTAATCTTAGTCGGCCTATGATATCTATCGTTACATAGTGTTTGTACTGATACTACCCTACTGCATTCTTTTGAGTGCAGATTGTGATACAGAGACTTCTACCCGCCCTCACATCTAGCGTTGAGGACCTTTGCTGATAGATTTAGGGTGAGCTTCTATCTATGCCAGGCCGTCCGAAGATCTTCCTCTTATGATGTCTTTTTCTATTCTGGACATTATGGATATTTATTAGACATATTTCATTCCTTAGACATGTTTTAGATTAGAGTCCTGATGCAATGACTTTCGAATTTTGGGGATTTTGTAATAGATAGACTTTCGCATTTATTTTAGTATTTTATGGCATGAATTATTTTGTTTATATGATGCTTGAATGAGTAATAACTGACTGACTTGGTTAATATAAAATCGGACTTGAATGAATAGATGACTTGTGTGTTGGTTCGCCCACTAGGAGTAGTGTTGGTGCCAGTCATGGTGGGTTAGGTCGTGACATAGTTGGTATCAAAGCTTTAGGTTTGTTGATCTCATCATACAAGGACATGTCTAGTAGAGTTTTGCGGATCAGTACAGAGAGGCTACCGGAAACTAGGAAAATTTCCTTTTCTTTCTTTCTTTCTTTCTTTCTTTCGTGCTACTTAATTCCAATTGGTATCTGCTGATTCAAATTGGTATCTAACTTTTATTTACTCTCTCGCAGATGGTGAGAACACGAGCGGCAGCAGCTAGAGGTAGAGGTGGAGGCAGAGGAGCTGGCAGAGGGGCGATCCCAACAGGGAGTGGCGTCCCAGTGGTTGACCTTGTGCCTCCAGTGGTTCCTAACGAGGCAGTGGCAGATGCGGCCACACCAGCCCAGCCAGCGACAGTACCAGTTCTGCCAGGAGCTGCAGCTGCTCCGAGTATACCAGATGCTATGGCATAGGTGCTAAATTGGTTTCATGGGTTAGCACAGGCCGGAGCTATAATAGCCGGTCCAGTAGGTAGGGGCGGGGGAGTAGCAGCCCTAGGTCTGGATAGAGTACAAGCTCCAGGGGTTCAGCATACCGTAGCAGTGACACCTTGCTTAAGGGAAGTTTTGGGTTTTGAGATCTGTCCGAGGCCAGTTGCAGGGCCAGTGATGACTGGCGAAGAGCATGACCTGTTTTGGAGGTTCACTAAAATGGAGCCTCCTGTGTTCTATGGTACTGAGTCAGAGGATACATCTGAGTTCATCATAGATTGTCACGAGAGGCTCCATAATATTAGGGCTGTGGAAAAGTATAGGGTAGAGTTTGTGACCTTCCAGTTCTGGGGTGATTCCAAGCTGTGGTGGAGGGCCTATGTGGAGTGCAGGCCAGCTGGGTCACCTCCGATGACGTGAGTTCAGTTCTATTCTGTGTTTTTGGATAAGTACATTCTGCATACCCTAAGGGACCGAAAAAAGGATGAGTTCGCAAATATTGATCAGGAGAACTCATCTGTTGCTGTGTACAAGTCCCTTTTCCACTCCCTGTTTCGATATGCTCTTCCGTTGCTACCCATTGAGAGGGAGAGGATTTGGCGATTTGTGAAGGGATTGAACATTGGATTTCAGCTATCAGCTTGTAGCCACTGGGGCTTCAGTTCGGGAGGTAGTAGAGGTTGTCCGTGTTGTTGAGGGCATTAAGTAAGAGAGTAATGTGAAGCGAGTAGAGAATAAGGCCCGAAGGGGTGGGAGTTTCAGCAACTCCTTCTCGAGGGGTTAGAGTTCGCAGGTATATTCAGGGCATCCGGTTCAGTCCGCGATACAGGTGTCAGCTGAAGGCTCATCAGGGTCAAATTATCCCGCTTCCGGTCAGTGGGGATGCTATACTGCTTGATCAGCTTTCGTTCAGCGACCTACGCTGGACCGTGCTTGTTTTAAGTATGGTAAGATAGGGCATATCAGAAGGTATTGCCCCAGACATAGATAGAGTGGGCAGGGGACTCAGTATCAGGCTCCCCGAGCTCTGTTTACACCAGATCGATGGGGTAAGGATCGAGCACCGGCAGAGCAGGGCGGCCACACCACGGTAGGGGTGGTGCCCAGCCTAACTGAGGCGATCGTCAGGCAGGTAGAGACCGACAGTGGCCCGGCAGGGGCGGGGCTCAGACTGGTCATGGTAATCGCGGTGTTTCACAGGCTACAGGAGGGCGCAGTCATTTGTATACTTTCCCAGGTAGACCCGAGGCTGAGGCCTCCGATGCGGTTATCACAGGTACTATCTTAGTTTATGACCGGATGGCTTCTGTTTTGTTTGATCCTGGCTCTACTTTTTCTTATGTGTCTACATATTTTGTTGTTGGTTTGGATATGGTATGTGATACTCTTGATGTTCCTATTTATATGTCTACTCCAGTTGGGGATTTAGTGGTGGTAGATAGAGTCTACCCATCTTGTACGATTACTTTTATGGGGTATAGTGCTTGGGCAGATCTGATGCTCCTAGATATGGTAGATTTCGATGTCATTTTGGGCATGAGTTGGTTGTCCCCATATTATGCTATACTAGATTGCCATTCTAAGACTGTTACCTTAGCTATGCCCGGGGCACCTAGACTTGAGTGGAATGGTAACCTTAGTCCCCTCCCTAAGAAAGTTATATCCTTTGTTCGTGCTAGGAAGCTAGTGAAGAAGGGTTGTTTAGCTTACTTGGCATATATTCATGAGACCAATGCAGATACTCCATCTATTAATTCGGTTCCAGTGGTACGTGAGTTTGTGGATGTGTTCCCCGCGGACTTGCCTGGTATACCACCGGATCGTGACATTGATTTCAGGATTGATTTAGACCTGGAGACTCATCCTATCTCTATTCCACCTTCGAGGATGGTGCCAGCAGAACTCAGGGAATTAAAAAAGAAGTTGCAAGATCTTCTGAATAAGGGGTTTATTCGCCTGAATGCCTCTCCGTGGGGTGCTTCTGTGTTGTTCGTTAAGAAAAAGGACGGCTTTATGCATATGTGTATTGATTACTGTTAGCTGAATAAGGTAACTATCCAGAATAAGTATCCAATTCCCCGTATTGATGACTTGTTTGATCAGTTACAGGGAGCTTCTGTGATCTCTAAAATTGATTTGAGGTCAGTGTGCCACCAGTTGAAGATTCGGGCCGAGGATATTCCTAAGACAGATTTTCGAACCAGGTATGGACAATACGAGTTCTTAGTTATGTCTTTTAGTCTTACTAATGCCCCAGCTGCGTTCATGGATTTGATGAACAGTGTGTTTAAGTCCTATTTGGACTCTTTCTTAATAGTGTTCATTGATGATATCCTGGTGTACTCTAAAAGTAAGGAAGAGCATGAGAAACATTTGAGAATTTCTCTTGGGGTACTGCGGGATAAGGAGTTGTATGCTAAATTCTCCAAGTGTGAATTCTGGTTGTATTTTGTTCCTTCTTAGGGAATGTTATTTCTAAGTAGGGTATTATGGTAGATCCTTAGAAAATTCAGGCAGTCAGGGAGTGGGCTAGGCCCACGTCAGTGACAGAGATTCGTAGCTTCGTGGGTCTGGCTAGCTACTATCGTCGGTTATGAAGGGCTTTTCCTCTATTGCTTCTTATTTGACTCGCTTGACTCAGAAATAGGTACCGTTGCTGTGGTCCAACGAGTGTGAAGGCAGTTTTCCAAAGCTCAAGACATTGTTGACTACAGCGCCAATTCTAGCATTGCCTATGAAGGGCAAGGATTTTGTTGTTTATTGTGATGCTTCACATTCTGGTTTGGGTGTTGTTTTGATGCAAGAAAAGAAGGTGATTGTCTATGCTTCTCTGCAGTTGAAAGTGCAAGAGAAGAACTTTCCTACTCATGACTTAGACTTGGCAGCAGTGGTGTTCGCGTTGAAAATCTGGAGACACTGCTTATATGGGGTTCATTGTGAGGTGTACACAGACCATCATAGTTTGCAGCATGTGTTCACTCAGAGGGACCTGAACTCTAGGCAGTGGAGATGGATGGAACTGCTAAAGAACTATGACATCACCATTCTGTATCATCCTAGTAAGGACAATGTAGTGGCTGACGCATTGAGCAGGAAGTCGGCTAGTATGGGGAGTCTGGCTTGTTTTATTTCTTTGGAGCGTCCGTTGGCTAGAGAGGTTCAGTCTCTGGCTAATAGTTTTATGAGGCTGGATATTTCCAACACAGACAGGGTGTTGGCTTGTGTTGAGGGTCGGACATCGTTTTTAGAGCAGATTAAGGCTAAGAGTTTAAGGATGCTAAGTTGTGTAAAATAGGTGATAAGGTGTTGCGTGGTGAGGCCAAAGACGTTGTGATTGATGAGAAAGGCGTGCTGCGAATCAAAGGGAGAGTATGTGTGCCATGTGTGGGTGATTTGATCAAGACCATTCTGATAGAGGCTCATAGTTCGAGGTATTCTATTCATCCTGGCGCTACTAAGATGTATCGTGATTGCAGGCAATATTACTGGTGGACTAGGATGAAGCGTGATATAGCAGAGTTTGTTGCTCAGTGTTTGAATTGCCAACATGTTAAGTATGAGCATCAGAAACCTGGGGGTACACTTCAGAGGATGCCCATTCCTGAGTGGAAGTGGGAAATAATAGCCATGGATTTTGAAGTTAGTCTTCCTAAGACGTTGGCGAAGTTTGACTCAATTTGGGTTATTGTTGACAGGTTGACTAAGTCTGCCCACTTCATTTCGGTGAAGATAACTTATGATGCGGAGAAGCTGGCTAAAATCTACATGCGTGAGGTGGTTAGGCTTCATGGGGTTTCTATCTCCATTGTGTCCAATAGGGGCACAATGTTCACGTCCAGATTTTAGGAGTGTTTGCATGAGGAGTTGGGTACGAGGTTAGATCTTAGTACAACTTTCCACCCACAGTCTGACGGGTAGTCTAAGCGGACTATTCACATCCTTGAAGATATGCTTCGTGCGTGTGTGATAGACTTTGCTAGGCATTGGGACCAGTTCTTACCTTTGGCCGAATTTGCATATAACAATAGCTACCACTCGAGTATCAATATGGCTCCGTTTGAGGCGATGTATGGGAGAAGGTGTAGGTCTCCTATTGGATGGTTCGTTGCGTTTGAGGTGAGGTCTTGGAGCACTAATCTTCTGAGGGAGTCCTTAGAGAAAGTAAAGGTGATCCAAGCTAAGCTCCTAGTAGCCCAAAGTAGGCAAAAGGAGTATGCGGACCGCAAGGTCCAAGATCTTGAGTTTGGAGAGGGAGAGCAAGTGTTGCTGAAAGTCTCACCCATGAAGAGTTTGATGAGGTTCGGAAAGAAAGGAAAGCTTAGTCTGAGGTACGTTGGGTTGTTTGAGATCCTCAAGCGTGTGGGGGAGGTGGTTTATAAGTTGGTTTGCCTCTGGGTCTATCAAGCGTTCATTCGGTGTTCCATGTTTCGATGTTGAAGAGGTACCACGAGGATGGTTCATACATAATCCGTTGGGATTCGATTTTGTTAGATGAGAATTTGTCTTATGAGGAGAGGCCTGTTGCTATCTTAGATAGGGATGTGCGCAAATTGAGGTCCAAGGAAATAGCCTCTGTGAAAGTTCAGTGGAAGAATCATCCGGTGGAGGAAACTATTTAGGAAACATAATCTGATTTGCATAGCAAGTATCCTCAGCTTTTCGCCAAGACAGGTAATTTCTCCTCGTTTGCTTATCTTTGTTCGTTCAAGGACGAACGGTGTTTTAATTGGTATTTGATGTAATGACCCTTCCGGTCATTATGGAAAATGTAGGGTCACCCTACCGAATAGAACCCTCCCAAGGGCAGAACGAGCTCGTAGAACCCGATTTTGTAAGCTTAAGAGCTGAAACTTGACTTGCTCGTGATTGTTATTTAGTTGTGATTGAGTCCATGAGGCGAGACGTAGGAATTTAGAACTCCGTTGGGAATTCCGAGGCCATAGGGGGATTCGTATGGTGTTTTTATATCTGTGTGCATATTTTGTTGTGTTTGTGAGACCTCGGATGAAATGTGGAGTGAAAGGGGGAAAACTGAACAAAATTTCAAACTCACTGCCCAAATAGCACCGCCGCTTTAGTGGTGAGTGGACCGCATCTAGTGGCCAGCCATTTCTCTAGTGGCCGTTGTGGCGGATGATGGCCCGCTACGGCGATACCGCTATAGCGGGGGATGGACCACTATAGCGATGAGGGGATTTCTTTTGGGTCCACTATAGCGGTCACTTGGCTGCTATAGCGGGACCGCTCCAGCGGTGAAACGACCGCCGCAGCAGTTGATGGGGACAAAATCTGTGCTTCAAAGACTTAGTTTCACATTCTTTATTCATAATACCCCAACACAGTTCCCCACAAGCTCCTAGGGTGAAATTTCAAGCTAGGGCAAGAAAACTCTTGAGAGGTAAGTTTCATTTATTCCTTCCAACCATTTCGTATCATATTCATGATTATCATCACTCTTGTGGGTCTTCAATGGTGGAATTGTAATAGAAACCCTAGAAATTAATGAACCTTCTAAACTTGATGAGTTATGGTTATTATCACTTCGTTATCATCTAAAGGCTTGGGTTAATATCTCTTAATCATGAATTGCATCCTTAGAGCAATAAACTAAGTGAATTGAGACATAAGGTTCTATACAAGTGGTGTCTTGACCATGAAAAATGATTGTAGTGGGAATGTTGACATAATATTGTTATAATTTGATGATTAATGATTGCTAGGGCCCTTATAATTTTGCTTCACACCTAGAAAATCATCCACCTATTGGAATGGGGTGAAGGGAAGGGTAATCTTGAATTGGTAATTGTGACTAGAGTATTTATGACTCATTGAGCCTTTTATTTCTTGACATTGAGTGTTCTGAGGCCTTGAGGAAGGGAAAAGCTGTAGCGTACTGACTTGCGTTGTTCCAGCTCTACGTTTGAGGTTGGTTACGGTCTACTTGAGTTAGACTTTGGTTAGGTGATTGTATGTGTTGGGAATTCTTTAGGAGAAAGCTTGTCTAGTTTTCATGCATTATATTGTGTGGTTGAATTCCTATGTGAATGCGATTGAGTTGTTGTGTCGGCTTTGTTCCACTATGCCTGTGTGTTAAATTGCAGTGGATGTTTTTGTGATAAGAAGCTAATATCATCTTCTCGGCGATATTGTGATATGAAATATGGTTTTGAGTATTGTTAATGAGAAGGTAAGAAACATTGTCCTATCAAGAGGAATGGAAAGGTACAAATGTTACCTACATTATGGGCTCGTGGTCCGAGGTTAGTTCAGGAAACGAGAGGTACATTGATATGGCCAGCGTCCGAGGGTCGTTCCAGAGCAGAGGTTTATGCTCGGGTCTGAGGAGTGGATCCGACATGAGTGGTACATGGACACCATGGGTCCCCTGCAGGTCATGACTACTGAGCAATGACATCAGTTAGCATGTATGTACACTGAGTATGGTTATTGTGGTAAATTTACTTCCGTTGTGGCTTCCGTTGATTGTGATTCTTGATATCTTGGTGACTTGATTGTGATTATCCTTGGTTGACTCGTTGTGGTTTGATGATATTCGTGTCTATTGGCTGACTTGTTTATTCTATTGATTTTATGAGATATGCATGATACTAATCTTAGTCGGCCTATGATATCTATCGTTACATAGTGTTTGTACTGATACTACCCTGCTGCATTCTTTTGAGTGCAGATTGTAATATAGAGACTGCTACCCGCCCTCGCATCTAGCGTTGAGGACCTTTGCTGACAGATTGAGGGTGAGCTTCTATCCATGCCAGGCCGCCCGAAGATCTTCCTCTTATCATGTCTTTTCCTATTCTGGACATTATGGATATTTATTAGACAGATTTCATTCCTTAGACATATTTAGATTAGAGTCCTGGTACAATGACTTTCGGATTTTGTAATAGATACACTTTCGCACTTATTTCAATATTTTATGGCATGACTTATTTTGTTTATATGATGCTTGAATGAGTAATAACTGACTAACTTGGTTAATATAAAATTATACTTGAATGAATAAACGGCATATGTGTTGGTTCGCCCACTAGGTGTAGTGTGGGTGCCACTCATGGCTGGTTGGATCGTGACAGAGCCCCATCAAAGTCTCTTACATCTGTGCGCCTTTAGCATAGCTTTCCCATATCGTAGCCCAATTGACTAAGCGTAGACTCGGGACAGATGTTAAGGCAAGCCCCATTGTCAACCAACACTAGTGCCACGATTTTGTCTCGGCACTTAACAGTTATGTATAGGGCTTTGTTGTGTGCCATTCCCTTTTTGGGTAGTTTCTCTTGAGTGAAGGAGATTTAATGCTTTCTTATGACATGGGCCACCATATTGGCAAGATTTTTGCTACTCGTGCCCGCATGAATATGAGCTTCCTTAAGCACCCTCATCAAAGCTTGGTGGTGTTTTTGAGAATTTGGCAGTAATACCAACACCGATATTTGGGATGGCGACTTCTTCGGATGGTCCATAATGGAATATTCTTTGGGCTTCATCCTTCGCCAGAAATCTTCCACCTCACCTTTAGTGATAGGCCTTTTTGGGTTTTATTCTTTCCTTAGGGCTCCTTGTACCAATTCTTGGTGAGTGTAGTATCTCCTAGATCGGGCCATGACATGGGCGGTTGCCGCTTGAATGATGAATTCTTCCCTTAGAGCCAACACGATATCTTATGACACTTGCGCTACGACTGACGCAGAGATTAACACTTTGAATTGAGAGTGCTATTGGATTGTAAAGGAGGCTACTGTTTGCTTAAGTGTTTTAACAGGCTCTTGGATCAGTGGTTTTCATACGGTCCAATCTTCCGCTCTTTATATCATGTGAATAGTAGTATTGCCATGATTGGGCAGTGGATTGGTATTCACATTTGGTGCGGCTATCTATAGAGTGATGTCTCTTTTATCGATCAAATCTTGTATCTTGTGTTTCAAATTGATACAATCTTATCTACTGTGTCCATCTCTGCCAGAATGGTAGGTACATGTTTGATCAGCTCCGTAAAAGCAATTTTCGAGATTGGCAGGTTTTGGAGGAACTGTCTGAATCAGACTAGCGACACTTAACTTCTCGAATAATCGAGTTCGTAACCTGTCGAACAATCAAGTTTGTGTTTTCGATCAATGGGGTGAATACATAAAGTGGCTTCATCTCAAAGTTAGGACGTGGCAAGTTATATGCGGTGAGAGATGGTTGTTTTTTATAATTTGGTGGTTGGTTATTTTGAGGAGTTCGGTAAATGGGTGCAGGTGATTGATAATTTGGTTATGGAGCATGGTAAGTGGGAGTGAGTGTTTGGAAGTATGTTTTTGGAGCTTGGTAGGTAGGTGCGGCTATGTTTGTGGAGCTTGGTAGGTAGGTGCGGCTTTTGGAAATTGGGTTGTGCATAAAAGATGGGCATGGGACTGTGACAAGTAATTGTTAGGGACTTGTGATTGATATATTTCAAGCGGACAGTGTGATACATCCTCTTTCTTCTTCTAGCGGGTCGTACAGTGCTTTGAGGGGCAGCCTTTTTGGATACACTAATGATCGTTCCAGATTTGAAGCCATCCTTTATATCCTCTCCCATTTTTACCAATTTAGATCACAGCATTCGATCGTAGAAATTTGATTCTTGTGATCGGATGAAGACAGAGACCAGCTCTTCCTCGCTCATGGGCGGTTGCACTCGGGCGACTTCTGCCCTCCACCTACTTGCGTATTCACGGTAGTTTTCGATGGATTTTTGTTTAACCTCCTCTAGCTAGTATTAATCGGGCACAGTTTCCACATTAAATCGGAACCTCTCCATGAAGAATTTCGCCATATCTTCCCATGTAGTCCACCGACACGTCTTGCGCGGTAAACCATTCAGAAGCTTCTTCGGTCAGACTTCCGCTAAATAGCCTTATAATTAGTGCTTTGTTTCTCGTTACGTCAACTAATTGGTCGTAGTAGGATTGCAAGTGAACCTTGGGATTTCCTCATCCATTATATATCTCAAACTTGGGCACTTTGAAGCCCTCAGGTAGATCCAAATCAGGGCGCATGCAAAGGTCATCACAACTCAACCCAGTTTCTTTTCCGGTGGCTCTTGTGGATTTTTTGAGCATCTCCATAATCTTTCGCTCCATCTCCTTATCAAGTTTATCTTTCTTGTCCCTCTAACTCTTTCCCATTTCCTCGTAATAATCTAGTTCGTAATGTTCGGGGGAGAAGTCATTTGGAGTGACGGGGGTGTGAAAGGACACAGTTGTGTCACGACCCAACCTAGGGCCATGACGAGTGACCGAGTTTAAGCTGCCCGATAACCCAACTTATGTTACTTGTACTCAAACATGGCATTCCATAGGGTCTATTTAACTATGTTTTAAAGCTGTAAATAGAATACCAAAGTCCATCTGTAACTCAAAACATCTCAAAACATACTTATATATACGTAACATATCACAAGGCAAGCCAACGAGGCTGCCGATACTTCTGCACAACAAAACAATGGCCGGCAAGGACAGACAGTATCCATGACACCCAGGCTGTCCGCAGACTACTAGAAGAGTATGATCGTGCATAAGTGATGGGATAGGGCCCCATCGTACCCATAATGTATACAAACAAAATTATACCAAAATAGGAACAGTCTCCGAAGTAAGTGGAGCTGACTGACTCTCAATGCTGACTCCTCCTAGGTGGCTGGATTATTTAACCGCATCCCTGAACCTGCGGGCATGAAACGCAGCCCCCGAAGAAAGGGGGTCTGTACGGAATATATACTGAATATGAAAGGCAATACTGAATTATAAAACAAGGAAAAGCGTAATAGTAAGCAAGTTTAGAAAACAACCTGGGAGTAACCTCGAACAACACTTTGAACAATGTCATATGGTCCCTTACACAAATTCTAGCATACAAAATATAAATATAGAATATCCTACTCGTAGCCGCTTCTGGCTAATAACACAATAGTCCCTTCGGACGGCCGCTTCCAGCGTAGTCATGATGGCCCCTTCGGGCAGCCGCTTCCGGCTTAGCTAGGGTGGTCCCTTCGGGCAGTCGCTTCCGGCTTAAGAATATCATAATCCAGCTGATCAGGTGGAACAATAACAATACATATGATATACAGTATGAATATGTAATGAAGTTACAAAACGTTGCACCCCTTTCAGAGTGGTTTCTATTACAACTCCCTTTGGAGAGATTTTGAGAACAAGTTTTAGAGTTTCCTTCATTTACCATTTGCTTTGTAGTGAACATGTAAGTATAATGTATCGCAGAAGCTTCCTTCGAATTATCAATAAGAGTATAGAATGAACAAAACAAGACATTGGATATCGACTCCAAATCCAAATAAGAATAGAGTACTTATGTTTTACGTTCTTTAGGAGTCATATAAAAGGGATCATGCCAAAATATGAAAGAAGGGTTAGCCTTACATACCTTATTTATGCCTCAAGCTAATCCTCGATTCCCTTCCCGAGCTTAGTCAACTAAAATACCATCAACAATATAGGGATTAAGACTAGGCCAACAAGATTATTCTAACTAATCATTTATTCTATCGCCTAACGGGATTTGGACAGCATCTCCCCTATAATCCTACCAACCCAACAATTCCAAATTAAGCTAATAACCAACAACAACAACAAATCTAACAATTTACAACAATAATATGATTAAACTCATCTTACAATTCTATCCAAAACATCCCTTAAACCACAACGCCTTAATATTCGGTATATGATAATTATAACTATATTTCTAACACTTTAATCCGTTAAATCTCCACGTAATCATCTCAATAACAAAGATGAAAAAATAATACATACCTTAGCAGCAGCTCAAACACGAAAATATCATCCCCCAAGCTCAATATTTATCTTGAAACGACGACGACAACTCGTATTACACTTTATCCTTCACGAGCCTCGGGATTCGAGGCCTCGAACTTGATCGAACCCTTGCTTTATCTCTCTAACTCTCCTCACTCTCTCTCTATAAAATATTCTAAATCTTTTGTCATGCAATGAGGAAGATAATGGGTGAAAATGTTCCTTAAATAGCCAAGGAAGTGGGCCTGACCCGACTTGGAGTCGGGTTGGGCCGAGCCCACTGCCAGTTTGACCTTTCCTCCTTAAAATGTCCATAACTTTTTATCCCTCTGTTGCATGAAGGCCCACGACCTATGGTTGGAAAGGTATTTCAATTATCTACAACTTTCATTTTTTGTGTTTTCCCAAATTCTCAACGTATGATGGTGTGTTGGCCTCGTAAATCTAGATCACCCGAAAACGTATCCTTAAATCATCCTTTTGGAGTGCTTATGCTCATATTTGGCTTAAGTGTCCCTCTTAAGACTTTCTAAACTTCCTATGTACTATTCATATAACTTTTCATATGCCGTTTATAAATTCCCGACATGTGGGGGCCACCTTAACTTACGGTTACGAGGGCTATTTGTCAAGTAACGTATTAACCAACTTACACCATATGGCCTCCACTGTCGTCTATATGCTATTCTTATACATATATAACAGAATCTTCATCCCTAATCCTGATATATCTTTACCCTTCCCTGAGCCCATACTAAGTCGTCTGCAATCTCGGTAACACAAAAAAATTTCCAGGGTGTAACAATTTGGATGTGCACGGAAATTTCTAGGCAAATTAGTGGTTTGTGAAGTAGGTAGGGTAATGGTGATTGTATGGATAATGGGATTGATGTGAATAGGTGATGGTGCTTGGTATGAAGGTACAAAATTGGTAGTTCCAGGGATTTGGGTTGCGTTGATGGGTGGTGGAATGTGGTAGAATGTGCCAATGTGGAGAAGTTCTATAGTGAGTAGGTTTTGGGTAGGTGGTATGGTTCCAGCAGAGAAAGTGGGAAAGTGGTCAGGCAATGGAGAAGTCAAAGATGGAAAGGGTGGAGGAGGCCTTCTTGCCTCAGCAGATGTTTCCTTGGCAGCATTGGCCAGTTCCGTTTTTGCTACCTTTTCTTGAAGGTCAGCAACTTTCTCAAATAGTATAGCGATTACATCCTTATAAAGAAATGCCTCTTTCGGGTCTTGGGATAGCGAATCCCTTGTGATGAGTTTGATCTTGTCGCCCTCATTTTCAAAGTACCAGCCATTTTGCTTTTGCCTTTGTCTTGTTCGGAAAGGTTGTTGCAGCTTTAGATCTGGTGAAGTATGCCAGCGTGACACGACACGGATCAACCTCCTCTTTAAGAAACTAAGAACTCAAAGGTATATGACGTTAATACATTAAGCTAAAATAAACAATGCAAGATATCACACACAATTTTTGCAAGTAAACACACAAGCACAAAAGTTCATATATTTGATCCAAAACAATGGATTGATCCTCCATTCCGAGGGTTTTGGGTAATTGGGAACTTTGAGTTTTTTGTGGATTTTTGTTTGAGAGTTTATGGTTGACTTGCTCTCATAATGTTGTCGGGGCCGGAGCGATCCTTTTGATGCTCTTTCTTACTTTAGTGGGGAATATATATTTTATATAATTTAGGGATCGAATACGTAGACTACCTACGTATCCCACTGCGGGAAATTTGGCCTTCCGTAGTTCGGGTTACATGAAAATATCTCCTAAGTTTTGTTCTGCCCAAAAGGTTCCCAGACCAGGCCGGATATGGGCTTCCTACATATACCTCTTGGGACATCTGGTCGGACATAGTTTCCTGTACATATAAATAGGAAGGGATAACATTTGATTTGAAAGGGGACACCTAATCTACCCCAAAGATAACTCCTCCTTGAAGTCATAGTGGGTTGTCGTCCTTATAACCACGCATTCGGCCAATGGCCTTACTTCCTAGTAACCGGGAGGGAGCACCACCTAAGTTTTCCCAGTGTGGAATAGTTGTTCCAATTTGAACTTGAAGGCTTCACATTCTTCGATGTCGTGCCCTGGCGCTTTAGACTGAAATAGGCAAATCCCCCTTCGATATGGTCCATTGGGTGATGATTTGTAGACGGCCTCAATTGGGAGAATATTCCCAGTGCTTGCCAGTTTCTTGAAAATTCTTGCATATGAATCTTTGAAGATGGTGAAGTCATAGCTCTAGATCTCGGTGTTCAGTGTGACACCTTCGCCGGGGATGACTGTGTCATGGACTAATAAAGAGTGTGACCCCCATAGGTTTCAGATTGTCTTATCATCAATTAGCCTTATGATCCTCCTTTTGAGGGCTAGACATTCATCGGCGGTGTAGACGGGTTGATTCTTGTGAAACAGGCACCTTTTTTGCACATAGATTGGAGCATATGGTGGCAGTCTCTCGTAACTGGAACTTGTGGCCCCTACAGCTCTCATTTCCTCATAAATTTGCATGCATCGCACGAGCTTTGGTGCTACTCAGAAAGGACAAACATGGGCTTTGAGGGAAATTTCCCACCAGGTTGGCGACGGTGCTCGAGTCGATCCTTGAGGCTCCTCGTAATTTTCTGCTTCAGCAACAGAGGCAGCAGTGGCCCTTTTGGATGGCTGACTTTTCTTTTCCTCGTAGGGCTCATACTCCTCCTCTGAAGCTTCAGTTTCTTGCTTGGGTGTCTCTGACTTTCCCAAAAGCGATATTTAACTTACCACCATTCTATTGAACTCGCCTGAGAGGTTCTCGCGGTAGTATTCCATCTCAATAGTTCCTTTTGGTGGACTCCCTGCTAGGTTCAGAATTTGGTAGGCTTCTTTGATTTTTGTCTTGACCAAATTGATCTTTCCTTCTAGTCTACGGACCTTCTCCTGAAGTGAGTACTTCCTCTCCTCTTCGCTAACCAAGTTGACAATACGGGTAGTGGTGCTTTGGTTATCTTGAGCGTCCATGCTTGTAAGTCAACATTTTTTAAGAGGTGTAAATGGTTAGACGTTTTGGTTTAGTTGGGGAGGTGATGTTCTTTGGTAATTTTGATATTCCTTCATGTATTTCCTTTAGATAGTGCTCAAAATATAGAATCAATCAATCATTCATCGGAACACGTGAAAGCACATAAGCATTTAATCACATAATCATTGTAGTAAATTTATGTTACGCGTGTTCCTAAGGCGTTTCTAGTCGTTTCAAAACATGATTGTGCCAATTATCAAATCAAACCATTGCCCCCATAAATCATAGTTTCATAATAATAATATTTCCCTAAAGGGGTAACAAAATATGATTAATCCGACAAGGGGCTATAAATAAGCAAGTAAATAAATCAATAGAAGTGGCCTCCAGTGGTAGATGATGAGGCTCTGTCAGTTCGAGTCTTCTTGGCCCTTTGAAGAGTGGTTTGAATCCGAAAATGAGTCGATGTCAGTAAAAAATCTATCAGGAAACCCCTCTCTGTGAATGTCAATGATGCAGTATCATCTATCACTTTCTTCATGCGATCATCAAGATCCTCCGAGCATTAATATGTGAACCCCAGCTCATGGGTCAAGCTAGCTATGACCACTTGGTCATGTTCTATCTCCTCCAAGTATTTAGCATCTCTATCATCCGCACGCCTCTAAATTAGGTGCATCTTGATCTCGATTTGAGAAGACTTGTCTCGGATACAATGGTACAGCTTAGGCCCGGGAGTGAAGGTGCCTTGCAAATGTGCTCTCATACAATCCTTATAGCCTTCATTACACCCAGGATGAAACTTATCTGGAGATAAAGTCTCGAGCTCCCAAATCACTACTGTTCAACTCTCCGATGGTCTCTCCCATACCTAGGATTTTATCTTCCTCATAGTCGATCACATATTGACCCATGTTTCGAACTTGGGTTTTACCAAATTGTCTCAAAACCCTAGTAGGTGGATAAGGGTTGATCCTTCGGATTCCCATGAGCGGTAAAAATGGGTACTTTTTACCTCTAACCATGAATCACTTGGATGTGAATTTGGGGGACATCCATTGTATGTTGTCTTCCCTAAGTCTTGAGAAGATGAAAGCCCAAACCTGTTTGGTTTGGTTCCCAAAATTTGGACAACGGAATTTGAGCCTATCCTTTCTATTTTGGTCACTTAGGTATTGAGGACCCTCAGATTTGTTTAGGTGTTGGATGATCCACTATTGTAACAACAGGTTTCATCCTTGGAAGTACCTATGATGGTTTCGGCATTGGCCTAGGGATCGATACATATCGGCAAGGATGACGGGGACCAAGTCAAGTATTTGGTTTCTCCATTTGTGGTTATGCCTTGAAAGATAGCATGGGTGACAGAAATAACATGGGTATTTGTGGCAAGGTGTATATCTTTGGGAAAGACCATAAGTCTTAATAAATATAAGGCAAAGGCTAAGGGTCGGGTGGCTTTCCAGTCCACAATGGTTCGAAATTCGTTGGAGTAGTCCAGGAATCCTCTTTTGGTTCCGAAGCAGTTATACAAATCCTTAAATGTTGCGGTTGGATTGAAGATTCAATTGGAATTGGCTAGGGATAACAATTTCAAGATTTAGTCAGGGGTGGGCTTATGTGGGATCAAAAAGTTGTGGTCGGGCTTCTTTCTCCTCCTTAGACAAGTCCTATTGTTGTCTATATAGTGTCAAATTTCTTCCAAAGTTGGGGTCATCTCTAACACACCAAACCTAAACACCATGCTATCACAATCTGAATACCCATCAAGGACTTTAATCAGTTCCCTAAAACCCTTCATAGTCATCAACGATGGTAAGTGTGCTAAACAATCTATGACTTTCCTTTGTTGTGCATCATCTATCCAATCCCACAAAATTTTAAGTAAATCGGGTGCCTCAAGGACCATATCAAGCTTTAGGTTAGACAGCATCTACAAACAGAACTCGGCTAATCCCCCCACCCCCTCCCCCCACAAGGGCAATGGTTCAATACATTCAGCACAATCATGTTTCCAATTAACACATAGTTGGATGCGATGTCTTCGGGTCATAGACCGTCTTGACACCAGGTGGTATTCTAATGGGCTTAGATATGCTCAAATATCCAAGCCCATCTACGTATGTATGCTATTCCATTAGGATTTGGCTTCGCTCTATCTTAGGCAAAACAAGAGTGGGCTTTTCAAATGACTCGGGACTCGAGTGGACTACTCGAGGTGAATTGTTGTTGACTATTGGATGACCGCGAATCAACTCCGTCTTCAACGTGTTCCAAAGAAATTAATTTGGACTTTTAGTGAAGGATCGACCACGATCCCACGTAATTGCTTTTGAAACCATGCTATTTTTGCAAGTTTGGTGGAGTTTTATAGTATGCATGCCATGACAGTTATATATAAAAGAATTTGAACACTTAAGCAAATAATCACAATTAAAACCACACATATTGAAACCCTTATAGTCAGAACCCACAGGCATCCCCAGTAGACTCACCATCTATTACGGTCTACTTTTACGCGAGGCATAAAAGCTACTTCACAATTGTGGACTCTTTTGTTTTATTTAATTTTTAGAGTCGCCACTTATTTTATAAGGGAAATTAGGAAAACCACGTAAAAAGGGTTTATTCAAACAAGAGAAATCCTTTTAAAATCATAGTTCAAGGTAAGTGTTCTGGTGATTCCTCAGCGAAGGTGTAAGGCATCCCAATATTAAGAATCTGTAGAATAAGGTTGACCTTCGAATTTCAAAGTGTTATTTGTTGTTTATTTGCTTAAATATTTTAAAATATTGTGTATTAAGTCATGTCATATCATTTGAATTATTTTGACAAAATTCCTTTATTTGAAGAAAACGGAAAGTTGAGTTCCTTTGGAAAATATAAGGTTCAAAATGGTCATTCCATTTTTCGACCAAAACAAACCCAAGATTTCTTTTGAGTAGAGTTCAATTTAATTTGGTCCAAATGTTATGTCCTATTCATTGTCCTTATAAGTTTGTGAAGCATTTTCAAAGTGTATTTTTTGTGAGAAATATGTCACAAAAATCATACAATTTCCAAATGGGAAAAGGGTCAAATTTACCCTCCAAGTATCGTTTATAGTTTAAATTTGCCCTTCGTCAATGTTTGGGATCAAATTTGCCCTCCCCGTTAAGATACTTGATAAATTTGCCCTTATATGGATGGAAGTTTGACTTGGACTCCACAACACAAAAAAATTAGCCACATCAGAATTGAATTTCGCCATGTGTAATTTTCTTTTTCTGTTAAAAAAAATAATAATATCTAATCTTCTTCTCCAACAAACCACCCCTTCCCCTTATTCTTCTCTGCCACTGTCATCATCGTCCACCGCCGCTGATTAAATTACTAAAAATTAACTCATTACTTCCCAACTTTTTTTATCTAAACCTATTACTTCTAGCTCCCACCAAACCAGACCCCTACCCTACATTCCTCCTGCAAACCCACCAGCTAGAATGAAAGAAGGAAAATTGAGATGCACACTGCTTTTTGTCCCTTTTTTTTTTCTTTTTCTCCTTTTGAATAATTCGATCCAAATGCAGCGCGTTCAAATCCAGCTAAAAAAAGGCTATAGAAGAACATTTATTGAAGTCGTAAAAGGTTGAGATGTAATTTGTCTCTCTTCGCACCTATATGCAAATTGCAATGACTGGAGCTACATTTATTCCAAGGAATATAGAGTGGGGGTCTGGTTGGGTGGGAGATCGAAGTAATGGGCTTGGGTAAAAAAGTGGGGAAGTAATGGATTAAATTTTAGTAAATTAGCTGGTGGCGGTGGACGACGGTGGATGGTGATGACAGTGGCGGGGAAGAAGAAGGGGAAGTGGTGGTTTGTTGGAGAAAAAGATTATATATTCCTTTTTTAATAGAAAAAAGAAAATTACACATGGAAAAATTCAATTGGTATGATATAAAATAAAAGAAAAAATATATATACACACGGCATCTATGTGGATAGTTAAGGGCTCCTATGTGGATCTGACGTGGGTAAGTTTTTTGTTTTGTGGAGTCCAAGTCAAACTTCAGTCCATATAAGGGCAAATTTATCAAATATCCTAACGGGGAGGGCAAATTTGTTCCAAAACTTTGACGGAGGGAAAATTTGAACTATAAATCATATTTGGAGGGTAGATTTAACCCTTTTCCCATTTCCAAATATTGTTTTTCCATTTATTATTTGAAGGTCGGCCATATCCCTTTAAACCCTTTTCCAAACTTAGGTTTAAGTAAGGTTCTTCTTGTTTTATTTCAATTAGGTGTGCTTGCACCCAAAACTAGTTAGAAATCAATTGAAAATCCTTTCAAAGACTTATCCCAAAAAATTCCTCTTCCAAAAATTGTTCTTTTCTTTTATGAATTCTTAAGTTAAAAAAACGTTATCTCCCCTTACATAAGACAGTTTAATTTTCTACAATTTTCTAAAGTAAAACTGGTTTTTTCAAGCATGCTATTATACTCTAAAAAAAATTCCATTTATGTTTTTATGCATAAAAGAAATCATTTTATTTAATCTATAAAACAAAGGGTTGGTCATTTATCTTTTGACTTGGTCCGAATTAAAACGCTTTTGGGTTCATATTCATTCTAAATGATATACGCATCGTTTGCCTAATTCAACTAAGTTCCAACCATGTAGGTTTCAATACTTTCCAAATATTTTGTTACAAACATCATGCAAAATACAAAAAAAAAAAAAATCTAAGAATAAACAAGACGTAATGGACTGGTGGGCTTACCAACCCCACCAGTTAACTATTTTCACCCATGGCTGGGCCTTCAATTACTGAATTTCGGACACGATGAAGGAAGGTGTTGGGCCTTTGGCCCAACAAGATGATGCAGATTTGGCCCAATTAGCCCAAGTCACGTGAATTTCATACAAAGGAAGGGGGAGGGGGAAGTGAGTTGCAATTAGAAGGTATCTATGCTTAGTAAACTATTTAAACAAGAAATTAACATAACATAACACTCATACATAATAGTAAGAAAAAAGAAAACATAAATTGGTCTTATTCACATAGTCAACCCACTAAGAACGAACAGAGAAAGCCCAAAATTATTCACTAAAATGCCGAAGGAAAAACATGGGTTGTAGGCCCAGTAATAGTATCAAACAATATATAAATAAGAAGGAAAGAAAGAGAGGAGAATAGGTCCATTAACATGTGCATAAGGTCAATCTTCCCTTCGTAATATTCACCAAGTATACATCATATACCCCTTCGTATACTGAATTATACTCAAGGATATATGTCTGTATATCCAATGAATATCTTGCAATATCAATCTAAGAAAGGATGAGAAGTGAGAGGTTCTAATCAAATGACTTCAACTATATCCTTATCAACTCAGTACATCAAATATACATATGCATATGCATATGCACAGTTCTGCACTTAATATACCTAGGCAAGCATACAAATGCAAAAAAAAAAAAAAAAAAATTGAGATACTTTATATCATCTAGAGTTTATGTATGAAGATCATTGAAACATGTTCATTGTTATTTCATTTAGCCCACTTCTCATATACACACAGTTAGTAAAGCAGATACAATTTCAGTTGGTGTTTTCAACAGGACAAGTAAAACAAAGGCAACACTTATGGGCTAGATTGAATATGCATATCTAACCACTATTGCAACACACGCAAAGGATGGGAGAGGGACTAACAGATCATCAACATGGAAATTTCCACATATACACACTCTTGACTAAAAAGGAAGAAATTATATCAACTATGGTTCAAATATGAATGGTACTAGATCAGACATTCAAGGAGATAACATTTACTCTCCAATCTAAAGCACAAAGAAAACACAATATAGTTCAAATCATACAGTGATATAAAGAGCAACAATCACTGTAAAAGGGTAATTTGACCTAAACCTAACCTAATTCTCATAATAAGCTCACAAAGTAATCATCCTAATGTCTTATGGGATCCTCATGACACCCTTAGTATGTGAAAGCAGTTAATAGGCCCAACATATTCCATCCAACCACTCAAGCCCAGGTTAAGCTTCTTTAGTTTGAATCCACCCATAGTCTATCATTGGTACTAATAAATTTCAATCATGGTATTTTATTTTTTCACCTTATGGGGGTCTGTTCCTAAGGGAAATGACACCTTCATCCTTTATATCCATAGAACAATGCCGTAACAGGACATTGTTCAATAGAAAACACAGTGGGAAGAGGCAAGATGCACAGAAAGACACATAATGGTTCCTACACAAGCCTAAGACTCACCCTCTAACATGTAAAACTAACACAACCTTTATCTTTTATACTATCAGATCCCTTGGAGTGTCCTATAGGTTTGTAATTCAATGGAGAGGAACCTCTGCAATCTAGAGGCAGTACTTGGCTGAGTGGGTACTCAAATCCTTTCCTCATCCTCTCTTAATCCTAGGATGTCACTCTACACCTCCTCACAACAAAGTGATAACCTCTCAAGTCCCTTTATTGCTTAACAGGATCATAAACAGTTCATCTTTATCTTGATGACATTATTTGGTTCCCACTTATCATGACAAAGGACAAACACTTTATGTTTTAAACTCCTAACCGTTTCAAACAACCAATTTCCATTCAAACATGCAAGACAATACTACAACAAAATATTTAAACCAAATTCATTAGCATAGTGGGTCTATATATACATATTAGAACAAGACTGATCATCTCCACCATTTGAGCAGACAAAACACAATCATATAGAAGTACAGGCAATGACCATTTGAGAACATGAAAATGAACATGCTTTGAGTTTGATTTCCCAATTATAGTCTTAACAATTTTCCAAAATAGTCAACAGTTCTGAAAGCATGCATCCTATATGTTGCTTAACAACACAAGATGAATACTTAACACTTAAACATACATCAATTGAATTTCCACACCATTTCATGTCAAAGTTGTCTCATAAATGCATAAAGCCAACATTATATAGAATGATTAAAAGAAACTCATACTAGGAAACTGTCTGACACTTGGTTTAAAATATGCTTGTAGTGACTGACTTTAGGTTAAACATATAAACTTGCATTCACTGTAGCTAACACTCAACACATGGATATACATGAACCAAAATAATGTAGGCAAAGTACACATAATTATCTACATACAATAAACTCCCATGTAGGTGTATTAACAGTTTTTTAGTCAACTTATGAATACACTATTATACTAAACATCTCAATGAAACTTGATTTGAGCCAACTGAACACATGGTTGATTAAAAGGGTGCATATACTTGAAGTAAGTTCTTTATAATTTAACCAGATCAAACAAGGTACATGTTTTTTGTGGTTTAAAACTGAGTCTCATATATGAACAATGACTCTTGACAGTATCAGAACAAATAACAAACTCAAAATCACACATTCACTCTCATCCTTTGGTACTATACTGAGTTACTAACATATTACTCCATACTCAACTTAAATTAAGCCTACCAAGGCATGTTGACATAGGTTTAGCAGTTAAAATAAACTGGCCACTATATTAGCATGTCAAAACTAATCAACTAACTGAGGCTAACACAACTTCATAAAAAAAATAGGACAAGACTAATTCACATGCTAAAAATAACTAAACCAAATAGCAATGACTTGTCCATAGCTGCATAGCTAGTATCTATATTAGCTTGAACTATAGCAAACAGACACATACTAATGCATAGAGTATCTCAGAAAAACACAGAACTAAAACAACGACAAGATCATACTCAATAAGCATATAAACATGTGACTACATGATACCACTGGTTAACTTGAAACCAAATAGGACAGCAGAGATACACATACAACTAATTAGACTAGTCAAATAAACATATGCTACACACTTAGATAGTGATATTAAGTCAAATAAGCAGGTGCTAGTGTCTACACTAATCTAAACAGTAACAATAAGCATGTGTTGGCACATAACTTCAAACAAGAACAAAGGTCAAACTAGGTGAACACATGAATACATACATCATTGGTTAAGCTAACTAGCAAGAGAAACACAGCTGATATAAATGTAAGCTAATACATGCTAAATTAAGCTAAGCAGGAAC
Source organism: Lycium barbarum (assembly GCF_019175385.1). Taxonomy (NCBI): domain Eukaryota; kingdom Viridiplantae; phylum Streptophyta; class Magnoliopsida; order Solanales; family Solanaceae; genus Lycium; species Lycium barbarum. The sequence goes on from NC_083338.1 coordinate 40,973,180, forward strand.
CAGACAAAACTAAACCAGCATATACAAACAAGTTAATAACTAAACTAAAACATAATTAAACATACAAGCATGCTAAACACAAACACCTAAGAAAACTAAAAAAATATAACTAAAAGAAGGAAAATTTACCTCTTCTTTTCACAACCTTTGTCGAGATTGGAGTTGAAACCTTTGGCTCCTCACCGAGACTCAGCCGCAATGAAAAAAGAAAATTTTAGACATAAAACCCGAAACTGATTAAAGGTTTCAACAAAAAATTGAGACTTGTGAAAATGAGAAGGGTGGGGTTGTTTATTTAGAACCCCCAAACCCTAGTTTTTGTGTTGAAATTCGATGTGGGACTGAGAAATTTCTTCGGGGAATCATCTTGGTCCTTTTTTGGCTTGCACTTGGCGGAGAAAAATAGGGTCTTGGCCCAATTTCGTTCATTTAGTGAAATCAAAGGCAAAAAATTGCTATTTGTGCAAATATGGTTATAATTAAAAACTTGAATTCAAACTAACATTGCTGTTAAGAACATTTTGAAAACAAGTGTAGGGATTAAATAGATCATTTCAGTTATGACCCTATTTAATCTTATAAATAAATCAATAATTTCAATTTTGGCCGTTTTGATAGTAATGCAATTGCAGTTAAATAAATTGTAAAACTGAGACATAATTGATTATCTATTTAATTAATCAAATTTCTTGACTTAATGGAGTAAAATATTCATCAATCAGGCACTAGTAGTTTTAAAAATTAATTTAATAATTTTTTTCACTATTTTGAACTAAATTCTGGTAAATATGTTTGAAATTCTTAGAAATATACGAAATATACACGATGATATACAACATTATACTCGATGATATTTTTCCAAATGAAATGGCAAAATGTCACCGAAATAATTTTTGTAAAATCATTTTTGGCTTGTAACATGTATATTTTACTCTGTTTGTGACTCAAGAACTTCAAATAATTAAATAAAATTATTTGAGGGCAAAAATTAGGTGTCATTAACTGCCCATTCATTGTTTGGCGTTGGCAAAGCCGTCCCTGATAATCAAAATTTGACAAACCTGATTCTTGACCAATCAAGTCAAAACACTTCTCTCTTTTTATGTAATTTTTCAAAATTATTGTCGGACCCTGGTTTCTTGTTTCATACATATCTCAGGTTGTATGAGAATTCAGGACACTTATAATTTGACTCAGTTAAACTTCTGGAACAAATTTTATAAAACAAATATCGGATCCTTCAGTGTCACAACTGGGTAGTCCAGGAATGATCTATTGAAATATGACCGACTATCTGGTATTGAGTCCACCTATTTATCCCTGATTTCGGGTATCAGATCACTTGTAGTTTGACTCAATAGATTGAAAAGGGTATCCTTTATGCGGGTGTGCCTTTTTACCTTCTGGTCTGCGTCCGACTGGTTGCAGGTTTTGAAAAAGAAAGTGAAATTATAGCCAAAAAAATCAAATTTGTGTGGCTGAGTATGGTGTGCAGTGATCTTCAATTCCTGGCCAGAAAGCTTAACTCTCGTTATCACCCTGTCTCGATCAGCTGTGTAAGAAAAAGTTCCACGTTGCTCCACATACGTCTGGATCTGGTTTGATCAGCCTACTCCTTCCTTTGGCAGCTTCGAACCTACTACCATCTGTTAGGTAGCATCATGGTTGACACTCATGATCCTTTTTTTCCTGCTTTTACCACCCTTTCATTTCTTCGTAACTATACCATCTTAGTTTTAACATTGTACGTGGGTGACTTTCCTGGCACCGTTTGGTTTGAATGACCTGTTTGGTCTATGTCTTTGTTTTACCACCCCTGCATGGTTTCGTCAGTTTAATCCTCCTAGTTTAACTTTACGTGGGTGGCCCTTTTGTCACCACTGGTTTAAATGAATTGCCTTCTTGGCATTTTTTTTTTTGCATGAATAACCCTCTCAAAATTATTTATATGAATAGCCCTCTCAGCAATTGATATGAATGGCCCTCTCGGCAGTTTATATGAATGGCCGTCTTTGCAGTTTGTATGAATGGCCATCTTGGCGGTTTATATGAATGGCCCTTTTGGAATTTTTAGTATGAATGGCCTACTTGGCAATTTATATGAATGAATGACCCTCTCGGCAGTTTGTATGAATGACCCTCTTGGTAATTTACATGAATGAATGGCCCTCTCAGCAATGTTTGTCTGAATGTCCCTCTCGATAGTGTTTGATATGAATGGCCCTCTCGGAAATGTTTGATATGAATGGCCCTCTCGGGAATGCAAATATTTGAATTGGATGGCCCACTTGGCAATGTTTAGTATGAATGGCCCTCTCAACAGTGTTTGATATGAATGGCCCTCTTGGCAATGTTTTATATGAATGGCCCTCTCGGTAGTGTTTGATATGAATGGCCCTCTTAAAAATGTTTGATATGAATGGCCTGTCACGATCCAACCAGACGGCCATGACGGGCACCCAGAGCTAACCTACTGAGCACCACAAAACATACAAGCATCTCATAATCATACCTGAGTGAGACATAATGCTAACTAATAGATATCATAACCTGTAAAGGGATAAAACTCAAGGGTATATACATACACGTCATCAAACTGTACCCATGTATACAAGCCGACAAGGCTGTAAAAATGATGCAACAAAATATGGACCGAGAAGGTCATAAGACATCTAACTGTCTGAATCTGTCTACGAGCCTCTACATAGAGTGCATAACATACCCATGCCCATATATACAGAAAAGAATCATACCACGCTGATCTGCAACTCCGGAATAAATGGAGTGCTCCAGTACAATCGCAGAGAAGGCAGCTTACGGGTCGGATCCGCCTCCTTGCCTAACTGCAGACATGAATGCAACATCCGTACCAAAAAGGACGTCAGTACGAATAATGTACTGAGTATGTAAGGCATGAATAATAACATAATAAAGATATGAAAGTAATAAAAGATAAAAGAGATAACTTGTACATCTGAATGCCTCTTAAGGCGGATTTCATGCATGCTTTCCTTTTTAAAAAAATATTTTCATACATATACATATATCATAATACCGTACCCGTCCATATAGGCTCGGTGTCATCCCTACCTAGCCATAATAAGGCTCGGTGTTATCCGTACCTAACTGTAGTGGTGTGCACAATAGGTGATGTACCCGACCGACTATAGCGTTGCTTTGTGTGAGAAAATAGCTACATGTATATATAAAGCATGCGTGAGAGCCCAAAAGAAAGCTATAACTCTATCGGAGTGACATAAGGTCGGTAAACCTGCGATTATCATTATGGATCTATCATCATCAATATATCTCACCTTGGAAGAATCAATGACTATAAGAGGATATCAATATCAATAAATGAGACAAGGATCAATAATATCATAAGAACATCAATAATATATGCTTCTAATATTTCTAAGAGAGAAATCATTATGAAGGACATTTGTATATTTTTGTATCAATATTGTCACGACCAACTAGGGGCCGTGATGGGTACCCGGGGCTTACCACCGAGCACCACTCATTCTACTACTCATCAAACTCATTAAGCATTCTTTTATCAAATTCATACTACAATCATAGAAAGATCATTTTTTCTTTGGAACATAATTACTTTTATACACATAAGCCCTATATATCAAAATAATATATATATATATATATATATATATATATATATATATATATAGCAACATCGTGAGTCTATATAACCCACACCTACGTATCTACGAGCCTCTACTAGAGTGCTAGACATAGAGACGGGACAAGACCCCGTCGTGCCCAAAATATACATATGTACACAAATGAATAATCAAAGGCACCTCCGGAACAATGGAGTGCTCTCAAGTCAGCTAATAACTCCTACGAATCTGGATCAAGATCACCTCCCTATCTACATGTGGGCATGAACACAGTGTCCAAAGAAAATGGACGTCAGTACGAACATTTTACTGAGTATGAGAGGCATAAGTAATAATAACACGTCAATGAGATAAAGGAAGTATCAAATAAGGAGCAACTATAACTGACTGTCAATTATAAAAGAACAATGCATGCTGGCTTACTTCATAATCATCATCATATCATGTATGCATAAATGTATAAGCTGCCCGTCCATATAGGTACGGTGTGATAATCATTAGCCTACATCCAGGCCTCCCGCGTCCGAGGTACCATCTCATGCCGCTGGTGTCTGCCCATGCCATCTGGACATGGTGTATACGCTGCCTGCGTTAGCGGTGTCTGCCCGGCCATATAGGCGTGGTGTAATATCATCAACATGTACTCATCATAATGCATGCATATAAACTCAAAGATAGCTATACTTTATCGGGTGACATAAGGTCGTGAACCCCGGATTCCATTATGGAACATTTATAAGCATTCTGCCTCACATTGAAGGAAATAGTATATAAGGTGAGTGTATACAATGAGCAACATCATAAACTTTGTAGGAACATCGTATCATGAACTCTATAATCTTTAGACTTAAACTCATCATCATCATTTTTGGGCTTATAATATATCTCTTATCTCATATGGCTGTTCATGAACATAGACTCTTAGTTTTCCGGAAATTAGGAGAATCATGATGAGGAAGGAAAAATCATTCCATAGGATTCATGCCTTAGAAAGAAAGGACTAGCCTCACATACCTTTTTCGTTTAACTAATCTATCGCTTGCTTGTTCTCCTTTAATGTCCACGTTGTTTACCTTCAAGAAAATTCGCATTAACATTAGCTAATCGATTACTTAAACGTGTTTACTATTTCTAGGGAAAATTGGGCAGCATTTCCTTTGTTTCTACTACTTTCTCCATATCATATATCAACTCCCAAACATCCATAACAACATTCATAATGTAATAGGAAACAATCATCATTCATCTACATTATCCGCATTTCAAAATTTCACTCCAATTTCTCCATAATCATGGTCATAATTCATTATTGCATTTTATCACATATAATACTTATTCCATGTTCTAAATGTCATTTATAGCTGACTTGTAATCACAACATACCAATATTCATAATTCACCCCAAACTACTATTCAACAATGACACTATTCCACATTCATGACCCACTTTCTATATCTTCTTACAATGAAAGTGTTTTAACCTTCAACACCTTAAACAACAAGGAATGATCATAAAAATCACCTCAGGTAACTGAAGAATAAGCCTTGAGCGGGAATTCTCTTCTTGCACAAAAACCCTACTCCACTTCCCTTAGGATTTCTTGGCTTAGATAAACTTTAATAAGTTTCATACACTTGATTTTGTGGGTTTGATGTAGTTGATCATCAATTTCTCTTAGGTTCTTGTGGATGAATAATGGGGAGAGTTATAGAGGATTCTTGATGTGTGGAGAAGTGAAATGAAATGAATTAATGAGAGAGGGTCCTTATATCAACATTTAAAATCTGTCCCGACCGGATTCTACGGACCAACATACGATCCGTATAATTTATACTGACTGTATGTCTGGCCGTAGATCTGGTCTAGTGAAGACCCTCATTCTGGGCAAGACATACGGTCCGTATGTTCTATACGGCCTGTATGTTTGGCCGTATAATGCCCAGCTCTCCGAAACTCGTTCTCGTTTACTCGTTTGATCTCCAATCCTTATGGATCCTTCTCGACACTTGTTTAACACCTCAATACCAATCTAAGGGACATTATCACTCTTCACCAAGACATCATTACACCATCATTAACTCGTCGCTCATAACTCTTACCCGACGCGCAACATATCCCTTACTTTCCTTGACAACCTTCTTCCCTTACGTCAAATGTCTTTAAATCTCGATTAGGATCGTCAAATGCTATTTCTTACTTATCAAAACATCGTTTACGTCGTTCCCTTTGCTAGCCTATTCACTGTACGTTAACGGGGAATTTTCCAAGGTGTAACATTCTTCCCCCCTTTTGGAACATTCGTTCTGGAATGTTAAATACTCGGGAATTCTACGAAAATTTTGCCAGAGCTTCCCTGTAATATGGCACTACCATCCTGTCACAATAGCCCACAATAACATTGAAACTCATAGGACCACAACATAATAACAGTATAAGTTGGCCACACGCGACCAAAAGCATGAAAAGTAAGCATACATACCTCATAATGTTAATGTTTCATCTTGGATCTCTCGTTGGGGTTGGAATAAGTGTGGGTATGTGGATTTCATTTTCTCTTCCGCCTCCCAAGTCATTTCTTCTTGGTTGTTATTTCGCCACAAGACTTTGACTGAAGCTACTTCCTTATTTTGAAGTCTTCATATTTGCTTGTCTAATATGGCAATGGGCACTTCTTCATATGCTAGCTTTTCTGTCACTTGAACATCATCTATTGGGATAATTCTCGTAGGATCTCTAGCACACTTGCAGAGCATTGAAACATGGAAAACTGGGTGGACTGATTCAAGTTCTGAAGGCAAGTCCAATTCGTAGGCTACACGACCCACCTTGCGCATAATTTTATAGGGTCCAATGTATCGAGGACTTAACTTCCATTTCTTGCCAAATATCATCACCCCTTTCATTGGTGACACTTTCAAAAATACCCAGTCATCAATTTGAAATTCTAAATCTCATCAACGGTTGTCCGCATAAGATTTTTGGTGACTTTGGGCTGTCAATAATCGGTCTCGGATCACCTTGACTTTTTCCACCGCTTGCTGAATCAAATCAAGGCCTATTACCTGTGCCTCTCCTATTTCAAACCATCCAATTGGGGATCTACATTTCCTTCCGTATAAAGCTTCATACGGATCCATTTGGATACTAGAATGGTAGCTATTGTTGTAGGCAAACTCGATTAGAGGTAAGTGGTCATCCCAACTACCACCAAAATCTAATACACATGCCCGTAGCATATCTTCCAAGGTCTGAATAGTATGTTCGGCTTATCCATCGGTCTGCAGATGAAATGCCGTGCTAAGCTTTACTTGAGTACCTAGACCTTCTTAGAAGGATTTCCAGAACTTGGCTGTAAACTGCGCTCCTCTATCTGTGATAATGGATGGTGTAATACCAGGGAGTCGCACAATTTCTTTGAGATACAACCTCGCATAATCTATGCGGAGTATGTGGTTTTGATTGGAAGAAAATGAGCTGCTTTCGTCAATCTGTCCACAATCACCCATATGGAATCATACTTGCCTCGAGAACGAGGTAACCCCACGATAAAATCCATGTTGATCACTTCCCAATTCAATGCAGGGATTTCCATTGCTTGCAACAATCCTCCTAGCTTTTGATGTTCGATTTTCACTTACTGGCAATTTTGACATTGAGCTACAAATTCTGCTATGTCTCTCTTCATGCCATCCCACCAATATATCAACTTGAGATCATGATACATCTTTGTTGCACCAAGGTGAATAGAATACCGAGAATAATGAGCTTCTTCTAGAATTTGACGGCGCAATTCTGCGACATTCGGAACACATAGCCTGCCTCGGTATCTAAGAATTTCATCCATAGAAATTTCAAATGGGGACTTCTCTTTTTCATGAGATGTGTCTTTATAATGGCACAAAAGAGGATCTTCATACTGGCGCTCTTTCACTTCCATATTCAGGGACGAAACTATGGGATCATTAATATCGATTCCTGCACCACCTGAATCAATTAAACGTACTCCAAGATTAGTTAGTTGGTGGAGCTTATGAATCAATTATTTTTTTTCCGGAGGGACTTCACATAGGCTGCCCATTGATCGGCGGCTAAGCGCATCAGCTACTACATTTGCCTCGGGGTGGTATAAAATGCTCACATCATAATCCTCCAATAGTTCTAACCACCGCCTCTGTCGCAGATTCAACTCCTTTTGTTTGAAAATGTACTGAAGAATCTTGTGATCTGTATAGATATCAACATGCACACCATACAAGTAATGTCTCCACATTTTTAATGTATTAATGACTGCAACCAATTCAAGATCGTGAGTTGGGTAATTCTTTTTATGTTTCCGCAGCTGTCTCGAAGCATAAGCAATGACTCTACCGTGTTGCATTAACACACACCCTAACCCAACACCGGAAGCATCACAGTATACGACATAGCCATCTGGCCCTTCTGGAAGTGTTAAGACTGGAGCTGAGGTTAATCTGTCCTTCAACTCCTGGAAGTTGTGTTCACAAGCATCATTCAACTGAAATTTAATTGACTTCTGTGTTAGCTTCGTCAATGGGGCTGAAATAGAGGAAAATCCCTCTACGAACCTCCTATAATACCTTGCCAGTCCCAGAAAACTACGGACTTCTGTAGGCGTCGTAGGCCTTGGCCAAGTCTTCACAGCTTCAATTTTATGAGTGTCGACTCGAATGCCATCATCTGAAATAATATGACCCAGAAAGGTCACAAAATTCAGCCACAACACGCACTTTGAAAATTTTGCATACAATTCTCGGGTGCGAAGAATTCCAAGAACAATACGTAAATGATCTGCATGTTCTGATTCTGTGCGAGAGTATACCAGATTATCATCAATAAATACTATCACGAATAAATCCAAGAGTGGCTTGAATACATTATTTATTAAATTCATGAACGCTGCTGGAGAATTGGTCAATCCAAATGACATTACCCGGAATTCATAATGGCCATACATCGTTCTGAAGGCTGTTTTGGGAATATATTCTTCTCTAACTCTCACTTGATGATAACCCGACCTCAAGTCTATTTTAGAAAACCACTTGGCACCCCGTAGTTGATCAAACAAATCATCAATCCTTGGGAGAGGATATTTGTTCTTTATCGTCACCTTGTTCAACTGCCTATAATCGATGCACATTCATAGGGAACCATCTTTCTTTCTCACGAACAAGACTAGTGCTCCCTACGGTGATGAACTAGGTCTACTAAACCCCTTCTCAAGCAAATCTTTCAACTGGGCTTTTAGCTCTTTCAATTCTGCCGGAGCCATTCGGTAAGGAGGAATGGAAATAGGCTTGGTGTCCGGCAACACATCAATAGCAAAATCAATCTCTCTTTCTGGGGGAAGGCTTGGAAGTTCATCTGGAAATTCATCCGAAAATTCATTCACTACCGGAACGGATTGGAAAGTTGGTGGCTTTGCTTCGGTATCATGAACTCGGACTAAGTGATAAATATAGCCCTTAGATATCATCTTTCTTGCCTTAAGGTAGGAAATAAACCTACCTTTTGGGGATGTTGTATTACACGGGCTCTCCCGGAAATTGAAATCAAACCATTTTCATTCGGCAATCAACATTAGCATAACATGAAGCCAACCAATCCATACCCATAATCACATCGAAATCTAACATTTCCAGCTCAATTAAATCAGCTTTGGTCTAGCGATTGCATATCCCAAGTACACAATTTTTATACACTTGTCTAGCTATCACGGGATCACCAACCGGAGTAGATACCTTAAAAGGTTTAATTGGCTCAGGTTTCACCCCAATACAACCAGCAACATACGGAGTAATATAAGAAAAGGTAGAACCTATATCTATCAATGCATATACATCGTGGGAAAATATGGATAATGTACCTGTAATCACATCTGGGGAGGACTCAAGATCCTGTCGTCTGGCTAAAGCATACACACGGGGCTAAGTGGCACCTGACGTAGATGCTCCCCCTCTGCCTCTACCTCGACCTGCTGACATCTGGGGAGTTTTCCTTACTTTGCGCACTGAAGATGAACCAGCCACTGATCCTGTGGGCTGAACCCCAACTCTACCACTCATCGACGTGCAATCTCGCATCATATGCCCAACCTGGCCACAGGCATAGCTAGAATCCGAACCTTGGCGACACTGTCCGGAATGTAATCTACCGCACTAGCTGCATCGCGGTATTGGGGGTCTCCTCTGGCTATAATTTCCCCAAAACTGAGAATCTGAGGCCCTCGAACTCTGACCCTGTCCTGAACGAAAGGAGCAATCAAATCTCCTACCCATAAATCACGGAGGTGCACTAGTCACCGACTGGCCTGAGTGTCTAGAATGTGTCTGCCTTGATCCCCCTCTATAATCACTTCCTGCCCCCATAGATCTGGCCCTCTTGTTTTGCCTTCTATTGATATCACGATCACCCCTTTGCGGAGGTTGTTGTCCTTCTAAATTCTGGGCATGGGCTTGTATTCGGGAAATATCCATCCCATCTTGCAACAAAGACGTCAAACAATCCTTATATAAATATGGCCCTAAGCCACTCACAAACCTGTATACCCTATCTCCCATATCGGCCACCATAGTCGGGGCATATCTAGCCAATGAATTAAATTGAAGGCTATATTCCCGGGCACTCATATTTTCGTGCTTTAAATTTAAGAACCTATCCGCTCTAGCTCAGCGGACCTCAGGTGGCAAATAATGGCGGATGAAGGCATCTACAAATTCTTGCCATAGGGGAGGAGGTGCATCCTCTTTTCTTGACGATAACCAATTATTGTACCACAATACCGCAACATCTGGGAGTCTATAAGATGCCAACTCCACAGATTCAGTTTCGGAGGCATGAATAATCCTCAATGTTTTCAGCATCTCATCAATAAAACCTTGTGGGTCTTCATCCGGCTTTGACCCAAAAAACTTCGGAGGATTCAAACTCATAAAATCACGGGCTCTGGTACTAGCTGCCCGATCACTTGAACTCACATTCTGTCGCTGTGCCTGGGCGGCAACTAACTGTTTCAATAAATGAATGGCCTCGGTCACTTGTTGAGCCGAAGCGACCGGTGGAGGAACTGGAGCTGAAGCTCCTCCTTGTTCTTCTACATTAGGCGGGGTGGAGGAAGTATTATATAGGGCCTCATTATGTGACTCGCCCTCTTCTACATTCATTGGCGGCTTTCTTTCTACCCGCCTTTTCATCGTAGTCTTGCCCTTCTGGGCGGCTGTAGCTTTTCCCTTTGGCAGAATTTCTGAAATCATAGCACACTATTAAGAGGAGAGAAAATCTTATAACACAGCTCTATTGCACAATCTCTTAAGATGAAAGATGGTCATTTTTTCTAAATGCCCTGTAGCCTCCTGTTTATTAGTGTGGCGCGCAACACACCATAAATAAGACTCTACTAGACACGGCTCGTAGACACTTCCTAAGACTGAACTGCTCTGATTCCACTTTTGTCACGACCCAACTAGGGGCCGTAACGGGTACCCGGGGCTTACCACTGAGCACCACTCATTCTACTACTCATCAAACTCATTAAGCGTTCTTTTATCAAATTCATACTCAAATCATAGAAAGATCATTTTTCGTTTGGAACATAATTACTTTTATACACATAAGCCCTTCGGCTATCAAAATAATATATATACATAAGCCCTTCGGCTATCAAAATAATATATATATATATATATATATATATATATATATATATATATATATATATTAGCAACATCGTGAGTCCATATAACCGACACCTGCGTATCTACAAGCCTCTACTAGAGTGCTAGACATAGCGACGGGACAGGACCCCGTCGTGCCCAAAATATACATATGTACACAAAAGAATAATCAAAGGCACCTCCGAAACAATGGAGTGCTCTCAAGTCAGCTAATAACTCCTACGAATCTGGATCAAGATCACCTCCCAGTCTACCTGTGGGCATGAACACATCGTCCAAAGAAAACAGACATCAGTACGAACATTGTACTGAGTATGAGAGGCATAAGTAATAATAATACGTCAATGAGATAAAGAAAGCATCAAATAAGGAGCAAATATAACTGACTGTCAATTATAAAAGAACAATGCATGCTGGCTTACTTCATAACCATCACCATATCATGTATGCATAAATGTATAATCTGCCCGTCCATATAGGTACGGTGTGATAATCATTAGCCTGCGTCCAGGTCTCCCGCGTCCAGGGTACCATCTCATGCCGCCAACTAGTGGTGTCTGCCCATGCCATCTGGACATGGTGTATACGCTGCCCGCCTTAGCGGTGTCTGCTCGGCCATATAGGCGCGGTGTAATACCATCAACATGTACTCATCATAATGCATGCGTAAAAACTCAAAGATAGCTATACTTTATCGGGTGACATAAAGTCGTGAACCCCCGATTCCATTATGGAACATTTATAAGCATTCTGCCTCACCTTGAAGGAAATAGTATATAAGGTGAGTGTATACAATGACCAACACCATTAACTTTGTAGGAACATCGTATCATGAACTCTAGAATCTTTAGACTTAAACTCATCATCATCATTATTGGGCTCATAATATATCTCTTATCTCATATGGCTATTCATGAACATAGACTCTTAATTTTCCAGAATGTAGAAGAATCATGAAGAGGAAGTAAAAATAATGCCATAGGATTCATGCCTTAGAAAGAAATGACTAGCCTCACATACCTTTTTCGTTTAACTAATCTATCGCTTGCTTGTTCTCCTTCAATGTCCACGTCGTTTACCTTCAAGAGAATTCGCATTAACATTAGCTAATCGATTACTTAAACATGCTTACTATTTCTAGGGAAAATTGAGCAGCATTTCCTTTGTTTCTACTACTTTCTCCATATCATATATCAACTCCCAATCATCCATAACAACATTCATAATGTAATAGGCAACAATCATCATTCATCTACATTATCCGCATTTCACAATTTCACTTCAATTTCTCCATAATCATGGTCATAATTCATTATCACATATAATACTAATTCCATGTTCTAAATGTCATTTATAGCGGACTTATAATCACTACATACCAATATTCATAATTCACCCCAAACTACTATTCAACAATGACACTATTCCACATTCATGACCCACTTTCTATAACTTCTTACAATCCAAGTGTTTTAACCTTCAACACCTTAAACAACAAGGAATGATCATAAAACTCACCTTAGGTAATGGAAGAATAAGCCTTGAGTGGGAATTCTCTTCTTGCACAAAAACCCTAGTCCACTTCCCTTGGGATTTCTTGGCTTAGATAAACTTTAATAAGTTTCATACACTTAATTTTGTGGGTTTGATGTAGTTGATCATCAATTTCTCTTAGGTTCTTGTGGATGAATAATGGGGAGAGTTCTAGAGGATTCTTGAAGTGTGGAGAAGTGAAATGAAATGAATTAATGAGAGAGAGTCCTTATATCAACATTTAAAATCTGTCCCGACCGGATTCTACGAACCTACATACGATCCGTATAATTTATACTGACCGTATGTCTGGCCGTAGATCTGATCCAGTGAAGACCTCATTATGGGCAAGACATACGGCTGGACATACGGTCCGTATGTTTTATACGGCCAGTATGTTTGGCCGTATAATGCCCAGCTCTCCGAAACTCGTTCTCGTCGACTCGTTTGATCTCCAGTCCTTATGGATCCTTCTCGACACTTGTTTAACACCTTAATACCAATCTAAGGGACATTATCACACTTCTCCAAGACATCATTATGCCATCATTAACTCGTCGCTCATAACTCTTACCCGACACGCAATATATCCCTTACTTTCCTTGACAAACTTCTTCCCTTACGTCAAATGTCTTTAAATCTCGATTAGGATCGTCAAATGCTATTTCTTACTTATCAAAACATCATTTTCGTCGTGACCTTCGCCAACCTATTCACTGTACGTTAACGGGGAATTTTCCAAGGTGTAACAAATATGATCATGCCAAAACAAAGAAAGGAACAACCTTATCATACCTTATCGTCTACTTAACCAAACCACTCAACGTTTGTCCTCCCAATCTTGAAAATCTAAATTCAAGATCCCTAAAGGATATGGTTGGATCGAAGATTTAATTGGAATTAGCTAGGGATAGTATTTTCATGATTTCGTTAGGGGTGGGCTTATGTGGGATTAAAATATCGGGTTCAGGCTTCTTCCTCCTCCTTAGACAAGTCCATTGCTGTCTATGCAATCTCGGATTTCTTTGAAAGCTCGGGTCATCTCAAACTCAACGAACATAAACACTATTCTATCACAGTCCCAATAGCCAGCAAGGACTTCAATTAGTCCCCTACAACCCTTCATAGTAATCAACGATGGTAGGTATCCTAAAGAGTCTGTGACATTCCTTTGTTGTGCATCATCTAACCAACCCCACCAAATTTTCAGCATATCGGGTGCCTCGAGGACCATATCGAACTTTAGGTTAGACAACATCTACAAAATAGAACACATTTAATCCCTCTTTAAAGGGAAAGGGTTCAATACATTCGGCACAATCATGTTTCCAATTAACACATAGTTGGATGCGGTGTCTTCGGGTCATAGACCGTTATAGCAGTTCTATTTTTTTCAATTCGTATTTTCACTTGCCTTATTTAAAAAGGAAAATGTCCCGGGGAAGAACAGTTGTCAATCGTACTGGAAAAAAGGAAAAATATACTTCTACATGGATGTTGCTCTAAATGGACATCGTTTTAGAGTCACCACCTAACTTATAGGTAAGTTAGCAAAATCAGTTAGAAAGGGTTCATTTAAAATGACTAAGTTTTAAAAGAAACCAATCTATACCAAAGCCTAGATAAGGGTTCTGGTGATCCCCCGGGGAAGGTGTTAGGCACCCCGGTATTAAGGATCTGTAAAATACGGTTGACCTACAGGTTCTAATAGTATGCCTTGTATATATAAATTATTTTTGATAAAACTGCTTTTGTTTTATATTTCCACAAATGAAGGTTGGTCATTCATGCAAAAAATACTCATTTTTAAGAAATAAAAATGGTAGAGTTTTTCCCAAAATTGGGCGTTTTAGGCTTCCGACTACAAGCCTATGTTAAAACCCGAAGGCATTAATCTAAGTAGAACGCTATGTAATCCCACCTGAGGTTTTTTATTTTTAATTTTATAAGAATCAGTTTTGGCATACTATTATTATCCATATTTTAACCATATTTTATATTTTTGAGATTTTTATCCTTTTCAGTCCAAATTGGTCCAAATAATTGTCTAAGTCCGTTTTGTCCAAATTGTCCATAGGTACGGTCCCAATTTGTCTCAATGTCCATAAAATTTATCAAGTCATTTTTGTCCAAAATCACTATTTGCATTTAAAGAAATGTCCATTTTTGTTATATCCCGTAATTTTGAACATTCGAAAAAAAAAATTGAAATAAGTGTGACTTGGATGAGATAGAACAATATATTTTTTATTCTAGTCAATATATATGTTGCTTATGAAGAATATGGATGCAGAAGTGTTGAGGGAGGCCAAGGGTAAAATTGGAATTTCAGAAATTAGTTTCGTGAATTACGGAATGCGGACCAAAAGAGATTGGGCTAAAAAAAAATGAAAACAAAAGGCCCAAGAAGAGAGGTGGCCGGCCAAGCCTTGGCCCAAGCCCATGGATTAATTAATCCATGTGGTTAATAATAAAAAGGGCCATGTGTTCATCATTTTCATTCTAGAGAATTCAAGAGAACAAAAAAAAAAAAAAAAAAAAAGAGAGCAAGAATACATGGGGTTCGGCCAACCCCTTGGAAATTTGGCAATGGGAAATTTTGTTCCAAAAAATTGTCTCTTCATGCATTTCTACTAAGCCAAGGATGCTCTTCAACGTGGTATAATTGTTGAAGCAAAAGAATCACTCTTTGGTGCAAAACTCCAACCTTAGCTAAGTGAAGAAGTTGAAGAAGAAAGGTAAGAATTCCTCTTCTTTATTATGTTATGAATGTTTGTGCTTGTTGTAGTGTATGGAAATGAATGGAATTCATAAAGAACATGAATATAGAGGTGGTGGCCGTGTGGTGTATTTTGTAGGTATAGCCGTGTATATGTGTTGAATTATGAAGGAATGGTGAGTAAGTTTTATTTGGTATTTTGGTTGTTGTGTTCTTGTGGAGTAAATGAAGGAGAATGGTTCAAGTTGGCATGAAAATCCATTGTTAAGTTGTTGTAGGAAAATATGCAACTTTATTGTAGTTTATGTAATTATGGAAATGAATTGTTAAGGTGCAAATTATGACTATTGTTGATGAAATTGGAAGGTGGAAATATGTTATGAATATGTATGTTGAAGATTGGAAGTTTCGGATGAATTGTGGTTTTGATGGAAAATTTGTATATTTTGTATATTGTGTGAATATTTTGTAAAATGACATAAAATGTTTCCGAATTGTATTGGAACGATCTT
The DNA here is from genome assembly GCF_019175385.1 of Lycium barbarum. Lineage (NCBI taxonomy): Eukaryota > Viridiplantae > Streptophyta > Magnoliopsida > Solanales > Solanaceae > Lycium > Lycium barbarum. The sequence goes on from NC_083338.1 coordinate 40,989,277, forward strand.
TGATTAGTAAATGAATATGAGAAGGTTGCTATTGAACTGAAAATGTGAAGTTGGGATGAAAGCTATGGCACTATGTTGGAAAGAAGACTAGTTATGCTATATTGTGTTTTGTAATAATTGTTGATGCTGTTGGATTGTTGGGTTGTTGTTGTTGATATATTGGGCCGAGCTAAGTCTCGGGGATGCTATATGTATAGGGGAAATGCTGCCGAAATTTCGGTAGACAAATATAGGCTTGAGTTTGAATTCTTAAAAAAACTTGCAACTCATAATTGGTAACTATGACCAATTGTAGGTTTTGGGCGAAACGAAGATTGAGTTTGGACAAGCGTAAGTAGCGCGAAAGGTATGTAAAGCTATCCCTTTTCTTCTCTTGGCATGTCCTAGGTGTACTAGGTTCGGATTTGAGCCTCGTAGGTTATTCTGCTCATAGGGATGCGAGTTTGAATTTTTGGTACTATTCATTCAGTACAATTGAATTATAGCCCTTAAGTTTGTTGGAAAACTGTTCAAACATCCGTAACTCGTACAAACGTGATAGGCTCGCTTTGAAACCTTCATGGATGACTCCGTAGAGTCCAATGGTTGTAATTTATATCCGCCACCTCGACTTGACCCGAGGTGGGCCCACAAGTTCCGAAATTTCCTTCGTTTGTCTCACTTGAGCTATTTTTGTATGATATAAAAGTAAGACTTTCGTCTATGAATCTAAGACTCCGTTTGATTCGTTCCATAAGTCATTGGAAAGCTCCTTAATGTGAATATCCTGATGTGAGCATGCAATTCGATACAAGGAGTCTGCTATGAGTAATCTGATATAAGTATCCGAAATAAGTATTCGGTTACGAATATCCTGATAATACATTCGATTATTTTACCGGGTTTTAATTTATGTGCACCTAATTTCTTACTATTCCGCTCGTATATATGCTATGATCCCTTTCACTGAGTTCCGGGCCGGTATGTATCGTGCGTATGGTTCGCCGAGTCCCTTGTCGGGTTCCATGTATGTAATTTCGAACTATGATGTATCCGGCTCTGGGGTACTGTGGTATATGTCCGTCCCCAGTTACTATGTATATGGATTATGATGTGACTGGTTCTCGGGTTCTCGTGTTATATGTCCGGTTCCCGAGATACCGTGTACATGTTATGGAATCTTCTGGAGTATGGTGTGTTATGGCGCCAGAGACGGGAGTGACAACCATGTTCCTGTGCCCTTTGCATGACTTTGATATGCATCATTTGTGATTGAAAAGTAAGTATTCTGATATTCTGGACAAGTTACTTACCTTCTGTATTTTTCTGATATACGATTTTGGCATTTATATTATTGTGCGTACTATGGGATATTGACCGCTGGACCCCTGACTGCGGTGTGTGCGACATTGACCGCTGGATTCTTGACCACGGTATGCCGCATTTGTGATGTTGACCGCTGGATTCTTGACCGCGGTGTGTGCGACATTGACCGCTGGACCCCTGACCGCGGTATGTCGCATTTGGGATGTTAACCGCTGGATACTTGGCCGCGGTATGTGTGATAGTGACCGCTGGACTTTTGGCCGCCGTAATTGTGTGTTCGATCTTCTGTGTGTATGAAACGGAAATGTTTTTTTTCAAAAGAAAGCAAAGCATTTTGGCATTTTGATTGCCGTATTTGTCTTCCGGAGCCTCTTATGTATGATTTGTATGTCAGATGCAACACTTTGGTATTCTGGTTATTGTGCTCACCTTCTGTACATTTTACTTCGGTTATGACTTCGTTTTCTGCGCTTCCTGCTTTACATATTCAGTACATATTCCGTACTGACCCCCTCTTCTTCGGGGGCTGCGTTTCATGCCGCGCAGGTACTCCCAGGTGAGTTGAAGACAGTATAGAAGATGTTCCAGTGCAGATGGCAAGCTCCATTTGTTCCCGGAGTGCTGCCGAGTCAGAGTTGGTATGTTATGCTTTCTGGATTACGTTAGAGACTTTGCAGACAGCGTCGTGGGTATTGGTTGTCAGTCTGTAAGTGGCTTCGTCAGACGATATGTCGGTCTGTGTTATGTACTAAATTTTGTATGGTCATAGATTTGTTCGGCTTGGAAGCTACGAGAAAGAATATTTCTGAGAAAAAATAAATTACTTTGTATTTTATCTTATTTGATTTAAAAAGTTTGACGTGATTTTATGTGCAGCAAGAGTCTGAGGGTTCGCTCGGCTCCGGGTATGGGGTCGAGTGCCCATCACACCCTAGTGGGATTAGGGTGTGACAATTTTTATTCATAAATGGCAGTTTTATTCTCAAAAACGTTTTGCATGCTAATACTTGTCAAAATCTGTTTTTACAATTTTTTTTTAAATGGTTTTTGGAAACTCTAAACACGTGAAATTTTTTTAAAGGTTCCAATAAAGCATATTTCATCAATTTGTCAAGTAAATAATATGAGGTAGGGAGTAGGGCCAACCAAGCCCAACAGAATAAAAATGCATGTAATTTTATCCGCTCCAAATTATGCCAAATGCTCAGTCCATCCATGGTTGAGGTTGGCTCGATCTAGGAAATTTAGTGGGTCTCGTTGGACCCACCAACGGATGTTGGGGGGGTGGTGGTGGTTTACAATAATATGGGTATGCAATGCATTAGTATTTGACTTAAGGACATAAATTAAATTACAAGGCCAAAAATTGAATTACTACAGAATTGGGCTAGGCCCATAACTATTAAGCTAATGGGGAGAGGGACAATTATGCAAAAGGGACATTTTCAAAATATATATTGGCTGGGGCATCAAGCAGGCCCAACTGGCCCAGTTATTCGAATAGGCATGAAATTTTCTAAGTGTCCAAACATGGTATACTAGATGATGTACTCTTATTGTTACACCTCGGAAAAGTCCCCGTACATGTACAAGGAATAGAACGACAAATGGTATGAGTGTGGGGTGTTTTATTAAGTAAAGGGTGAAGATTCATGAATTGTTGGAAATGGAAAAGTTGTAGAATTTCATGCAGCTCAGTGGTCGTATAGTGATTTACGACCCGTAAAGTGATTTATGGACCGTAAACCACCATCGTCCTCCAGCCTTTCAAATTCCAACTTTCTGTTAAGTGTGGAAATGCTTAAATACGACTTGGAATACGGCCCGTAAACTGGTTTACGGACCGTAAACCTCGATCGTAAACTGCAATATTCTTCAGCCAACTTCTCTATTTTAGACATGCTTAAATACGACCAGGGAGGACGGCTCGTAAACTGTGGTTTACGACCACTGTTCACCCCGACTGAAATTCATTAAAGATCAAACTTTGAGTTATTAAAAAGGGACCAAAGCCTCATTTTATTTCATTCTTCATCCATACACTTCAGGAACACTCTAGAATATTCTCCAAAACACTTCATTCAAGAGAATAAAAGGAACATCAAGATCAACCACATTAAATCCATAAGATATAGTGTGTGAAGTGCAAGTAAAGGTTATCTACCTCAAGAAAACCCAACAAGGGTGAAGTAGGGTTTGGTGCAAAGGAGGTATTACTACTCAAGATTTTTTCAACCATCATCTAAGGTAAGTTTCATGAATTTATCATGTTGTTTACGGTATTGGAAGACTAAGACACTTGAATTGTAGTAAGATAGAGGGAGTGTACCATTACTGAGTGAATAGTGTCACCATGGAATGATAGATGAATAAAATCATGGAAGTTAATATGCGATGATTATAAATACGTTGTAAATGACGTATAGACCATGGAATAAGTGTGAAATGAGTAAAATTATGATGATAAGCAAAAACCATAAAATGTAGGGACATTGGAGGAAAATGGTGGATTTTGCTTAAGGTCTATAAATGATGGTTGTTGCTTGCAATATCACGAGTGTGGTTGTATATGATTAGGAGTTGAAATAGAACGGGGAAAAAATAGTAGAAACAAAGGAAATGCCGCCTAGTTTTCTCTAGGAATAATGACGCGTTCTTATGATGGATTAACTAATGTTAATACGATTCTCTCGTGAAGGTAACGACGTAACTTCGAAGGAAGAAAAGTGAGCGATAGCGTAGCTGAACGACTAGGTATGTGAGGCTAGTCCTTTCTTTCTAATGGCATGAATCTTATAGTATGAGTCCCTCTCCTCTTCATAAGTTCATGCATCCCGAGAAGCTTAAGTCTATATTCCTACATGTCTACATAAGATGAGAAAAATGATATGATGATACCCTATTGACTATGATGTCCTTTATTGCTTACACTCACCTTATGTACTAATCCCTTCAAGGTGAGGTAGAATGTCGATAATTGCTCCATAATGAAATCGGGGTATCACGACCTTACGTCACCCCGGTAGAGTATAGATGATCTTGAGCCTATGAATGCATCATGTTAAGATAAGCATATTTTGACGAACTTATTATTATATGTATTTTATAAAGAGCATGTCATGATTGCATCACACCGCGCCTATTTGGCCGGGCAGTCACCGCTACGGCGGGCAGCTATACGGATACACCACGGCCTTCGGGCGTGGGCAGACACCACTAGTGGGCGGCATGAGATGGTACCCCGGACGCGGGCTTATATTATTGATGATCACACCGTTCCGGTAAGGACGGGCAGCTTGAATGTCATGCATTTATGATATCATGATGGGTATGAGTAAGACAACATGTATTCCTTCTCTTATGGTTGTTGTTCAAACTCAGATGCTCATATTGATGTTCTCCTTATATTGTTGTTGCTCTCCTTCATTGTTTATGCCTCTCATACTCAGAACAACATTCGTACTGACGTCCTTTTTCTTTGGACAGTGTGTTCATGCCCACAGGTAGACAGGGAGGCGAGCTTGATCCAGATACTTAGTAGCTATCAGCTGTTGAGAGCACTCCATTGTTCGGAGGTGCTTATGATTTCTTTTTGGTATATATGTATATATATTTTGGGCATGACGGAGTCTTGTTCCGTCTCTTGTATAGTATGTCAGTAGAGGGTCGTAGATGCGCAGTGTGGGTAGCATGGTCTCACATCTTTCATGTATATGTGCACTCAGTATTTTGATGTATCAAACCTTTCTATATACAAAAGTATTTATGTTTTCATACAAACTATGATATTTTCCATGTTTTGAGTGTGAATGGGATAATAAGGCATTAATCGAGTAAGGAGAGTAATAGAACGAGCGGTGCTCGGCGGTTAGCCCCGGGTACCCGTCGCGGCCCCTAGCTGGGTCGTGACAAAAGTGGTATCAGAGCAGTTCGTCCTAGGAAGTGTCTACAAGCCGTGTCTAGTAGAGTCTTGTTTATGGTGTGTTGCGCGCCACGCCAATAAACAAGGGGCTACAGGGCATTTAGGAAGATGACCATCTTTCTTTCCATTAGATCGTGCGATAGAGCCATGCATAGGATTTTATCCGTTCCTAAAAGTGCGTTGTGATTTCAGAATGCCGCCAAAAGGGAAAGCTACGGCCGCCCAGAAAGGCAAAGCTACGGCAAAGAGGCGGGCAGAAAGAGAGCCTCCGGAAAATGTAGAGGAAAGCGAATCACAAAGCGAGGCCGTGCCCAATGTAGAAGGGCAAGGAGGAGCCTCAGCTCCTGTCCCTCCACCAGGTGCTTCGGGTCAACAAGTGACCGAGGCTATACACTTACTAACACAATTGGTCGCCACCCCGGCACAGTGGCAGAATGCGGGCCCGAGTGATCGTTCCGCCAGTACGAGAGCCCGTGATTTCTTGACTTTAAATCCTCCGGAATATTTCGGGTCGAAGCCGGATAAGGACCCACAAGGCTTTGTTGATGAGATGTCGAGGACGCTGAAACTTATGCATTCTTCTGAGACTGAATTAGTAGAGTTGGCCTCTTATAGATTCCGCGATGGGGCGGTATTATGGTATAACAACTGGATAGCATCAAGAGCAGAAAGTGCACCTCCTCCTCTTTGGCAAGAGTTTGTTGACGCTTTTATTCATCATTATTTGCCACTCGAGGTCCGCCGAGCTAGAGCGGACAGGTTCCTGAATCTAAAGCAAGGAGTTATGAGTATTCGAGAGTATAGCATGAAGTTTAATTCTCTGGCCAGGTATATATGCTCCGACTATGGTGGCCGACATGGGAGACCGAGTCCACAGATTTGTGGGTGGTTTAGGGCCACACTTATTTAGAGATTTCTTGACAGCCTCTTTGCAAGACGGGATGGATATTTCCCGAATACAGGCACATGCTCAGAATCTTGAGGAACGACAACAGCAGCAAAGAAGTGACCGTGATAATGACAGAAGGCAAGGTAAAAGAACTAGATCTATGGGGTCGAGCAGTGAATATAGAGGGGGACCTAGACAGATGCATTCTAGGCACTCAAGTCAGTCAGCGACTAGTGCAACTCCCAGATTTTCAGATAGGAGGATTGATCGCTCTTTCCAGTCAGGACAAGGCCAGAGTTCGAGGGCCTCAGATTTTCAATCCAGGGGAGATTTTAGTCAGCGGAGACCTTTAGTGTCGCGGTGCAGCCAGTGCGGTAGATTGCATTCCGGGCAGTGCTGTCAGGGTTCGGATGCATGTTATGCCTGCGGGCAAGTTGGTCACATGATGAAAGATTATCCCTCAGCGAGGGGTAGAGCTGGGACTCAGCCTACAGGGTCAGCAGCTGGGTCTTCTTCAGTACGCCCGACAGCACAGATTCCCCAGACTTCAGCCGGTAGAGGTAGAAGCAGAGGGGGAACATCTGCTTCAGGTGCTGTTCAGCCCCGCGTATATGCTTTAGCTGGGCGACAGGATCTTGAGTCCTCCCCATATGTCGTCACAGGTACATTGACTATATTTTCCCGTGATGTCTATGCTCTGATCGATACAGGTTCTACTTTCTCATATATTACTCCGTATATTGCTGGTTGTATTGGGGTGAGACCCGAGACAATTAAACCTTTCGAGGTATTCACTCCGGTTGGTGATCCCGTAATAGAGAGGCAAGTATATAAGAATTGTGTAGTTGTCATATGTGATCGACAGACAAAAGTCGATTTGATTGAACTGGAAATGATAGATTTTGATGTAATTATGGGTATGGATTGGCTGGCCTCGTGCTATGCTAATGTCGATTGCCGGACGAAAATGGTTCGATTTTAGTTTTCGGGAGAGCCCGTACTTGAATGGAAGGGTAACACTGCATCCCCAAGGGGTAGGTTTATTTCCTACCTTATGGCAAGAAAGATAATAGCCAAGGGCTACATTTACCATCTAGTTCGAGTTCATGATATCGAGGCAAGGCCGCTGTTATATCCCATAATTTTGCATATTCGAATAATTTGACAAAATTGTGACTAGTAAGAGATAAGGCAATATTTTGATCTTATTTAATATATAAGTTGTTCATGGAAAATATTGATGCGGAAATATAGAGGAAGGATAAGGGCAAAATTGAAAATTTGAAAAATGGGTTCATGAATTACAAATATTAGACATAAGTAAGTTGGGCTTGGAAAAAAAGAAAGAAAAAGGCCTAACAAAAGTGGTCGGCCATGGGGGTGGCATGGGCCAAGCCCATGTGAAAAATTAAATTCAAGTAATAAAAGAGAGGGGCCATATCATTATCATCTTATTCTTCAAGAACATTCAAGACTAAACTTGAGAGCACAAAAAAAAGGGGTTCGACCAAAGAGAAAGAAAAGAAAAAAAATTTTGGAGCCTTAAATTTTTTATCCAAAATTATATTTTTCTAGTATTATTACTAATTCAAGGGTCCTCTTCAACGTGGTATAATTATTTAAGCAAGCAAACCACTCTTGGTGGCAAGTGGAAAATTGAAGAAAAGGTAAGAATTTTTATTCTTTTACATGTTATGGAAGATTTATATATATTGTAGTGAGTAGAATTGAATGAAAATCATGGAAATGTTATGTGTTGTGTGTGGGCCGTGTGGGTGTGTTGTGTGTGTGTGGCCGTGTGGTGTAAATTGGTGAAGGGAAGATGAGTTAATTTTATTTAGCATGTTAGTTGTGTTGTTGTGGCCTTTGTGATGTAAATGAAAGACTAATGGTTCAAGTTGGCATGGAAATTGGTTGTAGGTCGTTGTAGGAAATTATATGATTTTAATATGGTTTTTATGTAATTATGGAAGTGGAGTTGCTAAAGTGTGAATTGTTGTTGTTGTTGATGAATTTGGAAGGAGATAATGCGACGTTGTAGTTTTGTTGCGTTTGTAGAGTTTCGAGTGGAGTATGGTGCGTTGGTGGAATTGTTTGAATATTGTATAGTTTATTTGGAATGTTCTTGAATTGTGTTTGAATGATCTCGGATTAGTAATGAATATGTGAGCGTTGATATTGACTTGAATGTACGTAGTTGAATTGAATGTGATAAGCTACATAGAGAAGAAGGTTACTAATGTTAGAATGCGTTTTAAATTGATTGTTGATGTTATTATTATGGTTGTTGGTATTGTTGGTATGGTGATTGATGAATTTGGCCGAGTTAAATTCTCGGGGATGTTGAATTTACAAGGGAGATGCTGCCAAACATTTTGTAGACAAATGCTAGTTCGAATCGAATTTCTAAGTACTTGTAGCTGATGTTTGGTAATTAATACGTTATTGTAGATATTGGGAAGCCCGAGACTTGAGTTGGGATTAGATTAGGAGGTGAGCGAGGTATGTAAAGCGTAACCTTTTTCTTATTTGTCATGATCCTTATGAAGTAAAAATATGACGTATATGAACGATTTCAGAAAGATTCCCATTCTTAGAACTTCTAGGATGGCTAACGTTCTTGATTTCCATAAGTTGTCTCATATGATTGTAATGCATATCTATAATGTCTAAAGTTTGGCTAATATGTTTCCGAATGGTGTTCGAGAGATAAGTGATTTGATTAAAGTCTTGAGCTTCCAATTTCTAGCCCGGTCGATTATTCCATCGCGTCTTTGACATGCTTTGATATGTGCAAACGATTCTAAAAGTTCCATTTGATCTAATCCATATTGATATCCGAGAGGTACTTGACCTGATTTTGGCCTTGAATTTCAAAAAATAGCTTCTGAAACGCTTATAGAACGTTCTGTACTTCAAACGTTCGTAACTTTCTCATGCTAGATCGGATCGATCTGGAACTGGTTTCAGAGCCTCCAGGGGTCGGTAAGTATATATATCCATTGATTCTTGATTTATGTGCATTTAGTTTCTCACTACTCTGCTCGTGCATGTGTCATTACTTCTTTCGCCGAGTCCCGGGCCGGTATGTATCGTGCGTATGGTTCGCCGAGTCCCTTACTTGAGGGCCGGGTTCCATATATATATATTTCCGGAGTATGATGTGTCCGGTTCCGGGGTAACGGGTATATGTGTCCGGCCCCCGGTTACCGTGTATATGCTATAGAGTATGATGTGTCCGGTTCCCGGGTTCTCGTGTATATATGTCCGGTTCCCGGGTACCGTGTTTATGTTATGATATGTTATGTGTGACGGAGATTACGGAGAAAATATTCTGGAGTATGATGTGTGTGGCGCCAAAGTTAGGGTGGCGCCACGTTCCCCGAGTCCCGCAATGGACCGAATACCGTTCTTGGCATGCATGGTTTGTGTTTTCAATAAGTTGTTGTCATTACTTTGCATATCGTACTTACTTTCGGTACTAATCTTCTGTACTATTTGTTTCTCTTGTGATTCTGTTCATATTACTCTATGCTTTACCTACTCAGTACATATTCCGTACTGACCCTCCTCTTCTTCGGGGGGCTGCGTTTCATGCCCGCAGGTACAGACGTTCATTTCAGTGACCCGACAGCCTAGGCTATCTGTTCTGCTGCTTTGGAGTGCTCCCTTGTTCTGGAGCCCATATTTTTGGTACAAACTCTTTCGTTATATATATATATATATATATATATATATATATATGTATATATTCAGGGGTATTGCGGGGCCCTGTCCCGTCATATGATTCTGTTGTGTTTGTTAGAGGTCTGTAGACATATATGTGGGTCATGGGTCGTGTTTGTTCAATTATGTCTGTGACGTGTGCGTTAAGCGGTCCCGTTTGCTGTCATGGCCAAAACGGCCCATATGTTTATATATGTATGTGTATTCGAGCGATGTGTATTCCGCCAGCCTGCTGGCTTTTGTATGATATTTCTTTTACAGGTGACCGCTTAAGATGACGTCTGTTCTCAGTATCTGTGCCAAATAACGTATGTTAAATTTAAATAAGTCTTTGATATGTCGAGTTGGTAAGCGTATGGGTTTGGGTGTCCAAATAGGACACTAGTCACGGCCCACGGGGCTGGGTCGTGACAAAAGTGGTATCAGAGCGGTTTGTCCTCGGAATGTCTACAGGCTGTGTCTAGTAGAGTCTTGTTTATCGGTGTGTGGTGCACCACATCTATAAACAGGAGGCTACAGGACATTTAGGATGTTACCCTTCCTTCTTATCTTAGATCGTGCGATAGAGCTGTATTATTAGGATGATTCCTTCCTAACGAATTGTTATGTTTTCAGCGATGCCTCCGAGAAAAGTGACGGCTGCCCAGAAGGGAAAGTCAGCAGCAGTTGGAGAGACTAGCCAGGCCCAGAGAGTTACCAGGGCCCGTGCTCAGACTATGCCCAAGATCATGCCCCAGTCAGCGGGCTCTGCTACGCCATTATCATCCGAGGAGCCTGGGGCAGCCGCTGCCGCTGCCGCTGTGGATCAGGAGGCGGCTCCACCAGTAGCTCCAGAGGCTCCAGCGCCCGAGCCTCCCGCTCCTTAGCCAGGGGCGGAGGACAGGGCGATGAGAGATGCCGTGCAGTTTGTTATATCCCGTAATTTTGCACATTCGAAAAAAATTTGAAATAATTGTGACTTGTAAGAAATAAGGCCACATTTTGATTTTTATCTAATATATATGTGTTGTTTATGAAAAATATTGAGACGGAAATATCGAGGAAGGCTAAGGGCGAAATTGAAATTTCGGAAACTAGTTTCATGAATTACAAGAATTAGCCAACTAATTGGGCCAAAAAAAAAAAAGAGAACAAAAGGCCAACTCATGTGGGTGGCCGGCCAAGGAGAGGAAAAGAATGGGCCAAGCCCATGTAAATTATGTCCATGAATTAAATAAATGAAAAGGGGGCCAACAAGTCTTCATTTTTCATGAAGTTTCAAGAACAACCAAGAAGACAAAAATTGAGAGAAAATAAAGAAGAGGCCTCACGGCCAAGGAGAAACAATTGAGGGCTTCCAACTTTGATCCAAAAATCGTAATTTTCTTGTATTCTTACTAAGCTCAAGACCCTCTTCAACGTGGTATAATTTTTGAGGCGAGAAAACTACTTTTGTGGCAAGTGAAAAATTTAAGAAAAGGTAAAATTCTATCCTTTTATGTTATGGAATATATATATATATATATGTTGTAGTATGTGGAAATGAGTGAAATTTATGAAATTTGTGTGTGTGTGTGTGTGTGGGTGTTGTGGCTGTGAGGTACCTCATGGTGAAGGGGAGATGAGTTGATTTTATTTATTATGTTAATTGCGTTTGTTATATCCCGTACTTTCGCATGTTCGGGAAAATTCGAATGATTTTGATTTGCAAGGAATAAGGCCATATGTTGATTTGAATTCACATATTGTGTGTTGTTCATGAAAAATATTGGTGTGGAAACACGGAAGGAGGCCAAGGAAAAAAAAATAGAATTTCGGAAACTAGTTTCGGGAATTACAAAACGAAAATAATAGCCAATTGGGCTCACAAAATAAGAAATAAAACCTTGGCCCAAAATGAGAGGGGATGGCCGGCCATGGTATTGGTCTTGGCCCAAGTCCAAATAATTTGTCATGTGACTAAACATGTGACAAATTATTATAAGAAGGGATAAGCACTTATTGGTATTCAAGTATATTCAAGAAAACAAATAAAGCAAGAGAGGGGGAGCAAGAACAAGGGGGGGGGGGGGGGGGGGGGGTTTCGGCCCCTCCAAGAAAGAAAACAAAAATTTCCAAGTCCCTTAGTTGTGATCCAAAAATCATAATTTTTTAGCAATATTATTAACTCAAGGGTGCTCTTCAAGATGGCATAATTTTTAACGCAAGAAAGTACTTGTGATTGGCAAGTGGAAGTTTGAAGAAGTTGAAGAGAAAAGGTAAGATTTGATTCCCTTTTATATGTTGTAAAGCCTTTGTTTATGTTGTAGTATGTAGGAATGAGTAGAAACTACGGGAATATGGAAGTTTACCAAATGGGTATATATATATGCATGTGGCCGTGTATATATGTTTGTGTACACCTATAGTGTGTTAAATTTTATGTTGTATTTTAGTTGTGGTTATGGTGGAATTCACATTGGAGATGGAAGTTGAATAAATTTGGTTGAAGTTGAAATATAGGTGGTTGGCCGTGTGGTATGGAGTGGGGTGTTATAGAAATGAATTAAGTTTGTTTAGTATGTTAGTTGTGTTGTTGTAATCCTTGCAATGCAAATGAAGGTTTAATGAATTGAATTGGCATTGAAATTACTTGTATGTGATTATGAGGAATTAGGTGGATTTCATATGATTTTTGTGTAAGTGTGAAAGTAAGATGCTAGAATGGGAACTAATGTTGTTGTGAGGAATTTGGAAGGAAGACAATGTGATTCGGGAAGTTTTGTTGAATTCGTAGAAGTTTTGGATGAAATATGATCTTGGTGGAAAATTGTATATTTTGTATATTGTGTGAATATTTGGTGGAAACGATATGAAATGCTTCTAAACTATATGGTGACAATCTTGATTAATGATGAACATGAAAATATTGAGCTTAGTTTGGAAGTGTGAAGTCGGAATGAGCGTTATTGCATTATGTCGGAAAGTAGAACTAGTTGCCTTATATTGTGCTATATTGTAATGGTTGTTGACTTTGTTGATGCTGTTGGGTTGTTGTCGCTATTATTTGAGCCGAGATGTTTCTCGGGGGTGTTATATTTATAGGGGAGGTGCTGCCGAAATTTCGGTAGACAAAATGAAGATAAGTGCATTCTTAAGTCTTGAAAATTCTAATTGGTAACAATGACCAATTGCAGATTTTGGACGAAACGGGAATCGAGTTTGATCGAGCGTACGAAGTAAGAAAGGTATGTAAGGCTCCCACTTCTTCTTTTGGCATGTCTTAGTATGTCAGGTTGATATCGGAATCCCGGGAGCAATTCTGCTCCTTAAAATCCGAATTAGAAAATGACTACTATTCATTCAATTCCATTGAAGCTTAAGGACCCTATTTTGGCTAGAAAGTAACCAAACGTCCGAAACTTGTGCAAACATAGTCGGATCACTTCGAAACCTTTATGTTTGATTCCATAGACCTCAAATGTCCGTAAATCATGTCCGCCACCTCGACTTCACCCGAGGTGGGCCCGCTAAGTCCGAAACCCTTTTGTTTGCCCTATAAGGTTCACCTTGGCATAACGCCGGTAAAGGGCTTTCGTTTATGAATTTTGACTACCATAAAATAATGTTTTGGTCGCCACGATATCTTAAACTATATTTTGAACCACAACGACCATTTTGGAAATATTTTTGTGAAATGAACCCCGTTGATTAATTACCCGAATTATTTTGACTATTGGGTCAACCTATGATTTTATCAAGCTTACAAAAGTATTTCGACATTCTAACTTACATTTTGAACTATAAACATAATATTTGAAGAACTTTTGCAAAATAAACCCCGTGATGACCACTTGTTCAGACTAGTTGGATTAACGGGCCGACATATGACTATATGGGGCCCTATAGCTCTTCCGATTCGTAAATTGTATCAGTCGTTCATTACTCCGCTTGTGCCCATTATTATGATATTGTTCACCGGTCCTCCGGGCCGGGTTATTGACCGTGCGCACTATTACAATTCGACTGCATGCCCTTCCGTTGACACGAGTATCCGGGCATAGGTGCTCCGCTACAAGTACTCTGCTAGAATTATTTTGAGATAAGTATTCAGATATGAGTAATCTGTTCGAGTAATCCGTTACGAATATTCCGATAGTATGTTCAATCACTTGCACAAGTCTTATAAAATGCTTGGACACGTGAAATGACCCCAGACGTTCTGTGTTGATACATTCCATCGTGCCTTCCAAAAGGTTATGTACGTGCCGTATGACTACTGCCCGACTCCTTGAACTGCTTCGTCGATCGAAATCCGTTTTGAAACGTTCGTAACGATTTTGTGGTAAACGTGTCCGTAAATATCACGTATCAATTCTGATCGTTCCGAATTACATCTATAATCCTCAAATGTCAATAAGTGTTTGTATCTATCGAGTCTGAAAATATGTGTATCTGGTCTCTCACTACTCCGTTCGTGCAAGCCCTACCATGTCTATTCACTGAGCCGGACCAAGCTATGCTGTCGTGCGCTATTTCCCTATGTTGCCTATGGTGTGCTGAAATAAAACAGTGAGGGGTGGTCTGGGCTGAGCTCGATCCCCAAAGCGGATAGTATCTGCGCTGCGTGATTTGATACCAGGCAGACGCGTTGGGAGTGTACTGGGCGGAGCTCGAGCTCCCGAGACTGGTCCGTGACCCGTGTACTGGGCAGAGCTCGAGCGGGAAAAACGGGCAGTTTCCGCATGGGATGACCACTGTACTGGGCCGAGCTCGAGGTGGCCTACCCCTGGTAGACGCGTACTTTGATATGATATGATGTGCTATGATCTGATACGATATGTTTGTGTATGGTGTGACCACTGTACTGGACTGAGCTCGAGGTGGCACACTCTTTGTAAACATCATATGATTCACCGGTGGCAACATCTGATCCGATACGCTACGGCGTTCTGATATGGCATATGACTCTATATAACTCTGGATTATGATTCTGTCTATCCGTCTGGAATCTGATTCTGTCTGTTCGTCTGAAATATGATTTTGTTTGCCCGTCTGGAGTGTGATTTTGTCTGTCCGTCTGGATTTCGATTCTGTCCGTTACGCCTCGATCTGTCCGATACGATTATGATTCTATTCGTACATTTCGGTCTGTCTGATAAGATTATGGTTCTGTCCGCTACCCTTCTGTCTGTCCGGCTAAATTACGTTTCTGTATGTTATACTTCTGGTAGTCTGATCCGGACCACGACTCAGTTTGTTCCGTTCTGTACCTCTGTATCTGATTACGATGGTATCAGTTACATCTGTGCCCCAACTCTGTGCGATGATTCTGTCAGTTAAACTCGGTATGTCTGTCTTTGATTTGGATTCGATTATGCCTGTTATATTTTTGTATATATTTCTGTGCTTCTGGTCCGGGCTATTATTATATTTGTGATATTTTTGCTTTACATACTCGGTACACTTTCGTACTGACCCCCTGTTCTTCGGGGGCTGCGTTTCATGCCGCGCAGGTACTCCCAGGTGACCTAAAGTTATTACGGAAGACGATCCAGCGGGGTCAGCAAACTCCATTTGCTTCTGGAGTGCTGCCGAGTTAGAGTCCGTATGTTATGGTTCTGGATTATGTTAGAGACTTTGCAGACAGTGTCGTGAGTATTGGTTGTTTGTATGTAAGCGACTCCATCAGCCGATATGTAGGTCTGAGTTATGTACTGGATTCTGTATGATTATATGCATTTGTTCGATTTGAAAGAATATTTCTGAAAAAAAATTTACTATGCATTTTACCTTATCCGATTTAGAAAGTTCGATGTGATTTTCTGTGTAGCAGGAGTCTGAGGGTTCGCTCGGCCCTAAGTAAGGGTCGGGTGCCCATCACACCCTTGAAATGTCGGGGTGTGACAGAGTGGTATCAGAGCAGGTCTGTCCTAAGGGTTGTCTACAAAGTCGTGTCTGGTAGAGTCTTGTTTATGGGTGTGTAGCGCGCCACACTTATAGACAGGAGGCTACGGGGCATTTAGGGATTGTTGACCTTCTTTCTGTCTCAGATCGTGCGATAGAGCCAAGTTATAGGAGAATGGGATTCTATCTGTAAGCCTCACCTACGACGGTATGAGGCAAATAACGATATGGAAAAGCCAGAAGGGCAAGTCTGGAAATATTCGTTCTGTTACCTGAAACCGGAAGTTCTGAGCGGCTGGGATGTGATATATAGTCGTATGTTCTGTAAAGTACTGTAGGTATCTGTTGCATACGGATTTCGAATAATAAGAAATTGTAAAGGTGATACGGGTTATAAAAAGGGCAAAACGGTAATTGTAAAAGGAAGGGCGTGTGACGAAAAGTGTTTCGGAATCTGTGAGACCTCAACTAGCCCTAAATCATGTAATAAGGGCCATATGAGGAAGCGGGTGCGATCATATCTGCTCTAAGGCACCGGATTTCACCACAGTTTCGAGGTTAAGCGTGCTCAGGTGAGAGCAATTTCAGGATGGGTGACCCCTCTGGGAAGTATGCCGGAATTTTCTGTATTCTGATGTAAGAGACCAATGGAAAGCTAAAATGGCCTGAGTGAGACTAGAATATACGAGATGGTTGGAGATCATAAAAAGGCCACACAACGCGCAATCAGTTAGATTAGAGAAGAAACAGAAAGAACGCTACAGTTTTGGAATTAGAATAGGTTTGAATGATGCTTGGGGGTAAAGTGGGGCCTAGTTGAAAATGATTATGTATGCATATATGAACGCGTATGATGCCCTATTTGTGATTGTACTAGTGAATATGTGTGTCCCCGCGATCGGTGCTAGAATGCGAAAGGCACAAATTGAATAAGGGTACTGAGCCCCAAGTAACAATAACAAAGGTAAATGGTACGTATGTTATAAGGTAGGCTGTTGTCATTCGCCCTATCTATTAAGTTTGGAAGGTTCCAGTATAATGATATTGGGAAGGAAAGAGAGTAAGTGAAGCAAAAGCAAAAAGGTCAAACATTAGGAGGAAGCGAAAGGTAGGAAATATGACCGAGCCGAACCTCCGGAAAAGGATGAAGTATGATTATACGAAACGAGGGAAAAGTGTGTGAGGTCTGAAAATTGACTTAAACAAGCGAGACCAAAGGAATCGCGCCTACGACAAGGGATGTTGTCAGGGAATAGACAAACCTTGATTACATTACAAGTTAATCTAGTGTGACGATATCTGAAAAAGAAAATGAGTATGGATATCAGAAAAGATGAAGGACACGAAATGTGAATAAGCAGGGTCATCGAAAGAGCCAACCAATGACACATAAAACTATTTGTATGGCAATTTGACAAACAAGTTATGAATGAGTGAACAGGATTTGATGAAGTAATTCGTGGTACGATGATCAGGGTGAGTGATGAAATGTCGACAAGGAAATTTTCGTAAACCACGGAAGCCTCAGTAGAAGTGGTCTGATTCTAATCAAAACTCTGTCTGTCGTACTTCCGCGCCTCTGATTTCGATGAGGCTCTGTTTATTATGCCTCTGTACCTTTGAATCTGATTATGTTCTTATCTGATATGCTTCTGCACTATTGACTCTGGTTACGAACTGGTCTGATAAATTTTTGTACGACTGACTCTGATCACGGATCTGTCTGACATACTCTCATTCGTCTGACTTTGACTACGAATCTGTCTACTATAGTCCCATACATTTGACTCCGACTATGAATTTGTCCGGTATGCTCCTATGTGTCCGACCCTAGTTATGAATCTGTTTGATATGACGTGGGATTATGATAACGATGTAAGGAACCGAGGAGTGTGACAAGAAGTGAAAGATGTGGATAGTTGGGCCTCCCCTGAGACGTTGTAAGGTCGATAAGGCTAATTCAACATTCGAGGACGAATGTTTTTAAAGGGTGGGAGGATGTTATATCCCGTACTTTCGCATGTTCGGGAAAATTCGAATGATTTTGATTTGCAAGGAATAAGGCCATATGTTGATTTGAATTCACATATTGTGTGTTGTTTATGAAAAATATTGGTGTGGAAACACGGAGGGAGGCCAAGGAAAAAAATTAGAATTTCGGAAACTAGTTTCGGGAATTACAAAATGAAAATAATAGCCAATTGGGCTCACAAAATAAGAAATAAATCCTTGGCCCAAAATGAGAGGGGATGGCCGGCCATGGTATTGGTCTTGGCCCAAGTCCAAATAATTTGTCATGTGACTAAACATGTGACAAATTATTATAAGAAGGGATAAGCACTTATTGGTATTCAAGTATATTCAAGAAAAAAAATAAAGCAAGAGAGGGGGAGCAAGAACAAGGGGGGGTTTCGGCCCCTCCAAGAAAGAAAACAAAAATTTCCAAGTCCCTTAGTTGTGATCCAAAAATCATAATTTTCTAGCAATATTATTAACTCAAGGGTGCTCTTCAAGATGGCATAATTTTTAACGCAAGAAAGTACTTGTGATTGGCAAGTGGAAGTTTGAAGAAGTTGAAGAGAAAAGGTAAGATTTGATTCCCTTTTATATGTTGTAAAGCCTTTGTTTATGTTGTAGTATGTAGGAATGAGTAGAAACTACGGGAATATGGAAGTTTACCAAATGGGTATATATATATGCATGTGGCCGTGTATATATGTTTGTGTACACCTATAGTGTGTTAAATTTTATGTTGTATTTTAGTTGTGGTTATGGTGGAATTCACATTGGAGATGGAAGTTGAATAAATTTGGTTGAAGTTGAAATATAGGTGGTTGGCCGTGTGGTATGGAGTGGGGTGTTATAGAAATGAATTAAGTTTGTTTAGTATGTTAGTTGTGTTGTTGTAATCCTTGCAATGCAAATGAAGGTTTAATGAATTGAATTGGCATTGAAATTACTTGTATGTGATTATGAGGAATTAGGTGGATTTCATATGATTTTTGTGTAAGTGTGAAAGTAAGATGCTAGAATGGGAACTAATGTTGTTGTGAGGAATTTGGAAGGAAGACAATGTGATTCGGGAAGTTTTGTTGAATTCGTAGAAGTTTTGGATGAAATATGATCTTGGTGGAAAATTGTATATTTTGTATATTGTGTGAATATTTGGTGGAAACGATATGAAATGCTTCTAAACTATATGGTGACGATCTTGATTAATGATGAACATGAAAATATTGAGCTTAGTTTGGAAGTGTGAAGTCGGAATGAACGTTATTGCATTATGTCGGAAAGTAGAACTAGTTGCCTTATATTGTGCTATATTGTAATGGTTGTTGACTTTGTTGATGCTGTTGGGTTGTTGTCGCTATTATTTGAGCCGAGATGTTTCTCGGGGGTGTTATATTTATAGGGGAGGTGCTGCCGAAATTTCGGTAGACAAAATGAAGATAAGTGCATTCTTAAGTCTTGAAAATTCTAATTGGTAACAATGACCAATTGCAGATTTTGGACGAAACGGGAATCGAGTTTGATCGAGCGTACGAAGTAAGTGTCACGACCCAGCCCCGTGGGCCGCGACTGGCACCCTATCTGGGTACCCAGACCAAATCGCATATTTATTTACCAAATCCGAGCATATTCCCAAAAATTCATAAAAGTCATATCAAACTGAATCTTTATCAAATATGTCTTAAGCGGTCGCACAAATCAAAATGCCATATCAAATACAAACTGAGCGGCGGAATAGACATCGCCGGTCGAAAGTGCAAACATAAGCATCAGGGCCATTTAGGGTCATCAAAACAAACGGACCGCTTTAAGACCAGAATACAAAATCAAACAAACATATATAGGACTCTCGCCCCACATATATGACTACAGGCCTCTACGAACTCAAAACAAAGACATATGGCGAGACAGGGCCCCGCCGTACCCATATAGTCAAATGTACAGAGTATATACACATAGCAAATGGAGTCTGTACCAAAAGGGGACTCCGAGTCAAGAAGGAGTACTCCGAAGTAGCAAAGAGTGAATCCTACAGTGGAGGATCACCAATATCTGCACCTGCGGGCATGAAGCGCAGCCCCCGAAGAAAGGGGGTCAGTACGAAATATGTACTGAGTATGTAAAGTACGGAGTACAGAAATATGGATCGAAACTGAAAGCAAATCAGATAACAAAGTGGAGTACAAACCAGTATGTCAAAAACCGTATCAAAATCATATACGTATACATAATGCAAATGAAATCATGCAAACGCTTAAGAACGTGGTCGCCACTCCGACGCTGGCGCCACACACAGCATAGCACCAGAAAGTTTCAAATCTCCGTACATCCCCGATCACAAACACAAACATAGGTGAGTGTATCGCATCACGAGCCATATCACAGCATAACTCCAAACGGAACCCGGCCCTATGGCGAAGCCTCGGGAACCGTAACACAGCATACGGCCGAATTATTGTAAGGCGCACGAATCATAACCTACCCGGGAACCGGTGAACGAAGTCATAATAAGGAACGAGCGGAGTCGTGAGCAAACAAATGCAATTCATATTTCAAAATAGCCTTTCAAAACTTAGTAGTCTCATAAGTCATTTCATAGTACAAAATAATCGAATACTTAGTCGATACAAAGTTTCATTCCACAAAACGTTTCCAAAATAGTACGTATAGCTCAAAACGTAACTTAGCGTATCGTAATATTCAAAACACATCCCGTAGGAGGAAGTTCCAAAATCGAAGGTATCATTTCAAACTTTATTCAAAAGGACAGCCCAATAAGACAAATAGGGCGTCTCGGGGTTAGCGGGCCCACCTCGAGTCGGATTGAGGTGGCGAGCATAATTTATGAACATTTAGGGGCCAAAAGTTCATACATAGTCATTTCTAAGTTACCCGACCACGTTGCGATAGGTTTCAGACGATTGGTGGCATTCTAGCCAAAATAGAGCCCTTAGGCTTCAATTGAATTGAATGAATAGTAACTTTTCTGTGGATCGGGTTTCGAGGAGCAGAGATGCTCCGGAGGTTCCAATATTCACCTAGCATACTAAGACATGCCAAACGAAGAAGTGGGAAGCTTTACATACCTTACAGACGTCGTATGCTCTCCCAAAAGTCAAGTCCCGTTTCGTCCGAAATCTGCAAATGGTCAAAGTTACCAATTGAGATTCTTAGGCTTAAAAATGCCTTTAACTTCATTTTTGTCTACCGAAATTTCGGCAGCATTTCCCCTATAAATCTAACACCCCCGAGACTTAGCTCGGCTCAAAATACATCAACAACAACAGCCCACACATCAATCAACAACACAAATCATAATCAAACCACTCTGGCTTCAAAGTTCTACTTTAGTACACAAGTTGGCAACTTTTCATTCAAACTTCCAAGACTCCAAATCTATATCCACATCATTATATTCATTTACTCATTCAAGATTGTTCAATCACATCCCAAATACATTCCAAACCATATACGAAAGTTCCCGAAATTCATTATTTTCCATATTCCATTCAAAACACCAAAAGTCACGACGAACATTCTAACTTGCGTCGTTTCATTCCGAATTCATTAACATC
The DNA here is from genome assembly GCF_019175385.1 of Lycium barbarum. NCBI lineage: Eukaryota > Viridiplantae > Streptophyta > Magnoliopsida > Solanales > Solanaceae > Lycium > Lycium barbarum. The sequence continues at coordinate 41,010,569 of NC_083338.1, forward strand.
AACCATAAATCACATTTAAAGTCTTTAGCACCCTAGATATACAATGATATACACAATTATACCAAAGGTATACACTTTCCGATAACGTTCCGAAATCATTTTTCCAACGCCAATCCAATTCATCAATCAATCATTTACGACACAAAGGTCACAACGACACATTATACAAACTAAACAAGACCAATTCACATCACTTTCTTCTTCCTAGGGCTCACGGCCAACATGCAATATACACACACACCCACGGCTTTCTATATACATCAAGGTTACGGGATTCTCGTCTATTCTCAATCCTTAGCACATTCATCTCAATTCTATAACATTAGAGGGGCAAAATTCTTACCTTTTCTTGAATTTCCGACTTGTCGCAAACGAGGTTCTTGTGCCAAACTAATTATACCCCGTTGAAGAGGGTCTTGAGCACTTCACAACTATGTAGAAAGTAAGATTTTTGGATCAACAACAAAGCTTGGGAAATTTTTCTTTCTCCCTTTTCTTGCCTTCGGCCGAACCCCTATTTTGTGGTGTTCTTGAATTTGCTTTGCTTCTAGATAATTACTAAGTGTTGCTCTAGTATATATCCATATAGGGGTCATGTGCATAGCACATGACCCTTTAAAAGTGGGCTTGGGCCAATGCTATGGCCGGCCACCCCTTCAAAATCTTGGGCCTCATTTTGTGTTGTATTTCCTTGGCCCAACTCATAAAACGTCCCGTTTTGTAATTCCCGAAACTAATTTCCGAAATTCCAAATTTACCCTCGGCCTTCCCCGAGGTCTTGACATTAATGATTCCATAACCAACATAGTCATATTCACCAAAATCATTTTTTTTTCCTTATAACACACAAGTCTTGTTTATTTCTCGATTTCCAATTATACGAAAGCACGGGACATAACAGTAAGAAAGGTATGTAAGGCTCCCACTTCTTCTTTTGGCATGTCTTAGTATGTCAGGTTGATATCGGAATCCCGGGAGCAATTCTGCTCCTTAAAATCCGAATTAGAAAATGACTACTATTCATTCAATTCCATTGAAGCTTAAGGACCCTATTTTGGCTAGAAAGTAACCAAACGTCCGAAACTTGTGCAAACATAGTCGGATCACTTCGAAACCTTTATGTTTGATTCCAAAGACCTCAAATGTCCGTAAATCATGTCCGCCACCTCGACTTCACCCGAGGTGGGCCCGCTAAGTCCGAAACCCTTTTGTTTGCCCTATAAGGTTCACCTTGGCATAACGCCGGTAAAGGGCTTTCGTTTATGAATTTTGACTATCATAAAATAATGTTTTGGTCGCCACGATATCTTAAACTATATTTTGAACCACAACGACCATTTTGGAAATATTTTTGTGAAATGAACCCTGTTGATTAATTACCCGAATTATTTTGACTATTGGGTCAACCTATGATTTTATCAAGCTTACAAAAGTATTTCGACATTCTAACTTACATTTTGAACTATAAACATAATTTTTGAAGAACTTTTGCAAAATAAACCCCGTGATGACCACTTGTTCAGACTAGTTGGATTAACGGGCCGACATATGACTATATGGGGCCCTATAGCTCTTCCGATTCGTAAATTGTATCAATCGTTCATTACTCCGCTCGTGCCCATTATTATGATATTGTTCACCGGTCCTTCGGGCCGGGTTATTGACCGTGCGCACTATTACAATTCGACTGCATGCCCTTCCGTTGACACGAGTATCCGGGCATAGGTGCTCCGCTACAAGTACTCTGCTAGAATTATTTTGAGATAAGTATTCGGATATGAGTAATCTGTTCGAGTAATCCGTTACGAATATTCCGATAGTATGTTCAATCACTTGCACAAGTCTTATAAAATGCTTGGACACGTGAAATGACCCCAGACGTTCTGTGTTGATACATTCCATCGTGCCTTCCATAAAGTTATGTACGTGCCTTATGACTACTTTCTGACTCCTTGAACTGCTTCGTTGATCGAAATCCGTTTTGAAACGTTCGTAACGATTTTGTGGTAAACGTGTCCGTAAATATCACGTATCAATTCTGATCGTTCCTAATTACGTCTATAATCCTCAAATGTCAATAAGTGTTTGTATCTATCGAGTCTGAAAATATGTGTATCTGGTCTATCACTACTCCGTTTGTGCAAGCCCTACCATGTCTATTCACTGAGCCGGACCAAGCTATGTTGTCGTGCGCTATTTCCCTATGTTGCCTATGGTGTGCTGAAATAAAACCGTGAGGGGTGGTCTGGGCTGAGCTCGATCCCCAAAGCGGATAGTATCTGCGCTGTGTGATTTGATACCAGGCAGACGCGTTGGGAGTGTACTGGGCGGAGCTCGAGCTCCCGAGACTGGTCCGTGACCCGTGTACTGGGCAGAGCTCGAGCGGGAAAAACGGGCAGTTTCCGCATGGGATGACCACTGTACTGGGCCGAGCTCGAGGTGGCATACCCCTTGTAGACGCGTACTTTGATATGATATGATGTGCTATGATCTGATACGATATGTTTGTGTATGGTGTGACCACTGTACTGGGCTGAGCTCGAGGTGGCACACTCTTTGTAAACATCATATGATTCACCGGTGGCAACATCTGATCTGATACGCTACGGCGTTCTGATATGGCATATGACTCTATATAACTCTGGATTATGATTCTGTCTATCCGTCTGGAATCTGATTCTGTCTGTTCGTCTGAAATATGATTTTGTTTGCCCGCCTGGAGTGTGATTCTGTCTGTCCGTCTGGATTTCGATTCTGTCCGTTACGCCTCGATCTGTCCGATACGATTATGATTCTATTCGTACATTTCGGTCTGTCTGATAAGATTATGGTTCTGTGCGCTACCCTTCTGTCAGTCCGGCTAAATTACATTTCTGTATGTTATACTTCTGGTAGTCTGATCCGGACCACGACTCAGTCTGTTCCGTTCTGTACCTCTGTCTTTGATTACGATGGTATCAGTTACATCTGTGCCCCAGCTCTGTGCGATGATTCTGTCAGTTAAACTCGGTATGTCTGTCTTGGATTTGGATTCGATTATGCCTGTTATATTTTTGTATATATTTCTGTGCTTCTGGTCCGGGCTATTATTATATTTGTGATATTTTTGCTTTACATACTCGGTACACTTTCGTACTGACCCCCTGTTCTTCGGGGGCTGCGTTTCATGCCGCGCAGGTACTCCCAGGTGACCTAAAGTTATTACGGAAGACGATCCAGCGGGGTCAGCAAACTCCATTTGCTTCTGGAGTGCTGCCGAGTTAGAGTCCGTATGTTATGGTTCTGGATTATGTTAGAGACTTTGCAGACAGTGTCGTGAGTATTGGTTGTTTGTATGTAAGCGGCTCCATCAGCCGATATGTAGGTCTGAGTTATGTACTGGATTCTGTATGATTATATGCATTTGTTCGATTTGAAAGAATATTTCTGAAAAAAAAATTACTATGCATTTTACCTTTCGGATTGTATTTTAATGACCTTGAGTTAGTAAATGAATATGAAAATGTTGATATTGGTTTGAAAGTGTGAAGTTGGAGTGGAAGTTGTGGCGTTATGTAGAAAGGGAGGCTATTTATGTTAAAATGTGTTTGTATTGATTGTTGATGCTGTTGGTATTGTCGTTGGTATTATTGTTGATATTTTGGCCGAGTTAAATTCTCGGATTTGTTGTTGCATTTTGGCCGAGTTGAATTCTCGGGGATGGTGCATTTACTGGGGAAATGCTGCCGAAATTTCTGTAGAAATAAGGTGTTGGTTAGAATTGAATTCTTAAGCGTTTGTACCTAATGTTTGGTGCACATCAATGTTGTTGTAGATCGTGTGGAGCCAAAGACTTAAATTCAGATTTGTGTAGGAAGCGGGCAAGGTATGTAAGGCTTACCTTTTCTTTCCTTCGGCATGATCTTTGTAATGAACAAATAACGTCTATGTATGTCTCTAAAGAAAAAAAAAAGAAAAAAAAATTCTATTCTTAGAGCCACTAGGATGGCCATCGTTTTTGACTTCCATAAGTAGTCCATGTGGTTTGATATATATATATATATATATATATATATATATATATATATATATATATATATATTTGATGTTCGAAGAATTTAGTTGGTATACTTCCGAACGTGGTTCGAAAGCAAATCGATATGACTTAAGTCTTTGATAAATAATTCGATATGTACATATGGTTCTAAAGTCTCCATTTGGTTTGACCCATAATGATATTGGAAAGTTACCTAATATGTTTGGTACTTGAATATCCAAATACAGCTTACGAAATGTTGTTAGAAGGCCCCGTACTTCAAAGGCTCTATTTAATAAGTTCCGAGTTTGTCTACGATCCTTATTGGCCTATTAATATGAATATACGTAGTATGGTTAAGATTATTGCACAATTAAGTAGTAAGCTAAGTATAAGAATTCATGACCTTAAGATAATTTTGTAAGCACTAATGTCTTTAACTTTGTATACAATTTCGGCACTAATACGTTATATCTGTGGATCGGGCTGCACGTTCCGCAGCAATACGCTGTATGATATCCTATGAGTATGCATGTATGAATCTGTTATATATGCATATGATATATGATGTCAGTACATTGATATGACTAAAGTTTGATTATTAAATGCTAGCACGTTGATTATTCTACCGAGTCTTTGACAGTCTTTGATACGTACGTATGACCCCAAGAGTCCTATTTGGTTTGATCCATAACCATGTCCAAAAGGTACTTAACCTAATTACAGCTTTGATTTTCCAAGAATGGCTTCTGAAACGATTGTAGAGCGTTCTGTACTTCAAACGCTCGTAACTTTCGTATACTAATTCCGATTAACCCGAAACTTGTTTCTGAACCTTCATATGTTGATAAGCATGTTTGTATATAAGTATGTTGTATCTCGGGTCTTGATTTACGAGTACATGGTTTCATATTATTCTGTTCGTGCAAGTCTTAGTTTGGATTTCACTGAGCCCGGGCCAGGACATGTTATCGTGCGCACTTCTCTGCATTATTCACCGAGTTCCTCTCACTTGCAGGCCGGGACACGTTATATGTATATATATGTGATGATATGATGATACGGGGATGGCGGCCAGGATGGCATATGATGACTTATCCACCGAGACCCGCAATAGAGGGCCGGGACACGTTATGTATATATGGTATATGATTCTGCTATACATGATTCTATCCACCGAGTCCCTTAATAAAGGGCCGGGACACGTTATATGCATACGCTATACATGATATTGACATACATGATCCTATTTACCGAGTCCCTCACAAGTGGGCCGGGACACGTTATATATATATATGATATGTGATATTGATATGCCTGACTTTATTCACCGAGTCCCTCACTAAAGGGCCGGGACACGTTATGTATGTAAGTATGTATATGTATATGTATCTAAATTACGATTTGATATCTAGTACTTTTTACACAAAAGAAAACGTATTGATGATTTTTCACAGTTTTACTGATTCTGTAGAGTTTCTACTCTTGGCTATGATTCCTCGTTCTATATTCCATGCCTTACATACTCGGTACATTTTCCGTACTGACCCCCTTTCTTCGGGGGCTGCATTTCATGCCCGCAGGTACAGACGCTTATAGAGGTGATCCGCCAGCCTAGGGTATACATTCTGCTGTTTGAAGTGCTCATTTGATCCGGAGCCCACACTTTCGGTACAGATCTTTCTGTTGTACATATTTTTTGTATTGGTGACTATTTTGGGTACGGCAGGGCCCTGTCCCGTCATATGATTCTGTTGTCTGTATAGAGGCCTGTAGACATGTATGTGGGTCATGGGTCGTGTTTGTTCAGTGATGTCTAATCTGTTTGTGTCCGGTTATCTCCTACACTACGTAACTTGATCAATTTATATGTTATGGTATAAGTAGCGACTTAAATGATGTGTATATGAATTGGTATGCATGGGATTCATATTATTTAAACGCAAGTGTAATTTGGTTAGTAAGTATGTACGTGTGTCCATGTCGGACGCTAGTCGCGGCCTACGGGGTTGGGTCGTGATAGAAGTGGTATCAGAGCGGTTTGTCCTCGGAATGTCTACAGGCCGTGTCTAGTAGAGTCTTGTTTATCGGTGTGTTGTGCACCACATCTATAAACAGGAGGCTACAGGACATTTAGGATGTTGCCCTTTCTTTGGATCTTAGATCGTGCGATAGAGCTATGCTATTAGGATGACTCTGTTCTGACCGGCTGTTATATTTTTCAGTGATGCCTCCGAAGAAGGCGACGGCTGCCCAGAAGGGCAAAGCAGGAGAGACCAGTGAGATACAGAGAGTCACCCGGGCTCACACTCAGATTATGCCCGATATTGCACCCAGTCAGAGGGTTCCGCTACGCCATTGTCAGCAGATGAGCCTGGAGCGGCTCTGCTATTAGCTCCAGAGGCTCCAGCGCCCGAGCCTCCAGCCCCTCAGCCAGGGGCAGAGGACAGGGCGATGAGAGAGGCAGTACAGTTATTGACGAGGATAGTAGCAGGGCAGGCTCGCGGACGCGGGCTTGGGGGTTATGATGTGGATGGGCGTGACAGTTTGAAGGTCCGCGAATTCTTGACTTGTGGTCCCCCAGAGTTCTACGGGTCTAAGCCCGAGGAGGACCCCCATGATTTCATTCGACAGATACGGCGTGTGCTGGGGCTAGTCAGGGCTTCGGAGACCGAATTTGTCGAGCTGGCTTCACATAGATTGCGGGATGTAGCGATTAACTGGTACGAGTCTTGGGAGCTGTCCAGAGGTGAGGATGCTCCCCCAGCTGTGTGGGACGAGTTTGTAGCCGCCTTTCTCAGCCACGTTTTGCCCCCAGAGTTGCGGCGGGCGAGAGTTGACAGATTTTTACAGCTGAGACAGAATGGCAGGAGTGTCCGAGAGTACAGCTTAGAGTTTGATTCTCTGGCCAGATATGCACCTACCATTGTGGCGGATATGGCTGACAGGATGCATCGGTATGTGATGGGGTTGGATGAGTACTTGATTGACAGTTGCCTGGCGGTGGCATCCCAGCCCGGGATGGATATTGCCCGGGTGCAGGCATATGCCCAGGGGATGGAGGATAGACGCATAAGGCGTCAGTCCGATAGAGATTACGACCGGGGCCAGCCTAAGAGGGCCAGATCAGTTGGTTTCTAGGGAGTTTCGAGGCGGCCAGCCTCGACAGTATATTAGACAGTCTTCTCAGCCAGCGCAAAGTGCGCCCCCACGGCCTACCGGTGAGAGATTTGATAGTGTCAGATATTCGGGAGCTAGTCAAAGCTCTAGGGCTTCCGATTCGCAGCAGAGCAAAGAGTTTGGTCAGACGAGGTTGTCTATGCCGCAGTTTCCTCGGTGCGGCAAGCGTCACCCGGGGGAATGTCGCCTCGCCATCGGTGCCTATTTTTCATGTGGCCATATTATGAGGGAGTGCCCATTTAGAGGTGGCCCAGGTGGTTCGGCCCAGCCCACCGGATCAGTTGCTGGATCATCTTCTCCTTCTGTAGCTATGCGGCCGACACCGGCAGGTCGCGTCAGAGGTCGTGGTGGGACTCCCAGTTCCAGCGGTCCTTCGAACCGCTTGTATGCGTTGGCCAACCGACAGGATCAGGAGGCGCAGATGCAGTTACAGGTATATTACTTGCTTTTTTTTTTAAATGTATATGCATTGATAGATATAATTTTCCTCTGGTTGCTAATAGAATTGGAATAAGATCCAAATTGATAGAACCGTCTGAGGTAGTCGTATATGAAGGTAAAAAAAAAGTGAATGTTGAAAAATCTAAAGGGCTAACTCAGTAATTATATAATCAGAAAAATAAAGGGCCCTCTCTACATCAGAGTGGGACCCGCTACGAGAACTTTTCGGAAATTGTTAAGACCTCGACTTGTCCTGAATTATATGGAAAAAGGTCGTGCGGGGTAATGGATGCAATTATATTAGCATTAACGTACCGAAATTTATCAGGGTTCCGAGGTTAAGCGTGCTAGGGCTAGAGAAAATTTGGGATGGGTGACCCTCTGGGAAGTACACCAAATTTTTCATAAATGTAGATATAAAAGACAGATGTGAAAGTTGGGTAACCTGAAAGAAAAATTGAATATATGAAACGATTAGACACCTTAAAGAGGTCGGGTAGGCTAAGGCAGACTCGGCCGATGAAGGAGAAGGAAGCACAATACAGTTCTGGAATCAGAGTAAGTTTGAATAAGCGTTTGGAAATGTTTTATGAGCAAAATGGTAGTAAATGTATGTATATGCGTATGACATCCCATTTATGACTGTACCGATTGACGGTGGGCCCCAGCAGTCAGTGTTGCGATATGTGAAGGACATTAGCTAAACGAAATTAAAGAGACAAGTAAAGGGTGTGCTACAGATGTTACGAAATAAACTGATACTGATCCCACCACAATAAGGTTAGGGGATTCTGATACAACGATATTTGGAAAGAAAAGAAAAGTAAGTAAATGGAAGACAAGAAGATAGCAATTGTAACGTTTGAAAAATTTTGAAGGAAAGCAAGAAACCTCCCCAAAGTATCATGAGACCCCCTAAGGTAAGTTGAACATTCGAGGACGAATGTTCTAAAAGGGGGGGGGGGGGGGGAGGATGTTATATCCCGTAATTTTGCACATTCGAAAAAAATTTGAAATAATTGTGACTTGTAAGAAATAAGGCCACATTTTGATTTTTATCTAATATATATGTGTTGTTTATAAAAAATATTGAGACAGAAATATCGAGGAAGGCTAAGGGTGAAATTGGAATTTCGGAAACTAGTTTCATGAATTAAAAGAAGTAGCCAACTAATTGGGCCAAAAAAAAAAGAGAGAGAGAACAAAAGGCCCAACTCATGTGGGTGGCTGGCGAAGGAGAGGAAACAAATGGGCCAAGCCCATGTAAATTATGTCCATGAATTAAATAAATGAAAAGGGGGCCAACAAGTCTTCATTTTTCATGAAGTTTCAAGAACAACCAAGAAGACAAAAATTGAGAGAAAATAAAGAAGAGGCCTCACGGCCAAGGAGAAAAAATTGAGGGCTTCCAACTTTGATCCAAAAATCATAATTTTCTTGTATTCTTACTAAGCTCAAGACCCTCTTCAACGTGGTATAATTTTTGAGGCGAGAAAACTACTTTTGTGGCAAGTGAAAAATTTAAGAAAAGGTAAAATTCTATCCTTTTATGTTATGGAATATATATATATATATATATATATATATATATATATATATATATATATATATATATATATATGTTGTAGTATGTGGAAATGAGTGAAAAGTATGAAATTTGTGTGTGTGTGTTTGGGGGGGGGGGGGTGTTGTGGCCGTGAGGTACCTCATGGTGAAGGGGAGATGAGTTGATTTTATTTATTATGTTAATTGTGTTGTTGTGACCTTGTGATGTAAACGGAAGAATAATAGTCAAGTTGGCATGAAAATTGTTGTTAAGTTGTTGTAGGGAATTTTATGATTTTATTGTGAATTTATGTAATTATGGAAATGGAATTGTTAAGGTGTAAATTGTGGTTGTTGTTGATGAAATTGGAAGATAAAAATATGTTGTGAATATTTGTGTCGAAGGTTAGAGGTTTCAGGTGAATTATGGCTTCGGTGGAATTTTTGTATATTTGGTAGAATGATATGAAATGCTTTCGGATTGTATTTGAATGACCTTGAGTTAGTAAATGAATATGAAAACGTTGATATTGGTTTGAAAGTGTGAAGTTGGAGTGGAAGTTGTGGCGTTATGTAGAAAGGGAGGCTATTTATGTTAAAATGTGTTTGTATTGATTGTTGATGCTGTTGGTATTGTCGCTGGTATTGTTGTTGATATTTTGGCCGAGTTAAATTCTCGGATTTGTTGTTGCATTTTGGCCGAGTTGAATTCTCGGGGATGGCGCATTTACAGGGGAAATGCTGCCGAAATTTCTGTAGAAATAATGTGTTGGTTAGAATTGAATTCTTAAGCGTTTGTACCTAATGTTTGGTGCGCATTAATGTTGTTGTAGATCGTGTGGAGCCAAAGACTTAAATTAAGATTTGTGTAGGAAGCGGGCAAGGTATGTAAGGCTTACCCTTTCTTTCCTTCGGCATGATCTTTGTAATGAACAAATAACGTCTATGTATGTCTCTAAAGAAAAAAGAAAAAAAATCTATTCTTAGAGCCACTAGGATGGCCATCGTTTTTTACTTCCATAAGTAGTCCATGTGGTTTGATATATATATATATTGATGTTTGAAGAATTTAGTTGGTATACTTCCGAACGTGGTTCGAAAGAAAATCGATATGACTTAAGTCTTTGATAAATAATTCGATATGTACATATGGTTCTAAAGTCTCCATTTGGTTTGACCCATAATGATATTGGAAAGTTACCTAATATGTTTGTTACTTGAATTTCCAAATACAGCTTACGAAATGTTGTTAGAAGGCCCCGTACTTCAAAGGCTCTATTTAATAAGTTCCGAGTTTGTCTACGATCCTTATTGGCCTATTAATATGAATATACGTAGTATGGTTAAGATTATTGCACAATTAAGTAGTAAGCTAAGTATAAGAATTCATGACCTTAAGATAATTTTGTAAGAACTAATGTCTTTAACTTTGTATACAATTTCGGCACTAATACGTTATATCTGTGGATCGGGCTGCATGTTCCGCAGCAATACGCTGTATGATATCCTATGAGTATGCATGTATGAATCTGTTATATATGCATATGATATATGATGTCGGTACATTGATATGACTAAAGTTTGATTATTAAATGCTAGCACGTTGATTATTCTACCGAGTCTTTGACAGTCTTTGATACGTACGTATGACCCCAAGAGTCCTATTTGGTTTGATCCATAACCATGTCCAAAAAGTACTTAACCTAATTACAGCTTTGATTTTCCAAGAATGGCTTCTGAAACGATTGTAGAGCGTTCTGTACTTCAAACGCTCGTAACTTTCGTATACTAATTCCGATTAACCCGAAACTTGTTTCTGAACCTTCATATGTTGATAAGCATGTTTGTATATAAGTATGTTGTATCTCGGGTCTTGATTTACGAGTACATGGTTTCGCATTATTCTGTTCGTGCAAGTCTTAGTTTGGATTTCACTGAGCCCGAGCCAGGACATGTTATCGTGCGCACTTCTCTGCATTATTCACCGAGTCCCTCTCACTTGCAGGCCGGGACACGTTATATGTATATATATGTGATGATATGATGATACGGGGATGGCGGCCAGGATGGCATATGATGACTTATCCACCGAGACCCGCAATAGAGGGCTGGGACACGTTATGTATATATGGTATATGATTCTGCTATACATGATTCTATCCACCGAGTCCCTTAATAAAGGGCCGGGACACGTTATATGCATACGCTATACATGATATTGACATACATGATCCTATTTACCGAGTCCCTCACAAGAGGGCCGGGACACGTTATATATACATATGATATGTGATATTAATATGCCTGACTTTATTCACCGAGTCCCTCACTAAAGGGTCGGGACACGTTATATATGTAAGTATGTATATGTATATGTATCTGAATTACGATTTGAGATCTACTACTTTTTACACAAAAGAAAACGTATTGATGATTTTTCACAGTTTTACTGATTCTGTAGAGTTTCTACTCTTGGCTATGATTCCCCATTATATATTCCATGCCTTACATACTCGGTACATTTTCCGTACTGACCCCCTTTCTTCGGGGGCTGCGTTTCATGCCCGCAGGTACAGACGCTTATAGAGGTGAACCGCCAGCCTAGGGTATACATTCTGCTGTTTGAAGTGCTCCTTTGATCCGGAGCCCACACTTTCCGTACAAATCTTTCTATTGTACATATTTTTTGTATTGGTGACTATTTTGGGTACGGCGGGGCCCTGTCCCGTCATATGATTTTGTTGTCTGTATAGAGGCCTGTAAACATGTATGTGGGTCATGGGTCGTGTTTGTTCAGTGATGTCTAGTTGGTTTGTGTCCGGTTATATCCTACACTACGTAACTTGATCAATTTATATGTTATGGTATAAGTAGCGACTTAAATGATGTGTATATGAATTGGTATGCATGGGATTCATAATATGTAAACGCAAGTGTAATTTGGTTAGTAAGTATGTACGGGTGTCCATGTCGGACGCTAGTCGCGGCCTACGGGGTTGGGTCGTGACACAGTTGTTGACGAGACTAGTAGCAGGGCAGGCTCGCAGACGCGGGCTAGGGGGTGATGATATGGATAGACGTGACAGTTTGAGGGTTCGTGATTTCTTGACTTGTGGTCCCCCAGAGTTCTACGGGTCAAAGCCCGAGGAAGATCCCCAGGACTTTATTCGACAGATGCAGCGTACGCTGAGGTTAGTCAGGGCTTCCGAGACCGAGTCTGTCGAGCTGGCTTCAGATCGGTTGCGTGATATAGCTATAAATTGGTATGAGTCCTGGGAACTGTCTAGGGGCGAGGATGCTCCTCCAGCAGTATGGGCCGAGTTTACGGAGGCCTTTCTTGGCCACTTCCTGCCTCCCGAGGCGCGGCGAGCCAGAGTTGACAGATTTCTACAGCTGAAAAAGCGGGGCAGGAGTGTTCAGGAGTACAGCCTAGAGTTTAACTCTTTGGCTAGATACGCACCCACTATTATAGCCGATATGACTGACAGGATGCATCGGTACGTGATGCAGCTGGATCATTACCTGGTTGATAGCTGCCTGGTAATGGCTTCCCAGATAGGGATGGATATCGCTCGTTTACAGGCATACGAGCAGGGCATGGAGGACCGACATAGAGGGCGTCAGCCCGAAAGAGAGCGTGATAGGAGGCAGCCCAAGAGGGCTAGGTCAGCTGGCTATTTTGGGGAGTTTTGAGGCGGGCAGCCTCAGCAGCAGCATAGCGGGTATTGCTCTCAGCCAGCCCGCAGTACGCCTCCACAGCTTACGGGTAGGCGATTTGATAGAACCGAGCACACAGGAGTAGGCCAGAGTTCTAGGGCCTCGGGTTCGCAGGTGGACAGAGGTTCCGGTCAGACGGGGCCACCCATACCTCGATGTCCTCATTGCAGGAGGCATCACCTTGGAGAGTGTTATCGTCCCACAGGTGCCTGTTTTTCTTGCGGCCGTCAGGGCCATATCATGAGAGATTGCCCGTTACTGGGTGGTTCCGGTGGTGCAGCTCAGCCCACGGGGTCGATTGCCGGTTCATCCTCTTCTGTAGCTATGCGCCCTACGGGGCAGGGCGTGCCGGCACCAGCAGGCCGCGGTAGAGGCCGCGGCGGGGTTTCCAGTTCTAGCGGTCCTTCGAACCGCATCTACGCCTTGGCTAGTCGACAGGACCTGGAGGCGCCACCAAACGCGGATACAGATATATTATTGTTCTTTTCCCGAAATGTATATGTATTGACAGGTCTAGGCTCTATTTTGTGGTATATTTTCCCCTCCTAGTTACTAATAGAATTGGGACAAGACCCGAATTGATAAAACCGTTTGAGGTAGCCCCGCATATAAATGAAAAGTGAATATTGAATATTTAAAATGTTAATACGGTAAACGCATAATCAGAAGAATAAAAGACCCTCTCTAGATCAGAGTGGGACCCGCTACGAGAACTTTCCGAAAAATTGTTAAGACCCCGACTTCCCTTAAATTGCGTGATAAAGGTCATGCGGGGTAGTGGATGCAATTATACCAGCATTAACGTATCGAAATACACTAAAGTTTCTAGGTTAAGCGTGCTCAGGCCAGAGCAATTTTGGGATGGGTGACCCCCTTGGGAAGTGAACAAGAATTTTCACAAATATAGATCTAAGGGACAAATAGGAAGTTAGGGCAACCTAAAGGGAGTTAGAGTATATAGAGTGGTTAGAAATCTTAAAGGGGTCGCGTAGGCTAAGATAGACTAGGCCGGTAAAGAAGAAGAGAGCGCAACGCAGCTCTGGGATCAGAGTAAGTTTGAACAGTGTCTGGAAACACTTTGTAAGCGAAATGGTAATATATGTATATGTATGCATATAACATCCTATTTGTGACTGTATCAGTCGATAGAAGGACCCTGCCAATTAGTGTTGCAATGTACGGAAGACATTAATTGGGCGGAATTTAAGAGACAAAGCGAGAGGTATGTTACAGATGTTGTGAAATAGACTGATACTGACTTCACTACAGGTTAGAATTGAAAAATTCTAATACAATGACATTTGGAAAGGAAACAGAGTGAGTGAATGGAAGGCAAGGAGATCAAAATGTCGGAAAGAGTGAAAAGTAAGAAACATGATTGAGCAAAGCCCAAAAGAGCCGACGGGCAAAGCATGAAATTATTTGCGTAGAAATTTGAAAGACAGGTCGGTAAAAGAACTAGAGTGTGATAGAATAGGACAAAAAGAGAAACAAACTTGAGGAAGATTAACGGTGAAAATAGGACAAGAATATGGGAGTACGGAGGATACTTTAATAAGTTGGTAGTAGTGAATCGATTAAATACGAGAACGTAGTTATCGAGGAGATAGATATGACAGACTCCGTGGTGGGGAAACTTCAATTGAAAGAAAACCGCAGAAAAGCGATAATCACTTAAAGGACATAGGTGTATACAGATCCCCTTAAAAGGGGGGGGGGGGGGGGGGGGAGAACATATTAGACCTAAAATGAACCATGACAATTCAAGCCCCAGAAAAAGGAGACTTATTAGTTCGGGGCCAGAGTTCGGGGAATGTTGGTATATCGTAGAAGTTACGAAAGGACGTAGGAAATAAATTGATGACGAGTGTACAATGAGGTAGTTATAAGGAAAAAAAATATGGAAGACACGTAGAGAGGATGCTTATTGCTGACACAAGCCTCGATATTCCTTGGTCAGGGTTTTAATTCCCCGTACCGAGCAGAACTTGTGTGGTACCTAGATACGAAAGGTGTACCCAAAAGGGTAGTAAAGAGAGTAAGAGGAGGATACAGGCTAAATCCGCAAGGTCAATGAAGAGGGTTACAAATCCAAAGGACGCGTCGAATGACAACGGTTGGTAGTTAATAACTTCTCGAAGAAAGGAAGCACGCTACTTATATGAATAGAAGATAAAAAGAGGCCACCGGGTATTAGAGAAGAGTTCATGGACCATTAATTATACTGAACATGATGATTATTCACTTATGTTTCTAAGTCCCCATAATTAATTGGATATGACATGGACATGCATGATTCATGGTAGAAAGGTAAGTCGTATGATTTTCTGATTATTGTACTAACTCTCTGTATTCCCTACTTTGGATATGACCTCGTTTCCTGTAATTCATGCTTACAACGTGTGGAATTATGGGTGTAGTTCATAAATTTGATGGGAGGAATATGTAGAGCGGAGGAAACCAGGAGTAAGAAAGCCCGTGGTTAAGATTGAATATACGTTATACAAGTCGTACAAGGGCAGTTATGCTACCTATGAGTATTTATAGGCTAAAGAGGAGGTGACCTGGAAACTGAGGGAGAAATGACAAAGAAGTACCCTTACGTGTTTTTGATACTTACAGGTAGTTTGAACTGCTAAAGTGGTTATGTTGATTGACGAGTGAACTATACATGATGACTATAAAGAAAATTCCCCCGAAGTATTTACAAGATTCTTTAAGACTAATTCAACATTCGAGGACGAATGTTCTAAAGGGGGGGAGGATGTTATATCCCATAATTTTGCATATTCGAATAATTTGACAAAATTGTGACTAGTAAGAGATAAGGCAATATTTTGATCTTATTTAATATATAAGTTGTTCATGGGAAATATTGATGCGAAAATATGGAGGAAGGCTAAGGGCAAAATTAGAAATTTGAAAAATGGGTTCATGAATTACAAATATTAGACATAAGTAAGTTGGGCTTGGAAAAAAAAAGAAAGAAAAAGGCCCAACAAAAGTGGCCGGCCATAGGGGTGGCATGGGCCAAGCCCATGTGAAAAATTAAATTCAAGTAATAAAAGAGAGGGGCCATATCATTATCATTTTATTCTTCAAGAACATTCAAGACTAAACTTGAGAGCACAAAAAAAAAGGGGTTCGGCCAAAGAGAAAGAAAAGAAAAAAAATTTGGAGCCTTAAATCTTTGATCCAAAATTATATTTTTCTAGTATTATTACTAATTCAAGGGTCCTCTTCAACGTGGTATAATTATTTAAGCAAGAAAACCACTCTTGGTGGCAAGTGGAAAATTGAAGAAAAGGTAAGAATTTCTATTCTTTTACATGTTATGGAAGATTTATATATATTGTAGTGAGTAGAATTGAATGAAAATCATGGGAATGTTATGTGTTGTGTGTGGGCCGTGTGGGTGTGTTGTGTGTGTGTGGCCGTGTGGTGTAAATTGGTGAAGGGAAGATGAGTTAATTTTATTTAGCATGTTAGTTGTGTTGTTGTGGCCTTTGTGATGTAAATGAAAGACTAATGGTTCAAGTTGGCATGGAAATTGGTTGTAGGTCGTTGTAGGAAATTATGTGATTTTAATATGGTTTTTATGTAATTATGGAAGTGGAGTTGTTAAAGTGTGAATTGTTGTTGTTGTTGATGAATTTGGAAGGAGATAATGCGACGTTTTAGTTTTGTTGCGTTTGTAGAGTTTCGGGTGGAGTATGGTGCATTGGTGGAATTGTTTGAATATTTTATAGTTTGTTTGGAATGTTCTTGAATTATTTTTGAATGATCTCGGATTAGTAATGAATATGTGAGCGTTGATATTGACTTGAATGTACGTAGTTGAATTGAATGTGATAAGCTACGTAGAGAAGAAGGTTACTAATGTTAGAATGCGTTTTAAATTGATTGTTGATGTTATTAGTATGGTTGTTGGTATTGTTGGTATGGTGGTTGATGAATTTGGCCGAGTTAAATTCTCGGGGATGTTGAATTTACAGGGGTGATGCTGCCAAAATTTCTGTAGACAAGTGCTAGTTCGAATCGAATTTCTAAGTACTTGTAGCTGATGCTTGGTAATTAATACGTTATTGTAGATATTGGGAAGCCCGAGACTTGAGTTAGGATTAGCTTAGGAGGTGAGCGAGGTATGTAAATCCTAACCTTTTTCTTCTTTGACATGATCCTTATGAAGTAAAAATATGACGTATATGAACGATTTCAGAAAGATTCCCATTCTTAGAACTTCTAGGATGGCTAACGTTCTTGATCTCCATAAGTTGTCTCATATGATTGTAATGCATATCTATAATGTCTAAAGTTTGGCTAATATGTTTCCGAATGGTGTTCGAGAGATAAGTGATTTGATTAAAGTCTTGAACTTCCAATTTCTAGCCCGATCGATTATTCCATCGCGTCTTTGACATGCTTTGATATGTGCATACGATTCTAAAAGTTCCATTTGATCTAATCCATATTGATATCCGAGAGGTACTTGACATGATTTTGGCCTTGAATTTCAAAAAATAGCTTCTGAAACGCTTATAGAACGTTCTGTACTTCAAACGTTCGTAACTTTCTCATGCTAGATCGGATCGACCTGGAACTGGTTTCAGAGCCTCCAGGGGTCGGTAAGTATATATATCCATTGAGTATTGATTTATGTGCATTTAGTTTCTCACTACTCTGCTCGTGCATGTGTCATTACTTCTTTCGCCGAGTCCCGGGCCGGTATGTATTGTGCGTATGGTTCGCCGAGTCCCTTACTTTAGGGCCGGGTTCCATATATATATATTTCCGGAGTATGTTGTGTCCGGTTCCGGGGTACCGTGTATATGTGTCCGGCCCCCGGTTACCGTGTATATGCTATAGAGTATGATGTGTCCGGTTCCCGGGTTCTCGTGTATATATGTCCGGTTCCCAGGTACCGTGTTTATGTTATGATATGTTATGTGTGACGGAGATTACGGAGAAAATATTCTGGAGTATGATGTATGTGGCGCCAAAGTTAGGGTGGCGCCACATTCCCCGAGTCCCGCAATGGACCGAATACCGTTCTTGGCATGCATGGTTTGTGTTTTCAGTAAGTTGTTTTCATTACTTTGCATATCGTACTTACTTTCTGTACTAATCTTCTGTACTATTTGTTTCGCTTGTGATTCTGTTCATATTACTCTATGCTTTACCTACTAAGTACATATTCCGTACTGACCCCCCCTCTTCTTCGGGGGCTGTGTTTCATGCCCGCAGGTACAGACGTTCGTGTCAGTGACCGACAGCTTAGGCTATCTGTTCTGCTGCTTTGGAGTGCTCCCTTGTTCTGGAGCCCATATTTTTGGTACAGACTCTTTCGTTATATATATATATATATATGTATATATTCAGGGGTACGGCGGGGCCCTGTCCCGTCATATGATTCTGTTGTGTTTGTTAGAGGTCTGTAGACATATATGTGGGTCATGGGTCGTGTTTGTTCGATTATGTCTGTGACGTGTGCCTTAAGCGGTCTTGTTTGCTATCATGGCCAACACGGCCCATATGTTTGTATATGTATGTGTATTCGGGCGATGTGTATTCCGCCAGCCTGCCGACTTTTGTATGATATTTCTGTTACAGGTGACTGCTTAAGATGACGTCTGTTCTCAGTATCTGTGCCAAATAACGTATGTTAAATTTAAATAAGTCTTTGATATGTCGATTTTGTAAGCGTATGGGTTTGGGTGTCCAAATAGGACACTAGTCACGGCCCACAGGGCTGGGTCGTGATAGCCGCCGAATTTCCAATCTGTTCCGGTGGTAAATGAATTCCCAAATGTATTTTCGGATGACCTACCAGGTCTTCCTCCAGAAAGGGAAATTGATTTTTCTATCGATGTATTACCAGACACCGAGCCCATTTATATTCCTCCGTATCGAATGGCTCCGGCAGAATTAAAAGAGTTGAAGGCACAGCTGAAAGATTTACTTTAGAAGGGGTTTATAAGGCCCAGTTCATCACCGTGGGGAGCACCAGTCTTGTTCGTGAAAAAGAAAGACGGATCCCTACAGATGTGTATCGACTACAGGCAGTTGAACAAGGTGACAATAAAGAATAAATACCCTCTTCCCAGAATCGATGATTTGTTTGATCAACTACAGGGCACTAAGTGGTTCTCCAAGATAGATTTGAGATTGGGTTATCACCAAGTGAGAATTAAAGAAGAAGATATTCCCAAAACAACCTTCAGGACGAGATATGGTCACTACGAGTTCCGAGTAATGTCGTTTGGGTTGACAAATGCCCCGACAGTGTTCATGAATTTAATGAATAATGTGTTCAGGCCATTCTTGGATCTCTTCGTGATAGTATTTATCGATGATATTCTGGTATATTCTCGCACAGAATCAGAACATGCAGATCATCTACGGATTGTCCTTGGCGTTCTTCGAGCCCGAGAATTATATGCGAAGTTCTAAAAGTGCGAATTATGGCTAAATTCTTTGGCGTTCCTAGGCCATGTTATTTCAGATGGTGGCATCCGAGTCGACACCCAGAAAATTGAAGCTGTGCAGACTTGGCCAAGGCTTACGACGCCTACAGAAGTTTGTAGTTTCCTAGGCTTGGCAGGATATTATAGGAGATTCGTAGAGGGCTTCTCTTCTATTTCAGCCCCAATAACGAAGCTAACCTAGAAGTCGGCGACATTTCAGTGGAACGATGCATGTGAGCGTAGTTTCCAAGAATTGAAAGACAGATTGACCTCAGCTCCAGTGTTAACACTTCCAGAAGGGACGTATGGTTATGTTGTGTATTGTGATGCTTCCGGTGTGGGACTAGGATGTGTACTGATGCAGCATGGCAAGGTTATCGCATATGATTCGAGACAGTTGCGGAAACATGAACAGAATTACCCAACTCATGACCTCGAATTGGCTGCGGTTATCCATGCCTTAAAGATATGGAGGCATTATTTGTACGGTGTACACGTCGATATCTATACAGATCACAAGAGTCTTCAACATATTTTTAAGCAGAAGGAGTTGAACCTACGGCAGAGGCGGTGGTTAGAATTGTTGAAGGATTATGACGTGGATATCTTGTACCATCCTGGGAAAGCGAATGTGGTAGCCGACGCGCTTAGCCGTCGATCAATGGGTAGTTTATGTGGAGTTCCTTCGGAGAAGAAAGAAATGATTCGTGAGCTTCATCAATTAGCAAGCCTTGGGGTACGTGTGATTTATTCGGGTAGTGCGGGAATTAGTGTCAGTGATCCTACGGTCTCGCCTTTGAATGCGGAGATACAAGAACGCCAGTATGAAGATCCACAAATGTGTCATCACAGGGATGTATCCCGTGGAAAAGAGAAGTCTCCATTCGAAGTTTCCGTAGACGGGGTTCTTAGATACCGAGACAGACTGTGTGTACCGAATGTGGCAGAATTACGTCAGCGTATTTTAGAGGAAGCACACCATTCTCGGTATTCTATTCATCTCGGTGCAACCAAAATGTATCATGACCTCAAATTGATATACTGGTGGGATGGCATGAAGAGAAATATAGTAAATTTTGTAGCACAATGTCCAAATTATCAACAAGTGAAATCTGAACATCAGAAGCCAGGGGGCTTATTGCAAGCAGTGGAAATTCCTACCTGGAAATGGGAAGAGATTAATATGGATTTTATTGTGGGATTACCCCGCTCCCGAAGCAAATATGACTCCATATGGGTGATCGTGGACAGACTCACGAAAGCAGCTCATTTCCTCCCAGTTAGAACTACGTATTAGGCGGAAGATTATGCCAGGCTATATCTTAAAGAAATCGTACGGCTTCATGGAATTCCTTTGGCCATTATTACAGATAGAGGGACTCAGTTTACAGCCAAGTTTTGGAAATCATTTCAAGAAGGGCTAGGTACTCAAGTCAAGTTCAGCACGACATTTCACCCACAGACTGACGGGCAAGCCGAACGTACTATTCAGACCTTGGAGGATATGCTACGAGCGTGTGTGTTGGATTTTGGTGGTAGTTGGGACGAGCATTTACCCCTCATTGAATTTGCCTACAACAGCAGCTACCATTCCGGTATTCAAATGGCCCCGTATGAAGCATTATATGGGAGGAAATGTAGATCCCCAATTGGATGGTTTGAGATCGAAGAAGTACAATTGTTAGGCCCCGACTTGATCCAACAAGCAGTTGAAAAAGTTAAAGTGATCCGAGACCGACTGTTAACAGCCCAAAGTCACCAAAAGTCCTATGCGAACAATCGCCGACGAGACCTGGAGTTCCAAGTTGGTGATTGGGTGTTTCTGAAAGTATCACCGATGAAAGGGGTGATGAGATTTGGCAAGAAAGGGAAGCTAAGTCCCCGATATATCAAACCCTATAAAATTGTCCGTAAAGTGGGCCAGGTGGCCTATGAGTTGAAATTACCTTCGGAGCTTGAAGCAGTTCATCCAGTATTTCATGTGTCGATGCTCCGCAAGTGTATTGGAGACCCAACAAGGATAGTTCCGGTAGAGGATGTGCAAGTGACAGAGAAGCTGACATATGAAGAAGTACCTGTTGCTATTTTAGACCGACAAGTGCGGAAACTTCGGAACAAAGAAGTAACCTCAGTGAAAGTCCTATGGCGAAATAGCAGTCGAGAAGAAATGACTTGGGAAGCGGAAGAGAAGATGAAAGCCAAGTACCCGCATTTGTTCCAATCTTCGGAAGAGGTTCATGACGAGCCACCGAGGTTATAAGGTATGTGTACTTTATTTTTATGTTTTGGTCGTGTGTGGCCGTAGAGAAATTGCTATTATGATGTAGCCTTGTGAGGCAAATGTTATGGCCCGTATTTTGTACGTTCGGATATTTTGAGAAAGTCGTTTGAGGGCAAGACCATTTTCCAAAATTATTTTAATGTACAAGTTGGTTATGAATATTATTTATAAAAATTATTAGTATGGAAATATAGAGAAAGGATAAGGGTAAAAAGGGAAATTCACAAGAGGATTCATGGTAATATTGTGGAAAGGCTAGGGGCAAATTAACGGGCCGGGTACGGTATGTATATGATATATGATGTTCGCACGCATGATTTCATTCACCGAGTAACATAACGGGCTGGGTACGGTATGTGATAATGGTATGCACGATTTATGTTCCAAAGGAAAGAGCTATGGTATTCGGGGCATTGTATATGTTTCTGTACTCTTTATGTCAGTTATGATTCTTTTACTGTGATTCTTGCCTTACATGCTCAGTACATTTTCCGTACTGACCCCCTGTTCTTCGGGGGCTTCGTTTCATGCCACGCAGGTACATACAGATGAGTAGAAGATTTTTCAGGAGATGTTTCAGCAGGATTGGCGAGCTCCATTTGCTTCTAGAGTGTTGCCGAGTCAGAGTATATGTATGTTCTGATTTCTGGATTGATGTTAGAGACTTTGCAAATAGAGTCGTGGGTATAGTATGTCAGTTTTGTAAGTGGCTCCATCAGCCGACATGTCATTCTGTATTATGTGTTAAACTCTATATGATTACAGATTTTGTCTAATTCGAAAACATCGATAAAAGAAAGATTTTGAAAGCTTACGATACATTTCACTACTATTTGATTTCAGAGTCCAATGAGACTATGTATGAAATATAAGAGTCTGTGGGTTCGTTCGGCTCCGGATATGGGGTCGGGTGCCCATCACACCCTAGTAAGGTTAGGGTGTGACAAAGTGGTATCAGAGCAGGTTTTTCCTAGGGGTTGTCTGCAAAGTCGTGTCCAGTAGAGTCCTGTTTATGGTGTGAAGCGCGCCACATTTATAAACAGGAGGCTGCGGTGCATCTAGGGATTGTTGACCTTCTTTCTGTCATAGATCGTGCGATAGAGCCAAATCATAGGAAAATGAAACTCTTTCTGTGAGCCTTACATACGACGGAAGAAGGCAAGTGACGATATGGAAAGGTCATAAGGGTAAGTCTGGATATATTTGTTCTGTTACCTAAAACAGAAAGCTCTGGATGGTTGGAATGTGATATATAGCCGTATGTTCTGTGAGATATTGTCGATATTTGCTATGCACAGATTCTGAATAGTAGGAATGGTAAAGGAGACCCGGTCAGAATGCTTTTCAAAATCAGGATATTTGATCTGGAACACCTAACAGGAAGAGCGTGGAAAGGAAATAATGTAAATAGACGATAAGTGGGATGTGATATTTTAGAAAAGCTACGAATTGGGGCATGGCGTGAAAAATGATGGTGAGAAAAACGAGTAGCAGTCTGAAGGATTAAAATGGATGACGTTCGAGGCTCAGTAGGACCAAGATCCGTTAGAGGATTCAAGGAAGGTCGACAATTAGTTTTGTTGTAGAATACTATGTAAGGATGGTGAGTGGAAGTCCGACAGGATAATAGTCGAGTATGCATAAGTAACGGCGACGAAGGTATGTTCGCTGCCATCGGAAATCCGGAAGTCCAGGAAAGGAAATAATTATACACATAAGTGAACAGTGAACATTGGGAATTGAAAAGGGTAAAACAGTAATTGTACAAAGAAGGACGTGTTACGGGAATGTCTTGGAATCTGTAAGACCTCGACTAGCCTCAAATCATGTAATAAAGGTCATGCGAGGAAGCGGACGCGATTATATCAGCACTAAGGCACCGGATTTCACCAAAGTTTCGAGGTTAAGCGTGCTAAGGTGGGAGCAATCTTAGGATGGGTGACCCCGTGGGAAGTATGCAAGGAATCCTAAAGATTTAGCCATAAGAGACAAATGAGAAGCTAGGATAGCCTGAGTGAAACTAGAGTATACGAGATGGTTGGAGACCATAAGAGGTCGTGCAGGACGAGGCAGACTAGCTTGGTGAAGAGACAAAAAGTGCATCACAGCTCTGGAATTAGGATAGGCTTGAATAGCGTTTGGAAGTATTTTGTGGGGCTAGTTGGTAATAATTATATATGTATATATGAATGCGTACGACATCCCATATGTGATGGTATCGGCGGGCATATGATGGGTACCCCAGCGACCGGTGCTGCGGTATGGAAGGCCTCAATTAAGTAAGGGTACCAAAGCTTAAGTGACAACAAAAGTGAATGGTACAAGTGCTATAAGGCAAGCTATTATTATTTTCACTACAGGTTAAGACTGGAAAGGTTATAATACAACGATATTTGAAAAAGAAAGAAAATGAGTAGATAGAAGACAAAGATACCATGATGCCGGAAAAAGGTGAAAGGTAAGAAATCCCGGTAAGGGAAGCCCGAAAGGAATTACCGGTAAAGCATGAGACTACTTGGATAAAACTGCAAGGATAGGCACGTGAAAGGGATACAGTGTGGTAATATGGAACGAAAAGGGAATGTGTGAGGTTCGAGAACCAATTCTAAATACGCAGGGCTAAAGGAATAGTGACCACAACAAGGATGCTTAGGCCTTGCGATGATGTTAAGAGACTTGGGCCCTTGAAAGGTATAGAAAGGAGTAAATGTGCAGCTATGTTAATGTGATTGCCTCGGACATGGAAATGTTTTCCTAAAAGGATGACTTGAGAATAAGACGAATTTGCACGTTTAAAGTAAAATTTCACGAACTTCAAGGTCGATGCCACCAATGCCAAAAGGAAAAGAAAGATGCTCGAGTAGGAAGAAACCCAAAAAGGGTTAAGGATGAAAGTAGAAAAGGTATACTAATGGGTTGATCGAAGGAAGAGTAAAACATTTGAGAGCAAAATAATTAAAAACCTCTAACCATAGAAGTAAGGAAGATACCTTAACAAATTAGCGATAGGAACCCGGTTACGCACCAAGGAAAGAATAAGGATAATGGGTCGACATTGTTGAGTTGGAAATTTAAGGTGTAGAGCGAGAATTCACGTGAGGTCTGAAAGGTTTGATCTTAAAGGAAATGGAATGAAATATAAGGAACGTACATGGGAAGCCGCTCAGTCATGGCGTCATAAATACAGCTAAGGGTTCGACGAGCAAGGATAAAGAGAGCGTAAGCAGTGAGGATTTTACGCTAAGAGCAAAGGTGGCAGGATGCTCGAAACAACACGGACGCACAACGATGACACTAACGCATAGTTAAGAAGGCTTACGAGTATGAAATTAAATGGGCAGAAGGATTAATAGTGGACAAAAGAGTATGCAAATATGGACAAAATGATGATATAAGCAGAAAGTAAAAAGAAAAACTTAGGATCAAAAGTTTCGGTATGAGGTGCGCAGAGTTGGAAAGAAAGACGAGGAGTAAGATGTAAACGAAAACTTCACAAAAGGACTGTTGACATACAAGGAGCCCCTTTAAAGGGGGGGGGGGGGGAGACCATATTATATTAGACTTTTCAAGGAATCACAACATCTTCAAGCGTCAAGAAAGGAAATCTATTAGCTCGAGGCCGGAGCTTAAATATATCGGCATACTAAGAGAATGTATGAAGGGAGTAGAAACGAATTGACAATGAGTATACCGTGAGGCCGACATGAGGGGAAAGAATGAAAGACACCTTAAGAAAATGCTTTATGACGACATGAACTATGATATGGTTGGACTATAATTTGAACCCCCCGTATCGAGCAAATATTGCGTAGTATCCAAGTACGCAGCGACATGCAGTAAAGAGTAACAAGAAGATGCTTACAAGCTAAGTTTGCAAAGAATGATGGAGAGAATAATAAGACTTAAAGGATATTTCGGATGACAACGACTATTGTAATAAAAGTACTTACGATTGTTGGTTGGGAAACTTTGAAAGAAAGAAAGAACGTAGCGTTTATGAAGGAGCTAAAAGCGTTCATTAGATACTAGAAAGTAGTTCATGGACCATTAATGATACTGAGCATAAGAATATGCGCTATGAATTTATATGAATTATCGATGTGAAGCGATGCTCGATCATATTTGCAAGGAATCCCCACTGGAGAACCAACAAGAAATAACGAAGGATGAAATGAGCGCCAATACAAAGAGATAAAAAAAAACAAGTATACTTGTGTCGAGAAATGTGGAAGAAGGAATAAAGAAAAGGTTGTAGTAAGAACTCAAGATGTTGCGAGCTAAGAAGTTTGGTGAATTCGGATCATAAGTCACCATAAGCGCGACTGGACTGCGAAGGATAATAATTGGCAAAGAAACGTTACGTACGCATGTTTTGGGTAAATATTCGGAATGAAAGATTAAATAGGGTGAGAGATAAAGAACGGGCATGAAGGAAAGGACAACCATAAAAAGGACCCTCCCGGAGTATTATGACACCCCATGAGGTCAGTTGAACATTCGAGGACGAATGTTCTAAAGGGGGGGAGGATGTTATGGCCCGTATTTTGTACGTTCGAATATTTTGAGAAAGTCGTGGCAAGTTGAGGGCAAGACCATTTTCCAAAATTATTTTAATGTACAAGTTGGTTATGAATATTATTTATGAACATTATTAGTATGGAAATATTGAGAAAGGCTAAGGGTAAAAAGGGAAATTCACAAGAGGATTCATGGTAATATTATGGAAAGGCTAGGGGCAAAATGGGAATTTCAAAAAAATTGTTTTGAAGATTCTAGACCAAGCCAAGGCTTGGCCGTGTGATGTGTGTGTGTATGTGTGTATGTGTGGGTCCCACTCTTTTATGGCCATGTGATTATATATATATATATATATATATATATATATATATATATATATATATATATATGTGTGTGTGTGTGTGGGTCAAAGCTTGCATGGCAAGACTTAATTATTCATCTTATTTTAAGAAGTTTCAAGAAAAAGGGAGAAGACCCATGTGTCCATAACTTTTATTTGAGGGACTTAAATATAAATAAGGATAAACATGTGGAAAAAGAAGGATAAATAAGACATATTTCTCATCTTCCACCCCTTAGAAATTCAAGAACTTTGGAGAGGAGACAAGAGAGGCCATTCGGCCATGGCCTTGGCCGAGCACCTCCATGGAGAAATTAACCAAGAAAAATTATTTTCTTTTAGATTTTCTACTAATTGGAAGGTCCTTAACAACATGAAATTGTTATTGGAGAAAGCCAAGCATCCATTTGGGTAATTTGCAAACCTTAGTCAAGTGACAAGACAAGAGGAGGAAGGTAAGATTTAATCTCCTTTCCTATGTGTTAGAGATGATTTGTGAATGTTGTGGTATGTAGAAATGGATGAAATTCATGAAATATGTGTGTGTAGGGAGGTGGCCGTGTGAGTGGTCATTTGTGTAGCAATGATGAATTAATTTTACTTAGTATATTGATTGTTATAGTTGTGGATTCCATGATGTGAAATGAGAATTTAACGACTTGAAATGAAGTTGTAATTGTTTGTGGATTATGGAAGAAATTAATGTGATATTAGTATGGTTCCTTATGATTATAAGAGTGAATGATATTGCTAAGGTATAGATTGTTGATGTAGTCTATGAATTTGGAAGAAAGGAAATGTGTTGTAATTGTTCTTATTGAATTTGGAGGAATTCGGGTAGTGTATGTGTTGGTTGGGCCGTTTGAAATGTTGTGCGGGTTGTTGAAGTGCTCTCGCATATTGTTGAATGGTTTCGGATTAGTATTTGAATATGTGAACAAGTATGAATTAAATGTAAAGGAAATGTTATTGAATTATGTAAAGGAGCTACTAATGTTGGAGTGTATTTGAACTAATTGTTGAAGTTGGAAGCTATGATTGTTGGTATTGTTATTGATAATTTGGCCGAGTTGTATTCTCGGGTTTGTTGTTGTTAAATTGGCCGAGTTAGATTCTCGGGGATGTTGTATTTACAGGGGAAATGCTGCCGAAATTTCGGTAGAATATAAGTGAATTCATTTGAAAGACTAAGGCAAGTGAATGACAATGAATCTAATCATTATGTGAATTCTTTTGTATGTAGACTAACAAGTTTGAACGAATACGCGTAGCTAATAAGGCGTGGCACAAGTATGTAAGGCTTACCTTTCTTTCTTTTGGCATGATCTTGATGGAACGAATAAATGACGTATATGTACAATTGCAAATAAATTCCTATTCTTAGAGCCACTAGGATGGCTAATGTCTTTGATTTCCATAAGCTGTTTCATATGATTTGACGTGTATCCATAATGTCCGAAGTTTCTTTGATATGTTTTCGAAATGGGTATTCGAAAGATAAGTGACATGGCTTATGTACATATGATTCAAAAAGCTATATTTGATTTGATTTGATCCATACAATATCCGAAAGGTGTTTGATGTGATTGTCGCTTCGATTCTCCAAAAACGGCTTCTGAAACGTTCGTAAAAGCTTCTGTATTTCAAACGTTCATTCCTTTCTCATACTAACTCGGATTGATCCGAAACTTGTTTCTGAGCCGTCAGATGTCGGTAATGTACGTATCTGTCGAGTCTTGATTTATGTGCATGTGGTTTCGCACTACTCTGTTCGTGCAAGTCTTAATATGTCTATTCACCGAGTCCCGGGCCAGGATATGTTATCGTGCGTATTCCTCTGCATTGTTCACCGAATCCCTCGTTAGAGGGCCGGGTATGGTATATGTATATGATGATATGATTATCGCACCGAGTCCCATGATGGGCCGGGTACGATATATGTGCACATGATTTCATTTACCGAGACCCTTAATGGCCCGGGTACGATATGATTCCATTTACCGAGTCCCTTAATTGGCCGGGTACGGTATGATTTCATTCACCGAGTCCCTCACTAGAGGGTCGGGTACGGTATGTATATGCATGCATGATGATATGAGCGCAGGATGATATGATTTTATCACCAAGTCCCTTAACGGGCCGGGTACGGTATGTATATGATATATGATGTTCGCACGCATGATTTCATTCACCGAGTAACATAACGGGCTGGGTACGGTATGTGATAATGGTATGCACGATTTATGTTCCAAAGGAAAGAGCTATGGTATTCGGGGCATTGTATATGTTTCTGTACTCTTTATGTCAGTTATGATTCTTTTACTGTGATTCTTGCCTTACATGCTCAGTACATTTTCCGTACTGACCCCCTGTTCTTCGGGGGCTTCGTTTCATGCCACGCAGGTACATACAGATGAGTAGAAGATTTTTCAGGAGATGTTTCAGCAGGATTGGCGAGCTCCATTTGCTTCTAGAGTGTTGCCGAGTCAGAGTATATGTCTGTTCTTATTTCTGGATTGATGTTAGAGACTTTGCCGACAGAGTCGTGGGTATAGTATGTCAGTTTTGTAAGCGGCTCCATCAGCCGACATGTCATTCTATATTATGTGTTAAACTCTATATGATTACAGATTTTGTCTAATTCGAAAACATCGATAAAAGAATGATTTTGAAAGCTTACTATACATTTCACTACTATTTGATTTCAGAGTCCAATGAGACTATGTATGAAATAAGAGTCTGTGGGTTCGCTCGGCTCCGGATATGGGGTCGGGTGCCCATCACACCCTAGTAAGGTTAGGGTGTGACAGCAAAGCTATTGTGGGTTGTACTGGCAGGTAGGTAGTGACCAATGTATAAAGGAAACTCTGGCGAAATTTTTCTAGGATTCCTGAGTATTTTAACATTCGAGGACGAATGTCCCAAAAGGGGAGAAGAATGTTACACCTCGGAAAAGTCCCCGTATATGTACAAGGAATAGAACGACAAAGGGTATGAGTGTGGGGTGTTTTATTAAGTAAGGGGTGAAGATTCATGAATTATTGGAAATGGAAAAGTTGTCGAATTTCATGCAGCTCAGTGGTCGTATAGTGATTTACGGCCCGTAAAGTGATTTACGGACCATCAACCACCATCATCCTCCAGCCTTTCAAATTCCAACTTTCTGTTAAGTGTGGAAATGCTTAAATACGACTTGGAATACGGCCCGTAAACTGGTTTACGGACCGTAAACCTCGATCGTAAACTGCAATATTCTTCAGCCAACTTCTCTGTTTTAGACATGCTTAAATACGACCAGGGAGGACGACTCGTAAACTGTGGTTTACGACCACTGTTCACCCCGACTGAAATTCATTAAAGATCAAACTTTGAGTTATTAAAAAGGCACCAAAGCCTCATTTTATTTCATTCTTCATCCATACACTTCAGGAACACTCTAGAATATTCTCCAAAACACTTCATTCAAGAGAATCAAAGGAACATCAAGATCAACCACATTAAATCCATAAGACATAGTGTGTGAAGTGCAAGTAAAGGTCATCTACCTCAAGAAAACCCAAGAAGGGTGAAGTAGGGTTTGGTGCAAAGGAGGTATTACTACTCAAGATTCATTCAACCATCATCTAAGGTAAGTTTCATGACTTTATCACGTTGTTTACGGTATTGGAAGACTAAGACACTTGAATTGTAGTAAGACAGAGGGAGTGTACCATTACTGAGTGAATAGTGTCACCATGGAATGATAGATGAATAGAATCATGGAAGTTAATATGCGATGATTATAAATACGTTGTAAATGACGTATAGACCATGGAATAAGTGTGAAGTGAGTAAAATTATGATGATAAGCAAAAACCATAAAATGTAGGGAAATTGGAGGAAAATGATGGATTTTGCTTAAGGTGTATAAATGATGGTTGTTACTTGCAATATCACGAGTGTGGTTGTATATTATTAGGAGTTGAAATAGAACGGGGAAAAAATAGTAGAAACAAAGGAAATGCCGCCTAGTTTTCTCTAGGAATAACGACGCGTTCTTATGATGGATTAACTAATGTTAATACGATTCTCTCGTGAAGGTAACGACGTAACTTCGAAGGAAGACAAGTGAGCGATAGCGTAGCTGAACGACCAGGTATGTGAGGCTAGTCCTTTCTTTCTTATGGCATGAATCTTATAGTATGAGTCCCTCTCCTCTTCATAAGTTCATGTATCCCGAGAAGCTTAAGCCTATATTCCTACATGTCTACATAAGATGAGAACAATGATATGATGATACCCTATTGACTATGATGTCCTTTATTGGATACACTCACCTTATGTACTAATCCCTTCAAGGTGAGGCAGAATGTCGATAATTGCTCCATAATGAAATCGGGGGATCACGACCTTACGTCACCCCGGTAGAGTATAGATGATCTTGAGCCTATGCATGCATCATGTTAAGATAAGCATATTTTGAGGAACTTATTATTATATGTATTTTATAAAGAGCATGTCATGATTGCATCATACCGCGCCTATTTGGCCGGGCAGTCACCGCTACGGCGGGCAGCTATACGGATACACCACGGCCTTCGGGCGTGGGCAGACACCACTAGTGGGCGGCATGAGATGGTACCCCAGACGCGGGAGTCCTGGACGCGGGCTTATATTATTGATGATCACACCGTTCCCGTAAGGACGGGCAGCTTGCATGTCATGCATTTATGATATCATGATGGGTATGAGTAAGGCAACATGTATTCCTTCTCTTATGGTTGTTGTTCAAACTCAGATGCTCATATTGATGTTCTCCTTATATTGTTGTTGCTCTCCTTCATTGTTTATGCCTCTCATACTCAGTACATTCGTACTGACGTCCTTTTTCTTTGGACGTTGTGTTCATGCCCACAGGTAGACAGGGAGGCGAGCTTGATCCAGATACTTAGGAGTTGTCAGCTGTTGAGAGCACTCCATTGTTCGGAGGTGCTTATGATTTCGTTTTGGTATATATGTATATATATTTTGGGCATGACGGAGTCTTGTTCCATCTCTTGTATAGTATGTCAGTCGAGGCTCGTAGATGCGCAGTGTGGGTAGCATGGTCTCAGATCTTTCATGTATATGTGAACTCAGTATTTTGATGTATCAAACCTTTCTATATACAAAAGTATTTATGTTTTCATAAAAACTATGATCTTTTCCATGTTTTGAGTATGAATGGGATAATAAGGCATTAATTGAGTAAGGAGAGTAATAGAACGAGCGGTGCTCGGCGGTTAGCCCCGGGTACCCATCGCGGCCCCTAGCTGGGTCGTGACACTTATATGGAGGGAAAAACCCTTTAAAGGGCATACCCTCCATAGACAACTCTTATACACTAAGCTTCTCTATAGTCACTCTACATATACCTTCTTTAACTACTCAAAGAAACTCAAAATTCCCGGAAATTGAACAGATTTTCCAGGTTCAAGAATATTCAGATTCTATCAAACAATCAAGCATATAGGCAACTTAAGGTTGTAGTCTAAAATAACAGGTTTTAAGCAAAGCTTATCAAATAGTATTCCAGCCACTAAACAGGAAAAGAACAAACATTTTAAACCAAGGCAAATGCCTAAGAGACTATGTCCAGAACTTAATGCAGGAAAACAGATTTTTTTAAGTCAATTTATCACTTAAAGTTCATGATCAGTCTAGGATAATAGTAAAAGCAACACTTAGTCAAATAAAGCTTTTCAAAGTTCTAGTTTTAGGAGGTTGATACACAGTTTCCACAAGCACAGTTCACAAATAATATTTCCAATTCAAACATAGCCTATTTTTATAGGATTCAAGGGTGATGACAAGTATTATATACCAGGGTCTACAAACTCAGTCCAAAACTAGGCAAGTTCATCCACAGATGTCATGTTTTGCAAGGTTTCTACAGACTCATGTCACAGAAAAAGGTTTTCAATTCAAATTTGGTTGATTTTGAAAATTCAGGGATGAATATAAGCATACAGGTCTTTAAGGTTTCAAAATTTGCAATTCCTAGTCTATTTTCAGAGTTTAGCTATACCTAGTCTCCTAATGTTGGCTAAATGAATCAATCTTACAAATTCAGGCAGTTTTAAGTAGGGGATGAGTAGGGATTCATAAGCAACGACCATACTTTGAAGTTATGTTAAATAACACAATGATGCACAACAAATAAGAAGAACAGAACTGCATTACGCCTTTATTAGTTTTCCTAATCAACAACTATGTCAAATTCAAACAAGACCCAAGAGATGTGCAGTGCCATTCCAGAGAACATACTAAGTATGATTAAGAAATAACCAAGTTAAGTAACAAATAGGGAAGAAAAGCATCTTTGTGTTTCAAACTTACAGTTCCTTTTTTTTTTCAATTTCTAGTTCGAGTACCAAGTTTTCAATCCTTACTTAGCAGTTTTAGTCATTTGATTTTTAATGCAGGTTTTCAGACTCTAAATGTGACAACACAATCAAAGAAAGGTGATGCCAATCAATACACAGTAGCCTAAGCAATGCATATACACACATAGTTCTTTTTTTTTTTTCCAAGTCAATTTAAGTTTTTTAGAATCTAAGGTGTAATACATTTTTTAAACAAATATACACATGTCTTTATACACAAAAGATTCAAATGATGAAAAATGGGTTTTTTACAGAATCTTTTGATCACCTAAAATGACAGTTACCTTCTCAGTCAAAACTAGTTTTAGACTAAGTGTCAAAATTAGGAAGGAGTTCTATCTAAGTGTTTAATCAAATAAACAGCCAAGCAAATTCAGGTTCTTACAGTTTCACAAAAAAAATGTTCACAATTCCCACTTTAACAATCAATTCATTGGACTAACTGAGTGAACAAACAAACAAGACAGGATTTAGTATTTCAGATTCAATATCTATTTCAAGCTGCAAGGCAACAACTAACAAGGATCATATAGGAGCAACTCATAACACAGAAGTAGGTTCCATTTAGTTTCTAATTTCCAGACTTAGGAAACCAATCAAAACTACAGATTACAATGTAACTCATGGTCACAGTTTAGCATTCTAGGGTCAAAACGGGTTCATTTTTACAACTTTTAATCCTTAAAAGCCATACTTGGCTAATAACAGTCTCAGTTTTCAAAAGACAAGTTCTGAGAATTGTCAAACTATAAGTTGGAGCAAATAGTAACCTTCAGAGGCAATTTCCATCTTAAATGGATCACAGTAGTCCCAAACAACATCTAAATGAACATAGTTTGGTCTAAATAGCCGATTTCAAGGTAATTTTTCCATTTTAAGTCACATAATAAAATAATTTTCTACAAACATTATGCCAACTTATAGAAAATTTAAGGCAAAGGACTTAGAGGGTGTATGGTCTCTACCCTAGGTCATGAAGATGCACTAGGAGCAAAACACATAGCAGATTGTACAAACATAGGTTAAACAAGTTCATATTTTAAACTATTTTTAAGTAAAAAGGGATAGGATTACAATTCAGTGAGATTTCACCTTTAAAGTCATTTTCATGTTCTAATTATGCAAATCACAGATGAAGCGAGCATAATATCCCCATAGACTGATGAAAATTCATTTTTTAGCAAACACACGCTTCAACTTTAACCAACTTCTCATAACAATTCCAAGTCAATCAAAGCCATTCAATTTTCACTTTCAAAACAGTATAGACACTTAAGTAGTTTTCAAAGCTTCAAATTAACAAACTAGATTCTAGTGATGACTTAAGATCATTTTCACAAAAAACTGTAAGTATACCAATCACAAATCAAGTTATCAAGCACTTAGCACTATTGTATATCATTTTTAGCAGTTTAACAACAGAGAGAGTGACAGACCATAAACATCAAACCAAAATCAATTTCAAGATATTTAGTTTTTAAAAAAATTCATTCAAGTTTTAACAAACAACTTCATAACTCATTTTAAAGGAAAACTTACTAACTTAAGATAGTTTTCAACATATCAAGCAAGTATACTACTCTAAAATGAACTTAAGTAACTAATAGTGTTCATATTTAACTAATTTAACAACCAGGTATGGTCCAGTGACCAAATAAGCCAAAGTAATTCATTTTCAGACTTTTAAGAGTAATTTTCCAACAACTATGTGTTACAGTCTCAAAAAACCACATATTTTAACAAAACACAGAACTGAGAAGTATAAGATTATAGACTAAATATAGATTATCACCAACTAAAATTGCTTATCATAACCATCTAAGTTGCTACCTTTAAACTAAAACTTAAGAGCCTTAAACCCCAATTTTAGCTATTTCTTCTCATTTTATTAAACTAACAAGGCATTGGGGCAATAGAATAGAAACATACTTATTATTTATATCATTCTAAATATTGAACAAGCTAAAGACAGTAAATAATCAGAACTGAAATAAAACAAAGATTGAAAAAAGGATTTACCTCTTATTGGGGCAACCTAAAGACCAAAATGGGATTGAATCTTCAAACTTCAAACCACTAAACCCTTTTGATCTTCAAAATCACCTTTCTTTATATTTTCCTTTTTATGTATTTCTTGTATATTGATTGTATATTTTCCATGTTTGTAATAATTTTCTTGACTGTGCATATATAGTATATAGCTTAGTATATTTCTTGGCTTTTTAGGTATATATTCTGAATTTTCGAAACAAAAAGATCATCTTCTTCACATTTTCACTTACTATTTATAGACTTACTATTCTAGGGAATCCTAGGAACGAGAAGAGGGACACCTAGCCTTAGAATTAATTATTTAGGCTAATTAAAAATTAAAACTCACAAAGTTAAAATATTAGCTTTAAAAAAAGACCAATATTGACATAGTTCCGAGCAATGTTTTAAATATGAAAAAATGCAGTAAAAAAATGAGCCGTAATTCATTCGTCATTAAATTAATAATTTTCCCGAACTAGATAGAGCGGGATGAAAGTAAATAACTCATATTTCTTGTAATTGTTAGTTTGTTTTTTCAGGAAATAATAATTAAACGTCATTTTTACAATTTTCTTGGGATTTTTGAAATTTTAATTTTTAAAGTGTGCATCCTTACTCCGTCTTTGGCTCGGAAAATTTAAAAATTAAAATACGCATCTAATGAGGTGAAAATTAGGTGTCAACAACTGCCTCTTCGGAGTTCGAGAATGGCCTTGAACTATGAATTTTGACAAATCTATTTTTACTGAATAATAGAAACTATAGCATTCTTTTTGCGCAAAATTTCAAAAGTATGGTTGGACCCTGATCTCTGGGCTTCCTACATATCTCAGATTACATGAGAATTCAGGCCTTTTGTAGTTCTGACTCCAAGAGGACTAAAAATAAGGAAATTTTTTAAAATTATCTTGAGATGTCCCGGGATAATCATAGGAATATGGCCTAGCCTTGAATTTTGAGTAGCTTACATATCCCTGGCTTTGGGAATCAGGACAATTGTAGTTCGACTCGATAGCCCAAAAAGGAATTGTAATAACCCATATTAAATTAGGGGTTATTTTGGTATTTAATCAAAATAGAAAAAAAATAGAAGAATTAAGTGGTATTAAATAAAAGAAAAGGATAATAAGAGTGTGGAAAAAAAAGGAACTAAAGGGAGATAAATGGGCCAAGCCCAATGAAAAGAAATACATAGATAATAAAAAGGGAGTATGGCAGCGTGAGAAATCAGAAAGCTGAAGCATCACAAAGAAAGAAAAGAAACTAGCAACAGAGGAAAAGAAAAACCTGTATGAAAAAGGAAAAGAAAGGGAGAAAAAGAAAGGAAAAGAGGGGATAAAAATAAGAACTTTCATCCCAAATCATCAAGGTAATGACTTTAATCATTTATTTAAGTTTATTACATAATTATGGGTTAATCTTTATGGTGAAAACATGGGGATATTTTGAGGAATTGAGAAAGTTTAGCTCCAAGGTTCTTCAACCAAAATCATTGATTTGAAAGGGCAAATAGCGTCGGATTTTAGACTTCTATATATCGTTGGAATCTTCTCGTTAAGGCCTTTCCGAAAACATAAGTCTTGTCGGGTTTTGAACACATTGACCAGAGGGCGTTTTGGTCCTTTAAAATTTGACTTTAACCGTTTAAGACTCTAAACATATAGAAATGGTTTACCCTAAGGGTTTTGACCATTCTAAATCCGTTTTTTTGTAGTTTGAGGCAATCCGGAGACTTGAGAACGCAGTTTTGATTTATTGGGAAGTGTGCTTGAATTGTGAATTTGAGGTAAGTGAGACTTTAAGCTTTGGGTACTTGCTTTTCAAAACCCGTTTTAAAAATATGTTTTGTCTGCCTGGTCCATGTGTTGGGGCGAGCATGTGCTTGGCTAAATCGGTTGTCTTTTTGGCCAACCGCATATACTTTATTTTCAAATAATCTAAAACACTCTTTATAAATTATTTTGTGATGTGATATAGCTGTGAGCCATGATATTGGGGCATTGTGTATGCTTCCCTTAGCATTGTGTATGATTCTTGATTATATTGGGGCATTGTGTATGCTTCCCTTAGCATTGTGTATGCTTCTTGATTATATTGGGGCATTGTGTATGCTTCCCTTAGCATTGTGTATGCTTCTTGATGATATTGGGGCTTTGCGTATGCTTCCCTTAGCATTGTGTATGCTTCCTGACATATTTGGCACATTGTGTATGTTGTCGTGGATTCATAGTGTTGACTAATTATTTAACTGCCACTTATGATGGTTCGTAGTGTAAATTGTGTTGAGATATATAATATATTTGATAAACAATGGTTTGAACCTTGGTTGCTATTATATAATGATATATTCATGTGCATAATATTTTTTGTGCTTGTTGTGTGTTTGTATTTTCTAACACTTGTTGCAGGGGTATTTGAAGTGGCGGGTCGAGGATCTTACTGGGTTATATTTATGTATAACTCACTCCTTACCTGCATGTCCATGCAGATACTGTCGTTGAGAACGAGGCTGGTAATTGAAGACTTCGTGAGTGGATTTTGTTGCTGAGTTGAGCCACCGCATTGTTCGTGGAGTCAGCCATTTCAGCTTTATCTAGTTTATTTCCAGTTATTTCTTTTATTTTGGGTTTACATGCCCGATACTCAAACTCATGTAACTCTGTTACATGCTACATGGTCTTAGCGTGGGATGTGGGCTAAAGATTTTTTTTTATCGTAGCGTTGATTGGTTTTCATAAATGGATTATGGATTTGGTGGGCGACTATTTCACATTTTTATCATTAATAACATTGTTGCACCTGCACTTATTTTCTTTTAGTGTTTTCGTAAATGGTTAAGATATGAAAATGTGGTTCGCCTGGCCGGTGGTGTGTGTTGGGTGCCAATCACGTCTAGTGGTATTTTGGGACGTGACAAAGTTGGTATCGGAGCTTAGGCTTTAAGTCCCGGGTCCATGGAGCAGTGTTTAGTAGAGTCTTGTTCATGGGTATGTAGGCGCCCATACTTATGACCTTGCGGCTACTGGACATCTAGGAAGTTTTCCCTTCTTTTATTCCTTGTTCGTGCGTGAGTTGAATCAAGTTTAACCTTGTAATATTTATTTCGCTGATAGCTAAGAAACGCGCATCTTCATCTGCTAAACGTGGTGCTGGACAGAGTGCTACCCGCGGTGGTAGACAAGCTAGTGCTCATCAGACTAGAGCTCAGACTATGACTCAGGCCACTCCTCAGCCTGAAGTTATGAATGGGGGTCAGCCCCGAGTTGCGTCAGAGCAAGTGCAGGAACAAGTGGTTCGGAACACTCCACTGGCACTAGCTGCCGCCCCTACTATGGCTATGCCCGCAGATGTGGTTACCAGATTATTGAATGTTTTGGAGGCATTGGCGCCAAATCATGGTGGAATTCCAGGTCCTCAGGCTACTTCACAAGCACAAGCTCAAGTTCAGTTGAATGTTGCAGCTAATCAGACGCCTCAGTTGGCCCCTCAATAGGTTGTCCAGTCTGCAGGGCAATCTAAGGAGTTTAAGAATTTCATGGATCTTAAGCCATAAGAGTTTGATGCTTCACCAACTTCTGTTGAACCTCAGAAGTTCATTGATCGTTGTTAAAAGATATCGACTACGTTGGGGCTGAAGGAGACTCGTGGTGTGGAATTTGCCACTTTCTTATTCTCAGGCTCTGCAGAGTCTTAATGGATTTCGATTCAGAGAGGTAGGCCAGCAAGTTTACCACCTATTACTTGGTCAGAATGTTTAGCACTTTTTAAGGACAGGTTTATTCCATTAAGCAAGCAAGATGACATGGACGTCAGTTCAATAATCTGCGGCAGGGAACTATGACCGTTACAGAATATGAGGCCAAGTTTACAGATTTATCTAGGTATGTACCTTATTTGGTAAATGATCCGAGAGAGAAGGTGAGACGATTTGTGGATGGACTTGAGCATTGCTATCGTGGTTCTGTGGTACGAGATGTGCGATATGGTACCTATTTAGATGTAGTTGACACTGCTCTCCGTTACGAGTCCTATCTATAGATGGACAAAGTTGAGCGTGAAATAAAAAAGTCACGTAACACGGGTGGGTTTAGTGGTGCTCCATCTGGGGGCAAGAGTGGTATTTATCATGGGCAGTCCAGATCTACTCAGTCAAAATCAGCGGTGTAGTCTTCTAGTGGTTATTCCGCTAGACAGGGCCAACAGCAGATGCAATGGAAGGGTAATAGCTCATATCAATCAGGTTATCATCCGAGGTGTTCTAACTGTGGTAGAAATCATAGCGGTCGCTGCTTTGGGGCAGATGGGGCTTGTTTTACTTGTGGTGAAAAAGGGCATATTGCTAAATACTGTCCTAAGGAAATTCTGGTGCTAGTCAATGTCACGACCCAACCCCGTAGGCCATGACTAGTGCCCGAGCTGGACACTCACATACACCTGTTAACTATAATCATCTACAGCTAGCATCACAAAGAACTTATATAAATATATATAAAGGCCAAACGTTACTTTAAAGCTGTCGCATATATGCATGTCATAGCCACCTGTCTCCTGAAGAGTTACAACTTTCAACAGATTATATCGCACATAAGCCGGCAAGGCTGTCACATATAGGGGAACATCCCCGACATATATATACGCAAGCCGACAAGGCTGCCACTATGAATGGATACGCCCCAAACATAAGTCATGTCTACACAACAAAACGACAACTATATACAGACCCACACGTATGTCTACAGACCTCTAAGAGTAACGACAATATAATATGACGGGATAGGGCCCCGCCGTACCCTGAACAAACACACATATATATACAACAAAAGGGATCTATACCACAAAGCTAGGCTCCGGAACAAAGGAGCACTCCAAAATAGCTGAATAGATATCCTAGGCTGGCGGATCTCCGAAACGGGCGTCTGCACCTGCGGGCATGAAACGCAACCCCCCGAAGAAAAGGGGTCAGTACGGAATATGTACTGAGCATGTAAAGAATGACATATAGTAAATAGGATCATATCTGAAATGAGGAGTGTAGGACCCAGTGCAACAACCAGAAACCATAAGACATACCTTTGAACATAAATCATATGTGTCAACATCATACCCAAACCATTATAGGATTCAATAATCATAACTAGATAATCATACTGTATATAAGCATATATAACGTGTCCCGGCCCTCTAGTGAGGGGCTCGGTAGACAAAATCATCATATACATGTACATATAACGTGTCCCGGCCCTCTAGTGAGGGACTCGGTGAATAAATGATTATATGCCATCCTGGCCGCCATCCCCATATCATCATATCATCATCCTGCACCATATCCATGTCTTCCTTTATATCGTCTATGATTTAGTTTACCCATGTATGAAGCTCCAACACAATCACAAGGCGATGAGAACTCTCAATATATAGTACAAAATCTTATCTGATGGTTGGTACTCGAGTAATATAATTAATGTAGCAGTTTATCCCAAATCCACATTCCAATTATTCTGATCAGTGATTAACTAGTGCTTATAGTCGTTTCAAATTCTCCATTCGGTAGGACTTATAATCTAATGATAAATGTCCCAAGCTTTCCTATAACACTATCTTTATCCCAATGGATATCATCTATTAAATCTCATGGTACCCCTATATCCTTTGGTCTAGGCTTTACTCATTTCTTTAACAATCTTTATGGTATTCACATCACATCATGTTCGTAATCCATCCTATAAAGTAACACTTCTTAATCTTATTCACGATTCTTACTATGTTTTAATTACACTCAGTGGACTAGGCGTACTTAACCCGTCACTCTTTCTGATCAATCTTATCCTTAATATTTCACAAGCAGTCTTGTCAATACCTTCATGATTTGTTATAACTCTTGCTCCTCTGTACTTTTGTCTCAATCATACTACTATTCCTTTAACTGTAAACTCATCGTAATTTACCCCTACTTATCGGTTCACTCGATACCTCAATAAAATATTCTGTTACAAGTTGACACCTTTTTCTAAATCATCACTTAGTATCACAACCCCTTTCGGATCATCCCAGCATTTGGATAGATACACGTGGAACACATGATCCATGACAACTCACAAGTTTGAGTTTTCCTTCCACGATTTCCATCCCTAATTAGTTGATTAAACCTAATAAACTCAGAGAACATAAGAACACTCCCACTCCAAGGTTACATCACCATGAAGCATCCTCCAAACCGCACAAGAAGAACTAGAATTCGACAAACACCACGAAACTTCTATTGCTTGATTCATATAGTTTACCTCCAGATTTGTTCTTGAGTCGTGAACGAATCATTCAGTTCATAAACTACTTGTTGTATGCTTGTACTCTTCCAATAAGGTGAAACTTAATTAGCAGACGTTTTTTCCCTTCAACATAAGTTTCTTCTAAGGCAAAAATGCGGCTGGAAGGTATTCTCGTCCATTCAAATGAATTGCGAATTTGCTGCTCATATACGCTTCTTCAAAACAAGGTCTCCCAAACAAGAATGACGCCTCTTATGAATGACGTGGAGGTATTTCTTAATTCTTTATCCCAACATAATAAATTTACCTTATCGGTATCAACCCTCCAAACATATTATGAATTTATGTCATTCCCTTCTTTTTCCTATTTCTGGGAAAATTTGGGCAGAGTTTCCTCTGTACTTCTTACTATCCCAGAACCTGCACGCAGGAAATACCAACAATGCCTCACAGGACCAACATATATACGCATATATCATATCGTATCATAGCCACACAGGGCTCCCAATTTCCAGAAAAGAGTGAAGGTGTCGGGATTTACCTCATATATCGCACCTCGAGACGTACCTGATCCTTTAACGATCCGTCCTGTTATACCTTCCTATCTACCTTATCTTTCATTCTTCAACCTTACATTTCAATCATATTTCAATATTCTTACCTTATCCAACCTGCCCCTTTCGCACTGTTACTTACCTATGTACTCTGTTGTTTCCAATGTCGTCAGTCGCTTCCTTCTGTCGATGTCGTTCTTCAGCTGAAATCAAAGGTTAATACAAGGAATTTCATTTCCTATGGCTGGGCTCTATCGCACGATCTGAGATATGAAAGAAAGGTAACATCCTAAATGTCATGTAGCTTCCTGTTTATAGATGTGGTGCACAACACACCGATAAACAAGACTCTACTAGACACGGTCTGTAGACACTCCGAGGACGAACTGCTCTGATACCACTTTTGTCACGACCCAACCCCGTAGGCCATGACTAGTGCCCGAGCTGGACACTCACATACACCTGTTAACTATAATCATCTACAGCTAGCATCACAAAGAACTTATATATATATAAAGGCCAAACGTTACTTTAAAGTTGTCGCATATATGCATGTCATAGCCACCTGTCTCCTGAGGAGTTACAACTTTCAACAGATTATATCGCACATAAGCCAGCAAGGCTGTCACATATAGGGGAACATCCCCGACATATATATACGCAAGCCGACAAGGCTGCCACTACGAATGGGTACACCCCAAACATAAGTCATGTCTACACAACAAAACGACAACTATATACAGACCCACACGTATGTCTACAGACCTCTAATAGTAACGACAATATCATACGATGGGACAGGGCCCCGCCGTACCCTGAACAAACACATATATATATATATATATATATATACAACAAAAGGGATCTATACCACAAAGCTAGGCTCCGGAACAAAGGAGCACTCCAAAATAGCTGAATAGATATCCTAGGCTGGCGGATCTCCGAAACGGACGTCTGTACCTGCGGGCATGAAACGCAGCCCCCCGAAGAAAGGGGGTCAGTACGGAATATGTACTGAGCATGTAGAGCATGAAATATAGTAAATAGGATCATATCTGAAATGAGGAGTGTAGGACCCAGTGCAACAACCAGAAACCATAAGACTTACCTTTGAACATAAATCATATGTGTCAACATCATACCCAAACCATTATAGGATTCAATAATCATAACTAGATAATCATACTGTATATAAGCATATATAACGTGTCCCGGCCCTCTAGTGAGGGACTCGGTGAATAAATGATTATATGTCATCCTGGCCGCCATCCCCATATCATCATATCATCATTTACATATATATATATATATATATATATATATATATATATATATATATATATATATATATATATATATAACGTGTCCCGGCCCTCTAGTGGGGGACTCGGTGAATAATACAGTGGATCTGCGCACAAAAACATGTCCTGGCCCGGGACTCAGTGAAGGATATAACGGTAAGCACGAGCAGAGTGATAAGCAACCATATACATACAAATCACCTTTTGAGACACAATAGATAAGTAAAATAATCAACTCTCAAGTATCAGGATAACAATCATATTTAGTTCCTTTTTAAATGATCTTACGAACTATAACAAGGAACGTTTCAGGGATCACATACGTGTATCAAATTAACATGAGATAGCTTATGAAAGTCAAGTACACCTCTACTTATGGAATTATTTAAGAGTAGGAACTTCTATATATCGTGGATTAGTCAATCATATAATAGACTCGAGACAATAGCTTGACTATCCTAAAAGTTTTAACATCAAGAAACGAATAAAAATCACAAGTCATACTTGAAACTAGAGAGTAGAATTACCCCAAGGCTCATATCATACCTTACTTACATCTAGGACATGCCAAAAGAAAGAAGGGATAGGCTTTACATACCTTTCAGCGACTAATTGTGAATCCTTTTCGCCTTGTCGCTCTTTTAACCTATTTATATAAAAGTAACGTTATCGTCAGGAACTATATTTTCTAGCTTGTAAATTCGTAGCCCATTTATTATAGAACTTATCCTTTAGCTTATACATTCTTGTTGAAGGTTTTCTATTAGCTACAGACTTAACGAAAATCGGGCAGCACTTCCCCTATATATTCGCCTAACCCGAATTTCTAATTGTTCTCCTGTCAACACAGAAATACCAACAACAACAATATACAGATAAAATTCTTACAATTCAGCCCATAACAATTCCAACAACCCAACAACTTCTCTAAATTCATTTCAGCCCACAATTTCTTATAACATCGATTTCATGCACTTTCTTAATTCCAATTTCGTCCAATACAATTTTAATCCTTCCATTACAACACCATTAACATAATTACACCACAAGACAAGAAAATCTTACCTTAATGTTGTCGGAGGAATTTCTACTCTTAATTGCTCCAATTTCGCAATTTCTTCTTCCCCGATTCAATATCCAACGTTGCTATCACCACCACGAACTTGCAAATTATCTTGGAACTCAATCAACACAAGAAAAATATATATATTTTTTCCCATTTATGGCTGGCCGTGAGCAGCCATGGATGTGCTCTTGATTTTCTTCTTTCTTCCCTT
Source organism: Lycium barbarum (assembly GCF_019175385.1). Classification (NCBI taxonomy): domain Eukaryota; kingdom Viridiplantae; phylum Streptophyta; class Magnoliopsida; order Solanales; family Solanaceae; genus Lycium; species Lycium barbarum. The sequence goes on from NC_083338.1 coordinate 41,054,906, forward strand.
TTTTTTTTTTTTGATTGCAAAAGAATGAACTTTTGTGTTGAAAATCAATTTTGTTCATGAATGCTTTCTTTTGCTTTGACACGTTAGTGTCTTAGATGCTTCCCACTTGCTGACCACGTGGCAGCCCACTTGGTGCCACGTGGCAGCCCACTTGGTGCCACGTGGCAGCCCTATTATTATTTTTTTTATTTTTTTTCTCGGGTGGGGCCCACAAGACTTAATTAAATTAATTAATAATCCTTACTTACTAATCTAATCGCAATTAATTAATCCCCAATCCCTACTTAATAATTTAATCATAATTAATTATTTTCTAATCTCCAATAATATTTTTACACTAAATGAAATTTATAAACAATTTATGTTCTAACTTAAAATTGAAATTTAACTATTTCTATCTCGTTTCCGAAAATGACTACGCCTTTAACTTGAGTCGGTTTGCTTGCGAATAACTCGACGTATAAATATACGGGGTATAATAGTCAAGCTACTACACAGCCGCAGGGAACTACTACAGCTACACAGGGTCAGATTCAGCTAGCTAGGACCGCTCAACAGGGTGCTCGTGGACAGGGTCGACAGGGTGCACAGGTTGCTCAAGGAGGGGGTGGACCGCCGATATTCTTTGCTATGACCAGACAGGATGTCGAGGCATCTAATGCAGCAGTCACAGGTATTATTACTATTTGTTCTCATGGTGCATATGCTCTTATTGATCCTGGTTCTACGTATTCGTATGTATCTCCTTCTTTTGCTATATTCTTAGAACGGGGAGTTGAGTCTATTAATGTGCTGTATGTGGTAGAAACCCCAGTGGGGGGGGGGGGGGGTATATTAGTGGATAGAGTTTATAGAGATTGTGTGATATCTGTTCAGGGCAGGGACACCGTAGTTGATCTATGTGTGTTACCGATGTCCGCTTTCGATGTGATTATGGGCATGGATTGGTTGGCATCATGTTATGCATCGGTTGATTGCTATGCTAAGCTTATACGTTTTAATTTTCCTGGAGAAACTTTAGTGTGAAAAGGCATGACTCCTGTGACTCAAGGAAAAATAATATCTAATGTAAAGGCACGCCGAATGATTAATCATGGGTGTTTGGGTTTTATTGCAACCGTTCATGATACTCGAGCGGAGAATGTTACTATTGATAGTGTTCCTGTTTTTCGCGAATTTGCAGATGTTTTTCCTGAAGATTTTACTCAGCCTACTCCCGATGAGAGAAATCGAGTTCAGCATTGATTTAGTTCCAGGGACTCAACCTATCTCTATTCCTCCATATCGTATGGCTCCAGCCGAGTTGAGAGAACTGAAGGTTCAACTCCAAGAGCTACTTGATAAGGGGTTCATTAGGCCTAGTGTATCACCTTGGGGTTCACCTGTGTTATTTGTGAAGAATAAAGATGGCACGATGAGAATGTGCATTGACTACAGGCAACTGAACAAGGCGACTATCAAGAATAAGTATCCATTGCCTCGTATTGATGATTTGTTTGATCAACTGCAGGGTGCCACTCATTTTTCCAAAATCGACTTGAGATCAGGTTATCATCAGTTGAGAATCAAGACTGAGGACATCTCCAAGACAGCTTTTTGGACAAGATTTGGGCACTTCGAATTTTTGGTGATGTCATTCGGGCTGACTAATGCCCCCGTAGCATTTATGGACCTCATGAACAGGGTATTCAAGCCATACTTAGACCATTTTGTGATTGTGTTCATTAATGATATTTTGGTCTACTCTCGGAATGAGGCTGACCATGGACAACACTTGAGAATTGTGCTACAGACACTTACGGAACGAAAGCTTTATGCCAAGTTCTCAAAATGTGAGTTCTGGTTGAGCACAGTTTCCTTTATAGGACACGTCGTGTCCCAAGATGGTAGCTTATGCGTCTCGACAACTAAAGAAACATGATAAGAATTATCCAACTCATGACTTAGAATTGGCCGCAATTGTATTTGCACTCAAGATCTGGCGTCACTATCTTTATGGTGAGCCGTGTGAAATCTATACTAATCACAAAAGTTTGCAATACATATTCAAGCAAAGAGATCTAAATTTGAGACAGCGACGGTGGTTAGAGTTACTTAAAGGTTATGATCTTACTATTTTGTATCATCCTGGTAAGGCGAATGTGGTGGCAGACGGCTTGAGTAGAAAGTCTATGGGCAGCTTGGCCCGATTTACTGCTGAAGAACGACCTATGGCTAAGGATATTCAGGCATTAGCCAACCGCGGAGTTCGGATTGATCATACAGTACAGGGAAGGTTACTTGCAGTTATGGTGGCACAATCGTCCTTAGTGGGGCAGGTCAAGGCTTGCCAATATGAAGATCCCCGTCTTGCTAGACTGCGCGATTGAGTGCAAAATGGGGGCGTTAAGTCATTCTCTATTGATGGCGAAGGCGTGTTACGTAGTCATGGTAGACTGTGTATTCCTATGGTGGGTAATGTGAAGCAACTAATTCTTGAAGAGGCTCATAGCTCGCGATACTCCATCCACCCAGGTGCTACGAAGATGTACCAAGACTTGCGTGGATTATATTGGTGGAAAGGTATGAAGGCTGATATTTGGAAACATGTGACAAGTTGCTTAAATTGTCAGCAGGTCAAATATGAACATCAAAAACCCGGCGGAGTAATGCAAAACTTGATTATCCCAGAGTGGAAGTGGGAAAGGATTACGATGGATTTCGTAGTTGGTGCCGAGTACTTTCAAGAAACATGACTCAGTCTGGGTGATTGTGGATAGACTCACCAAATCCGCTCATTTTATACCAGTTCGGGTTACTCATACCGCAGAGCAGTTAGTAAATATTTACCTCCATGAGATAGTACGACTTCATGGTGTGCCTATTTCTATAATATCTGATTGAGGTGCACAATTTACTGCTGAGTTTTGGAAGTCTTTTCAGAAGTCGTTGGGTTCACAGGTCGAGTTGAGTACAGCTTTTCATCCACAAAGTGATGGACAGTCTGAGCGAGTTATTCAGATTTTAGAGGACATGCTTAGGGCTTGCGCGATTGATTTTGGTGGTCATTGGGACGATCAGTTGCCTTTGGCAGAGTTTGCTTATAATAACAGCTACCAATCGAGTATACAGATGGCGCCGTTTGAGGCTCTATATGGTCGCAGGTGTCGTTCACCAGTTGGATGGTTCGAACCGGGCGAAACACAACTATTAGGTCCAAATCTGGTTCAGCAAGCCTTGGAAAAAGTTGCATTGATACGAGAATGGCTTCGGACAGCACAAAGCAGACAAAAGTCCTATGCATATAAGAAAGTACGTGATATGGAGTTCACGAAGGGGAAAAAGTCTTTCTAAAAGTATCCCCTATGAAAGGAGTTATGAAATTCGGTCGGAAAGGTAAGTTAAGTCCTAGGTACATTGGTCCTTATGAGATTTTGGATCGAATTAGGTTGGTGGCATATAAACTTGCTTTACCTCCGAGATTGTCTGCTGTTCATCCTGTATTTCACGTGTCTATGCTAAGACGATATGTTGGTGATGATAGCCATAAGATTCAACCAGATGATGTGGAGCTCGATGAAAATTTGACTTATGAGGAGGGTCCAATATCTATTCTTGATAGGCAAGTGCAACAATTGAGGTCGAAGAAGGTAGCTTCAGTCAAAGTGTTATGGCGTAATCACCAAACCGAGGAGGCTACTTGGGAGTCTGAGGCGAATATGCGAGATAAATATCCTCATTTATTTGACGCGATAGGTATGAATTAGACTCGTTCAAGGACTACCGTCATTTTAAGTGGTGGGGAATGTAATAACCCATCTTAAATTAGGGGTTATTTTGGTATTTAATCAAAATAGAAAAAAATAGAAGAATTAAGTGGTATTAAATAAAAGAAAAGGAGAATAAGAGTGTGAAAAAAAAAGGAATTAAAGGGAGATAAATGGGCCAAGCCTAATGAAAAGAAATACATAGATAATAAAAAGGGAGATGGCAGCGTGAGAAATCAGAAAGCTGAAGCATCACAAAGAAAGAAAAGAAACTAGCAACAGAGGAAAAGAAAAACCTGTATGAAAAAGGAAAAGAAAGGGGGGAAAAGAAAGGAAAAGAGGGGATAAAAATCAGAACTTTCATCCCAAATCATTAAGGTAATGACTCTAATCATTTATTTAAGTTTATTACATAATTATGGGTGAATCTTTATGGTGAAAACATGGGGATATTTTGAGGAATTGAGAAAGTTTAGCTCTAGGGTTCTTCAACCAAAATAATTGATTTGAAAGGGCAAATAGCGACGGATTTTAGACTTCTATATATCGTTGGAATCCTCTCGTTAAGGCCTTTCCGAAAACATAAGTCTTGTCGGGTTTTGAACACATTGACCAGAGGGCGTTTTCGTCCTTTAAAATTTGACTTTAACCGTTTAAGCCTCTAAAAATATAGAAGTGGTTTACCCTAAGGGTTTTGACCATTCTAAATCCGTTTTTGTGTAGTTTGAGGCAATCCGGAGACTCAAGAATGCAGTTTTGATTTATTGGGAAGTGTGCTTGAATTGTGAATTTGAGGTAAGTGAGACTTTAAGCTTTGGGTACTTGCTTTTCAAAACCCGTTTTAAAAATATGTTTTGTCTGCCTGGTCCATGTGTTGGGGCGAGCGTGTGCTTGGCTAAATCGGTTGTCTTTAAGGCCAACCGCATATACTTTATTTTCAAATAATCTAAAACACTCTTTATAAATTATTTTGTGATGTGATATAGCTGTGAGCCATGATATTGGGGCATTGTGTATGCTTCCCTTAGCATTGTGTATGCTTCTTGATTATATTGGGGCATTGTGTATGCTTCCCTTAGCATTGTGTATGCTTCTTGATTATATTGGGGCATTGTGTATGCTTTCCTTAGCATGGTGTATGCTTCTTGATGATATTGGGGCTTTGCGTATGCTTCCCTTAGCATTGTGTATGCTTCCTGACATATTTGGTACATTGTGTATGTTGCCGTGGATTCATAGTGTTGACTAATTATTTAACTGCCACTTATGACGGTTCGTAGTGTAAATTGTGTTGAGATATATAATATATTTGATAAACAGTGGTTTGAACCTTGGTTGCTATTATATAATGATATATTCATGTGCATAATATTTTTTGTGATTGTTGTGTGTTTGTATTTTCTAACACTTGTTGCAGGGGTATTTGAAGTGGCGGGTCGAGGATCTTACTGGGTTATATTTATGTATAACTCACTCCTTACCTGCATGTCCATGCATATCCTGTCGTTGAGAATGAGGCTGGTAATTGAAGACTTCGTGAGTGGATTTTGTTGCTGAGGTGAGCCACCGCATTGTTCGTGGAGGCAGCCATTTCAGCTTTATCTAGTTTATTTCCAGTTATTTCTTTTATTTTGGGTTTATATGCCCGATACTCAAACTCATGTAACTCTGTTAGATGCTCCATGGTCTTAGCGTGGGATGTGGGCTAGAGATTTTTTTTTTATCGTAGCGTTGATTGGTTTTCATAAATCGATTATGGATTTGGTGGGCGACTATTTCACATTTTTATCATTAATAACGTTGTTGCACTTGGACTTATTTTCTTTTAGTGCTTTCGTAAATGGTCAAGATATGAAAATGTGGTTCGCCTGGCCGGTGGTGTGTGCTGGGTGCCAATCACGTCTAGGGGTATTTTGGGACGTGACAGGAATATTCCTTTATATTGGAATCCCTTTGACTATTTCCGGTGAAAAACCCGACCGGAAGCGATTTTCAAAACGATTTATGAGTGTAGTTGCTTGAAGTGATGTTTCAATCTCGGTGTAGAAAGATTGACTCTCGTACACAGTTTTTGATCTGTTTCCCAGGAAGAGTTCCACGTTTGCTCTGTATGTCTTAAGTTTGGCTCTCTAGCTCCTATCTCGGTAGCTTTTAGCCATCTCTAAATGCTGAGTCTTGCATGTTAGTGATTTGAAATTTTTATTTTTATTGTAAATGTCATACTTGTGTGGCACTCTTGCCCATTGTTCTGGGGGTTAACTTTGTCAGTTTTCATCATTTGTCCGGCTCTTGGCGGACGCTCATCCGTCTTCTCTTCTTTTCCTGTAACTGTGTGCTTTTGTGCGCATATATATTTTTAAAAAATAATAATTTTTACTACTTTAGATAATAATCACGATACTTCAGTTGGCTCTTTCCTTGTCATTTTCAGATGTTTTCATTCTTCAATGTTAACTTCCGTTGGAATCTAGGTCAGGCTATACCGCATTCTTACGAAACCTTCACACCCCAGTCCGGTTTTTGTTTTTTCAAGCAGGATGCTGTTAATGAAGATCATGTTTCCAAGTGCCGGGTCATTTTTATTTCTTATGACATCCGCTACCCCTGAAAAATTGGGATCACATCATTTTCATATACTGTGGTTACTATCGCAAATGTGGTGTCGACTACATCGTTACCCTTAGAATTATGTCACCTAATTCAGGCGAGAACTGTGCTTACCAAATTTAAGACGTCTAATAAGTCAATGTATCAAGGAAAGCCATGCGTCGTCTAGGCTGGGGTCTCAATACCTTAATACAATACTGTTTAGTGGAGATTAGACTTCGGTAAGCCATGATTATATCTTTCAGTAGCCTTAAAAATTTTATTCTTCTAAAAAAAAAATGTGCTCTGCAAAACGTACAAACTCGTCAGTGTGAAACAACTTTACTTAAGGAGAGTTTTGTTACCCTTTTTTGTATGCTTTTCTTCGCCATTTTTCTTGAGATTTCTTCTTCATTTTTGTTTTGTCGTTGTTGTAGTTGTTGTCCCTGTTTCAAGCATCTTTAGCAAACAAGTTAGTGTAAAACATCCATGCATGTTTGTTCCTGAAGAGAAAAATTTGTCAGCTCCCTATGTGGTCGACCGCTCTTCCTGCATATGGACTTCTTCTGTTAACATTTCGACAGGAAATAATTCTCAATGTTTTGGAAAATCTTTTATTTTTCGCAAAGAGGGGATTTTTGGGCGATGATTTTGAAAACATATATATATATATATATATATATATATATATATATATTTGTAAGTGATACATCAGTTAATTTTAAAAATGGTATATTTTATACACAGCCTTTTAATGTCATGACATTGGTTACTTCGAACAAGATCTTCTACCATTTCTTCTTCGTCTTGATCTTGACTCTTACTTAAAATTTTCGAATCCCTTTTGAAAATTTTTCCCCAATTTATACATGAGTTTGTACTAACTCAAATTTTACTACGTCGGAGGAATTTTTGAGACACTCTAAAAAATTCTACCCCAGTGTAAGAGTGTCCTTGTTGATTCTGGATTTTACAGCGTTAAAGGAATTTTTGAGATCCTTCTCAAAAATTCTGCCCCAGTATGGAAGTTCTAATCAGTTTGTCCCTTTGAACTGATATATGGAAAGAATTTTTGAGGTCCTCTCAAAAATTCTGCCCTAGTTTCCATGTGGTGTTACCTTTATCTTTCTCTTGTTAAAGAATTTTTGAGGTTTCGTAGGGTTTATTCGGAATTTTATTTGGGATGACCGAACTCGGGAGAGTGCCTACATATCCCGTTTCAGGAATCAGGTCGAAACGTAGTTTGGGGTAAATGTATTGGAAATTTTGGTGAGACCGAACTCATAAGAGCGCCTACGTATCCCAAGGGGGAATCAGGTTATAACATAGTTCAAAATACATGATTTTGGAATTTTGGGTTAAAACGACTGAGCTTGGAAAAGCGCCTACGTATCTCCTTATAAGTATACGGAATCAAGTCCTCGTGTAGTTCGTACATAATTTTGGATTTGTTTTTTCTAAAATGCAAAATTACAAGTAAAGGAAATGCAATTAAAACCAACATGAAACTACAAAAAGCTTCGAATCTTTGTATCCATCTCCTTTCTCAAACATAGTATTTGCTGATGGCGTCTGAATTTATTGCCCTTTGCCACTCTGGGCCATCCATTTCAGTGAGAACAATGACTCTTCCTGATAACACCTTTCGCACCATATAAGGCCCTTTCCAGTTTGGCCCGAACTACCCTTTGTATTCTTCATGATTTGGAAATATCCGCTTGAGCACCAATTGCCCTACTTGGAAAAGTCTAGTCCTCACATGTTTGTTAAAGGTTCACACCATTCTTTGTTGGTACAACTGACCATGGCAAACAGCGATCATCCTCTTTTTATCTATCAAAGCTAGTTGCTCATGCCTTTTACGGATCCATTCCGCATCATCCAATTCCGCTTCTTGTATGATTCGAAGAGAAGGGATTTGTACTTCGGCTGGTATCACTGCCTCAGTGCCATAGACCAGCAAATATGGAGTGGCTCTGGTTGAAGTTCTGGCGGTTGTGCGATATCCCAATAATGCATATGGCAATTTTTCATGCCAACCTTTGTAGTTATCAATCATCTTTTTGAGGATCTTCTTGATGTTTTTGTTGGTGGCTTCCACAGCTCCATTAATTTGTGGCCGGTATGCGATCGAATTTCAGTGAGTGATTCGAAATTGCGCACATATTTCTTTCATCAAGTGGTTGTTCAAATTAGCCCCATTGTCTGTTATGATCGATTCTGGGATGCCGAATTCATATGATGTTGTTGCGCACAAAATCTGCTACTATACTCTCTTTGTTACTGATGCATAAGATGCCTCTTCCACCCACTTGGTGAAGTAGTCTATGGAGACCAAAATAAAAAGGTGCTTGTTTAACGCAGCTGGCTCAATTGGTCCTATGAAATCCATGCCTCAAGCAGCGAATAGCCAAGGTGGCGTCATAGTATTCAGTTATGTTAGAGGGACCTTTATCAAGTCTCCATGAATTTGACACTTGTGGCATTTATGGACGAATTTGCTACAATCGTTCTCCATGATCATCCAATAATAACCTGTCCTTAAAATCTTCTTTGCTAGTACGAACCTATTTATGTGAGGCTCGCAGATTCCTGCATGTACTTCTTCAATCAACTTTGTGGCTTCGATAGAGTCAACATATCTAAGCAAACCTAAATCTAGGGTCCTTGAACATTCTTATTGAGGAAGAAACCATTTATCAACGTCCTAATAGTCTTCTTCTGATTGATGGTGATTCCTTCAGGATATTCTCCTTTCTCCAAGTACATTTTAATGTTGATGTACCAAGGTTTTCCATCAATCTCTGCTTTTACAAAAACACAATGAGCTGGTTAATCTCTGATTTCGACTCTGACAGGATCAATGTATTTACTATCAGGATGTTGAATCATTGATGCTATTGTGGCCAACGCATCGGCAAACTCATTCTGGGTTCTTGGTATATGTTTGAACTTTACTTCTTGGGACCGATCTTCCAGTCTTTGTACAAGTCCAACATATGGTATAATCTTCTCGTTTTTGGTGGCCCATTCTCCTCGAACCTGATGAATTAACAAATCCGAGTCGCCAACTGCCTGAAGGTTTCATACATCCATGTTAAGGGCTAAACGAAGGCCTATGATGAAAGCTTCATATTCAGCCATGTTGTTGGTGCAGCTGAAGTTCAACTTGGCAGCCATTGGATAATATTGGCCTGAGTCTGGAACCAAAACGACTCTGATTCCTGACCCTTTAAAGTTGACCGCTCTATCAAAGTATACTTTCCAGCCTAATTCATCTTCATTTTCTTCACCCTCAATTGTCATCACATCTTTATTCGGGAAGTAAGTTTATAAAGGTACGGGGTTGTCATCCACCGGGCTTCCTGCCAATAAATCTGCTAATGCTGGCCTCTTAATTGCTTTTTGTGCGACGTATTGGATGTCAAACTCACTCAATAGCATTTTCCATTTTGCCAACTTCTCTATCGGCACAGGTTGGCGAACGATGTACCATAGGAAGTCCTAAATGAGTCATGTATGCAGCCATATAATGTCTTATGTTCTGAGACACCCAGGTTAGAGCGCAACACGTCTTTTCCACTAAGGAATATCTGGAGGCACCGGGTGTGAAATTCTTATTGATGTAATAGATGGCTCTCTCTTTCTTTCCTACTTCACCATTTTGCACAACATGCACGTAAAAGCATTTTCTGATACTGACATATATAGCAGTAAAGGGCTTCTTGGTCTTGGCGGGACCAAAACGGGTGGATTTGAAAAGTATCTTTGAATTGTTTCGAAAGCTTTCTGATAATCCTCTGTCTATTTAGTTGGAGCATCTTTCTTGGGGAGCTTGAGAATTTGTTCTATAATTACTGTTGACTGGGCAATAAAGCGCCCAATGTAATTCAACCTTCCTAGGAAACTCATGACGTCTTTCTTTGTTGTTGGTGGTGGGAGTTCTTGAATTGCTTTGATCTTTGTGGGATCCAACTCAATACCACGACGACTGATTATAAATCCTAGCAATTTTCCGACAGGCACTCCAAATGCGCATTTAGCAGGATTCAACTTCAAATCGTATTTGTAGAGTCTTTCAAAGAATTTTCTCAAATGCTCAAGATAGTCATCACCCACTTGTGACTTGATGACGATGTCGTCCATATACACCTCGATCTCTTTATGCATCATATCATGAAAAATAGAGGTCATCGCCCTCATTTAAGTAGCACCGGCATTCTTGAGCACAAAAGGCATTACCCGATAGTGATATACTCCCCATGGTGTGATGAATGCCATTTTATGAGTATCTTCTTCATCCATCAGTATCTGATGATAACCCGCGTAACAGTTCACAAAAGACTGCACCTCATGTTTGGTGCAATTGTCAATAAGTATGTGAATGTTAGGGAGTGGGAAATTATCCTCTGGACTAGCACGGTTAAGATCACGATAGTCCACACAGATCCTCATTTTCCCATCCTTCTTTGATACCGGGACTATGTTTGCTAACCATGTTGGGTAGGGTGTCACTTCCACAACTCCCGATTGAATCTGTTTCTCGACTTCTTCTTTGATTCTAATGCTTACATCAGGCTTAGGCTGTCTGATTTTCTGCTTACCGGGCGAATCCCTCTCGAATTGGCAACCTATGAGTGACAATGTCTGTACTCAAACCTGACATATCGCCGTATGACCCAGAAAAAACATCTTCATACTCTTTCAGCAGACTTCGATACATTTCTATCTTAGGTTCTGTCAAATGTACACTTGTCCTGGTTTCTCGAACCATGTCCTCACTTTCTAGATTAACTGCCTCCGTTTCATCTAGGTTTGATGTTGGTCTATTTTTATATTCCTCTTCAATGTCTATCAACCCTTCTGGTGCAGTTATGTTACACCCCGTAGTTTCGTATGTCGAGATTCGAGCTACCTTTCAGGAGATGTGTGGGCTTATATGTGTTTAACTTACGGTTATAAGGATTTAAGTTTATATAGTAAGCCACGAAAGGATTGGCGGGCAAGTGAATCAAGGAAATTAAGTTTGTCGGACTTTGGAGAAAATATGAGGAGCAATTTTGGTCCAACTTGGGGGACGAATATCTCTTAGCATATGAAGTGTTTTAAGGTGAAACAAAAGCCCAAAATGATGTTCGTCGAGTCTAGTTTCCAACGCAAAAAACCGCTCGTCGATAGGACATCAAAGTAGAGAATTATGGAATTTGACCCTTATAAAAAGGGTAAGAACCCCCTTTTTTCACCAGATCTGCCCAGAAAATTCCAGAAAATTGAAGAGAGAGAGAGAGGAGATTACAAAGTAAGCAATTTTCAAGCAAACGGAGTATTAATCGAAGCTCGGATAAACGCATGGATGTGATTCTAGTATGGTTTTGCGGTGGATTCAAGGTAGATATTAAAGATATCTCTGTTTTAACAAGAATAAGGTATGAATATCCTATTATTAATGTTAATTTTGGTTTATTTAAGGAGATAAAGTCGTTAAATAATTGTATAGCGAGTTGGTTGGTTGTGGAAATTGGGAAAACATCGTGTGGGATGTTTTATGGTACATATTGGTGTTGGAAGTGATGTGATTGTCGTTGTTTTTGTTGTTGTTTTTGTTGGTTGCTGAACTATAATTTCGGGCTAGGCATATAAACAGGGGAGAAGCTGCCGAAATTTCAGCAGATTCTAGAAAGAATTAAATTGAAGGCTTAAGATGAGCGTATGATATTGAGCCTAATAATAGTATGAACGATTTTATATGTAGATTTCAAGACAGGAGGTAGGTTGGAAAGTCGAGAAGTGAGCTTCCAGGTGTGTTAAGGCTAAACCTTTCTTTCTAAAGGCATCATTCCTTGTTGTAAATCTATGTACAATTGTTACACCTCGAAAAAATTTTCCGTTGGTACGTAAGTGAATGAACTAGTGATAAGTATAAGTGCATGATGTCCATGAGCAAGAAACGACGTTTGATTACCTTAGGCGAGATTTCGAAGGTATCCGATGTGAGAGGACAAAGTTGGCTAAGTTAAGATGAGATATAAGGTGAGCAATGCATGTGCATGGACATGGGTGATTAAAATGAGAAGTCTAAGAAATATGGGAAGTTGCAGAATTGCAACTGCCCAGTGGTCGTAAAGTGCTAGGACGGACGGTAAACTAGCAGGTCGTAAACTGCCATGCAAGGCTTCAACTTTCTGCCAGTCGAGAAATGGTAAAATACGACCTAGAGGACGGACCATAAAGTGATTTACGGCCCGTAAACCATGGTCGTAAATCACCATGCAAGCAGCCAAAGCTTCTGGTTCTGGGAATTGTTAAAGACGATCGCGAGGGATGGTCTGTAAACTGCAAAACGGGCCGTAAATCATGATGGACGACCATTGTTCACCTCAACACAGATTTTGCAATTCATTAAATAAGGGAACCAACACTTGTTTTATTTCATTACAACATTACACCACTTCTCCCTAAAACTTCTCTCTACATTTATTACACAAGTTTTCAAGGATATTTGAGGATCAACAACCTTAAATAAGTGAATCAAGAGTAAGGGAATCACCAAAGATCATCCAAATCAAGAAATCCAAAATGGAGAAAAACTAGTGTTTTGCTCAAAGTGGAGTATTATTAACCAAAGCTTGTTCCTACAACTTCTAAGGTAAGATTCATGATTTTTACATGATGTTTAAGGTATTGAAGAGTCGAAATACATGGATTGTAGAAAATATGGTCAAGTAGTTCATGAATGATGAATAGTGACATTTTGAGGAATAGTTTGAATTGAATCATGGATGTTGTCGTGTTGTGATATGAATGTATTATAAATGGTACTAAGATCATGAACTAGACACTTTAGACGAATGGACAAAGTTGGATGTTATGACCATAAATATGGGTGAATTAGAGGCAAATTAAGGAATCTAGATAATGTGGATAATGTGAATGACTAATGGCCATTGCTATGATATTAATGAAGGTATAGACACTAGCATTGGAAGGAAGCGTGCAAGTGTAGAATAGTCCGACGAAAAGGTATGTAAGGCTAACCCTTCTTTCATAAGGCACGGTTCCTTGGCCAAACTCTTAAATCCTCTATATGAGTATGTTGTATTCAAATGATTGACACTCCGAGCTCATAAGCTCACGATCCTCGATATGTACTACGATCGTACTACGCACCCCATATGACGAGTAAGCAAAAGATATAGATGTAGCAAAAATGTCGATGATAATAATAATGATGCTAAAGGTGCCTACGGGCTATTATACTTATATGTGCCTATGAAGGGCTATAATTACACCCCGAGCTTATAACGCCGGGTAGGATATATGTACATGAATATGCATAAAGTATGTATACGATTACGAAACGCGCGCACACCTCTGCAGATGGTACGGATAACCTGAAGCCTTTGTAGGGCCAGGTATGAGTGACCTTGAGTCGTGGTTGGCCAAGTATGTATGAAACACCGATCCTATGAGCACTACTATGAAATACACATGAGCAATGGAAATTTCCTATGAAAGGCAGGTAAGTGCCATGATGATGATGTAATTGTGTTCCCCCCCCCCCCCTATGCCACTTCATATATTGTCTATGTTGCTTCTACATTGATGTTGATCATGCTTTACATACTCAGTACATTCTTCGTACTGACATCCTTTTGTTTGTGGACGCTGCGTCATGAGCGCAGGTGCGCAGAGAGACAGACTTGATCCATAGCTGCTTATTCAGAGATTGCATAACAGAGCTCCATTTCTTTCAGAGCCGTGGCTTTTGGGTACTTATTCTTTTGTGTACATAATTATGGGCATAGCGGGGTCCTGTCCCGCTCATGTGATATGGTATACTCTTAGAGGCTCGTAGTCACGTGTATATGGTTAGATATGTCCGGCCTTGTCGGCCTATATTTTGTATGTCCTTTTGTTGGCTTCGTCGGCCCATGTACATTGTTGTGGCACAGACTCCTATGATGATTAAAGATGTTGTCGTCCAATGGGACTAGTATGATTTATGCTTAGAGATGTATGATTAATGATGTGGCTCACCTAGATGCAAGCATAAGTGTTAGCTAAGGGGTGCTCGGGTGGGCTAGCACTGAGTGCTCGTCGCGGCCCCCTTGTCAGGTCGTGACAAAAAGTGGTATCAGAGCGGTTCAGTCCTAGGGTGTTTCTACGAGCCGTGTCTAGTAGAGTCTTGATTATGGGTGTGTTGCGCGCCACACTTCTAAACAAGAAGCTGCGGACATTTTAGGAATAAATGACCTTCTTTCTTCATAAGAATCATGCGATAGAGCTATGATGTAAGAAATTCTTGTTCCTTAATCGTGTATTGTGTATTTCAGAGATGCCTAAAAAGGGAAAGACTACGGCAGCCCAAAAGGGAAAGACGGTGGCAGAGATGCGGGCTAAGAAAGCACCGCCACCGGTGGTAGAGGAAAGTGAGTCCCAGAGTGCGGCTCGATCTCAGTCCTCCCAGACAGTGCCTATTTCTGAGGAGCGTGAGGGAGCCTCAGCCCAGCTCCTCCACCAAATGCTTCGGGCCAGGATGTGAAAGAGGCGATTAATTTGTTGACTCAGTTGGTTGCGGCCCAGGCTCAGAGGCAAAGTTCAGGGCATAGTGATAGGGCTGTTAGCGCAAGGGCCCGTGACTTTATTACTTTGAACCCTCCGGAATTCTTTGGGTCAAAGCCGGAGGAGGATCCTCAAGATTTCATCGATGGTATGCTAAGGACCCTCCAATTGATACATGCTTCAGACACCGAGTCGGTAGAGCTAGCGTCATATAGATTGAGAGATGTCTCGATCTAGTGGTATACAGTATGGATGGCTTCACGGGGAGCCAATGCACCTCCCCCGGTATGGCAAGAGTTTGTTGATGCTTTTCTCCGTCATTACATGCCTCCAGAAGTTCGGCGAGCAAGGGCCGATAAATTCTTGAACTTGAGGCAAGGAAGCATGAGTGCCCTAGAGTATAGCCTCCGTTTTAACTCCTTGGCTAGGTATGCTTCGGCCATGGTAGCAGATATGGGCGACAGGGTACACCGATTCGTAAAGGGCCTAAGGCCCAATCTGATGGATAAATGCTTGACTGCATCCCTTCAGGACGGTATGGACATTGCACGCATTCAGGCACATGCTCAGAACTTAGAAGAAAGCCTACAGCAGCGGAGAAGTGAACGTGAGCAGGATAGGGGACATAGCAAGAGGGCCGGATCTTCGGGCCCAATGAGTTAGTCCAGAGGTGGACACAGGAAACAGTTCCCTAGACATTCGGGCTATTCTATGACCAGTGCACCTCCACGGTTTTCAGGCCAGCGCCTTGATAGATCTACTCATCCCGGGCCGAGTCAGAGTTATTCGGGGTCCCAGTTTAGAGGTGATTCAGGCTAGTCAAGGCCACCTATGCCACGATGTTCCCAGTGTGGGAAGTCGCATTGGGGTCAATGCCGATTGGGTTAAGGGATTTTCTATTCATGTGGTCGACCAGGCCATATTATGCGTGATTGCCCCTCAGTACATGGTAGAGGTAGGACCCCGCCATCAGGGTCGGTAGCCGGATCTTCGGCATCCGTACGCCCTACGGGGCCAGGTTCACATGTGCCGGTTGGCCATGGTAGAGGCAGAGGGAGAGCTCCCAGTACTAGCGGTCCTCAGCACCGTATCTATGCTTTGGCTGGACGCCAAGATCTTGAGTCTTCTCTTGACGTGGTCACAAGTATATTATCGGTATTCTCTCATGATGTATATGCTTTGATTGATCCGGGATCCACATTATCATATATTACTCCTTATATTGCGGGTCAATTTATAGCTGAGCCGGAGTCGATCAAACCTTTTGAGGTGTCTACACCCGTGGGTGAATCGGTGATAGCTAGCCGAGTATATAGAGATTGTGTAGTTATGATTTGTGACCGTCGTACCATGATTGATTTACATGAGCTAGAAATGGTAGACTTTGATGTTATTATGGGCATGGATTGGTTGGCTTCTTGTTACGCCAATATTGATTGTAGAATGAAAATGGTTCGTTTCCAATTTCCGGGAGAACCAGTGTTAGAATGGAAAGGAAATACGGCATCACCAAAAGGTAGGTTTATTTCCTATCTAAAGGCAAGGAAAATGATCACACAAGGGTGCATTTATCATCTAGCAAGATGTAGAAGCTGAGTCGCCAACTCTTCAGTCAGTTCCCGTAGTGAACGAATTTCCGGATGTGTTCCCGGAAGAGCTTCCAGGCCTTCCTCCCGAGCGGGAGATTGATTTTGCCATTGATGTGTTGTCAGGCACTAAACCTATATCTATTCCTCCTTATAGAATGGCACCCGCAGAATTGAAAGAGTTGAAGGAGCAACTGAAGGACTTACTTGATAAAGGCTTCATTAGGCCTAGTTCATCCCCATGGGGAGCGCCCGTATTGTTTGTCCGAAAGAAAGATGGCTCTTTGAGAATGTGCATCGATTACCAGCAATTGAATAAGGTGACGATTAATAATAAATATCCTCTCCCGAGGATTGATGATTTATTTGATCAATTGCAAGGTACCAAATGGTTTTCAAAGATTGATTTAAGGTCAGGGTATCACCAAGTGGGAGTTAGGGAGAAATATATCCCTAAGACATCCTTCAGAATGAGATATGGTCATTTTGAATTCCGGGTAATGTCATTTGGGCTAACGAACGCGCCGACAGCATTTATGGATTTGATGAATAATGTGTTCAGGCTCTTTCTGGATTTATTTGTGATAGTATTTATCGATGACATCTTGGTGTATTCTAGATCCGAGGCAGAACATGCGGATCATTTGTGTATTGTCCTTGGAGTTCTTCGAACTCGGGAGTTATTCGTGAAGTTTTCCAAATGCGAGTTTTGGTTTAACTCAGTGGCATTTTTAGGGCATATTGTTGCAGCTGATGGTATCCGAGTGGATAGTCAAAAGATTGAGGCCGTGAAAACTTGTCCAAGACCCACAACTCCTACAGAGGTTCGTAGCTTTCTGGGCTTAGCAGGTTATTACAGGAGATTCGTTGAAGGTTTTTCCTCTATTTCTGCACCACTCACAAAGTTGACACAGAAATCAGCTAAGTTTCAATGGACAGATGCTTGTGAACGTAGTTTCCAAGAGTTAAAGGGTCGATTGACTTCTGCCCCAGTTCTGACACTTCCAGAGGGATTGGAAGGATACGTTGTTTATTGCGATGCTTCAGGTGTTGGGCTAGGCTATGTGTTGATGCAACATGGCAAAGTGATTGCGTATGCTTCAAGGCAAAGTGATTACCCATGACATAGAATTGGCCGCGGTGGTCCATGCATTAAAGATATGGAGACATTACTTATATGGTGTCCACGTGGATATTTACACAGATCATAAGAGTCTTCAATACATCTTCAAGCAGAAAGAGTTGAATTTGCAGCAACGACGATGGCTAGAGTTGCTAAAAGACTATGATGTTGAGATCCTGTACCACCCCGGAAAGGCAAATCTTGTGGCTGATGCTCTTAGCCGTAGGACGATGGGAAGTCTAAGTGATGTACGACCAGAAAAGAAAGAGATGGCCCGTGAGCTTCAACAGTTAGCTAGCTTAGGAGTCCGAGTAGTGGACTCAAGTAGCAGCGAAGATACTATTCAGAATTCAGCAGTTTCATCTCTAGTAGCGGAAGTAAAAGAGCGACAATATGAGGATCCCATGCTAATGCAGCTCAGAGATACACTCCCTCAGAAAGAGGAGTCAGCATTTGATATTTCAGGAGACGGAGTTCTCCGATGCCGAGGCAGATTATGTGTCCCTGATGCGGCAAGTCTACGCCACCAGATTTTGAGAGAAGCTTATTGTTCTCGTTACTCCATTCACCCCGGAGCGACGAAGATGTATCATGATCTTAAGTCTATATATTGGTGGAACGGGATGAAGAAAGATATAGCGGAATTCTTAGCTCAGTGTCCTAATTGTCAACAAGTGAAAATCGAGCACCAAAAGCCGGGTGGATTATTGCAAGTTATAGAAATCCCAACGTGGAAGTGGGAAGTTATTAACATGGACTTCATTTCAGGCTTACCCCGTTCTCGACGTAAGTATGATTCCATATGGGTGATTGTAGATAGACTCACCAAGTCAGCTCATTTCTTACCGGTCAAGACAACCTATGAGGCAGAAGATTATGCGAAGCTTTATCTTAAAGAGATAGTAAAACTCCATGGCATCCTGGTATCTATTATCTCCGACAGAGGGACTCAGTTTACAGCTAAGTTTTGGAGGTCTTTCCAAGAGGGTTTAGGGACCCGAGTTAGCCTTAGCACGACATTTTATCCCCAGACCGATGGACAAGCTGAACGTACTATTTAGACTCTTGAGGATATGTTACGAGCATGTATGGTAGATTTTGGAGGAAATTGGGATGATCATTTGCCACTCATTGAATTTTCTTACAATAATAACTATCATTCCAGCATTCAAATGGCACCGTATGAAGCTCTATATGGACGAAAGTGTAGATCCCCAATTGGGTGGTTTGAAACAGGAGAGACTAAATTGATAGGGCCAGACTTGGTCCAGCAAGCTATAGAGAAAGTCAAGCTCATACAAGATCGGTTGTTAGCAGCCCAAAGTCATCAAAAGTCCTATGCGGATAATTGTCGAAGATACTTTCAGTTTGAAGTGAAAGGTTGGGTGTTCTTGAAAGTGTCGCCAATGAAGGGCGTTATGAGATTTGGCAAAAAGGGGAAACTTAGTCCCCGGTATATTGGGCCATATGAGATTGTGCGCAAAATAGGAAAAGTGGCTTATGAGTTAGATCTACCTCCTGAGTTGGAGTCAGTCCATCCAGTGTTCCACGTCTCGATGCTTCGAAAATGCATTGGAGATCCTACTAGGATCGTCCCAGTAAAGATGTGCAAGTGACAGAGAAATTGACTTATGAAGAGGTACCCATTGCCATATTAGACGGGCAAGTACGGAGGCTTAGAAACAAAGAAGTGGCCTCAGTTAAGGTTCTATGGAGAAACAGTAAACGAGAGGAGATGACATGGGAAGCAGAAGAGAGTAGGCGATCCAAATACCCACATTTATTTCAGCCCTTGGAAGAAGCCCAAGATGAGACGTCAAGATCATAAGGTATGTATATTTTCCTTTTTGCTTTTGGGTCATGTGTGGCCAAAATTTTATGTTGTTATGTTGTGGCCTTGTGTGGCATCGATATTATGGGTTGTTGTGGCAGGATGGTAGCGCCATATTATAAGGGAACCTCTGGCGAAATTTTTGTAGAATTCCCGAGCACTTTAACATTCGGGGACGAATGTTCTTAAGGGGGGAAAAATATTACACCTCGAAAAAAATTTCCGTTGGTACGTAAGTGAACGAACTAGTGATAAGTATAAGTGCATGATGTCCATGAGCAAGAAACGACGTTTGATGACCTTAGGCGAGATTTCGAAGGTATCCGATGTGAGAGGAGAAAGTTGGCTAAGTTAAGATGAGATATAAGGTGAGCAATGCATGTGCATGGACGTGGGTATTTAAAATGAGAAGTCTAAGAAATATGGGAAGTTGCAGAATTGCAACTGCCCAGTGGTCGTAAAGTGCTAGGATGGACCGTAAACTGGTATATGGTCCGTAAACTAGCAGGTCGTAAACTGCCATGCAAGGCTTCAACTTTCTGCCAGTCGAGAAATGGTAAATTACGACCTGGAGGACGGACCGTAAAGTGATTTACGGCCCGTAAACCATGGTCGTAAATCACCATGCAAGCAGCCAAAGCTTCTGGTTCTGGGAATGGTTAAAGACGATCGCGAGGGACGGTCCATAAACTGCAATACGGGCCGTAAACCATGATGGACGACCATTGTTCACCTCAGCACAGATTTTGCAATTCATTAAATAAGGGAACCAACACTTGTTTTATTTCATTACAACATTACACCACTTCTCCCTAAAACTTCTCTCTACATTTATTACACAATTTTTCAAGGATATTTGAGGATCAACAACCTTAAATAAGTGAATCAAGAGTAATGGAATCACCAAAGATCATCAAAGTCAAGAAATCCAAAATGGAGAAAAACTAGGGTTTTGCTCAAAGTGGAGTATTATTAACCAAAGCTTGTTCCTACAACTTCTAAGGTAAGATTCATGATTTTTACATGATGTTTAAGGTATTGAAGAGTCGAAATACATGGATTGTAGAAAATATGGTCAAGTAGTTCATGAATGATGAATAGTGACATTTTGAGGAATAGTTTGAATTGAATCATGGATGTTGTCATGTTGTGATATGAATGTATTATAAATGGTACAAAGATCATGAACTAGACACTTTAGATGAATGGACGAAGTTGGATGTTATGACCATAAATATGGGTGAATTAGAGGCAAATTAAGGAATCTAGATAATGTGGATAATGTGAATGACTAATGGCCATTGTTATGATATTAATGAAGGTATAGACGCTAGCATTGGAAGGAAACGTGCAAGTGTAGAATAGTCCGACGAAAAGGTATGTAAGGCTAACCCTTCTTTTATAAGGCATGGTTCCTTGCCAAACTCTTAAATCCTCTATATGAGTATGTTGTATTCAAATGATTGACACTCCGAGCTCATAAGCTCACGATCCTTGATATGTACTACGATCGTACTACGCACCCCATATGACGAGTAAGCATAAGATATAGATGTAGCGAAAATGTCGATGATAATAATAATGATGCTAAAGGTGCCTACGGGCTATTATACTTATATGTGCCTATGAAGGGCTATAATGACACCCTGAGCTTATAACGCCGGGTAGGATATATGTACATGAATATGTATAAAGTATGTATATGATTACGAAACGCGCGCACACCTCTGCAAATGGTACGGATAACCCTGAAGCCTTGGTAGGGCCAGGTATGAGTGACCTTGAGCCGTGGTTGGCCAAGTATGTATGAAACACCGATCCTATGAGGTCAGGTGTGCTATGTAAATGCTATATGTATATGAAATGACTATGTATGAAATATGAATATGAATGTGATAAGACGATGTATCTGAATAAGAATAAGGACATGTATACGAATACGAGCACAAGTATGGTACGAGCACTAGTATGAAATACGCATGAGAAATGGAAAGTTCCCATGAAAGGCAGGTAAGTGCCATTATGATGATGTAATTGTCTCCCCCCCCCCCCTATGCCACTTCATATATTGTCTATAATGCTTCTACATTGATGTTGATCATGCTTTACATTCTTCGTACTGATGTCCTTTTGTTTGTGGACGCTGCGTCATGCCCGCAGGTGCGCAGGGAGACAAACTTGATCTATAGCTGCTTATTCAGAGATTGCATAGCAGAGCTCCATTTCTTTCGGAGCCGTGGCTTTTGGGTACTTATTCTTTTGTGTACATAATTATGGGCATAGCGGGGTCCTGTCCCGCTCATGTGATATGTTATACTCTTAGAGGCTCGTAGTCACGTGTATATGGTTAGATATGTCTGGCCTTGTTGGCCTATATTTTGTATGTCCTTTTGTTGGCCTCGTCAGCCCATGTACATTGGTGTGGCACAGACGCCTATGATGATTAAAGATGTTGTCGTCCAATGGGACTAGTCTGATTTATGCTTAGAGATGTATGATTAATGATGTGGCTCACCTAGATGCAAGCATAAGTGTAAGCTATGGGGTGCTCGGGTGGGCTAGCACCGGGTGCTCGTCGCGGCCCCCTTGCCGAGTCGTGACAACTATATCCATGATATCGTTGCTTCCACAAATGCTAGAAGCCTATGAATCTCATGATCCTTATGATATTATTGAGCTTATTCATGACCTTTGGAATTATTCATTGTGATTGATCTCACCTTATGACACTTGTTCCTTCAAGGTGAGATATAGCGATGACGATAGTTCCAATAATCCAACGAGTTTAGGAAGGTGTGTTAAGGAATGTTTTGTGGGACATGAATAGAGTGCTAGTGAAGGATCCCTAATGAGGTATTTAATACTAGAAGAGAGACTTTTGTTGTATCTTAGGACTTGGTTAATGTTTAGTCAAGCGGGAAGAAGTACTAATGGCCTGACTTGTTCTTATAAGTTTTATTTAATTATGTAGACCCTACGGTTAAGTGATGACCACGGGAAGGGCATAGATATTACTAGTAGATGTTTAGTTATGATGTTGATTATAGTTACCACTGGTCTACGACCAGTCGGGCAGATGTTACCACCGGGCTATGGCCTGTTGGGCAGATATGTGTTTACCACCAGGCTACGGCTGGTTGGGCAGTTATTACCACCGTGCTATGGTCGGTTGGGCAGATGTATATATTTACCACTGGATTGCAGCCAGTCGGGCAGTTACCGCTGATCAGTCGGGCAGTTGCGCTCTATCGTCGGGCGATAATCGGACGGGTGATTACCACCGGGCTGCAGCCGGTCGGGCAATTACCACTGATCAGTTGGGCAGTTAGTATAGGATGATTAGTAAGATAAAGGCATTGTACTGTACATAGATATGGTTAAGCATGCGAGAGTATAGAGAGACATGTATCATATATGGATCGGGTTGCACGCCGCATCACACGTCGCGATAACGTTTGATGATAAGGTAACCAGGACTATGGTAGGGTATACAGACCTAGTAAATATAGCAAGAAGATGAAGAGGTATGTATACATATGTTAGATTTCCGTCGGTAGTTCAGAAATTCCAGGTTGATCCTTATTCTTCTCATCTTTAGTATATGGCTATTTTGTTGCACTTTCCGCCTTGCATACTCAGTACATTGCTCGTACTGACGTCCCTTTGCTGGGGGCGCTGCGTTTCATGCCCGCAGGTCTTGAGATACAGCTTGACGGATCTTTCAGTAAGGATACCAGCTCAGCAGGCAGAGTTATGGCGCTCCATTTGCTTCGGAGTTGCCCTGTGAGTCAGCATGGCTGCATATCCATTTGCATGGGTATTGCAGGGACCTGTTCCGGCCACTATATGTCATTTACTCCTGTAGAGGCTCGTAGAAAGATATGCATAGTTAGATATCTTATAAGTATCTCGACTTATACTATGTTGTATCATTATTATGGATAGCCTTACCGGCACACGCACACGAGATTAGTTTGAAGATGTAAGTATGTTATCTTTTGGGCTTGTGCCCCTGTGGCTTATAGTACCTTGGTCTTATGTTGCCTTTCGAGGTACAGAAAACGTGAGTTACAGTTGGTTTGCTCGGTTCCCGTAGGGTGCCGGGTGCCAGTCACGCCTTACCAAAATTTGGGTGTGACAAGTTATCTCTTCTTCTTAGTGTTTGCTTTGTTCGTCATCGTTCTTAATTATTTCTTAACATGTCATGACATTATTTGTGGCTTCCGTGTTATTATTATAAAGCAAAGTAACACAATTATCAATCATATAAAAGCAATCTCAATTATGTATTTATATATGTGTATATATATACCTATATAGTTAAAGTAAAACAATTTTGTCTTATTGCAAACTTTGAGGCGTTTTCATTGAAAGTTAAAAAGAGCGATACAAACAGTGGTCCTGACTCGGAAAGGAACATCAAGCCATTTCCACGATTAAACAACACGTAATAAGGAAGTGTAAAATCATGAAACGGTGATAAGTCGGGCCTCAAAGCCGACTTTCGCCGTTTTTCTAAAAATGAGCATTCTTTCTACCGCAAGGTGAACAATGGAGTATAAGTCTATCCACTTGACATTCTATTGGATCAGCATGACGAATCTCCAATGCTTCAAAGCATTTTTTCAATGATGGTTGCGCATTCCTCTTTCCAAAACAGCGTCCTTAAACCCTCTTCTGGATCCTCGCCGCTATGACTCAATGGGCATGAGGTGAAGGACTGATATAGATAAGGAAATGTCTTTCTCATGTTAACAGGACCTCTTGGTCCATGTTCTGCTTCTTCTTCTTCTGCCTCACACGGCTTGTATCCAACCCCAAATCGATATTTCCCATTTTTGATAATTACTGGTTTTCTAATTCCCTATAAGTTCCTTCCCAGACCCTTCCCAGGCTCGAACCCGTTTCATAGTCGTGGCAACCATTTTTTAGACTGGGGGCATAGGGATATCCTTATCATCCTCCCTGTGATCTAACATGGCTAATTCAACGGTGTGAAAATCAATATCGCTTGGTGATTTTTCTATGACTGGTACTGAAATTGTCCGGATAGTTATGGATACTTCCTTTACCGTGAATCACGACTTCTTGATCATCCCAGATGAATTTTAGAGATTGATGCAATAAAGACGCCACAACCCCAACAACGTGCAAACAAGGTCGTCCCAACAATAAGTTATAACTTGTTTTTATATCCATGATAATGAACTCCACAAAGAACTCTACTGGACCCATTTGTATTTGCAGATCTATTTCTCCAATTGGATCACTGGTTGCGCCATCATAAACCTTTACATTTGTTCGACTCTGGAGAATTTTTCCAACATCATATCCAAGTTGTTTTAAAGTCGTTACAAGGCACACATTCAACCTAACCCTTCCATCAATTAGTACTTGAGGCATAATCTTATCGCGGAATTTGACTGTTATGTGTAAGGCCTTATTGTGGGTCTTATCCTCTCTTAGCAATTCATCATCAGAAAATGATAGCCTATGCGCTCGTACAACATACCCTACAATCTCAGGCAATGTTTCACTTGTAGTGCTAGCGGGTATTTGGACTTCGTCCCAAGCTTTCATTAAGGCTAAACGATGTTAAAACGAACTAAGTAATAATGACATTACTGATATCCTGGCAGGATTCTTATGCAAGTGCTCAACAATCGAATAATCCTTGACTTGCATTTTCCTCCAAAATTTTTTAGCTTCACCTTCAGTGATTGGTCTTTTCTGAGGTTTTTTGCGACGTGACGCTTCGAGTACGGGCTCTTCTGGAGAATAACACCTTCAAGACCTAGTCATACCCTGAACCACAGCAGCTACCTCTTTTCCTTTGACCATCATCCGATGCGGTGATTTGATCACAAAAGGTGCATTCTCAACTGACCTTGATGTTTTGAGTGCGAACGGATCGTTCTGAATTCGAGCAAATTTTGAGGGATATTTGAGCACGAAGGGCTCTTTGTTGGCTATAGCAGATGGCTGGGACATCTCAGATTTCCTTGTCATGGGGCCTAACACTTCTTTTTTCTCTTGTAAGGACAACAAGGCGACTGTGCTTTCTAATCCTTCAATATATGGACAAATAATCGCAGGGATCTCTTCCCATTCATCACCTCTTTCTATCATGTGAATTTGATTCCCTCCATGCTTCGGGAAAGGATTTGTGTCCACGTTTGGAGGTGTTGGCTCTAGGATAAGCTCATGATTGTCAATCATATCTTGTAGCGTGTGCCTTAAGTTTATGCAATATTCGGTAGTATGGCCAACTTAGTTAGAATGATAGGCGCAAGTGAAATCTGGCATGTACCATCGATCATTGGGGTTAGCAGGTTTTGGTGGAACAACATTCATTCGACCGGTGTCTCTTAGTTTGGCAAACAAACTAGCCCTTGATTCTAGTAAAGGAGTGAATACTCTCGGAGGTTTCTTTTGGGGTGCCTTATAGTTTGCTGGTGGAGGCTGACTTTGGAAAGTTTGGTTTTGTGGAGCTTAGTTATTAGGTGCTGGCATTTATAATTTGGTCATGGAGCTTGGTTACTGGGTGTTAGTATTTGGCAATATGGTTGTGGAGCTCGGTAGCCAGGTTGTGCGTAGCACACAGACATCGGGTTATATTCGGGTGAAGTGGTTATATAGCTGGTTAGTGGAGGCGATTGGTAGTTGTCTTGATTTTTGTAGGTTATCTCTTTTCCTCGGCTTTTTGGGCTAGTAGCTATAGAAACATAAGATACATCTTCTTTCTTCTTTTTGCCGCTCGTGGCACCAGGCGCACCTGCTCTATTTAGTACGCTGACAATCCTGTCGGTCTTGAGGCCATCTTTGATGTCTTCCCCAACCGTGACTAAATATGCAAAGGAGCTCCCTTTCATAGTTATCATTTTGTCAAAACAATCAGCTTCTTGGTACCGTATAAATGTAGCTACTAGCTCAGCTTCAGTCATAGGTGTTAGCACATGCGTTGCCTCGTCTCTCCAGCGACTGGCATATTCTCTATAGGGTTCAGTCGATTTCTGACGAATTTTCTCCAATGAGAAGTGATCAGGCACATTTTCCACATTGAAGCAAAATCTCTCTATGAATGAACTTTCCATCTCCTCCCATGTCTTCCATCGACTGATGACTTGTGAGATGAACCCCTCTATAGCTGTTCGTAATAGACTTCGACTGAATAATCTGATGAGCAAAGCTTCGCTTCCACCACTCCCGACCGACTCGTCGTAATAAGCTCTCAAGTGGGTCCTGGGATTTCCCGACCCATTGAAATGGTCAAATTTGGGAATTTTGAAACCTTCTGGTAAACCCAAGTCTAGATGTATGCACAAATCAAAGTATCTCAGCCCCTCTTTCTTCTTAGAACCCTGCTCTAGTTCAGCGATTTTCTTCCCATCTCCTTCTCGATTTTGTCTATTCTAGCCTCAAAGAAAATTTCCATGTTCTCCAGTTCCCGTGAGGAGTCAATATGGGTGATATGGTCTTACAAAGTAACATTTGGTTGCAAGGGGCGGGATGAAGGAGTTCCCATTGCCCGAGGAGTTTGATAAGCGTTTGGGCTATGAGATGCTACAGCATGAGCAGGTATTTGGAAAGCTAGTGTTTGGTGGGAGGAATTCCCCACATGGCTGGCGCTTCGGCGCAGTGAAGTTTGAAAAGTATTTCCAGTCTAAGTTTGTGGGAAATGGTCAGGGATCGGTAAGTCTAAATTTAGGAAAGTGGGTGCAGGCCTTTTAGCCTCAGTATTAGTAGCATTTTCTCTTTCAACCCTCAGGCGGGCTGCTTCTTCTCTAGCTTCAGCCAATTGCCTTATTAGTAGCTTAACGGCCTCTTCTTAAGGCATTCTAGCTACGTCAGCTATTGGGGTACCCTCGACTAAGGAAATTATGTACTGGTTGTTATTTGGTGGCAGAGTCTCAGGCATGTTTTCTTCTTACGGAGGGTTTAAGGACGCTGCAACAACTTTTGATCGAGTAACTGGTGCCAGCGAATCAACCTCTGCCTATAAGAGAAAATAACTCAAAGGTTTCCAAGTTAGTGTTAGTTTAGGCACAAAATACAAAATATCACATTGTTCGCAGTTCATAGCACATAGATTCGTATATCTTATTTCAACTCTTGATTGATTTACATTCCGTGGGTATTTTTTGTTTTTAGGGACATTAATTTTTTGATAAGTGGTCTTCATGATTGATTTGCTTCTACCCATCCTGTATTAAGGGAGATTTTTAATTTTTATCATAAAAAGAGCGAGTCTTAAATGGACTGCCTACGTATCCCACCAAAGGGAAATCAGGTTCGTCCGTAGTTCAAGAATACACAGAAAAGGTTTTTTCCTATGCTACCCGAAACTTTTTTTTCTACCCTGACTAGGCCTTATGTAGGCTTCCCACGTATCCCCAACGGGACATCAGGTCGGCGTGTGTTACATGTTACACCTCAAAAATTTCATGTCGTCGTATAGTAAATGAACCCACGCGAGCTTAAGGACAATAGGAAGATCTTAAGATTTTAATGCGGATGATTAGTGGTTTTGGAATGCATATGTTAAGATCTTGAAGTTATATGAAATGATGAACTAAGGATCGATAAGGACAAGTGGAGTATAAGTGAGGTTTAGGAAAAATCCCGTAGCTTGTTGTGTTAAGGATTGTTTGGTAAGGTTTCATAAAGGACAAATAAGGAGATATATGAGTAGTACATGGAAAGTTGAGCAAGTCCTAAGAAGGACCCATAAGCCAAAAATGAGCATAAGCCATCCAAAAAGGGCAATTCAAGGAAACATTTCCGGATGATCTGACTTTGAGGGGCAAAAACGTCCTTATAAGTTTGGAATTTGGAAACACACCAAGAATTAGAAGCTGTATATAATTGAAAGAGCTTTCCAACCACAGGTCTTGGGCCCTCACACGATATCGGGATCAAGAGTTATGACCTTTTTTCTGAACGGAGGTTCGCAGTCACCTTTGGAACTGTGAGTTCCACGAACCTGTTCCACGAACCGTATAATATTCCACGAACCGTATCTTTGTCCGTGGAATACCCAGCAGAGGAAATATTTTCCTGATGGTAAACCACGACCACATTATACGGACCATATAATATTCCACGGACCGTGGAAGTGTCCGTGGATGTCCCGACGGACTGAAATGTTCCAAGTCTTTAAATGATGATCCCACTTCATTTTCTTCATTCTAACACACCTCTTCACCTCTCAAGAACTCTAGAAAGTTCCACTAACATAATATACAATAATACCAAGGAAATCAATGATCAACAACATCAAATTCATGAATCAAAGTCTATGAAAGTCAAGTAGAATTCATCCAAATCAAGAAAATCCAAGAAGAAGGAAAGTAGGGTTTTGGTGACAAAGGAAGAACTCCACTCAAGAATTGTTCAACCAACATCCAAGGTAAGTTTTATGATCATTTTACGCTGGTTAAGGTATTGGAAGGATTAGATACTTGAAATGTAGAAGAACATAGAAAGTGGGTCATTATTGAGTGAATAGTGACATAATTGAATGATAATGGAATCGAATCATGAAAGTTGAAGAATTGTGCTTATGCGTACGTTATAATGATGTGTATATCATGAAACAAGTATTAAATGCGTGAAAACACAAAGATGAGCTATGAGGAGAAATATGGAAAAATTGGAGGAAAATGGTGGATTTTGCTAGATATGCATACATGATGAATGTTGATTGTGATATTGTGAGTAGTATTGTGAATGTTGAGAGTTGATATGGAACATGGGAAAAGTAGTATAAACAAAGGAAGTGCTGCCCGATTTTTACGGGTATTAAGGATGCGTTCTTGTAGTCAATTAGCTAATGTTAATTCGAATTCTCTCGTGAAGGTGACGACGTGACATTGAAGGAGAGCAAGTGAACGATCGCTAGCTAAACGACAAAGGCATGTGAGGCTAGTCCTTTCTTTCTAATGGCATGAATCCTATATCATAAGTTCCATTCCTCTTCATGAGTTCCCATATTCCGGAAAGCTAGTAGCCTATATCCATAAATGTCTACATAAGATAAAGATATGATACGATGATACAATATTGATGATGATGTTATTTATTGCTCACACTCACCCTATGTACTAATTCCTTCAAGGGGAGGCAATATGTCCATAATTGCTCCATAATGGAATCGGGGGATCACGACCTTACGTCACCCCGATAGAGTACAGTTGTTCTAGAGTCTCTGTGCATGTATAACAAGTATATTTTGATAAGCATATTACTATAAGTATTTTATGATGAGCATGTCATGATCATATTACACCGCGCCTATATGGCCGGGCAACACCGCTAAGGCGGGCGGCTTACAGATGATTACACCATGACCTTTTGGCATGGGCAGCACTACTAGTGGGCGGCATGATATTGTATGCCGGACGCGGGAGGCCTGGACGCGGGCTCAGATTATTAATTATCACACCGTTCCGACATGGACGGGCAGCTTGCATGTCATGCATTTATGATATTATGATAAGTATGAGTAAGATAGCATGCATTACTTCTCTTATGGCTATTATTCAGATTCAGATGTTCTTATTGATGCTCTCACTATATTATTGTTGTCCTTCTTCATTGTTTATGCCTCTCATACCCAGTACAACATTCGTACTGACATCCTTTTCCTTGGACGCTGTTGTCATGCCCACGGGTAGACAGGGAGGCGAGCTTGACCCAGATTCTTAGTAGCTGTACACGGATTGAGAGCACTCCATTGTCCGGAGGTGCTCATGTTTATTCTTTTGGTACATATGTATATTTTGGGCATGACGGAGTCTTGTTCCGTCTATATGTACAGTATGTCAGTAGAGGCTCGTAGATACGCAGTGTGAGTGGTATGGTCTCACATTTTTCATGTGTGTGTACATTTATTATTTTGATAGCCTAAAGGCATATATATATATAAAAGTATTTACGTTTTCATATGAACTATGATTTTTCTATGTTTTGAGTATAAATGTGATAAACAGGGCATTAAATGGATAAGGTGAGTAATAGAGCGAGCGGTGCTCGGTGGTTAGCCCCGGGTACCCGTCGCGGCCCCTAGCTGGGTCGTGATAAAAGTGGTATCAGAGCAGTTCGTCCTAGGAAGTGTCTACGAGCCGTGTCTAGTAGAGTCTTGTTTATGGTGTGTTGCGCGCCACGCTAATAAACAAGAGGCTACAGGGCGTTTAGGAAAAATGACCATCTTTCATCTTAAGAGATCGTGCGATAGAGCGGTATTATAAGATTATCCCCTCCCTAATTGTGCGTTATAGTTTCAGCAAAGCTGATGAAAGGAAAGGCTACGGCTGCCCAGAAGGGCAAGATGGTGGTGGAAGAAGAGCTTGAACGAGAGCCGTCTATAGATGTAGAGGAGGGTGAACCCCAGAATAAGGCCCGACCTCAGTTTTCCCATACTTCGCCCACTTTTGAAGATCTGAGAGGAGCTTCAGCTTTAGCTCCAGCACCCCCCGTTCCTCCACCAGATGCCTCGGGCCAAGTGGTGAGACAGGCCATTCTTCTACTGACTCAATTGGTAGCCGCTCAAGCTCAGCGGCAGAATGTGGGCCACGATAACAGGGTTTGATGGAAGAGAGTTAGTTCTTCTGGGTTTAATCATGAGTGTAGGGGTGCTCCGAGGCAAAAACTCTCTAGGCACTCAGTTTGTGCAACAAGTGGTGCGCCTCCACAGCTTCCTGGACCCAGATTTGATGGACCTACTTATTCTAGGTCACTCCAGAGCCTCAGAGTTTCTAGTCCTCGGACTCAGAGTGGTTCTAGTCGGACGAGATCCCCGGTACCACGATGTACTCAGTGTCGCAAGCTACATTGGGGACCGTACCGCTTGGGCTCGGATGTTTGTTATACCTGTGCTCGGCCAGGCCATATTATACGCGACTGCCCATGGAAGCACGGTAGAGATAGGGCTCGGCCTATGGGGTTAGTAGTTGGCTCTTCGTCATCAATACGCCCTCCAAGGCCAGGGCCACAGATGTTAGCAGGTGGTGATAGAGACCAAAGAGGAACACCCAGTCCAAGTGGATTTCAGCATCATATTCATGCGTCAGCTGAGCGACAGGATCCTAAGCCTTCCCCTGATATTGTTCCAGGTATATTGTTAGTATCCTCTTATGACATGCGTGCATCGAGTGATTCGGATCCTATGCTGTTATGTATCACCCCTGTTATGATGACTGGGTTGAGGTGAAAATATGAGCCAATCCGACCATTTGAAATGGCTATACTGTTAGTAACCTAGTGATAGCAAGAATTGTGAGATACGAGTAAATTGATTGTCAGGGAGTGAATGTAAGTAGTATGTATATGTACACAGATATTGGAGTCCTGGACCGAGGTTGCAGGCACAACCTATGAGACAAACTCTATTATTTATATCCTTTAATGGTAAGTGACCTCGTGTCTCTGAGTTGCGTATTATGTGTGACCCGGTATATGTCTTATTGGGACATCGGATGTGTTTTCTGGGCTATGTGCAGGTTTGGGACTATTATGCTTACAAGAGAAACTCTATCGAAATTTTCCTAGAATCTAAAGGAGACAAGATGTAAACTTGTAATATGTCCTAACGAGAAATGATGTTGTGCAACAAGGTAATGGCAGGACGAGATTAAGTTATAAGTATCAGTGACAACTACAAGAGATGAGTAATCGTAATTATTAGAGCGACGTGTATTTGGCAAAGAGAAATACTAGGGTAAATTACGAAGACTGGTAGTGCTAAAGCATAACACGGAAGAGAAAGGATAACTTCAATAGAGTGCGATACTGGAGTATTGATTGGACGGATCAGTGCGAGTAAGATACGATAAGTTTACTAGCAAATAAAGTGACAACATCTGAAGATAGAGGTACGAATATGAAAAGGTATGCTGAATGTGAATACATGGGTAAAATAATCTATAGGGTAAGTGTAATAGAACTGATTAGAAGGGATAACATGTTGAGTATGCTTGCTTCACAAGGTTATCCTATGTTATAAGAAAGCTGGCGAATGAGATCAAGAAGTGTCACTCTATAGAGTTGATTATGATCTGGGTATAATGAGGACGTAACAAGAATTGTAATGTAAGGTAAAGCGAGGAGACGACCAAGGGTGTGACATGTTCTATATGAATAAAGAGTGAAGGCAATAGTTAAACCAGCAAGCGAGCCATGGGCAGTAGATGAGAAAGCTTAAAGGACCTCACTAGGGGAAAATCCAGCATGGGGATTCCTCAATGACAGAAATGATAGCCTGCAAAAAGGGGGGGAGTCAACTTGAAAATCAGAGAAAAGTGATATGGCAAGTAGCAGTAGTTGTGATTGGTATAATCAGGAGTATGAGTGATATCTTTAGCTGGATGTAAAAGACCAAGACTACAGAAAGATGAATGATGAAATAGGACGATTATTAGGAAGAGGATCAACACAATAAGGGTGAGAGGGGATGATCAGAATGAACAAATAAGTTTTGGTAGCAAAGAATGGATTGTACAAAGGTAGTATATTCTAAAGGACAAAGCGATACTAAGTTGAGAAATGGTTCCTCATACAAAAAAAAAAAAAAGAGATTGATCATAGACGGGAGAAAACAAGATGAATTGAGGAGGAAGGAATGTAAAGGAATAAGGATAGGAATAGGAAGAGAAGGAAGTGCGCTGTAAAGTATGCACACTTAAGAAGTAGTCGCGTTACGATTAAAGGAAAATGTATATCCTATGAATATCTTATACCATGTTAGAAAGAGTAGAGTATAGGAAGTGATGAGCCTAAAGGAAAGAGAGGATCATAATTTATAAGTTTACCGTACGACGATAAAGCGATAGAATAAAGTTATCATCAATGACAAATATAATGCGATTATGATTGGTTTTGAAATCAGTGTTGAGTGCCAACAAGAGTAAAGGAATATGAGGCATGAGGGGTATTAGTGGCGTGTGAGATTTAGGCTCTGGAAGACAAAGATGACGTGCAAGTGAACCTTGAGTGCCGAATAGAGAGGATACCAATGTGGAGATTAAAATGATGAACCCTGCGGATGTGTATTGACTACCGGCAGTTGAGCAGGGTGACATCCAAAAGCAAGAAGAACAAGAAGAAGAAGCCGTGAGTCGGCAAAGATGATAAAACACCGGCGACAGGTGGGGGCGAACCCAAAGTTCTTCAAGATTATATTATCTCCTCATTCCTCTAAATTACAAATCTCAGATGAATTTTTAGTGAAGTATGAGGCCGATCTGGGAGACGTAGTGCCCTTGAGGCCCCAAGTGGTTGCAAAAACTCTGATTGCCTGACATGGCTGAAGAAGGGTTGGAATCAGTTAAGGAGTACTATTCTATTGGCTGTGGTTACTTTTTTTTACTCTTCAAGCATAACGGAAACTCTCATTTCTCTGTCCTCATAGTTGACTTAGTTGCTTCCGAGACTGAAGTCTTTTCTAGCCCAAATAAAGATATGACACCGGAGAATGTTGTAAATATAGTGGGTGATGGTAGTCACGAGAAGAAGGCATGGAGGCCTGAGATGCAGATAATTCATGAGATTAACATGGATTTTATTGTGGGGTTACCCCGTTCTCGAGGCAAAGACGTTGGCGGGAGAGTCGTTGTGAATGATATTGATATCTATATGAACATGAACATGGAGACGATATGCAAATGAGTATGATTGTGAATACGAATATGGATATGGATAGATATGTAGGAATGCGAATCGCACAAAAAGATTATGTAACTTGTAGATATTTATGCATCACCGAGGAAGCCAAGTAAGTACTTAGATGAGGAGTAAGAGGTAAAACAAGGATTATAGAGTCATAATACTCCGGGCAGGAAAACATATGGTAAACTAAGTTGGGGCGTCGAGTTGGGATTATCGTTAGAGGCAAATAGGACAATTACTCGGAATATGACAACTTACGAGAGCGATAGAATCACTGAATGAAGGGGGAGTTTAGCCCCCGATGCATTAGATCCTACGAGATCGTATGGAACAGGCAAGGTAGCTTATAAATATGTTAAAACTCCCACTAGGATCATGTCAATAAAATGATGCTCAAATGATAGGGAATTTGATGTATGAAAAGGTACCCATTGCCACATTAAATAGGTAAGTGCGAGGACTTCGAAATAAGGAGGTAACTTAAGTCAGAGTTTGGTGGTAAAACAACAACAGAGAAGAAATGACTTGGGAAGCGGAGGAGAATATGCAAGCCAAATATCCATGTCTATTCCAACCCCCGGAGGAGATTCCAGATGGAACGTCGACGAGATGAGGTATGTATGCTTTATTTTTATGCTTTTGGTCGTGTGTGGCCATAGATATGTTGATATTGTGATGTAGCCCTGTGAGGCGATGATATTATGGGTTGTTGTGACAGGTTGGTAGTGCTAAATTACAGGGGGAACTCTGGCAAAATTTTTGTAGAATTCCCGAGTGTTAAACATTCGAGGACGAATGTTCCAAAAGGGGGGAAGAATGTTACACCTCGAAAATTTCATGTCGTCGTATAGTAAATGAACCCACGCGAGCTTAAGGACAATAGGAAGATCTTAAGATTTTAATGTGGATGATTAGTGGTTTTGGAATGCATACGTTAAGATCTGGGAGTTATATGAAATGATGAACTAAGGATCGATAAGGACAAGTGGAGTATAAGTGAGGTTTAGGAAAAATCCCGTAGCTTGTTGTATTAAGGATTGTTTGGTAAGGTTTCATAAAGGACAAATAAGGAGATATATGAGTAGTACATGGAAAGTTGAGCAAGTCCTAAGAAGGACCCATAAGCCAAAAATGAGCATAAGCCATCAAAAAAGGGCAATTCAAGGAAACATTTCCGGATGATCTGAGTTTGAGTGGCAAAAACGTCCTTATAATTTTTTAATTTGGAAACATACCAAGAATGAAAAGTTGTAGATAATTGAAATATCTTTCCAACCACAGGTCGTCGGCCCTCACACGATAGCGGGATCAAGCGTTATGACCTTTTTACTGAACGGAGGTCCGCAGTCAACTTTGGAACTGTGAGTTCCACGAACCGTATAATATTCCACGGACCGTATCTTTGTCCGTGGAATACCCAGCAGAGGAAATATTTTTCTGATGGTAAACCACGACCACATTATACGGACCATATAATAATCCACGGACCGTGGAAGTGTCCGTGGAAGTCCCGACGGACTGAAATGTTCCAAGTCTTTAAATGATGATCCCACTTCATTTTCTTCATTTTAACACACCTCTTCACCTCTCAAGAACTCTAGAAAGTTACACTAACATAATATACAGGAATACCAAGGAAATCAAAGATCAACAACATCAAATTCATGAATCAAAGTCTATGAAACTCAAGTAGAATTCATCCAAATCAAGAAAATCCAAGAAGAAGGAAAGTAGGGTTTTGGTGAAAAAGGAAGAACTCCACTCAAGACTTGTTCAACGAACATTCAAGGTAATTTTTATGATCATTTCATGTTGTTTAAGGTATTGGAAGGATTAGATACTTGAAATGTAGAAGAACATAGAAAGTGGGTCATTATTGGGTGAATAGTGACATAATTGAATGATAATGGAATTGAATTATGAAAGTTGAAGAATTGTGATTATGAGTACGTTATAATGATGTGTACATCATGAAACAAGTATTGAATGCGTGAAAACACAAAGATGAGCTATAAGGAGAAATATGGAAAAATTGGAGGAAAATGGTGGATTTTGCTAGATATGCATACATGATGTATGTTGATTGTGATATTGTGAATGTTGAGAGTTGATATGGAACATGGGAAAAGTAGTATAAACAAAGGAAGTGCTGCCTGATTTTTCCGGGGATTAACGATGTGTTCTTGTAGTCAATTAGCTAATGTTAATTCGAATTCTCTCGTGAAGGTGACGACGTGACATTGAAGAAGAGCAAGTGAACGATCTATAGCTAAACGACAAAGGCATGTGAGTCTAGTCCTTTCTTTCTAATGGCATGAATCCTATAGCATAAGTTCCCTTCCTCTTCATGAGTTCCCATATTCCGGAAAGCTAGCAGCCTATATCCATAAATGTCTACATAAGACAAAAGATATGATACGATGATACTATATTGATGATGATGTTATTTGTTGCTCACACTCACCCTATGTACTAATTCCTTCAAGGGGAGGCAGAATGTCCATAATTGCTCCATAATGGAATCGGGGGATCACGACCTTACGTCACCCCGATAGAGTACAGTTGTTCTAGAGTCTCTATGCATGTATAACAACAAGTATATTTTGATAAGAATATTACTGTAAGTATTTTATGATGAGCATGTCATGATCATATTATACCGCGCCTATATGGCCGGGCAGCACCGCTAAGGCGGGCGGCTTACAGATGATTACACCATGACCTTTTGGCATGGGCAGCACCACTAGTGGGCGGCATGAGATGGTACCCCGGACGCGGGAGGCCTGGACGCGGGCTCAGATTATTGATTAACACACCGTTCCGACATGGACGGGCAGCTTGCATGTCATGCATTTATGATATTATGATAAGTATGAGTAAGATAGCATGCATTACTTCTCTTATGGCTATTATTCAGATTCAGATGTTCTTATTGTTGCTCTCACTATATTATTGTTGTCCTTCTTCATTGTTTATGCCTCTCATACTCAGTACAATATTCGTACTGACGTCCTTTTCCTTGGACGCTGTGTTCATGCCCACAGGTAGAAAGGGAGGCGAGCTCGACCCAGATTCTTAGTAGCTGTCAGCGGATTGAGAGCACTCCATTGTCCGGAGGTGCTCATGTTTATTCT
This sequence comes from Lycium barbarum, assembly GCF_019175385.1. Classification (NCBI taxonomy): domain Eukaryota; kingdom Viridiplantae; phylum Streptophyta; class Magnoliopsida; order Solanales; family Solanaceae; genus Lycium; species Lycium barbarum. The sequence continues at coordinate 41,092,138 of NC_083338.1, forward strand.
TTTGGTACATATGTATATTTTGGGCATGACGGAGTCTTGTTCCGTCTATATGTACAGTATGTCAGTAGAGGCTCGTAGATACGCAGTGTGGGTAGTATGGTCTCACATTTTTCATGTGTGTGTACATTTATTATTTTGATAGCCTAAAGGCATATATATATATAAAAGTATTTACGTTTTCATATGAACTATGATTTTTCTATGTTTTGAGTATAAATGTGATAAACAGGGCATTAAATGGATAAGGTGAGTAATAGAGCGAGCGGTGCTCGGTGGTTAGCCCCGGGTACCCGTCGCGGCCCCTAGCTGGGTCTTCACATTACACCTCGGAAAATTTTCCATTGATGCACAGTGAATAGGCTAACGGAGGGCACGAAGTATACGATGTTTGAATAAGTAAGAAATAGCATTTGATGATCCTAATTGAGATTTCAAAGACATTTGAGGTAAGAGAAGAGAGTTGGCAAAGAAAGGCAAGATATATGTTATTTATCGGAAGAGATTTACGAGTAACAAGTTAATGGTGAGTTAATCATGTCTTGGATAAGAGTTATAACATCCCTTATGTTGTTAATGAGGTGTTACGCAAGTTTTTAGAAGGTTCATAAAGATTGGAGATCAAACGAACGATGGAAATGATTTCAAGGAAATGGGGTTATACGACCGACTTATTCGGTTCGTATAACATTATATGGTCTATACAAGGGTCCTTATAACACCCAGCAGAAATGTTTTTCCTCTGATGGTGAAGTACGGTCACTTATACGGACCGTATAATGTTGTACGGACCGTATAAGTGTCCGTGGAAGTCCCGACGGGCTGAATTAAGTCCAAGTATAAAGTGATGTTCCCACTTCATTATTTTCATTTCCCATTCTTCTCCATCTCTCTCAACGCTTCTAGAGTGTTCTACACATTTCATCAACACTAACTCAAGACTAATCAAAGATAAACTTCATCAAACCAAGAGAACCAAGTGCAAGAAACTCATTAGGGTTCATCTAAGGCAAGAAATCCCATTGGAAGTGAACTAGGGTTTTGGCTCAAGTGAAGTATTTCCACTCAAGGCTCATTCCCAAACTATCTAAGGTAAGTTTTATGATCATCCCATGTTGTTTAAGGTGTTGAGAGGTTGAAAGACTTGGATTGTAGAAGGAGATAGAAAAGGGGTCATGAATATGAGAATAGTGACATCTTTGAGTGGTAGCTTAGAATGAATCATGATTCTTTATATGTTGTGATTATAAATATGTTATAAATGACTTTAATAACATGGGATAAGCATTATATGCGAGAAAACGTTCTAGTGTACTATGAGCATGATTATGGATGAATTGAAGTGAAATTGTGAAATATGGATAATGTAGATGAAATACCACTTTTGTCATGACCCAACCCCATGGGCCATGACTAGTGCCCGAACTGGACACTCGTATACATACCTGTTAAATATAATCACATTGAAACTACGGCAATATGGGAATTTGCAAGAGCAAGCTATAGACTCAAAACGTTGTATATCATAATAAACATGTCTCCTGAGGAGTCACAGCTAACCAATACATGGCACGATATGCAAGCCGACAAGGCTGCCACTATATACTAATACGATACGCAAGCCGACAAGGCTGCCACTACAGACGAACATATCCATAACAAATCACATAGACACAACTGAGCAAAACTTATACACAACCCACACATATGTCTACAGACCTCTAAGAGTATCGATAGTGAAATATGACGGGACAGGGCCCCGCCGTACTCCTGGATAAACATATATATACATCAAAAGATCTGTACCAAAAGTCTAGGCTCCGGAACAATAGAGCTCTCCAAGACAGCTGAGTAGAAGTCCTAAGCTGGAGGATCACCAAATCGAGTATCCGTACCTGCGAGGATGAAACGCAGCACCCCGAATAAAGGGGGTTACTCAGGCCAGTCGGTGACCAGTGCACCTCATCGATTCGCAGGTAGGAGATTTGATCGCTCCTTCCGCTCAGGACAGGGCCAGAGTTCGAGGACTCCAGACTCCCAGCTCAGGGAAGATTATAGTCAGAGGAGACCCCCAGTACTGCGATGCAGCCATTGCGGTAGATTGCATTTCGGACAGTGTCGCCAGGGTTCGGATGCTTGTTATACTTGTGGCCAGGTTGGGCACATGGTGAGAGATTGTCCGTCCATGAGTAGTAGAGTTGGAGTTCAGCCTACAGGTTCAGCGGCTATTTGAGACTCGATAGAATAATCAAAATGAACTATCATTTTAAAATCAAGACAATAAACATATCAAGTACCCTTCGAATGTCACAATGGATTATATCAAAATAGGATGCCTGAAATAATAGACATGCATCAAGACATAATAAAATAAGTTCTGGGAATCAAGAACATTAACCATCCTAGTGTCTCTAAGAATAGGAGCTTCTTTGGAGTCATATACACGTCGTGTGTTTGTTTCATAAAGATCATGCCAAAAAGAAGGAAGGGTTAGCTTTACATACCTTTGGCGCTTAATCCGTGACTCGATACGTATACGTTGCCCAAAATATCTCGACCTACATTAAGACTTCAAGACTATGGTTAAGCTACGAAAAGGCATAAAACGTACTTCAACGTTAGTAGCTTATTTCTAGACAATTGGCAGCACTTCCCTTATATCGCTCAATTTTCTCACATTTAAGCCAACTATACAACAACCAACATAGCATCAACCAAAGAACGTCTAAGTTATCGTATCAAGAACTAGTCGAAACAAGATCCGAGGATACTCCAAAACAGCCCAAATAACATAATAATGCCCGATACACCTCAAATATCTAGAATATGCACCCAACAAGCCACATACGCTTCGCATACGATATCTTATACATTTCTTTCTTATGAAATTAGTGATTCACATTAGCAACAACACAACAACGGCCTCAACTTCCATATGCAAGAAAACTATCTTAACATTAATAAGTCCTAAAGCAGCCCATCAATTATAACAACACAATACAAGTCTTAACTACACTTAGTCCTCCAATTTCACAAGAACAACAACACAACCAGAACCCGATCATTACCAACACAATACAACCATAACTTTAAATATCAAATTCCTTCACTTTAATCATATAATCAATGACAACAATAACAACAACACTAATTAAAATTGATTCACCATTTTTAGGTTAAAACAGCCCCTATACGGCCCAAACAAAATCTCAACATCAACATACACAATTCTTGCATTCAATTCCACATCCACCAATTCATACAAAGACCAAACCATCTCTAAAACATGTAGGAGAGTATTAAATCTTACCGCAAATTTAATTAGGACAGATCCTACAATAACTTCACCATTTGCACCACTTCATCTTCTTTAACTCAATATCCCTATGTTGCTGCCCCCTTGAACGTTTAAAGCAGCTTGGAAATTTAATCTAGATTTTTTTTTTTAAATCCAAGGCTGGCCGTGAGCAGTGGTAGCCATGGATATCTTGCTTCAAATGAGCTTTGTGAAGATGAATTGTGTAGTAATTAGTCATCAAGTATATATATATATATACAAACTCTCCACTTGACACATGTCCCACTTATGGGACATGTGTCCCACTATGGCATGTTGTTATATCCCGCACTTTCGCATGTTCGGGAAAATTCGAAATGATCTTGATTTGTAAGGAATAAAGCCATATGTTGAATTGAATTCACACATGTGTGTGTTGTTCATGAAAAATATTGGTGTGGAAATACGGAAGAAGGCCAAGGACAAAATTGGAATTTTGGAAATTAGTTTCGGGAATTTCAAAATACGGACTACATTACTTGGGTTAAAACAAATATAGAAAAAGGCCCAAATGGAGGGAGCTTGGCCGGCCATAGTAGGCCCAAGCCCATGGAAATTTTCCATGTGTTAATTACATAAAAGGGTGAGTAAGTCATAGAAACTTCAAGACATTTCAAGAAAGGAAATACAAGCCAAGGATGCAAGAACAAAAGCAAGGCCATTTCGGCCAAGACCATGGAAATTTGGGTAACTTAAATCTTGTTCCAAAAATTGTTTTCTTGTAGTATTCCTACCAATTCAAGTACCCTCTACAACGTGGTATAATTATTTCGGAAGATGGTTCATCCGTTTCATCGTTTTCGCACTTTGGGCAAGTGAAGGAGTTGAAGAGAAAGGGTAAGATTTAATCCCTTTTTATGTGTTATGAAGGTTTGGTTTATGTTGTAGGAGGTAGAAAGAGTTAAAATTCATAAGAATATGGAAGATTGCATGGTATTTATATGTATGTATGTGTAGCCGTGGATGCCTTGATGTATAAGTAATATGAGTTGAATTTTATGTTGTATCCTAGTTATGGTTATGGTGAAATTTATATTGAAAATGAAAGTGGAATGAATTTGGTTGAAATTGAAAATATAGGTGTGTGGCCGTGTGGTATTGTGTTGATAGTGGAAGATGAATTAAATTCCTTTAGTATGATAATTGTGTTGTTGTGAAGTGAATGGAAGAATAATGGTTCTTGTTGTTATGGAAAATTTGTTGTTAAGTTGTTGTAGGAAGGTATGCAACTTTATTATAATTTATGTAAATATGGAAATGGAAGTCGTTAAGGTGTAAATGATAATGATTGTTGATGAAGTTGGAAGATAGAAACATGTTATGGAAATGTTTGTTAAAGATTGGAGACCTTGGATGAATTATGACTTTAGTAGAAAGTTTGTATATTTGGTATACCTTGTGAATATTTTGTAGAAAGGATATGAAATGCTTCCAAATTGCATTGTAATGATCAGGATTAATGGTGAATATGAAAATATTTAGATTGGTTTGGAAGTGTGAGGTCGGAATGAAAGATATTGCGTTATGTCGGAAAGAAGGCTAGTTTCATTATATTGTGTTATATTGTGATTGTTGTTGTTGTTGATGTTGTTGTTGGGTAGTTGATTGTTTTGGCTAAATTAGACTTTCGGGAATGTTGAATTTATAAAGGAAATGCTGCCGAAATTTCGGTAGGCAAGTATGTGCTTAAGATCGGATTCTTAAGGATTGAATATGACAATTGGTAAAAGTGACCATTTGCAGATTTTGGACGAAACGGGAATCGAATTTGAGCGAGCGTAAGGCGCAACCAAGGTATGTAAAGCTGTCCTTTTCCTTCTCTTGGCATGTCCTAGGTGTACTAGGCTTGAATTTGAGCCTCTGGGATTATTCTGTTCGTAGAAAATCGAGTTTGATTTTGGGCACTATTCATTCAATGCAATTGAACTAGTTTTCTTATGATTTGCTTATAAAGTAAACTATATGTATGCAACTTCCTAAATGGAGTCGGAATGCCTAAAAACGATCAAGGACGACCTCATAAGGTCTATTACCTGTAATTTATGTACGCCACCTCGAGTTGGTCCGAGGTGGGCCCACAAAGCTTCGATACTTTTTGTATGACTTTAATTGCCTTGTTTCTGTCCGATCTTCACAGGCAACATCTGGGCTATTATTCTGTTCATTATATGACAAGTGTTATGACTATTTTTATAAGTCTTATAAAATGATTTTGACATCTGGAACGTTTCTGGAGATCTTATTCTGGTAAAATCTGTCGTGCCGGCCGAAGCGACATATATGCGTATGTTATGAATATTGTCCGAATACTTTGATTTGACCCGCCGTTTGGCCTACTTCAGTTCCATTGAGTCTGTATGATGATCTGTGTGTATGTGGTTTCTCATTAATCTATTCGTGGACGCCTCAATGCTTCCTTCACTGCGCCCGGGCCAGGTTCTGTTATCGTGCACATTCCACTGCATTGTTCACCGCGTCCCTCGGTGTGCGGGCCAGGATTTGTTTACATCTGTATGTAATCTGATTATGTGATGTATGGGGATGGCGGCCAGGATGGCATATGATCTGATCTGTCTGTCCACCGCGTCCCGTACTAAGAGGGTCAGGTTCTGTTACCGCGTCCCTCATGAGAGGACCGGGAGATGATATATGTATGTATGTATATGCTATCTGCATCTGTATAAGCATATGACTCTGTATGACTCTGCATGCATGATTCTGTCTGTCCGATTGGATTATGATTCTGTCCGTTACACTTTTGTCTGTCCGATTGGTTTATGATTCTGTCCGTTACACTTCTGTCTGTCCGATTGGTTTATGATTCTGTCCGTTACACTTCTGTCTCTCCGCTTGGATTATGATTCTGTCCGTTACACTTCTGTCTGTCCGATTGGATTATGATTCTGTCTGTTACACTTCTGTCTGTCCGATTGGATTATGATTCTGTCCGTTACTCTTCTGTCTGTCTGATTGGATTATGATTCTGTCTGTTACACTTCTGTCTGTCGGATTGGGTTACGATTCTGTCTGTTACACTTTTGGAAATTGGATTCGGAAAATGATTTTGTCTGCGTCACTTCTTTATGTCTGATCCGGACCATGATTCCGTCTGTTACATTTCTGTACCTCTGGCTCTGATTATGATTATGTCAGTCACATTCTGTGCCCCTGATCCGTACGATGATTCTGCCAGCTGGACTCTGTATTTCTATTTCGGATTCGGGTTCGATTCTGTCCACTATATTTCTGTACTTCTGGTTCGGATTATGGTTATATTTGTTACATTTTCGCTTTACATACTCGGTACATTTTTCGTACTGACCCCCTGTTCTTCGGGGGCTGCGTTTCATGCCGCGCAGGTACTCCCAGACGAGCTGAAGTTATTACAGAAGATGATCCAGCGGAGTTGGCAAGCTCCATTTGCTCCTGGAGTGCTGCCGAGTCAGAGTTTGTATGTTATGACTTCTGGACTTATGTTAGAGACTTTACAGACAGTGTCGTGGGTATTGGTTGTCAGTCTGTATGCGGCTTCGTCAGCCGATATGTCGGTCTGTGTTATGTTCTGAATTCTGTGTGATTATAGATTGGTTCGGCTTTGAAACCTTGAGAAAGAATATTTCAAAAAAAAAATTACTATGTATTTTATTTTATTTAACTTAAAACGTTTGATGTGACTTTATGTGCAGCAGTAGTCTGAGGGTTCGCTCGGCCCTAAGTAAGGGTCGGGTGCCCATCACACCCTAGTAAGGTCGGGGTGTGACACATGTCATCATTCATGCCCAATCACAATTGTCCACATTTTTTGTGGGGCCCACCTAATAATTCTGATCATGGTTAATTCTAACCATGGTTAATTCTGATCATGGGGCCCACTTAGTACACTCATTAGGCTAATTAATCATTAATCCCTACTTAATAATCTCATCATGGTTAGTTAATGCCTAATCTCCATTAATATTCCCACACTAATTGCAATTAATAAGCAAACCATGCAATATTAAAATCGGGATTAAAAAGTCCTTGTCTCATATCTCAAAAATAATCTTGTCCTTGAACTTATGTCGATTAGCTAACCAATAATCCAACGTGCAAAAATACAGGATATAAAATCCTTCCCCCCTTTGGAACATTCTTCCTCGAATGTTAAACTAATCCTGCACTCCCAATACTTCCTTAAACATTCTTTTACTGAATTATGCCCTTCACATGCCTCATTCATTGGTCGATCCCATCACTTTATTATAACGCATTCCAGCTCTCTCAGTAACCATTTACATAATATTTGTCCTTGCTCTTGCCTCTCGAGGTGATAATTCCACATCGTTGTCTTTACTCTCCTTTTCATTTCGCAGTTGGTTGACGGTTGTATTGCGAGCTCTTCCGCTGAAATCTTACTCTCTCCCTGGTGCACTTAGTCTTAACTCGACTCCTTCTTCTATAGTTACTCCTTTAAGACGTATCGTTCACTTCATCTTACCTCTCACGCGTAGACGTCCCTCGTCGATTTATTAGACTTTACAATCCCTGGAGTATTTCTTGCCTATGGTAACCTGTAGACCCTTCGCAGACTCTACGAATAAGACGAAATTTTTTTCCAAGGTGTTACATTATTTTACTTCAATAACCTTACATTGCTCTGCTGTTCCAATCCATATTCTGGAATTTTCGGCCTCATGTATCACTCCTCGACTTCTTTAAAAGACTTTGACCGTCACTCTACTTTTTAGCTCTTAATCTCGGTCTTTAGGGTTGGCTATCAAGTAGTGCTAGAGTTCCCTCATATAATAACTTTACATAGCTGCTCTGTGATCTGACTATCATTAATTGGTATAATTCTGAAAGAATTTTTTATCTGACATATAAATTCACCGTCTTCTAGTAACCAGCTCGTTCTGATCGTCTCGCAGAGCAATGTAAGGTTATTGAAGTAAAATAATGTAACACCTTGGAAAAAAATTTGGTCTTATTCGTAGAGTCTGCGAAGGGTCTACAGGTTACCAGAGGCATGAAATACTCCAGGGATTGTAAAGTCTAATAAATCGACGAGGGACGTCTACGCGTGAGAGGTAAGATGAAGTGAACGATACGTCTTAAAGGAGTAACTATAGAAGAAAAAGGAGTCGAGTTAAGACTAAGTGCACCAGGGAGAGAGTAAGATTTCAGCGGAAGAGCTCGCAATACAACCGTCAACCAACTGCGAAATGAAAAGGAGAGCAAAGACAACGACGTGGAATTATCACCTCGAGAGGCAAGAGCAAGGACAAATATTATGGAAATGGTTACTGAGAGAGCTGGAATGCGTTATAATAAAGTGAAGGGATCGACCAATGAATGAGGCATGTGAAAGGCATAATTCAGTAAAAGAACGTTTAAGGAAGTATTGGGAGTGCAGGATTAGTTTAACATTCGAGGACGAATGTTCCAAAGGGGGGAAGGATGTTATATCCCGTATTTTTGCACGTTGGATTATTGGTAAACTAATCGACATAAGTTCAAGGACAAGATTATTTTTGAGATATGAGACAAGGACTTTTTAATCCCGATTATAATATTGCACGGTTTGCTTATTAATTGCAATTAGTGTGGGAATATTAGTGGAGATTAGGGATTAAATAACCATGATGAGATTATTAAGTAGGGATTAATGATTAATTAGGCTAATTAGTGTACCAAGTGGGCCCCATGATCAGAATTAACCATGGTTAGAATTAACCATGATCAGAATTATTAGGTGGGCCCCACAAAAAATATGGACAATTGTGATTGGGCATGAATGATGACATGCCATAGTGGGACACATGTCCCATAAGTGGGAGACATGTCCCATAAGTGGGACATGTGTCAAGTGGACAGCTTGTATATATATATATACTTTATGACTAATTACTACACAATTCATCTTCACAAAGCTCATTTGAAGCAAGATATCCATGGCTGCCACTGCTCACGGCCAGCCTTGGATTTAAAAAAAAAATCTACATTAAATTTCCAAGTTGCTTTAAACGTTCAAGGGGGCTGCAACATAGGGATATTGAGTTGAAGAAGATGAAGTGGTGCAAATGGTGAAGTTATTGTAGGATCTGTCCTAATTAAATTTGAGGTAAGATTTAATACTCTCCTACATGTTTTAGAGATGGTTATGTCTTTGTATGAATTGGTGGATGTGGAATTGAATGCAAGAATTGTGTATGTTGATGTTAAGATTTTGTTTGGGCCGTATAGGGGCTGTTTTAACCTAAAAATGGTGACAATTTTAATTAGTGTTGTTGTTATTGTTGTCATTGATTATATGATGAAAGTGAAGGAATTTGATATTTAAAGTTATGGTTGTATTGTGTTGGTAATGATTGGGTTCTGGTTGTGTTGTTGTTTTTGTGAAATTGGAGGACTAAGTGTAGTTAAGACTTGTATTGTGTTGTTATAATTGATGGGCTGCTTTAGGACTTATTAATGTTAAGATAGCTTTCTTGCATATGGAAGTTGAGGCCGTTGTTGTGTTGTTGCTAATGTGAATCACTAATTTGATAAGAAAGAAATGTAGAAGATATCGTATGCGAAGCGTATGTGGCCTGTTGGTTGTATATTCTAGATATTTGAGGTGTATCGGGCATTATTATGTTATGTGGGCTGTTTTGGAGTATCCTCGGATCTTGTTTCGACTAGTTCTTGATGCGATAACTTAGACGTTCTTTGGTTGATGCTATGTTGGTTGTTGTATAGTTGGCTTAAATTTGAGGACATTGAGCGATATAGGGAAGTGCTGCCCAATTGTCTAGAAATAAGCTACTAACGTTGAAGTACGTTTTATGCCTTTTCGTAGCTTAACCACAGTCTTGACGTCTTAATATAGGTCGAGATATTTTGGGAAACGTATACATATCGAGTCATGGATTAAGCGCCAAAGGAATGTAAAGTTAACCCTTCCTTCTTTTTGGCATGATCTTTATGAAACAAACACACGACGTGTATATGACTCCAAAGAAACTCCTATTCTTAGAGACACTAGGATGGTTAATGTTCTTGATTCCCAGAACTTATTTTATTATGTCTTGATGCGTGTCTATGATTTCAGGCGTCCTATTTTGATATAATCCATTATGACATTCAAAGGGTACTTGATATGTTTATTGTCTTGATTTTCAAATGATAGTTCATTTTGATTATTCTATCGAGTCTCAGATATGATTTAGTTTGCATATGGTTGCTTACTACTCTGCTCGTGCATGCCTCAATATATCTTTCACCGAGTCCCGGGCCGGGGTACGTTCTCGTGAACAGTTTCACTGCATTGTTCACCGAGTCCCTCACTAGAGGGCCGGGATACGATATATATATATATATGATATGATGATGTGATTATGGCGCCAAGGATGGTATATGATGACTTTATTCACCGAGTCCCATAATGGGCCGGGTATGATAGATGATATTGATATGCATGATTTACATTTCATAAGGCAAGTGTATTGGTATTATGATTGTCATACTTGTCTCCTGTAATATCTATTTCAGTCATGATCCTCTTATTGTATTTCATGCTTTATATACTCAGTACATATCTCGTACTGACCCCCTTTCTTCGGGGGGCTGCGTTTCATGCCCGCAGGTACGGATACTCGATTCGGTGATCCTCCAGCTTAGGACTTCTACTCAGCTGTCTTGGAGAGCTCCATTGTTCCGGATCCTAGACTTTTGGTACATATCTTTTGATGTATATATATGTTTATCCAGGGGTACGGCGGGGCCCTGTCCCGTTATATTTCACTATCGATACTCTTAGAGGTCTGTAGACATATGTGTGGGTTGTGTATAAGTTTTGCTCAGCTGTGTCTATGTGATTTGTTATGGATATGATCGTCTGTAGTGGTAGCCTTGTCGGCTTGCGTATCGTATTAGTATATAGTGGCAGCCTTGTCGGCTTGCATATCATGCCATGTATTGGTTAGCTGTGACTCCTCAGGAGACAGGTTTATTATGATATACGGCGTTTTGAGTCTATAGCTTGCTCTTGCAAATTCCCATATTGTCGTAGTTTCAATGTGATTACATTTAACAAGTATGTATACGAGTGTCCAGTTCGGGCACTAGTCATGGCCCATGGGGTTGGGTCATGACAAAAGTGGAAGGTTCTCGTCACTTCGTGATTTTGTTAAGGTTTCGTACGAGGATAATCAAAGTTATAAATTATAAAGAAAGGACATGGATATGGTACAGTATACCAAGTGAATTGGAAAGGAGTCAGATGAATTTGAGATTGAAAATGGGGACATAGAGCAGAATATACATAGATAATAATATAAGTACACCCTAAAGGGGGGGAAGCGGGTGAGAGAAATGCAGGTGTAAGATGGAAACAATTGACACTGCATTGAGATAGATGCTTAAATTTCAATGGAGATCCCTTGCTGAAACAAGTTAGTAAAATCTGAAAGCCAGCAATAAATGGATAGAAGCCAGGGTGGTATTTGAGACAGAGCTGAGAATCATTTGTAAAGATCTTGAATTGAAGGACATTAAAAGTGGATGCTTATAAAAATAAAGAGTATGACAAGAGAATGGTAACGAGTAACTTAAGAGATATTATAAAGGATAGCAATACTATACTAGGTTAGAGGCTAAGATTTGGCGATAAAGTTGTGCGCTAATGATATTGCGACTTATAAGTAACAAAGGAAATGGATAGAAAATCTCCTATAGAAGTATATGAGAAAATCAAAGGGGTGAATAAAGAAAGGGAAAGGAGTATAACAAGATAGGTTACGAACGAGGTTTAGCACGGATGAGTTATGTAAAGCATCATGAACCAGGAGAAGAAAAGACCATGACTAAGATTGGATATATTCTATACAACATGTACAAGAATAGTTATGCAACCTACGAATACTTGTATGCTAAGAATGAGACCAAGTGAGTACTTGATAAGAAGAGTAAGGATTCAGTAATAGCAATGCGGTAATGATATTTTAGATACATTAAGGAAGGGTGTGAGATGGTTTGAGCCAAATTACCGAGTTAGTATTGAGGGTAAATAGGACATGGCGATAGCTGAGCCCCGATACTGATTGAAAGATACAAGAGGAGAATACAAGATAAAGCATACAGACTAGCGAAACGATGTTAAGATATTCTTGGGCTCATTTGAGCACTTACGCATATTCCGATGCATGAGAGGAGAACTAAGAGCAAAAACTAAGTAAAGGGGCAATAGAAGGGTTTGAATTAAAAACAAAGAAACGACACGAGATAATATGCCTAAAGTGTTAAAAGTTAGATTAAGGGAAATTGTGAAATAGTTTAAGTGAGACAACCGGAACGAGATGGTTAAGACAGTGAATTTATATGTCAAATCAAAAATTCTTTCAGAATTATACCAGTTAGTGATAGACAGGTTACAGAGCAGCTATGTAAAGTTATTATGAGGGAACTCCAGTGCTATTTGATAGCCAACTCTAACGATCTTAAGAGCTAAAAGGTAAAGTGACAGTGAAAGTCGAGAAGTGATATACGATGCTGAAGATTCCAGGATACGGACTGTAACAGCAGAGCAATGTAAGGTTATTAAAGTAAACTAATGTAACACCTTGGAAAATTTCGTTTTACTCGTAGACTCTGCGAAGGGTCTACAGCTTGCCAGAGGCATGAAATACTCCAGGGGTTGTAAAGTCTAATAAATTGACGAGGGACGCCTACACGTAAGAGGTAAGATGAAGTGAGCGATACAGCTTAAAGGAGTAACTATAGAAGAAGAAAGAGTCGAGTTAAGACTAAGTGCACCAGGGGAAGAGTAGAACAGCTTGCAATACAACCGTCAACCGACTGCGAAATGAAGAAGGAGAGTAAAAACAACGACGTAGAATTATCACCTCGAGAGGCAAGAGCAAGAAGAAATATTACTCGAATGGTTACTTAGAGAGCTGGAATGCGTGATAATAAAGTGAAGGGATTCGACCAATGAAAAGGGCATGTGAAGAGCATCATAATTCAATAAAATGATATTTAAGGAAGTATTGGGAGCGCAGGACCAGTTTAACATTCGAGGACGAATGTTCTAAAGGGGGGAAGGATGTTATACCGCGTATTTTTATACGTCGGATTATTCGTAAGCTAACCGACATAAGTTCAAGGACAAGGTTATTTTTGAGATATGAGACAAGGACTTTTAATCCCGATTTTAATAATGCACGGTTTGCTAGCTAATTACTATTAGTATGGAAACATTAGTGAAGATTAGGGATTAATTGACCATGATTAGATTATTAAGTGGGGATTTATGATTAATTAGCCTAATTAGTGTACCAAGTGTGCCCCATGATCAGAATTAACCATGGTTAGAATTAACCATGATCAGAATTAACATGACCAGACCACTAAATGGGCCCCACTACAACATGGCTGATTGGGATTGGTCCATGCCATAGTGGGGCATGTGTCAACATGGTGGGACACTTGGCAACCAGGCAGCTTGCATATAAATAGCACATGATGACTCATAATTCATCTTCATCATTCACAAAATTGAATTGAAAGAGAAAGAAGCTAATAGCCATGGAGGCTCACGGCCATGGAAGCTCTTTGAAGCTCATGGCCAGCCCCCTTCAACATAATTAATTGCTAATCTTCATCTTGATGTGGAGAACGAACAATGAATAACCATGGCTGCCAAGAAAACCATACGGCCTGCCCTTTTAATGCAATTACTTTGCAATTTTCATCTTGGTTTTGAAGGTGTTATTTGTGGAAGTGTTGGGGAGACTCCTTTTCTATCCATCCTACTCCATTTCCTCTACTAATTAACGTAAGAATTCAGCAACCCTTTTAAATAAATTCATCCTCCCTTTGGAAAACATCACTTTGAGTTCTTCTTGATGTAAAGATAAAGGTCCATGTAGTGTATTTGAGGATAAATTATTTATGTTGGAGGGCTGGATATATAATTATAGATAAGTATAGGTGTTGTTGTTCATGCCAATATTATGCTTTTTCCGTATGTTTGTAATTTTACGAAGAAAAGATCGAAAATTGTATTTTTGGTGTCATAGTTTTGATGGACTGTTTCGAGCTTGTATTAAAATGCTATTGAGGTAATTTTATTGTACATGGATGGTGGTTGATGTTGTTGTTGATATGGCTTGAAAATTTCGAAGAAACCAAGCGTATAAGATATCGTATAAGAACAGTATGTTGGTCTGGTTGGTGTATAATCTTAGATGTTAATGATTTGAATTGAAAAAGGATTAGGAGAGGTTATGGGGTTGTTATCATTGTTGTTCGTGTTGCTATGCTAATTGGAGGTTAATTGGAAGTTCGGGTTAGGCGAGTTCTGTAGAGGAAATGCTGCCCGATATCCGTTAAGTTCTTAACTAATCAAAATACTAATCGAGAAGTATGAACTAAGAAATGATTCCTATAAGTAATTGGTTGTAGATTTATAAGCTGGAGAGTCGTAGTTTATTAACAATGGTGTTACTTTCATATTAAATAGGCTAAAGGGGAGACGAAACAAGCTTGGTTACGGTTAATCCATAACAGGTATGTAAAGCTAACCCTTCCTTCTTTTTGGTATGATCTTTATGAAACGAACAGACGACGTGTATATGACTCCAAATAAGCTCCTATTCTTAGAGACACTAGGATGGTTAATGTTCTTGATTCCCAGAACTTATTTTATTATGTCTTGATACGTGTCTATGATTTCAGGTGTCCTATTTTGATATAATCCATTGTGACATTCGAAGGGTACTTGATATGATTATTGTCTTGATTTTCAAATGATAGTTCATTTTGATTATTCTATCGAGTCTCAGATATGACTTAGTTTGCATATGGTTTCTCACTACTCTGCTCATGCATGCCTCAATATATCTTTCACCGAGTCCCGGGCCGGGGTACGTTCTCGTGCACAGTTTCACTGCATTGTTCACCGAGTCCCTCACTAGAGGGCCGGGAATATATATATATATATATATATATATATATATGATGTGACTATGGCGCCAAGGATGCTATATGATGACTTTATTCACCGAGTCCCATAATGGGCCGGGTATGATATATGATATGGATATGCATGATTTACATTTCACAAGGCAAGTGTATTGGTATTATGATTGTTATACTTGTCTCCTATAATCTGTATTTCAGTCATGATCCTCTATATTGTATTTCATGCTTTATATACTCAGTACATATTCCGTACTGACCCCTTTCTTCGGGGGGCTGCGTTTCATGCCCGCAGGTACAGATACTCGATTTGGTGATCCTCCACTATTGGTTATAATATTATGAATGTATTATAGACGGTTGGGAGTTGATATATGATATGGGGAAAGTTACATAAACAAAGGAAATGCTGCCCAACTTTCTCTAGCCTAAGTTGAGCATGTTCGTCTGATCGATTAGCTAATGTTAATACGAACTCTCTTAAAGGTAGAAACGTGAGTATTGAAGGAGAACGACCAAACGGTAGAATAGCTAGACGAAAGGTATGTAAGACTAGTCCTTTCTTTCTAAGGCATGACTCCATGGCATGAATCTTCCTACCTTTCTATGACTTCTCTAAATATATGTATATAACGGAAATCATGAGTCTATGTTCATGAAGAGCCTTATATGAGATGAAATAAGATAATGACGATGATGAGCTTAAGTTTAAAGATTCTAAAGTTCATGATATGATACTTCAATAAAGCTAATGATCCAAATTATGATTTATTGATGTTGTTCTTTGTGCCGCACTCACCTTATATGCTAATTCCTTCAAGGTGAGGCAAAATGCTTATGAATGCTCCATAATGGAATCGGGGGTTTCACGACCTTATGTCACCCCGATGATGTATAGTTGTCTTTGATGTTTCTATGCATGCATTAAGATGAGTACATGATGATGATATTACACCGCGCCTATATGGCCGGGTAGACACCGCTAAATATACACCATGTCTAGATGGCATGGGCAGACACCACTAGTGGGCGACATAAGATGGTTACCCCGGACGCGGGAGGCCTGGACGCAGGCTAATGATGGTCACACCGCACCTATATGGTCGGGCAGCTTATACATATAGATATGCATACATGATATAATGATGATGTTTATGAAGTAAGTCCGCATGCATTATTTCTATTAAAACTAACAGTCAGTTACAGATTGTTCTTCATTTGATATCCCCCTATTTCATCGATGTATTGTTATTGTTTATGCCTTACATACTCAGTACAATATTCATATTGACGTCCTTTGTTTGGACGCTGTGTTCATGCCCATAGGTAGATTGGGAGGTGGTCCAGATTCATAGGAGATATCAACAGACTTTGAGAGCACTCCATTGTTCCGGAGGTGCCTTTGCTTATTGTTTTGTGTATATATATATTTTGGGCACGACGGGGTCCTGTCCTATTCATATGTCTAGTAGTCTAGTAGAGGCTCGTAGATACGTATGTGTGGGTAGTATGGTCTCACGATTTTCTCATTGAATTTATATTATTTTGATAGTCGAAGGGATTATGTATATAAAGGTAAATATGTTTCAAGTGAAAATGGTTCTTCTATGGTTATAAGTACGGGATTAATGAATGATCGCAGGATGAGTATGATTACTAGTAGTATGAGCGGTGCTCGGTGATTAGCCCTGGGTACCCATCATGGCCCCTAGTCGGGTCGTGACAAGAGTGGTATCAAAACAGTTTAGTCCTAGGAAGTGTCTGCGAGCCGTGTCTAGTAGAGTCTTGTTTATGGTGTATTGCGCGCCATACTAATAAACAGGAGGCTACAAGACATTTAGGAAAAATGACCATTCTTCTTCTTATGAGATCGTGCGATAGAGCCGTGTTCTAAGATTTTCTCCTCCCTAATAGTGTGTTATGATTTCAGAGATGCCGGTAAAGAGAAAAGCTACAGCCGCCTAGAAGGGCAAGAATACAGTAGAAAGGCGGGTCGAAAAGGAGCCGCCAATGAATGTAGAAGGGGGTGAATCACATAATGAGGCTCCATCTGATACTTCTCCCACTCCGCCTAATTTAGAAGAACAAGAGGGGCTTTAGCTCTAGCTCCTACGCCTACAGTTCCTCCGCCGGCTACTTCGGGTCAACAAATGACCGAAGCTATTCAGCTACTGACACATTTAGTTGCCGCCCAAGCACATCGGCAGAGTTTGGGACCAAGTGACCGGGCAGTTAGTACTAGAGCCCGTGATTTCATGAGCTTGAATCCTCCGGAGTTCTTCGGGTAAAAACCGAATGAAGACCTGCCAGGTTTTATTGATGAAATGTTGAGAACATTGAAGATTTTTCATGCCTCCGAAACTGAATCTGTGGAGTTGGCATCTTATAGACTCCGAGATGTGGCGGTACTTTGGTATAATAATTGGATATCTTCACGAAAAGAGAATTCACCTCCTCCTGTCTGGCAAGAATTTCTAAATGCCTTCATCCGCCACTATTTGCCACCTAAGGTCTGTCGAGCTAGAGCAGATAGATTCGTAAATTTGAAGCAAGGAAATATGAGTGCCCTTCAATTTAATTCATTGGCTAGATATGCTCCGACTATGGTGGCCGACATAGGAGATAGGGTGCACAGGCTTGTGAGTGGCTTAGGGCCACATCTATTTAAAGATTTTTAATGGCTTTATTGCAAGATGGGATGGATATTTCCCGCATTCAGGAACATGCCCAGAACTTAGAAGAGCAACAACATCCATAAAGGGGTTAGCGTGACATTGATAGAGGGCAAAGCAAGAGGGCCAGATCTATGGGTGCAGGTAGTGACTATAGAGGAGGATCGAGGCAGTCATATCCTAGACACTCAAGACAGTCGGCGACTAGTGCACCTTCACGATTTACAGGTAGGAGACTTGACCGCTCCATTCATTCAGGACAGGGTCAGAGTGCGAGAGCTTCAGGTTCCCAGTTTGGGGGTGATTATAGCCAGAGGAGACCCCCAGTACCGCGATGTGGCCAGTGCGGTAGATTACATTCCGAACAGTGTTACTGAGGTTTAGATGCTTGCTATGCTTGTGGCCAGGTTAGGCACATGATACAAGGTTGCCCGTCGATGAGTGGCAGAGTTAGGGTTCAGCCCACAGGATCAGCGGCTGGTTCTTCTTCTGTGCGCCCGGTACGACAGAATCCCCAGCTTCCAGCAGGTCGAGGTAGAGGCAGAGGGAGAGCATCCAGTTCAGGTGGCACTCAGCCCAGTATTTATGCTCTAGCCAGACGCCAGGATCTTAAGTCCTCCCCGGATGTGGTTACAGGTATATTATCCATATTTTCACATGACGTATATGCATTGATAGATCCAGGTTCTACACTATCTTATATTACTCCGTATGTTGCTGGTCTTATTGGGGTGAAACCCGAGCAAATTAAACCTTTTGAGGTATCTACTCCGGTTGGTGATCTCGTGATAGCTAGACAAGTATACAAAAATTGTGTAATTGTGATATGTGTCCGCCAGACCAAAGTTGATTTAGTTGAGCTGGAAATGCTAGATTTCGATGTGATTATGGGTATGGATTGGTTGGCCTCATGTTATTCAAATGTTGACAGCTAAATAAAAATAGTTCAATTTCAATTTCTGGGAGAACCTGTGCTTGAATGGAAAGGTAATACAGCGTCTCCCAGGGGTAGGTTTATTTCCTACCTTAAGGAAAGGAAGATGATAGCTAAAAGTTATATCTATCACCTAGTTCGAGTTCATGATACTGAAGCAAATCCACCAACTTTTCAATCTGTCCCGGTAGTGAATGAATTTCCGGATGTATTTTCAGATAAACTCCCAGGTCTTCCTCCGGAAAGAGAGATTGATTTCGCTATTGATGTGTTGCCGGATACCAAGCCTATATCTATCCCTCCTTACCGAGTGGCTCCTGC
Organism: Lycium barbarum; assembly: GCF_019175385.1. Classification (NCBI taxonomy): domain Eukaryota; kingdom Viridiplantae; phylum Streptophyta; class Magnoliopsida; order Solanales; family Solanaceae; genus Lycium; species Lycium barbarum. The sequence goes on from NC_083338.1 coordinate 41,111,339, forward strand.
AGAATTGAAAGAGCTAAAGGCACAATTGAAAGATTTGTTTGAAAAAGGATTCATTAGGCCTAGTTCATCACCGTGGGGAGCACCAGTCCTATTTGTGCAAAAGAAAGATGGTTCCCTACGGATGTGCATTGATTACAGGCAGTTAAATATAATGGTGATAAAGAATAAATATCCTCTTCCAAGAATTGATGATTTGTTTGATCAATTACAGGGTGCCAAGTGGTTTTCCAAAATAAATCTAAGGTCAGTATCATCAAGTGAGAGTTAAAGAAGAAGATATTCTCAAAACAGCTTTCCGAACGAGATATGGCCATTATGAATTCCGGGTGATGTCATTTGGGTTAACTAATGCCCCGGCAGTGTTTATGAATTTAATGAATAATGTATTTATGCCGCTCTTTGATTTGTTTGTAATCGTGTTTATTGATGATATTCTGGTATATTCTCGGACAGAGTCAAAGCATGCAGACCATTTACGTATTGTTCTTGGAATCTTCGAACTCGAGAATTTTATGCAAAATTTTCAAAGTACGAGTTTTGTATGAATTCTGTGAAATTTTTTGGGCCATGTTATTTCAAATGATGGCATTCGAGTGGATACTCAGAAGATTGAAGCTGTGAAAACTTGGCCAAGACCTACAATACCCACGCAAGTCTGTAGTTTTCTGGGATTAACAGGTTACTATAGGAGATTTGTGGAAGCATTTTCTTCTATTTCAGCCCCATTGACGAAGCTAACCCAGAAGTCAGCTCAATTTCAGTGGAATGATGCTTGTGAACGCAGCTTCCAAGAGTTGAAGGAAAGATTAACCTCAGCTCCTGTCTTGACACTCCCAGAAGGGCCAGATGGTTATGTTGTATATTGTGATGCTTCTGGCGTTGGGTTAGGATGTGTATTGATGCAACATGGTAAAGTTATTGCTTATGCTTCGAGACAGCCACAGAAACATGAAAAGAACTACCTATCTCATGATCTCGAATTGGCTGTAGTTATTCATGCATTAAAGATGTGGAGACATTACTTGTATGGTGCTCACATTGATATCTATACAGATCACAAGAGTCTTCAATATATTTTCAGGCAGAAGGAGTAAAACCTACAGCAGAGACGGTGGTTAGAGCTACTGAAAGATTATGATGTGAGTATTTTATACCACCCCGAGAAAGAAAATGTAGTAGCTGATGCGCTTAGCCGCAGATCAATGTGTAGCTTATGTGAAGCTCCTCCGGAGAAGAAGGAATTAATTTGTGAGCTCCACCAGCTAGCTAGCCTTGGCGTTCGTCTAATTGATTCAGGCAGTGCAGGAATTGATATCAATAATCCAACTGTTTAATCCTTGGACATAGAGGTGAAGGAACGTCAATATGAAGATCCTCAGTTGAGCCACTATAGAGACACATTTCGTGAAAAAGAGCAGTCTCCATTTGAAACCTCTATAGATGGAATCTTTAAGTACCGAGGCAAACTATGTGTTCTGAATGTTACAAAATTACGTCGTCGAATTCTAGAAGAAGCTCATTATTCTCGGTATTCTATTCATCCAGGTACAACAAAGATGTATCATGATATCAAGTTAATGTATTGGTAGGATGGAATGAAGAAAGACATAGCAGAATTTGTATCTCAATGTCCAAACTGTCAGCAAGTGAAAGTTGAACATCAAAAGCGAGGATTATTGCAAGCAATGGAAATCCCTACTTGGAAATGGGAAGTGATCAACATGGATTTTATTATGGGGTTACCTCGTTCCCGAAGCAAATATGATTCCATATGGGTGATCGTGGACAGACTCACGAAAGCAGCTCATTTTCTTCCAATCTGAACCACATACTCAGCAGAAGATTATGCAAGGTTATATCTTAAGGAGATAGTGCGACTCCACGGTATTCCGATGTCTATTATCACAGATATAGGAGCACAATTTACGGTTATGTTCTGGAAATCTTTCCAAGAAGGTTTGGGTACTCAAGTAAAGCTTAGCACATCATTTCATCTGCAAACTGATGGACAAGCCGAATGTACCATTCAGACCTTGGAAGATATACTAAGAGCATGTGTTCTAGATTTCGGTTATAGTTGGGTTGACCACTTACCCCTTATTTAGTTTGCATACAACAATAGCTACCATTCCAGTATCCAAATGGCTCCGTATGAAGCTCTATATGGAAGGAAGTGTAGATCCCTAATTGGGTGGTTTGAAGTAGGAGAGGTACAGCTACTAGGCCCTGAGTTGATTCAACAAACAGTAGAAAAGGTCAAGGTCATCCGCGATCAGTTGTTGACAGCCCAAAGTCGTCAGAAATCTTATGCGAACAACTGTTGACGAGACTTAGAATTTCAAGTTGATGATTGGGTATTTCTGAAAGTATCACCAATGAAGGTGTGATGAGATTTGGCAAGAAAGGAAAATTGAGTCCTCGATATATCGGACCCTATAAGATTATCCGCAAGGTGTGTCAAGTAGCTTATGAATTTGACTTACCCTCAGGACTTGAAGCAGTCCATCCAGTTTTCCATGTCTCAATGCTTCGTAAGTGTGTTGGAGATCCAACAAGGATTGTTCCAGTAGATAATGTTCGAGTGACAGAAAAGTTGGCTTATTAAGAAATACCCATTCCCATACTAGATAGGCAAGTACGGAGACTTAGAAACAAAGAAGTGTCCTCAGTTAAGGTTTTATGGAAAAACAACAACCGAGAAGAAATGACTTGAGAAGAGGAAGAGAATATGAAATCCAAGTACCCGCACTTATTTCATCCCCCGGAAGAAATCCAAGATGAAAAGTCAAGATTATGAGGTTTGTATACTTCCTTTTTATACTTTTGGGTCGTGTGTAGCCAATCTTTATTACTATCATGCTGTGGACCCTGTGAGGCATTGTTATTATAGGTTGTTGTGATAGGATGGTAGTGCCATATTACAGGGGAGACTCTAGTGAAATTTTCATAGAATTCACGAGAGCTCAACATTCGAGGACGAATGTTCTTAAAGGGGGAAAGAATGTTACACCTCGGAAAAATTTTTGTTGACGCACAGTGAATAGGGTAACGGAGGAAATGAAGTAAACGATGTTTCAATAAGTAAGAAATAGCATTTAATGATCCTAATTGAGATTTCAAAGACTTTCGAGGTAAAAGAAGAGAGTTGGCCAAGAAAGGCAAGATATACGTTATGTATCGGAAGAGATTTACAAGTAACAAGTTAATGGTGACTTAATGATGTCTTGGAGAAGAGTTATAACGTCCCTTAGGTTGTTAATGAGGTGTTAAGCAAGTGTTAAGAAGGTTCATTAAGATTGGAGATCAAACGAACGATGGAAATGATTTCAAGGAAATGGGGTTATACGACCGACTTATATGGTCCGTATAAGGGTCTGTATAACACCCAGCAGAAATGTTGTTTCTCTGATGGTGAAGTACGGTTACTTATACGGACCGTATAATGTTGTACGGTCCGTATAAGTATCCGTGGAAGTCCCGACGGGCTGAATTAAGCCAAGTATAAAGTGATGTTCCCATTTCATTATTTTCATTTTCTATTCTACTCCATCTTTCTCAAGGCTTCTAGAGTGTTCTACACATTTCACCAACACTAAATCAAAACTAATCAAAGATAAACTTCATCAAACCAGGAGAACCAAGTGCAAGAAACTCATTAGGGTTCATCTAAGGCAAGAAATCCCATTGGAAGTGAACTAGGGTTTTGGCTCAAGTGAAGTATTTCCACTCAAGTCTCATTCCCAAACTATCTAAGGTAAGTTTTATGATCATTCCATGTTGTTTAAGTTGTTGAGAGGTTGAAAGACTTGGATTGCAGAAGGAGATAGAAAATGGGTCATGAATATGAGAATAGTGACATTTTTGAGTGGTAGTTTAGAATGAATCATGATTCTTGATATGTTGTGATTATAAATATGTTATAAATGACATTAAGAACATGGGATATGCATTATATGTGCGAAAACATACTAGTGTACTATGACCATAATTATGGATGAATTGAAGTGAAATTGTGAAATGTGGATAACGTAGATGAATGAAGATTGTTGGTTATAATATTGTGAATGTATTATAGACGGTTGGGAGTTGATATATGATATGGGGAAAGTTGCATAAACAAAGGAAATGCTGCCCAATTTTCTCTAGCCTTAGTTGAGCATATCCATATGATCGATTAGCTAATGTTAATACAAACTCTTTTGAAGGTAGAAACGTGAGTATTGAAGGAGAACGACCAAGCGCTAGAATAGCTAAAGGAAAAGGTATGTAAGACTAGTCCTTTCCTTCTAAGGCATGACTCCATGGCATGAATCTTCCTATCTTTCTATGACTTCTCTAAATATATGTATATAACGGAAATCATGAGTCTATGTTCATGAAGAGCCTTATATGAGATAAAGTAAGATAATGACGATGATGAGCTTAAGTCTAAAGATTCTAAAGTTCATGATAAGATGCTTCAATAAAGCTAATGATCCAAATTATGATATTCGTGTTGTTCTTTGTGCCACACGCACATTATATGCTAATTCCTTCAAGGTGAGGCAGAATGCTTATGAATGCTCCATAATGGAATCGGGGGTTTCACGACCTTATGTCACCCCGATGAAGTATAGTTGTCTTTGATGTTTCTATGCATGCATTAAGATGAGTACATGATGATGATATTACACCACGCCTATATGGCCGGGCAGACACCGCTAAAGTGGGCAGCGTATATACCATGTCTAGATGGCATGGGTAGACATCGCTAGTGGGCGGCATGAGATGGTTACCCCGGACGCGGGAGGCCTGGACGCAGGCTAATGATGGTCACATTGTACCTATATTGTCGGGCAGCTTATACATATAGATATGCACACATGATATGATGATGATACTTATGAAGTAAGTCAGCATGCATTATTTCTTTTAAAACTGACAATCAGTTATAGATTGTTCTTCATTTGATATCCTCTTATTTCATTGATGTATTGTTATTGTTTATGCCTTGTATACTCAGTACAATATTCGTACTGACGTCCTTTCTTTTGACGCTGTGTTCATGCCCACAGGTAGACAGGAAGGTGGTCCAGATTCATATTAGATATCAACAGACTTTGAGAGCACTCTATTATTCCGGAGGTGCCATTACTTATTGTTTGGTGTATATATATATATATATATATATATTTTGGGCACGACGGGATCCTGTCCCGTTCATATGTCTAGTACTCTAGTAGAGGCTCGTAGATGCGTATGTGTGGGTAGTATGGTCTCACGATTTCCTCATTGTATATTTATTATTTTGATAGCCGAAGGGCTTATGTATATAAAGGTAAATATGTTTCAAGTGAAAATGGTTCTTCTATGGTTATAAGTATGAGATTAATGAATGATCGCAGGATGAGTATGATTGCTAGTAGTATGAGCGGTGTTCGGTGGTTAGCTCCTGGTACCCGTCATGGTCCCTAGTCGGGTCGTGACAGCGTGGTTCCGTTTACATAAAAAGGAAAGGATATTCCTCTTAATTGAAAGCAATAAAGGGATACTTAGAATTTTCTACCCAACCAATGCTAGGAAAATTTTCATTGCCTTCTCATCTTCATCTTCTATCCTTGTCTTCCTGCGACAATCCAAACATGGCCCTCATTCATGAGGTGTTCTAATTACAGCTTGAAATCCACACATTCTACAATGTCGTGGCCAAGGCAACCATGGTGAAATATGCAAACCCTTTCTCGTAGAGGTCCTAGGCGACTCTAATAGGTTTGCGGCTCTCTTATCTTCTTCACACTACACAGTAGGGAGTGAATCCTAGCATATGACCCCTCGAATTTGGACAAGTCACTTCTCCAGAACATAACCCTCGATATTTTTTCTGGATGATTTCTCCCTTAGTCATGGGTCAGGAAAGAGTGGGGCCCCTATAGTTTGATAATTCTCCCTTGGTCAATCCATTAGACCAACTTCCTTTCCAGCGCTCCACACTCATTGGTTGTATGCCCCGACTGACTTCAGTGGTAGAGACATTTCTTGTGGGTCATGGAAGGAGCATAGGGTGCCAACAGATTTGGGCTTTGCGCATACACTCCAAAACTCCCCAAAGTCTCTAAGAGTTCTCGTTTGGACATTTCTACTGGCGCATCCCAATTGTGCGATCTTATTCCCTTGAGAACAATTGTGCATGAAACTGAAGGTTTCTCGAGCTGAGATTCACGTGGGTCTCCATAAAATTCCTGCTTCAAATTGGGGATAAGCAAATCGCCGTCTCCATATGGTATAGGGTCAAGCCCTTTTTGTTGATTGAGTGGGACGTAACTCCCAAGTGGTGCTTCTGGCACTTTTCCCTATTTTACCTGATTGGCAGGATGTTGCTTAGTTAGTTGCTAAACATAAACTAGGAGAGTTTCAGCTTCTTTCATCTTCTCATTGGCTGCCCTAGTGGTCTGGACAGCTTCTTTCATTCTAGCAGTAATTAGGGATAGGCTGTCGTCCCACTATCGGTTTTCCCTACTTGTTTCTTCCTTGTCCTCATTGTCACTGACCAGATTGATGTAAGGAAAAGTTGCACTCATGCTGTTACACCTCGGAAAATATTCTGTTGGTACGCAAGTGAATGAACTAGTAAGTAGTACGAATATACGATAGGTTCATGAGTAAGAAATGATGTTTGATGACCGTAAGTAAAGTTTCAAAGGCATCCGATGTTAGGCGAGAAAGTTGGCTAAGATAAGGCAAAGTACTTGATAAGTATCGGAAAGAATTACGAGTAACGAGTTAGCGAGGCTTTAAGGTTGCCTTGGAGAGGAATGATAACGTCCCTTAGATTGCTAATGAAGTGTTGAACAAGTGTTAAGAAGGTTCCATAAGGATTGGAGACCTAACGAATCGACAAATCGATGTTCGGAAGCACTGGGGATTATACGGCCAAACATACTGGCCGTATAATTTATATGGTCCGTATGTCTGGACCGTATAATCAACCCAGAATGGCCAAAGTCTCTGGACCAAAGGTACGGCCAGACATACGGCCCGAACAATTTATACGGACCGTATGTTGGTCCGTATATATTGGTCGGGACAGATTTTCTCAATAAATGTAAGGGACCAAGGTTATTTCATTTCATTTCCCTTCCACACCTCTTCTATCTAAAACATCTCTCTATATTTATTTCATAAGTTTTCAAGGGATTATAGTGATTAACAACATAAACAAGTGAATCAAGAGTAAGGACCCATCAAAGATCATTCAAAGTCAAGAAATCCAAATGGAGGAAAACTAGGGTTTTTGCTCAAGTGGAGTATTATCGACTAAGGCTTGTTCCTACAACTTCTAAGGTAAGATTCATGATATTTATATGTTGTTTAAGGTATTTGAGAGTTGAAATGCTTGGTCATTAGAAGAGAATAGCAAAATGGGTTATAAATGATGAATAGTGACGTTTTTGAGAAATAGTTTGAATTGAATCATGATTGTTGTTGTATTGTGACAAGAATGTGTTATAGGAGACGTTAAGACCATGATATAGGCATTGTATACGAATGGATGAGGTTGGATGTTGTGACCATGAATGTGGATAAATGGAAGTGAATTAAGAATGTGGATAATGTGAATGACTAATGGCAATTGTTATGATATTGTGAATGTATTATTGACGTTTGGGAGTTGAATTATAATATGGGCAAATGTCATATAAATAAAGGAGATGCTATCCGATTCTCTCTAGCTTTAGCCATGTATGCTAGATATCTATTCTAATATTAGTATGACCTTTATGAAGGTAGAAATGTGAGCATCGAAGGAGTACGTGCAAGTATAGAATAGTGCGACGAAAAGGTATGTAAGGCTAACCCTTCTTTCATAAGGCATGGTTCTTGGCCAAATTCCAAATTTCTCTATATGAGTATGTCGTTTTCACATGGTTAATACTCCGAGCTCATAAGCTCACGATATTTGATAGGTACTACGATTGTACCAAGTTCCTCTTATGACGAGCAAGTTTATAATGTAGATGTAACCATAACGATGATGATAATAATAATGATGTTAAGGGTGCCTACGGGCTAGTATACTTATGTGTGCCTATGAAGGGCTATAATGAAGCCCCGATCTTATAACGCCGGGTAGATTATATGTATATGATTATGTATAAAGTATGTATACGATTACGAAACGCGCGCACACCTCTGCAGATGGTACGGATAACCCTGAAGCCTTGGTAGGGCCAGGTATGAGTAACCTTGAGCCTTGGTTGGCCAAGTATGTACGGAACACCGAACCTTCATGGTCGGGCATGTTATGTATATGTATGTATATATGTAAATGCTAAGTATATTAAAGGACTATTTATATAATGTGAATATGAATGTGATAAGACTATGTATATGAATATGAATAAGAGCATGTATACCAATACGAGCACAAATATTGGTACGGTTGCTATTATGAGAAATGGAGGGTTCCTAAGAAAGCAAGTAAGTGCCATGATGATGATATTGTTGTCTCCCATCCTATGTTACTGCTTATGTTGTCTATTATGCTTCTATACTGATGTTGTTCATGTTTTACATACTCAGTACATTCTTCGTACTGACGTCCTTTTGTTTGTAGACGCTGCGTCATGCCCGCAAGTGCACAGGGAGATAGACTGGACTCATAGTTGCTTATTCAGAGATTGCATAGCCGAGCTCCATCTCTTTCGGAGCCATAGCTTTTGGGTACTCATTCTTTTGTGTACATGATTATGGGCATAGCGGGGTCCTGTCCCGCTCATGTAATATGTTATACTCTTAGAGGCTCGTAGTCACGTGTATGTGGTTAGATGTGTCTGGCCTTGTCGGCCCATACTTTTGTATATCATTTTGCTGGCCTCGCCGGCCCATGTACATTGTTGTGGCATAGATGCCCGTGATATGATATATGATGATTGTCGTCCAATGGGACTAGTATGAATGATGACTAGAATGCATGTAATGATTTATGGCTCACCTAGATGATACATGAATATAAGTTAAGGGGTGCCCGGGTGGGAGAGCACCGGGTGCTCGTCGCGGCCCCTAGTCGGGTCGTGACAAAAGTGGTATCAGAGCAGTTCTTTCCTAGGGTGTGTCTACGAGCCGTGTCTAGTAGAGTCTTGGTTATGGGTGTGTTGTGCGCCACACCTATAAACAAGAAGCTGCGGACATTTTAGGAATGAATGACCTTCTTTCTTCATAAGAATCGTGCGATAGAGCTATGATATAAGAAATTCTTGTTCCTTAATAGTGTGTTATGTATTTCGGAGAATGCCTGTGAAGAGAAAGGCTACAGCAGCCCAAAAGGGCAAGACGGTGGCAGAAAAGCGGGCTGAAAGAGCACCGCCACCGGTAGTAGAGGAAAGTGAGTCCCAGAGTGCTGCTCATTCTCAGTCCTCCCAGACAGTGCCTATTACTGAGGAGCGTGTGAGGGCCTCAACCCCAGCTCTAACTCCTCCACCAGATGCTTCGGGCCAGGATGTGAAAGAGGCCATAAATTTGTTGACTCAGTTTGTTGCGGCCCAGACTCAGAGGCAAGGTACGAGGCATGGTGATAGGGCTGTTAGTGCAAGGGCCCGTGATTTTATTACTTTAAACCCTCCGAAATTCTTTGGGTCAAAGCCGGAGGAGGATCCTCAGGACTTCATTGATGGTATGTTGAGGACGCTCCAATTGATGCATGCTTCGGACACGGAGTCGGTGGAGCTAGCGTCATATAGATTGAAGGATGTCTCAATCCAGTGGTATACGGTTTGGATGGCTTCGCGGGGAGCCAATGCATCTCCACCGGTATGGCAAGAGTTTGTTGATGCTTTCCTCCGTCATTATATGCCTCTAGAGGTTCGGCGAGCTAGGGCCGATAAATTCTTGAATTTGAGGCAAGGTAATATGAGTGCTCAAGAGTATAGTCTCCATTTCAACTCCTTGGCTAGGTATGCTTCGGCCATGGTAGCAGATATGGGCGATCGGGTGCACCGATTTGTGAATGGCCTAGGGCCACATTTGATGGATAAATGCTTGATTGCATCCCTTCAGGACGGTATGGATATTGCACGCATGCAGGCACATGCTCAGAACTTAGAAGAAAGCCTGCAGCAGCGGAGGAGTGAACGTGAGCACGATAGGGGACAGAGTAAGAGGGCTAGATCTTCGGGTCAGAGGAGTGAGTCCAGGGGTGGACACAGGCAGCAGTTTCCCAGCCATTCAGGCTATTCTATGACCGGTCTACCTCCACAGTCTACGGGCCAGAGATTTGATAGATCTGCTAGTTCAGGGCCGAGACCGAGTTATTCAGGACCCCAGTTCAGAGATGATTCAGGCCAGTCAAGGCCACCTGTACCACGATGTTCACAATGTGGGAAGATGCATTGGGGTCGATGCCGTTTGGGTTCAGATGCTTGCTATTCATGTGGTCGGTCAGGCCATATTATGCGTGATTGCCCCTCAGTACATGGTAGAGGTGGGACCCAGCCATAAGGGTCGGTAGCCGGATCTTCGGCATCTGTACGGCCTACGGGGCTAGGTTCACATGTGCCAGCTGGCCATGGTAGAGGCAGAGGGAGAGCCCCCAATACTAGCGGTCCTCAGCACCGTATTTATGCATTGGCTGGACGCCAAGATCTTGAGTCTTCTCCTAACGTGGTCACAGGTATATTATCGGTGTTCTCTCATGATGTGTATGCTTTGATTGATCCGGGCTCCACATTGTCTTATGTTACTCATATTGCGGGTCGATTTAAAGTCGAGCCGGAGTCGATCAAACCTTTTGAGGTGTCTACACCTGTTGGTGAATCGGTGATAGCTAACCGAGTATATAGAGATTGTATAGTTGTGATATGTGACCACCGTACTATAGCTGACTTGCATAAACTAAAGATTGTAGATTTTGATGTTATTATGGGCATGGATTGGTTGGCTTCTTGTTATGCCAATGTTGATTGTAGAATGAAAGTGGTTCGCTTCCAGTTTCCGGGAGAACCAGTTCTAGAATAGAAAGGGAATGCGGCATCACCAAAAGGTAGGTTTATTTCCTATCTCAAGGCAAGAAAGATGATCACAAAAGGGTGCATTTATCATCTAGTGCGAGTTCACGATGTAGAAGCTGAGTCGCCGACTCTTCAGTCAGTTCCCGTAGTGAATGAATTTTCGGATGTGTTCCCGGAAGAGCTTCCAGGTCTTCCTCCCGAGCGGGAGATTGATTTTGCCATTGATGTGTTGCCAGACACTAAGCCTATATCTATTCCTCCCTACAGAATGGCACTCGCAGAATTGAAAGAGTTGAAGGAGCAATTGAAAGACTTGCTCGATAAAGGATTCATTAGGCCTAGTTCATCCCCGTGGGGAGCGCCCGTATTATTTGTCCGAACGAAAGATGGCTCCTTGAGAATTTGCATTGATTATCGGCAATTGAATAAAGTAACGATTAAGAACAAATATCCTCTCCCGAGGATTGATGATTTATTTGATCAATTGCAAGGCGCCAAATGGTTTTCAAAGATCGATTTGAGGTCCGTGTATCATCAAGTGAGAGTTAGGGAAAAAGATATCCCTAAGACAGCCTTCAGGACAAGATATGGCCATTTAGAGTTCGGAGTAATGTCGTTTGAGCTAACTAATGCGCCGACAGTGTTTATGGACTTAAGGAATAATGTATTCAGGCCCTTTTTGGATGTATTCGTGATTGTATTCATCGACGATATCTTGGTGTATTCTAGATCCGAGGCCGAACATGCGGACCATTTGCGTATTGTCCTTGGAGTTCTTCGGGCTCGAGAGTTGTTTACGAAATTTTCTAAATGTGAGTTTTCGTTAAACTCAGTATCATTTCTGGGCCACATTGTTGCAGCTGATGGTATTCGAGTAGATAGCCAAAATATCGAGGCCGTGAATATTTGTCCAAGACCCACGACTCCTACAGAGGTTCGTAGCTTTCTGGGCTTAGCAGGGTATTACAGGAGATTCGTTGAGGGTTTCTCTTCTATCTCTGCACCACTCACAAAGTTGACCCAGAAATCAGCTAAGTTTCAATGGACAGATGCTTGTGAACGTAGTTTCTAAGAGTTGAAGGACAGGTTAACTTCTGCCCCAGTCTTCACACTTCCAGAAGGATTTGAAGGATATGTTATCTATTGTGATGCTTCAGGCGTCGGGCTAGGCTGTGTATTGATGCAAAATGGTAAGGTGATTGCGTATGCTTCAAGGCAATTACGGAAACATGAACGTAATTATCCAACACATGATTTAGAATTGGTCGCGGTGGTTCATGCATTAAAGATATGGAGACATTATTTATATGGCTTCCATGTGGATATTTACACAGATCATAAAAGTCTTCAATATATCTTCAAGTAGAAAGAGTTAAATTTGCGGCAACGACGATGGCTGGAATTGTTAAAAGATTATGATGTTGATATCTTGTATCACCCCGGAAAGGCAAATGTTGTGGCCGATGCTCTTAGCCGCAGGTCTATGGGGAGTTTATGTGATGTGCGACAAGGAAGGAGGGAAATGACTCGTGAGCTCCAACAATTAGCTAGTCTAGGAGTCCGAGTGATGGCTTCCGATAGCCGGGGGACTACCATACAGAATTCAGCTATCTCGTCGCTAGTAGCGGAAGTGAAGGCGCGACAATATGAGGATGCCATGCTAGTACAATGTAGAGATACGCTCGCTCATAAAGAGGAGTCATCATTTGACATTTCAAGGGACGGAGTTCTCCGATGTCGAGGCAGATTATGTGTTCCCGATGTGGCAGGTCTACGCCACCAAATATTGAGGGAAGCTCATTGTTCCCGTTATTCTATCCACCCTAGAGCGACGAAAATGTATCATGATCTTAAGTCTATATATTGGTGGAATGGGATGAAGAAAGATGTCGCAGAATTCGTAGCTCAATGCCCCAACTGTCAACAAGTTAAAATAGAGCACCAAAAGTCGGGCGGATTGTTACAAGCTATAGAAATCCCAACATGGAAGTGGGAAGTGATTAATAGGGATTTCATTACGGGCTTACCCCGTACTCGACGTAAGTATGATTCTATATGGGTGATTGTTGATAGACTCACAAAGTCAGCTCATTTCTTACCGGTCAGAACGACGTACGTGGCAGAGGATTATGCAAAGCTTTACCTTAAAGAGGTAGTGAGACTCCATGGTGTTCCAGTATCGATTATCTCAGACAGAGGAACTCAGTTTACGGCTAATTTCTGGACGTCTTTTCAAGAGGGTTTAGGGACCCAAGTGAGCCTTAGCACTGTATTTCACCCACAGACTGATGGGCAAGCTGAGCGCACCATCCAGACTCTCGAAGATATGTTACGGGCATGCATGATAGATATTTGAGGAAGTTGGGATGATCATTTTCCACTCATTGAATTTTCTTACAATAATAGTTATCATTCTAGCATTCAAATGGCACCGGATGAGGCTTTATATGGGCGAAAGTGTAGATCCCCAATTGGGTGGTTTGAAACTGGAGAAGCTAAATTGATAGGGACAGACTTGGTCCAACAGGCCATAGAGAAAGTTAAGCTCATACAAGATCGGTTGTTAGCGGCTCAAAGTCGTTAAAAGTCCTATGCGGATAATCGCCGAAGAGACTTGGAGTTCGAAGTGAAAGATTGGGTATTCTTGAAAGTGTCGCCAATGAAGGGCGTTATGATATTTGGCAAAAAGGGGAAGCTTATTCCCCGGTATATAGGGCCTTAGGAGATTGTGCGCAAAGTGGGCAAAGTGGCCTATGAGTTAGATCTACCTCCAGATTTGGAGTCAGTCCATCCATTTTTCCATGTCTCGATGCTTCGGAAGTGTGTTGGAGATCCTACATGGATCGTCCCAGTGAATGATGTTCAAGTGACAAGAAAGTTAACTTATGATGAAATACCCATTGCCATATTAGATAGGCAAGTACGGAGGCTTAGAAATAAAGAAGTGGCCTCAATTAAAGTTCTGTGGAGGAATAACAATCGAGAGGAAATGACATGGGAAGCGGAAGAGAATATGCGATCCAAATACTCGCATTTATTTCAGCCTTTGGACGAGGGCCAAGATGAGACGTCAAGATCACAAGGTATGTATGTTTCCTTTTATGCTTTTGGGTCGCGTGTGGCCAAATTGTAATGCTATTATGTTGTAGCCCTGTGTGGCATCGACATTTTGGGCTGTTGTCACAGGTTGGTAGTGCCATATTATAGGGAAAACTCTGGCAAAATTTCTGTAGGATCCCGAGTGCTCAACATTCGAGGACGAATGTTCTTAAGGGGGGAAGAATGTTACACCTCGAAAAATCTTCCTGTTACACCCCGTAAGAGTCTGTGCTATTTTAATTAAGACAAGAAAAAAATGAGTTAAGAAAGTTCAAGGAAAGTTAATCGAGTTAGTAAGAATATCGTTATATATATATGGTTGCCTTAAGTATCCCGAGGTGACATCGTAACCTAAAGGATTTGAAATCGCGTTATGAGCGTATATGAGGTAATGTGAGTGCCCTTTTAAAGTATTTGAGATTATTAGTAATGTTATAGAAGATGGATAAAAGATATGAATATATTTTTGCGATTGGAGTTTCGTCGAAGCTTCGTAAGTTCTCCAGTTACGTTTAAGGTTATTGTGATTCTCCGGACCCTTCGAGATGTGTATGGATTGTTATGTATGTATATGACTATGTATATGCATGTATAAGAGGTTACACGAGGGTCGGAAGAGGATTAGAAGTTAAACGAATCTGAACGAAATGAATCCGAACAACTTCAGAAAAATCTCGGACCAGATTTTTAGCCCATATTGTTGGAGGCATATCTCCTAGTATATGAGGAGTTTTAAGGTGTTTTAAAAGCCTAAAATTAAGTTCATCGAGTCTAGTTTCCAACGCAACAAACCGCTCGTCAAAAAGATATCTGGATAAGCAAATATGGACGATGCAAGTTGGGCTGGCGGGGCAGAAAATGGTGACCCGATCCAACATTCACATTCGGCCCACGAGGCCCATTAACGTCATAAATATAAGGAAAAATTATGTGAGGGATGATCATTTTCAGATAATATCTTCCAAGAACATTAGAGAGAGAGAGAGAGAAAACTTCAAGGCTAAGGAAGCCATTTTGATCAAAATCCGAGCTCCGAATCCCGAAGCTCATGAAGAGAAAAACGTTGTACGTTGCGTTGCCTTCAATTTGAGATAAATATTGGTCTTGGGGGATGAAATTTTCGTGGTGGATCTTCTGATAAGGTATTTATAAAATTCCTTTTATGTTATTAAAGTGTTTATTTAGAGTTTTAACGAATTAGAACGGAGAAAACAGCATTATAAACCCGTTTGTTGTTTTGTTGAAATTTATGGGTGAGGGGCTGTTTTAATTGAAATTGATGGACTGATTTGAATTAATATTTTGGTTGTGTTAATCATGGACTATGTGAGGAGAGTGAAGGAACTTAATGGTTATTAAGTTGTTGTAGGAAAACATACAACTTTGTTATGGTTTATGTAAAAATGGAGATGAAAGTATCAAGAGGAAAATTATGATTTTGATGGATGATGAATATGATAATGTTGATGTTGGTTTGACCTTGTAAAGTTTGTATGAAAATTTTCATTTTATGTAGAAAGAAGATCATTGATGTTAAAACCTATGTCGTTGTGAACTTTGACGTCGTTTGGTGTTGTTGGGTTATTGTTGTTGAATGTTTTGAGCCGAGCTAAGTCTCGGGGGTGTTAGATTTATAGGGGAAATGCTGCCGAAATTTCGGTAGCCAAGTATAACCCCAAAGATTAGGATGTTAACTTTCATGAATAGTAACTGGTAAAAGTGACCATTTGCAGGTTTTGGACGAAACGGGAATTGAGATTTGATGAGCGTAAGGCGCAATCCAGGTATGTAAAGCCTATCTATCCTTCTTTTGGCATGTCCTAGTTACGCTAGGTTAAGATCGGACCCTCGGGGATAACTCTGCTCTTGGAAATCTAGGTTCAAGTTTAGGCACTATTCATTCAGCATAATTGAAACCTAATCTTTACATTTGGTTGAAAGAATGTTCGAACCTTCATAACTTTTGTTGTTGTGTCCGAATCCCTCCGAAACCTTTGTAGACGGCTTTATGGAGCCGAAAGTTTGTGATTTGTGTCCGCCGCCTCAATTTGACTCGAGGTGGGCCCGCAAGCCCTGAGGCTTCCATTATTTGGTTCGTTTGGCTCATTTTCGTCCGATATGAAAGGCAATCGTTTGTTTATGACTTAAGGGTTCGTTTGAAATTCCCTATGCCGTTATTGAACGTTTTGCACTTTGAATGATGTTAGATTTTCGGAGGATGACCTGTGAATCGTTTTTCAAAGGTTTTGCAGTTTGGAACTTCGTAACTTTTATACATTAATTTTGATCGACCTGACTTCTACTCCGAGCCTTCTGGCGTCGGTATATTCCTATATGTAACTATATGTCGAGTCCGGTAACTTACTTATAATATGCATATGGTTTCTGCACTACTCCGTTCGTGCCATTCACTATGATTTCGTTCGTCGGTACCCGGGCCGGCTTTGTGATCGTGCGCGCTATACCATATTCGGAAGTTATGATGTGTTACGGTTTCCGAGGCCTCGCCATAGGGCCGGTTACCGTCTATGGAGTTATGATGTGATATGGCATTTGATGTGTTCTGATGATGTGATATATGTGTGATATGATGTGTCTGGAGACTGTACGGAGATTTGAAAACTTCTGGAGTTATGATGTGTTGTGGCACCAGCGTCGGGGGTGACCACGTTCCTAAACCCTATACATGATTTGATTTGCATTTGTACATTTGCCTTCCGCACAGGTTTGCTTTGCTACCTTGACGTTTGTGTTTGTTCAATTCTGACTTCAGTTGTGTTTGTGATTTCTGTATCTTCTGCTTTACATACTCAGTACTTCTCCCGTACTGACCCCCGGTTCTTCGGGGGCTGCGTTTCATGCCCGCAGGTACAGAAGCTCGTTTGGGTGATCCTCTGGTTTAGGCTACTCATTCTGATGTGTTGGAGAGCTCCCCTTGATCCGGAGCCTAACTTTTGGTACATACCTTCAGTTGTGTGTGTATTCTGTACATTTGTGGAAGTGTGGGTACGGCGGGGCCCTGTCCCGTCATATGTTCGTATGTTCTGTTTTGTTTTAGAGGCCTGTAGTCATATTTGTGGGTCGTGGGTCCGGTGTGTTTGTATGTGGATCTGTTTTGCGTTCTTAAGCGGCCAGTATGCTACTATGGCCAGGACGGCCTATGAGTTTGTACGTGTGTGTGTGCATTTGGGCGATGTATATTCCGCCACCTTTCTGATTTTGATTTGACTGTTCTGCACGGGCGACCGCTTAAGATAAGTGTTCGATAAATGTTTGTGTGACGTCTGTTGTTAATTTTCAATTCGAACAATGTACGTTAAGTCTGAATGAGTCTGAATACGATGATCCGGTTGTGAGTCTGTTTGGGGTGCCTAAGTAGGGCACCAGTCGCGGCCCACGGGGTTGGGTCGTGACAAAAGTGGTATCAGAGCGGTTAGTCCTCGGAAATTCTACAGGCCGTGTCTAGTAGAGTCTTGTTTATCGATGTGTTGTGCACCACATCTATAAACAGGAAGCTACAGGGAATCTAGGATGTTACCCTTCTTTGAATCTTAGATCATGCGATAGAGCCAGCTGTAGGATATGAATTCCTTTCGACTAACTTTTAATTTCAGCCAAAGGACGGCATCGACAGAAGGCAATGGCTGATGATATTGGAGGCTGCACAGTACTCAGGTAAGCAATAATATGAAAGCTGTGTGTCGGAGAAGTTGTTTGAAGCGTGGTAGAAATATAAGGTTGAAGATTGAACAGAAAAGTGAACAGGAAGGAGCCTCCAATGTTGTTCGAGTTGGGCATGTGAGGTAAGCCTCGACATCTGTATAATTTTATCTGTAATTGTTAGCCTCGTGTGGCTACGAGACTACATGATATGATGTATATATATGCGTATATGTGTTGGCCCTGTGAGGCATGGTTGGTATTTCTCGTGTACAGGTTTCGGATAGTAAGAAACACAGAGGAACCTCTGCCCAAATTTTTTTTTCCAGAGATATGGAAGTAAATATATATAAAGTAAGTACAAACAGGTTCCGCGATACTTGTCGGAATTTAGTTTTCTTCTGTCGTTTGTTGGAGAGCACCTTATGGTAATATTTTATCAGATTTCACCGACTATTTGGAGACGGAATTCGTGGGACGAAGACTTAAATTTGTGGCCTGTCTGTAATTGTATGTGTATGTGTATGAAAGTGAATATCGGTGATTCAGAAAGGCAATATGGTAATTGTGCAACTTAGCCGGGGGTGGGACCCGCTACAAAAATTTTCCGAAAATTTACTAAGACCCCGATTTGCCCTAAAATTATGTGACAAAGGTCCTGCAGGGCAATTGACGAAATTATATCAGCCCTAACGCGTCAAAATGCATGAAAGTTTCGGGGTTAAGCGTGCTCAAGCCAGAGCAATTCTGGGATGGGTGACCCCCCTGGGAAGTAATGCAAAATTTTGCACAAGAGTAAGTATGATAGATATAAATGGAAATTTGGGGTAACCAAAAGGAAAATAGAATGTGTGGAGTAATTTAGTGCCCTTACAGGAGTCACGCAGAACGAGGCGGACTAAATGGGCAAAAAGAAAAGGTGCAACACCGCTCGGGAAATTGAGCGGATTTGAATTACAGTCAGAGACGTTCGCCAGTAAGATACTAGTAAATATATCTGTATGTGTGTATGTGTGTGTGTATGATTTTCGTTTGGTGCCCATATGGATCAAGAGCCGAGTCCCGGCAACTAAGGTTGTGATAGATGAAGAATAGTAGGAAAGGTGAAAAATAAGAAGTGTGAATAAGGGGAAATCTCCGAAAGAGTCGATAAGCGACACGCAAGACGATTTATATGATAACTTGGCAAACAAGTTCACCAATAAGGAAATTTTTTT
Organism: Lycium barbarum; assembly: GCF_019175385.1. Classification (NCBI taxonomy): domain Eukaryota; kingdom Viridiplantae; phylum Streptophyta; class Magnoliopsida; order Solanales; family Solanaceae; genus Lycium; species Lycium barbarum. The sequence continues at coordinate 41,130,297 of NC_083338.1, forward strand.
TTTATAAATCACTGGAGCCTTAATAGGAGTGATCTGACTCTAATTCGGATTCTATCTGTTATACTTCTGCACTTCCGATTCTGATAAGGCTCTGCCTATTACGCCTCTGTACGTCTGATCTTGATCACGCGTCTGTCTGATACATCTCCGTATGTCTGATTTTAATTACGACTCTGTCTGATACATTTCTGTCTTTCTGACTTTGATCACGACTCTGTATGATACATTTCTGTACGTCTGATTCCGATTTCGAATCTGTCTGATACCTCTCTGTATGTCTGACTCCGATCTCATATTTGTCTGACATACTTCCGTACCTCTGATTTTGACTATGAATCTGTCCGCCATAGTTTAATACGTCTGCCTCCGATTACGAATCCGTCCGATATGCTTCTACGCGTCCGGTCCTAGTTCTGAATCTGTTTGGTATGAGGTGTCTGGTATGAAGTGGGATTACGATAATGTGGTAAGAAACTCAGAAGTGTACCAAGAAGTGACGATTACTTATAATGTCTGAAAGGCATTCGTCTGCTATGAGAATATAGTTTATGGTCCGATAATTATGTGGGGTATGAGAAAATATATTATGAAGGCATTTGAATCAGTGATGTGAAGAATTACCCCATCATGCTGGTAAAGAAGCCATGTCGGAAAGTCCACGAAGGACGATTATGAAAGGAACCCTCCCGAAATGGTATGACGCCCCATAAGGTCAATTTAACATTCGAGGACGAATGTTTTAAAGAGGGGGAGGATGTTACACCCCGTAAGAGTCTGTGCTATTTTAATTAAGACAAGAAAAAAATGAGTTAAGAAAGTTCAAGGAAAGTTAATCGAGTTAGTAAGAATATCGTTATATATATATATGGTTGCCTTAAGTATCCCGAGGTGACATCGTAACCTAAAGGATTTGAAATCGCGTTATGAGCGTATATGAGGTAATGTGAGTGCCCTTTTAAAGTATTTGAGATTATTAGTAATGTTATAGAAGATGGATAAAAGATATGAATATATTTTTGCGATTGGAGTTTCGTCGAAGCTTCGTAAGTTCTCCAGTTACGTTTAAGGTTATTGTGATTCTCCGGACCCTTCGAGATGTGTATGGATTGTTATGTATGTATATGACTATGTATATGCATGTATAAGAGGTTACACGAGGGTCGGAAGAGGATTAGAAGTTAAACGAATCTGAACGAAATGAATCCGAACAACTTCAGAAAAATCTCGGACCAGATTTTTAGCCCATATTGTTGGAGGCATATCTCCTAGTATATGAGGAGTTTTAAGGTGTTTTAAAAGCCTAAAATTAAGTTCATCGAGTCTAGTTTCCAACGCAACAAACCGCTCGTCAAAAAGATATCTGGATAAGCAAATATGGACGATGTAAGTTGGGCTGGCGGGGCAGAAAATGGTGACCCGATCCAACATTCACATTCGGCCCACGAGGCCCATTAACGTCATAAATATAAGGAAAAATTATGTGAGGGATGATCATTTTCAGATAATATCTTCCAAGAACATTAGAGAGAGAGAGAGAGAAAACTTCAAGGCTAAGGAAGCCATTATGATCAAAATCCGAGCTCCGAATCCCGAAGCTCATGAAGAGAAAAACGTTGTACGTTGCGTTGCCTTCAATTTGAGATAAATATTGGTCTTGGGGGATGAAATTTTCGTGGTGGATCTTCTGATAAGGTATTTATAAAATTCCTTTTATGTTATTAAAGTGTTTATTTAGAGTTTTAACGAATTAGAACGGAGAAAACAGCATTATAAACCCGTTTGTTGTTTTGTTGAAATTTATGGGTGAGGGGCTGTTTTAATTGAAACTGATGGACTGATTTGAATTAATATTTTGGTTGTGTTAATCATGGACTATGTGAGGAGAGTGAAGGAACTTAATGGTTATTAAGTTGTTGTAGGAAAACATACAACTTTGTTATGGTTTATGTAAAAATGGAGATGAAAGTATCAAGAGGAAAATTATGATTTTGATGGATGATGAATATGATAATGTTGATGTTGGTTTGACCTTGTAAAGTTTGTATGAAAATTTTCATTTTATGTAGAAAGAAGATCATTGATGTTAAAACCTATTTCGTTGTGAACTTTGACGTCGTTTGGTGTTGTTGGGTTATTGTTGTTGAATGTTTTGAGCCGAGCTAAGTCTCGGGGGTGTTAGATTTATAGGGGAAATGCTGCCAAAATTTCGGTAGCCAAGTATAACCCCAAAGATTAGGATGTTAACTTTCATGAATAGTAACTGGTAAAAGTGACCATTTGCAGTTTTTGGACGAAACGGGAATTGAGATTTGATGAGCGTAAGGCGCAATCCAGGTATGTAAAGCCTATCTATCCTTCTTTTGGCATGTCCTAGTTACGCTAGGTTAAGATCGGACCCTCGGGGATAACTCTGCTCTTGGAAATCTAGGTTCAAGTTTAAGCACTATTCATTCAGCATAATTGAAACCTAATCTTTACATTTGGTTGAAAGAATGTTCGAACCTTCATAACTTTTGTTGTTGTGTCTGAATCCCTCCGAAACCTTTGTAGACGGCTTTATGGAGCCGAAAGTTTGTGATTTGTGTCCGCCGCCTCAATTTGACTCGAGGTGGGCCCGCAAGCCCTGAGGCTTCCATTATTTGGTTCGTTTGGCTCATTTTCGTCCGATATGAAAGGCAATTGTTTGTTTATGACTTAAGGGTTCGTTTGAAATTCCCTATGCCGTTATTGAACGTTTTGCACTTTGAATGATGTTAGATTTTCGGAGGATGACCTGTGAATCGTTTTTCAAAGGTTTTGCAGTTTGGAACTTCGTAACTTTTATACATTAATTTTGATCGACCTGACTTCTACTCCGAGCCTTCTGGCGTCGGTATATTCCTATATGTAACTATATGTCGAGTCCGGTAACTTACTTATAATATGCATATGGTTTCTGCACTACTCCGTTCGTGCCATTCACTATGATTTCGTTCGTCGGTACCCGGGCCGGCTTTGTGATCGTGCGCGCTATACCATATTCGGAAGTTATGATGTGTTACGGTTTCCGAGGCCTCGCCATAGGGCCGGTTACCGTCTATGGAGTTATGATGTGATATGGCATTTGATGTGTTCTGATGATGTGATATATGTGTGATATGATGTGTCTGGAGACTGTACGGAGATTTGAAAACTTCTGGAGTTATGATGTGTTGTGGCACCAGCGTCGGGGGTGACCACGTTCCTAAACCCTATACATGATTTGATTTGCATTTGTACATTTGCCTTCCGCACAGGTTTGCTTTGCTACCTTGACGTTTGTGTTTGTTCAATTCTGACTTCAGTTGTGTTTGTGATTTCTGTACCTTCTGCTTTACATACTCAGTACTTCTCCCGTACTGACCCCCGGTTCTTCGGGGGCTGCGTTTCATGCCCGCAGGTACAGAAGCTCATTTGGGTGATCCTCTGGTTTAGGCTACTCATTCTGATGTGTTGGAGAGCTCCCCTTGATCCGGAGCCTAACTTTTGGTACATACCTTCAGTTGTGTGTGTATTCTGTACATTTGTGGCAGTGTGGGTACGGCGGGGCCCTGTCCCGTCATATGTTCGTATGTTCTGTTTTGTTTTAGAGGCCTGTAGTCATATTTGTGGGTCGTGGGTTCGGTGTGTTTGTATGTGGATCTGTTTTGCGTTCTTAAGCGGCCAGTATGCTACTATGGCCAGGACGACCCATGAGTTTGTACGTGTGTGTGTGCATTTGGGCGATGTATATTCCGCCACCTTTCTGATTTTGATTTGACTGTTCTGCACGGGCGACCGCTTAAGATAAGTGTTCGATAAATGTTTGTGTGACGTCTGTTGTTAATTTTCAATTCGAACAATGTACGTTAAGTCTGAATGAGTCTGAATACGATGATCCGGTTGTGAGTCTGTTTGGGGTGCCTAAGTAGGGCACCAGTCGCGGCCCACGGGGTTGGGTCGTGACACTTCCGTTGGTACGCAAGTGAATGAACTAGTAAGGAGTACGAATATACGATTGGTTCATGAGTAAGAAATGATGTTTGATGACCGTAAGTGAAGTTTCAAAGGCATCCGATGTTAGGCGAGAAAGTTGGCTAAGATAAGGAAAAGTACTTGATAAGTATCGGAAAGGAATTATGAGTAACGAGTTAGCGAGGCTTTAAGGTTGCCTTGGAGAGGAATGATAACGTCCCTTAGATTGCTAATGAAGTGTTGAACAAGTGTTAAGAAGGTTCCATAAGGATTGGAGACCTAACGAATCGACAAATCGAAGTTCGGAAGCACTGGGATTATACGGCCAAACATACTGGTCGTATAATTTATATGGTTCGTATGTCTGGACCGTATAATCAACCAAGAATGGCCAAAGTCTTTGGACCAAAAGTACGGCCAGACATACGGCCCGTACATTTTATACGGACCGTATGTTGGTCCGTATATTTTTGTCGGGACAGATTTGCTCAATAAATGTAAGGGACCAAGGTTATTACATTTCATTTCCCTTCCACACCCCTTCTCTCTAAAACATATCTCTACATTTATTTCATAAGTTTTCAAGGGATTGTAGTGATTAACAACATAAACAAGTGAATCAAGAGTAAGGACCGATCAAAGATCATTCAAAGTCAAGAAATCCAATTGGAGGAAAACTAGGGTTTTTGCTCAAGTGGAGTATTATCGACTAAGGCTTGTTCCTGTCACACCCCGACTTTACTAGGGTGTGATGGGCACCCGACCCCATATTCGGAGCCGAGCGAACCCGCTGGCTCACCTTACATAGATAATCCTTTGAACCTCTAAATCAGGTATATATAATAAAGCTTACTGAAGTATTTCCCCCCCCCCCCCCCCCCCCCCTTTTTTTTTGCTACTCTTAAATCAAATAAAATCTGTAGCTGTGTAAAACATATATCATAATACAAACTGACACATCGGCTGATGGAGCCGCTGACAGACTGACTCCCGATACCCACGACTCTGTCTGCAAAGTCTCTAACATCGACTCAGAAATTCTAACACACAAGCTCTGACTCAGCAGCACTCCCAGGAACAAGTGGGATCTACCAACTTCACTGGAACCCCTTCTATACTAGCTTCTACTCGTCTGGGTGTACCTGCGCGGCATGAAACGCAGCCCCCGAAGAAGAGGGGTCAGTACGAGCAATGTACTGAGTATGTAAGGCATAAATAGAAACATAATAAGAGATGAATATATGAATATTAACTGTATGGAAACATAGAACATATCATAAGGTAAAGGAATAACCTGTACATGTGAATATCATAAGATAAGGGAATAACCTATACATGTGAGTGCCTCTGAGGGCGGATGCCATGCATGCTTATCTTTCCTTTGAAAGGCATTTCTTGTTCATATATGTATGAAAATAGAACATGTCATGTTGCCGAGGCGTCGGCAGCCGATCCATTTAACCATAATTATTTATATATATCCCGCGTCCGGGATGATATCATGTCAAATACGGGTACATGTACCGTGTGTATATCCCAGCGTCTATAGCGCTCTGCCCTTTTTCCCATCTTCCCCATATACATATATATACATATATCATATCATAGCATGCAGGAGAGCCCAAAGAAAAACTACAACTCTATCGGAGTGACGTAAGGTCGGTAACCTCCGATTATATTATGGAATCATCATGGTCATCACGTCTCACCTTGAAGGAACAATTATATAAGATGAGACTAATAGAAAATAACATAGGATAAGATCATAAATTTCATAAGACGTTGAATCATATGCTTTAATGTTTTTGAAAGAAAATAGAATTGTTATCAAGGAGTAAAGTTGAGAATCAATAAATAACTCAATATTCCCATATTCGTATCGAACCCATAACTTAGGATTTTCCAACATGGAACCATCCTTAACATACTCATCATAGACGTTTTCTCATATCTGGCATTATCATTTTCATTATAAGAATCATATTCGTCGTTCAAGTCATAAAAGCTTTCAACTTCTTAAAACTTGGTTTTTGGAAAAATATGGGTATTTTGGAAAACAGTTTGTAAACTATTAGGGAAAGACTTATACCTTAGTGTCATAGGCTTCTAACTTTTGAAGATAAGGAAACTATGGAAACATTCGTAAACTTGCGACATAGAGATCATGCCAAAGAAGAAAAGGGTCGAGCCTTAACATACCTGTGCCGCGCCTTACTAGCTACGCCTATTCGTCCAACTTGTTTGTCTACATTCAAGAAGATTGACATAATCATTAGACTCAGCTTCATACACTTGTCTCAATCCTTCAAATGAATTCATTTATAATCTGCCGAACTTTCGGCAGCATCTCCCCTGTAAATACACCATCCCCGAGATTCTAGCTCGGCTAATTTTAATCAACAACAATTCGGGAATTCAACCCGGCCAAACTAACAACAATACCAACAATTATTCCAACAATATCAACATCACAACACTATTATTCATACCAATATATTTCATAAACATCCCACACGATGTTTTTCAACATGCAACAACAATATGCACTTCCTTTCATCCCAATCAAGGAATATAATCTCACCAACACACCAACAATGTTAGATACGATTTTTATACGCATAAATCAGTTCATCCACACGACCACAACATGTTCAAAACAGTCCATAAACACAACAACTACAACACGACACTTTATGACCCTTCCTCCATAACTATTTTCATTTTTAAAGCTTGCTAGACCTTCAAATAAATTCAAAATAAGAGATGGAATAAATAACATACCTTAAACTTGAAGAAACTCAGCCACATCAACCTTTTTCCAACACCAAGCGTAAGCAAAAGCAAGAACAATCACCTTTCACGGACTAGTTTGGCGTAATCTTGCCAAATTCTTGATTTATTGGACTATAATATTTGGGAGAGGTGTAGAGAATTTTCTAGGAACTTTTAGAAGGTTAATCTGCTGAAAAGAACAGATTTATGGGGTATTTATAGGCCCCCTAGGTCGGTTTCACCGACCTCCCCTTGTGGGGCCCGCGGAGCTTCTCTTTGTTTTTGTTTGGCAGCTTAAGGTCTGGTTACTAAAATGGCCATAACTTTTGATCCCGATAAGGTGTGAGGGCCTACGACCTATGGTTGGAAAGCTCTTTCAATTATCTACAACTTTTATTTCTTGGTGTTTTTCCAAATTCCAAACGTATAATGCCGTTTTCGCCCCTCCAAGTCAGGTCATCCGAAAACGTTTTCTTAAATCGTCCTTTTGGCGGGCTTACACTCATTTTTGGCTTATGGGTCCTTCTTAGGACTTGATCAACCTCGCATGTACTACCCATATAACTCTTCATATGTATTTTATAAAGTCTAGATGTATGGGCCCCACCTTACTTACGGTTACGAGTGCTATCATCAAGTAACTTGTTAACCGATTTACCCCGTACGATCTCCAAATGTCATATATATACATTCTTATACTCAGATAATATAATATTTATTCCTAATCCTTGTGTAACTTTGCTCTCCCTTGAGCTCATACTAAGTCGTCGACAGTCTTGGTAACGCAAATATTTTCGGGGTGTAACAGTTCCTACAACTTCTAAGGAAAGATTCATGATATGTATAAGTTTTTTAAGGTATTTGAGAGTTGAAATTCTTGGTCATTAGAAGAGAATAGCAAAATGGGTTATAAATGATGAATAGTGATGTTTTTGAGAAATAGTTTGAATTGAATCATGATTGTTGTTGTATTGTGACAAGAATGTGTTATAGGAGACGTTAAGACCATCATATAGGCATTGTATACGAATGGATGAGGTTGGATGTTGTGACCATGAATGTGGATAAATGGAAGTGAATTAAGAATGTGGATAATGTGAATGACTAATGGCAATTGTTATGATATTGTGAATGTATTATTGACGTTTGGGAGTTGAATTATAATATGGGAAAATGTCATATAAATAAAGGAGATGCTGTCCAATTCTCTCTAGCTTTAGCCATGTATGCTAGATATCTATTCTAATATTAGTATGACCTTTATGAAGGTAGAAACGTGAGCATCGAAGAAGTACGTGCAAGTATAGAATAGTGCGACGAAAAGGTATGTAAGGCTAACCCTTCTTTCATAAGGCATGGTTCTTGGCCAAATTTCTAATTCCTCTATATGAGTATGTCGTTTTGACATGGTTAATACTCCGAGCTCATAAGCTCACAATCTTTGATAGGTACTACGATTGTACCAAGTTCCTCTTATGACGAGCAAGTTTATAATGTAGATGTAACCATAACGATGATGATAATAATAATGATGTTAAGGGTGCCAACGGGCTAGTATACTTATGTGTGCCTATGAAGGGCTATAATGAACCCCGAGCTTATAACGCCGGGTAGATTATATGTATATGATTATGTATAAAGTATGTATACGATTACGAAACGCGCGCACACCTCTGCAAATGGTACGGATAACCCTGAAGCCTTGGTAGGGCCAGGTATGAGTAACATTGAGCCTTGGTTGGCCAAGTATGTACGAAACACCGAACCTTCATGGTCGGGCATGTTATGTATATGTATGTATATATGTAAATGCTATGTATATTAAAGGACTATGTATATAATGTGAATATGAATGTGATAAGACTATGTATATGAATACGAATAAGAGCATGTATACAAATACGAGCACAAATATTGGTACGGTTTCTATTATGAGAAATGGAGGGTTCCTAAGGAAAGCAAGTAAGTGCCATGATGATGATATTGCTGTCTCCCCTCCTATGTTACTGCTTATGTTGTCTATTATGCTTCTATACTGATGTTGATCATGCTTTACATACTCAGTACATTCTTCGTACTGACGTCCTTTGATTTGTGGACGCTGCGTCATGCCCGCAGGTGCACAGGGAGACAGACTGGACTCATAGTTGCTTATTCAGAGATTGCATAGCCGAGCTCCATCTCATTCGGAGCCATAGCTTTTGGGTACTCATTCGTTTATGTACATGATTATGGGCATAGCGGGGTCCTGTCCCGCTCATGTAATATGTTATACTCTTAGAGGCTCATAGTCACGTGTATGTTGTTAGATGTGTTTGGCCATGTCAGCCCATACTTTTGTATATCATTTTGCTGGCCTCGTCAGCCCATGTACATTGTTGTGGCATAGATGCCCGTGATATGATATATGATGATTGTCGTCCAATGGGACTAGTATGAATGATGACTAGAATGCATGTAATGATTTATGGCTCACCTAGATGATACGTGTGTCACACCCCGACCTCACTAGGGTATGATGGGCACCCGACCCTTACTTAGGGCCGAGCGAACCCTCAGACTCTTGTTGCACATAAAATCACGTCGTATTTTTTTTCCTCCAAATCAAATAATAAAGTACATAGCAAAACTTTTCTTTCAGAAATATTCTTTCTCGTGGCTTTCAAGCCGATCAAATCTGTAATCATACAAATTCATTGCATACACAGACCGACAACCAGTACCCACAACACTGTCTGCAAAGTCTCTAACAAGATCCCAAAAGCATAACATACAGACTCCGACTCGGCAGCACCCCGGGAACAAATGGAGCTTGCCATCTGCACTAGAACATCTTCCATCTATCCTCAACTCAACCGGGAGTACCTGCGCGGCATGAAACGCAGCCCCCGAAGAACAGGGGGTCAGTACGGAAATGTACCGAGTATGTAAAGCGAACATATAACAATATAATCAAGATCCAAACTAGTAGTACAGGAATACAGCAGGTAGAATCGGACCCGAATCCGAAATAGAAACACAGAGTGTATGGGCAGAACCACAATATACACCATAAGCACGGGGTATAGCCGACAGAGTCGTAGAGTGAACTGGAGGCACCGAGCTCAGTTGTTAGAATCATCGTGCGGACCAGGGGCACGGTGTGCGACTGACAAAATCGCAATCGGAGCTAGAGGTGCACCAATATAACCGACTGAATCACAGCCCGACTCAGTCATACAGAAGCAACACCGGCAAAATCCTTCTCCGAGTCAGATGTCCCGGAGTGTAACAGGCGGAACCACGCATGCAGAATCATAAGCTTCCACAAACACAAATAGTAAATATTTATCTCAGATCTCGGCCCTTTAGTGAGGGGCGCGATAGACAGTGCAATGGAATGTGCACGAATAACCAGAATGCCACAGGGTCACCTCTGACGTACAAGTCGTACACAAGAGGTTCCGGCAGGAAAATACGGCAATTAGAATGCCAGATTGCTTTACTTTCTTTTGAAAAACATTTTTGTTTCACACACATAGAAAGATAAACGCACAATTTCCGCGGCCATAAGTCCAGCGGTTGCTATCACACAAACCGCGGCCAAGTACCCAGCGGTCGCTATCACACATACCGCGGCCAAAAGTCCAGCGGTCACAATCACACATACCGCGGTCAAGTATCCAGCGGTCTATGTCGGGCATAATCACAAGTGCGGCATGACGCGGTCAAGGGTCCAGCAGTCAATGCCACACGTCCGGCATGACGCGGTCAAGGGTCCAGCAGTCAATGTCGGACACGCCGCGGTCGAGGGTCCAGCGGCCAATATCACATATGCGCATATTCACATAACCGGCCCGGGACTCGGCAAAACAGAAAATAACATGATGCCAGATTATCACTTTCCAAACATAAATCACATATGCCAGGATCATGTATCACACAAGATTCAGGTATGCCAAAATCGTATATCAGAAAATACAGAAGATAAGTAGTTTATCCAAAATATCAGGGTAAGGTTTTCAAAACGTTTTAGATGTCAAAAATATTTTATAAGACTCATAAATGTGGTCATAGCACCTATCGTATAGTAAACGACATAATAACCAGGAGATACCTGCGAGCTCCGGACCAGAGTACATTGGCTAAAGCCATACAAAATATATATCAGGGTTTCTGTCCCCACAATTGTTTCAATGATCATTAGAATAAGTCTCAGGACAGCTAGAATAACATCCGTCTAGTAGTCGGAACGATAGCCATAAGTTCCCTGGACTTATCGCACAGAAACGAGACGAGCAAAACCATAGGAGGGGCGCCGGGGGTAACGGGCCCACCTCGAGTCAAGTCGGGGTGGCGGACATGAATCACGCCCAGTAGACTCTACGGAGTCATCTAGGAAGGTTTCGGAGTGATCGGATTACGTTTGTGAAAGTTATGGAGGTTTAACCACTTTTCTAGCAAAATGCACCTTTTGTAGTTCAATTGAATTGAATGAATAGTACGAAAAATCAATCTCGGTTTCCGATGAGCAGAATTGTCCCCGAGGTTCCGATCTCAACCTAGTATATCTAGGACATGCCAAAGAACAAAGGGGAAAGGCTTTACATACCTTAGTTGCGCCTTACGCTCGACCAGGCTAGATTCCTGTTTCGCCCAAAATCTGCAAATGGTCATGCTTACCAATTGTTAACCATAAGACTTTGAGACTTAATTCTTGAACCAACACTTTTCTACAGAAATTTGGGCAGCATTTCCCCTATATACATAGCATCCCCGAGACTTAGCTCGGCTCAATATGTCAACAACCAAACCAACAACAACACTAACAACAACAACAATCACCAATAACACATCATAATACAACTAGCTTCCTTTTCGATACAAAGCAAAAACTTTCATTCCGACTTCACACTTCCAAACTAATCTCAACGTTGTCATAGTCATCATTAATCAAGATCATTACAATGCCATTTGGAAGCATTTCATATCATTTCTACGAAATATTCACACGATATACCAAATATACCAACTTTCCATCCAAGTCATAAAATCATACAAAACTTCTAATCTTTAACATACATATTCATAACATGTTTCCATCTTCCACTTCATCAACAATCACCATAATTCACACCTCAAAACTTCCATTTCTATATTTACATAAACTACAATAAGGTTACATATTTCCTACAACAACTTAACAACAAACTTTCCATTACAACAAAAACCATTATTCTTCCATTCACTTCACAACGACACAATTAACATACTAAACAACATTAATTCATTTCCATTTCAATTTTCAAACATCACACGGCCAATCATATAAATTTTCAACTTCAACCGAATTCATTCCACTTTCATTCTTAATATGAATTCCATCATAACCACAACTAGATTACAACATAAAATTCAATTCATATTATCTATACATCAAGGCACACACACGACCACACATGTATATATATAAATGCCATGTAAACTTCCATATTTTCATAGTTTCCACTCATTTCCATGCACTACAACATAAACCAAGCTTTCATAACATCACAAGAACATGAAATCCTTACCTCTTCTTAAATTCTCCACTTGCCAACACAAACACCTTTTTGCCTTGAAAATTATACCATGTTGGAGAGCATCCTTGAGTGAGTAATATTACTAGAAAATCATGATTTTTGGACCATGATTTAAGGAGCTAAGATTTTTTTCCTTTTCTTTTTGAAGGGGCCGAAACCCCTCCTCTTGTTCTTGCTCTCTTGCTTTATTTTTTTTCTTTCTCTCAATTATTCATGAAACTTCTAGATGATAAAGACCCCCTTAATCTAATATTTAACACATGGAAATTGTGAGGTGTGGGCTTGGGCCATAGTGGCCGGCCACCCCCCTCTTTTGGGCCTAATTTTTCATATTTGTTTTTGAGCCCAAAGACTTATAACTATCGTTTTGTAATTCCCGAAACTAATTTCCAAAATTCCAAATTTGGCTCTTGGCCTACCTCCGTATTTCCACACCAATATTTCTCATGAACAACACACACATGTGTGAATTCAAATCAACACATGACTTCATTCCTTACAAATCAAAATTATCTCAAATTTTCCCGAACACTCGAAAGTACGGGATATAACATCCTCCCCCCTTTTAGAACATTCGTCCTCGAATGTTAAACTGACCTTATGGGGTCTTCTCTTACATCCGGGGAGGTATCCGTCTTCCCTTCGAAGATTTCCAAGAGTTGCCATTGCTATCTCTCTTTCTTCCGCTTACTCACTTTCCTCTTCTTCATTAATTTTCCCGTAACGGAAGATTCTACCCTTATTTTAACGAGTTCAGTACTCGTTTACTTCATAACGTCTCTATATCACACCTTTTACTTGCCTCCCAAGTTTCGTTTAGCTAACATCTTCAGATATCGTAACACTGGCCGCTGGGGCCCACTACGGATCGGTACAGTCACGAACGAGACATCATATGCACATCTATGCATCTACTGCCATTTAGCTCACAAAACATTTCCAAACGCTTATTCAAACTTACCCTGATCCAGGGATTGTATTGTGTTTCCTTTCCCTTTCGCCAGCCGAGTCTGCCTTGGCCTGCCCGGCCTATTTAGGGTTCCCAATCATTTAGTACATTCCAATTTCCTTCGGGTTACCCCAGATTTCCTATTTGTCTTTCATTTTTACATTCATGAAAATTTTGGTATATTTCCCAGGGGGTCACCCATCCCAAAATTACCCTGGCTCTAGCACGCTTAACTTCGTAACTTTCACACGTTTTGACACGTTAATGCTGACATAATTACGTCGACTGCCCCACACGACCTTGGTCACATAATTTAAGGCAAGTCGGGGTCTTAACAGCTTTCAAAACGTTCTCGTAGCGGGTCCCACCCCGATCTAGAGAAGATTCTTTTACTTTTTTGATTACCGGGTCGTCCCCTGTAAATCCTCAGTGTTTACCTTTATGCGTACATATATATTCCTGAGTCGTGAGCGAACCGCTCAATTCTAAACGACCCGTCATACACTTTGAATTCTTCCAATTAGAGGAAACTTGGTCGTTAGGCATTTTTGCCCTATCGATATCGACCTTCAAGACTTGTTAAGAATCTATATCTCATTTTCCTCTTCGTATTTCTAGAAAAATTTGGGCAGAGGTTCCTCTGTATTTCTCACTATCGCAAAACCTATACACAGGAAATACCAACCACGCCTCACAGGGCCAACACTTACACGTATATATACATCATATCATATCGCATCATAGCCACACGGGCTAACAATTTCAGATGAGGGTATAAAGAGGTCGGGGCTTACCTCGCGTGCCCAACTCAAACGGCACTGGCGACACATTCTTGTTTACTTTTCCTTTCAATTTTCAACCTTACGTTTCAATCATACTGCAAATACCTTACCCGGCATACGTCTTTCATACCATTGCTTACTTGTGTACGGTGTAGCCTATAATATCGGCAGTGGCTGCCTTACGTCGATATCGTCCTCCAGCTGAAATCAAGAGTTAGTAAGAAGGAATTCATTCCCTACAGCTGGCTCTATCACACGGTCAAGGATTCAAAGAAGATCAACAATCCCTAGATGCCCCGTAGTCTCTTGTTTATAAATGTGGGCGCAACACACCATAAACAAGACTCTACCGGACACGACTTTGCAGACAACCCCTAGGACAGACCTGCTCTGATACCACTCTGTCACACCCCGACCTCACTAGGGTGTGATGGGCACCCGACCCTTACTTAGGGCCGAGCGAACCCTCAGACTCTTGTTGCACATAAAATCACGTCGTATTTTTTTTTCCTCCAAATCAAATAATAAAGTACATAGCAAAACTTTTCTTTCAGAAATATTCTTTCTCGTGGCTTTCAAGCCGATCAAATCTGTAATCATACAAATTCATTACATACACAGACCGACAACCAGTACCCACAACACTGTCTGCAAAGTCTCTAACAAGATCCCAAAAGCATAACATACAGACTCCGACTCGGCAGCACTCCGGGAACAAATGGAGCTTGCCATCTGCACTAGAACATCTTCCATCTATCCTCAACTCAACCGGGAGTACCTGCGCGGCATGAAACGCAGCCCCCGAAGAATAGGGGGTCAGTACGGAAATGTACCGAGTATGTAAAGCGAAAATATAACAATATAATCAAGATCCAAACTAGTAGTACAGGAATACAACAGGTAGAATCGGACCCGAATCCGAAATAGAAACACAGAGTGTATGGGCAGAACCACAACATACACCATAAGCACGGGGTATAGCCGACAGAGTCGTAGAGTGAACTGGAGGCACCGAGCTCAGTTGTTAGAATCATCGTGCGGACCAGGGGCACGGTGTGCGATTGACAAAATCGCAATCAGAGCTAGAGGTGCACCAATATAACCGACTGAATCACAGCCCGGCTCAGTCATACAGAAGCAACACCGGCAAAATCCTTCTCCGAGTCAGGTGTCCCGGAGTGTAACAGGCGGAACCACGCATGCAGAATCATAAGCTTCCACAAACACAAATAGTAAATATTTATCTCAGATCTCGGCCCTTTAGTGAGGGGCGCGATAGACAGTGCAATGGAATGTGCACGAATAACCAGAATGCCACAGGGTCACCTCTGACGTACAAGTCGTACACAAGAGGTTCCGGCAGGAAAATACGGCAATTAGAATGCCAGATTTCTTTACTTTCTTTTGAAAAACATTTTTGTTTCACACACATAGAAAGATAAACGCACAATTTCCGCGGCCATAAGTCCAGCGGTTGCTATCACACAAACCGCGGCCAAGTACCCAGCGGTCACTATCACACATACCGCGGCCAAAAGTCCAGCGGTCACAATCACACATACCGCGGTCAAGTATCCAGCGGTCTATGTCGGGCATAATCACAAGTGCGGCATGACGCGGTCAAGGGTCCAGCAGTCAATGCCACACGTCCGGCATGACGCGGTCAAGGGTCCAGCAGTCAATGTCGGACACGCCGCGGTCGAGGGTCCAGCAGCCAATATCACATATGCGCATATTCACATAACCGGCCCGGGACTCGGCAAAACAGAAAATAACATGATGCCAGATTATCACTTTCCAAACATAAATCACATATGCCAGGATCATGTATCACACAAGATTCAGGTATGCCAAAATCGTATATCAGAAAATACAGAAGATAATTAGTTTATCCAAAATATCAGGGTAAGGTTTTCAAAATGTTTTAGATGTCAAAAATATTTTATAAGACTCATAAAGGTGGTCATAGCACCTATCGTATAGTAAACGGCATAATAACCAGGAGCTACCTGCGAGCTCCGAACCAGAGTACATTGGCTAAAGCCATACAGAATATATATCAGGGTTTCTGTCCCCACAATTGTTTCAATGATCATTAGAATCAGTCTCAAGACAGCTAGAATAACATCCGTCTAGTAGTCGGAACGATAGCCATAAGTTCCCTGGACTTATCGCACAGAAACGAGACGAGCAAAACCATAGGAGGGGCGCCGGGGGTAACGGGCCCACCTCGGGTCAAGTCGGGGTGGTGGACACGAATCACGCCCATTAGACTCTACGGATTCATCTAGGAAGGTTTCGGAGTGATCGGATTACGTTTGTGAAAGTTATGGAGGTTTAACCACTTTTCTAGCAAAATGCACCTTTTGTAGTTCAATTGAATTGAATGAATAGTACCAAAAATCAATCTCGGTTTCCGATGAGCAGAATTGTCCCCGAGGTTCCGATCTCAACCTAGTATATCTAGGACATGCCAAAGAACAAAGGGGAAAGGCTTTACATACCTTAGTTGCGCCTTACGCTCGTCCAGGCTCGATTCCTGTTTCGCCCAAAATCTGCAAATGGTCATGTTTACCAATTGTTAACCATAAGACTTTGAGACTTAATTCTTGAACCAACACTTTTCTACAGAAATTTGGGCAGCATTTCCCCTATATACATAGCATCCCCGAGACTTAGCTCGGCTCAATATGTCAACAACCAAACCAACAACAACACTACCAACAATAACAATCACCAATAACACATCATAATACAACTAGCTTCCTTTTCGATACAACGCAAAAACTTTCATTCCGACTTCACACTTCCAAACTAATCTCAACGTTTTCACAGTCATCATTAATCAAGATCATTACAATGCCATTTGGAAGCATTTCATATCATTTCTACGAAATATTCACACGATATACCAAATATAACAACTTTCCATCCAAGCCATAAAATCATACAAAACTTCTAATCTTTAACATACATATTCATAACATGTTTCCATCTTCCACTTCATCAACAATCACCATAATTCGCACCTCAAAACTTCCATTTCTATATTTACATAAACTACAATAAGGTTACATATTTCCTACAACAACTCAACAACAAACTTTCCATTACAACAAAAACCATTATTCTTCCATTCACTTCACAACGACACAATTAACATACTAAACAACATTAATTCATTTCCATTTCAATTTTCAAACATCACACGGCCAATCACATAAATTTCCAACTTCAGCCGAATTCATTCCACTTTCATTCTTAATATGAATTCCATCATAACCACAACTAGATTACAACATAAAATTCAATTCATATTATCTATACATCAAGGCACACACACGGCCACACATGTATATATATAAATGCCATGTAAACTTCCATATTTTCATAGTTTCCACTCATTTCCATGTACTACAACATAAACCAAGCTTTCATAACATCACAAGAACATGAAATCCTTACCTCTTCTTCAATTCTCCACTTGCCAACACAAACACCTTCTTGCCTTGAAAATTATACCATGTTGGAGAGCATCCTTGAGTGAGTAATATTACTAGAAAATCATGATTTTTGGACCATGATTTAAGGAGCAAAGATTTTTTTCCTTTTCTTTTTGAAGGGGCTGAAACCCCTCCTCTTGTTCTTGCTCTCTTGCTTTATTTTTTTTCTTTCTCTCAATTATTCATGAAACTTCTAGATGATAAAGACCCCCTTAATCTAATATTTAACACATGGAAATTGTGAGGTGTGGGCTTGGGCCATAGTGGCCGGCCACCCCCCTCTTTTGGGCCTAATTTTTCATATTTTGTTTTGAGCCCAAAGACTTATAACTCTCGTTTTGTAATTCCCGAAACTAATTTCCAAAATTCCAAATTTGGCCCTTGGCCTACCTCCGTATTTCCACACCAATATTTATCATGAACAACACACACATGTGTGAATTCAAATCAACACATGACTTCAGTCCTTACAAATCAAAATTATCTCAAATTTTCCCGAACACTCGAAAGTACGGGATATAACAACGTGAATATAAGTTAAGGGGTGCCCGGGTGGGAGAGCACCGGGTGCTCGTCGCGGCCCCTAGTCGGGTCGGGACACATGCTGTCCGGAGTCTCCATTTCCTATTAGCAAATCAACCTTTTGAGAGTAGAGCTAAATTAGTTTTGTGGATTGTCTTCTTGGTTTTTCTTTTAGGCAGTGTCCGGAATGTGGACCAATCAAGAGGTTTAATAATACATATGATTTTCACACAAAATAGTTATATCAAATAAGCATTTAGACAATGTATAATTCGTTTTCCTATACCTTGTTTCACCAAGGCTATTAACATATGAAGTAAAATTGTGTCATATGTAAAACAAATTTATTGTTTCCCAAAAATAAAAACCCAAATACTTTTCATTAATAATATCTTTCCCAAGTGGGATTACAAGGATTTAAAGTAAATGAATTCAATAATATCAAAAGAAGTCCACTCCTCGGATCAAAATCTGCTCCCTCTCAGTCTGTGCCTTCTTAGCCCTTCAAAGGGCGGTCTGAGAGGGAGCAGATTTTGATCCGAGGAGTGGACTTCTTTTGATATTATTGAATTCATTTACTTTAAATCCTTGTAATCCCACTTGGGAAAGATATTATTAATGAAAAGTATTTGGGTTTTTATTTTTGGGAAACAATAAATTTGTTTTACATATGACACAATTTTACTTCATATGTTAATAGCCTTGGTGAAACAATGCTGTCCCGATCCACTGACCCCTATGAAAATTAGTTAATGATGTCTCTGTATCTATGGCTCCCCTAACAAAAGTGTCAATCCACTCTAAACTTGCCAATGAGGCATCTACCTCGTCTGTCAAACTCTTAATTACATTTTGATCATATTCTGTTTTTTTTTGATGATTCGCTGCCCTTTCTTCTGCTCTTCGTTTCATCCTTCTAACTTGAATCGCATTCACGGCTTCTCTATCCTCAGAAAACTTGTAAACGTATGGTCCTGGAGTGGAAGTACCTGCTAACCCAGCCCTAAGCCACTCATAGTAACCTTCGTCATGACTGGGATTATTTGGATCCTCATCCAATTATCTTCTCTCATTACATTCTTCCAATTCTTCCTAGAATCCTAAAATACCCTCGATACGTTCGTCTTCGTAATCTCTCACAAACTCTCCTATATCTCCCACATTTGGGATAACCAGTCTCATACCAAACTGTCTAAGTACTCTCAATAGTGCGTAGGTTCTGATCCCCCTAATGTCCATAAGCGGTAAATAGGGACGCCTATGGCTCTTAACATAAACAATCTTGGAATGAAAATCATGTACACTCCACTTGATATGTTCTTCTCTTAGTCTGTAAAAGATGTGAGCCCATCCCATTTTGTCTTAAACCCCACAAGGTACGATAGTGATGCTCAGATTATCTTCTCTCAGGGCAATCTCGACGGGAAAAATAAACCACTCCTATCTTAATGCTTAAGTATCCACCATTGGACTAAGAGGTTGCAATCCTAGAAGTAGTAATAATGGTTGAGACACTTCCCTAAAGCTTGGTATATGTCTGACAAGATGATAGGGAGAATATCAAAGTACTTGGTATGCCCGTCTGTCGTAACACCTCTAAGGACAGAATGGGAAACAAAGACAACCCTAGTGTCATGGCTAGGGAAGAATTTAGTGGAAATACCATGGTTCTTAGTAGGCAAGTAATGAAGGCTAGTGTTTGGTTGGCTTCCCAAGATTGGAATGAAGGAAAATCTAGATATTGTTTTCATACCCCAGTTTGGACGAATACCTCCCATACAACTCCTAAAGGCTATTATGGGCCCTTGTACCCAGTCAACCTTGTTGACAGCAGACATATCTTTGATTTCTTTTAGGGTAGGTTTGTGAGGGATGAGGATATTTTAACCTAACTTTGTTTTGGATTTGTTTGCGCTTCCTGCGCTTTGACATCTCTAATTTCATCTAAGGTGGGGGTCATTTCCATTTCCCCAAATCCGAACACCATTCTGTCAATGTCCCAATAACCAGTGATAATCTCTAGTAGACCCCTATCATCTGTCATACTCATCAACGAAGGTAGATGCCCTACACAACCTTTTACTTCCCTTTTCTTATCATGAGCCAAACTTTCCCAACACATTACTAAACCCGGTGGCTGACCCACAATCATATCAAACTTCAAATTTGGAGATATCTACAAAACAGAGTATCTTTAGCTTCCCGCCCCCAGGAACAATAATTTATTTCACATAAGGCACAATAATGCTTCCAAATAGCATGTAGCGGGATGCAGTCCCTTCGGGTTTTTGCACCGTCTGAACACAGTAAGGCGTCTATCCTGTCTGATTTAGGTAGGTCTAAGATACCCAAACCGGTCTATGGTTAGTATGCGCTATATCAGTATGGATTGGCTCCTCTCTATGCTAATTATTCTAGAGTGGTTTTCAAGCAAATGACACGGGTTACCCAAGCAGACAAGCTGGGGGTGGGTTCCCTGAGGCTTTGGGACGACTGTATGCCCACTCAACCTTCAGAGACCGCCAAAGAAAAATAGCAAAAGGGTTTTTTAGTGGAGGTATGACCGCAGCTCATCCCGCATGGTCATCCTTAGAAACAAAGTATAAAATAAATGCCACGAGTGGCGGAGTATGCATACATGAATGACAGTTATATTTTGCAGAAATTTAAACACATAAGCAGTTTATATCACTTAAACAATTTATATCATACAAAACACACAAATTGTTAGAACCCTTATGGTTAGAACCTTAAATTGTCCCCAGCAGAGTCTCCATCTGTAAAGGTTCTATTTTTTCCAATTCGTATTTGCACTTGCCTCATTTAAAAAGGAAAGTGTCTCAGGGAAGTACGGTTGTCAATCGTACCGGAAAAAAAAATATACTTCTACGCGGATGTTGCTCTAAATGGACATCGTTTAGAGTCACCACCTAACTTATAGGTAAGTTAGGATAACCAGATCGAAAGGGTTCATTTAAAACGACTAAGTTTTAAAAGAAACCAATCTATACCAAAGCCTAGGTAAGGGTTCTGGTGATTCCTCAGGGAAGGTGTTAGGCACCCCGGTATTAAGGAACCGTAAAATGCGGTTGACCTACAGGTTCTAATAGTATGCCTTGTAGATATAAATTATTTTTGATAAAAACTGCTTTTGTTTTATATTTCTACAAATGAAGGTTGGTCATTCATGTAAGAAATACTCATTTTTAAGAAATAAAAATGGTAGAGTTTTGCCCAAAATTGGGAATTTTGGGTTTCGGACTAGAACACCTAGGTTTAAACCCGAAGGCGTTAATCTAAGTAGAACACTACGTAAGCCCACCCGATTTAGAAAAAGGGTTTTTAGATTTAGTTTTATAAGAATCATTTTTGGCATACTATTATTATCCATATTTTAACCATATTTTATATTTTTGAGATTTTTATCCTTTTTAGTCCAAATTGGTCCAAAAAATTGTCTAAGTCCATTTTGTCCAAATTGTCCATAGGTACGGTCCCAATTTGTCTCAATGTCCATAAAATTTATCAAGTCATTGTTGTCCAAAATCACGATTTGCATTTAAAGAAATGTCCATTTTTATTCATAAATGACAGTTTTATTCTCAAAAACGTTTTGCATGCTAATACTTGTCAAAATCTATTTTTACATTTTTTAAAAAAGGTTTTTTGGCAACTCTAAATACGTGATAATATTTTAAAGGTTCCAATAAATCATATTTCATCAATTTGTCAAGTAAATAATATGAGGTAGGGAGTTGGGCCTACCAAGCCCAACAGAATAAAAATGCATGTAAATTTATTCGCTCCAAATTATGCCAAATGCTCAGTCCATCCATGGTTGAGGTTGACTCGATCTAGGAAAGCTAGTGGGTCTCGTTGGACCCACCAACAGATGGGGGGAGGGGTTACAATAAGATAGGTATACAATGCATTAGTATATGACTTAAGGAGATAAATTAAATTACAAGGCCAAAAATAAAATTACAACAGAATTGGGCTTGGCCCATAACTATTAAACTAATGGGGAGAGGGATAATTATCGAAAAGGGAGATTTTTTAAAATATATATCGACTGGAGCATCAAGCAAGCCCAACTGGCCTAGCTATTGGAATAGGCATGAAATTTTCTAAGCGTCAAAACATGGTATACATGGTATACTAGATGATATACTCTCATATGGAGAGCAAGACCCTTTAATGGCCATACTCTCCATATGCAACTCTTATACACTAAGCTTCACTATATTCACTCTACATATACCTCCTTTAACTACCTAAAGAAACTCAAAATTCCTAGAAATTGCACAGATTTCCAGGTTCAAGAATATTCAGATTTTATCAAGCAATCAAGCATTTAGGCAACTTTTAAGGTTGTAGTCTAAAATAACAGGATTTAAGCAAAGCTTATCAAATAGTATTCCAGCCACTAAACAGGAAAAGAACAAACATTTTAAACCAAGACAAATGCATAAGAGACTATGTCCAGAACTTAATGTAGGAAAACAGATTTTTTTGAAGTCAATTTATTACTTAAAGTTCATGATCAGTCTGGCTAATAGTAAAAGCAACACTTAGTCAAATAAAGCTTTTCAAAGTTCCAGTTTTAGGAGGTTGATACACAGTTTCCACAAACACATTTCACAAATAAGATTTCCAATTCAAACTTAGCCTATTTTTATAGGATTCAAGGGTGATGACAAGTAAAATATACTAGAGTCTACAAACTCAGTCCAAAACTAGGAAAGTTCATCCACATATGTCAAGTTTTGCAAGGTTTCTAAAGACTCATGTCACAGACAAAGGTTTTTAATTCAAATTTAGTTGATTTTGAAAATTCAGGGATGAACATAAGCATACAGGCCTTTAAGGTTTCAAAATTTGCAATTCCTAGTCTATTTTCAGAGTTTAGCTATACCTAGTCTCTAATGCTAGCTTAAGTGAATCAATCTTACAAATTTAGGCAGGTTTAAGTAGGGGACAAGTAGGGATTCATAGGAAAAGACCATACTTAGCAGTTATGTTAAATAACACAATGATGCACAACAAATAAGAAGAACATAACTGCATTATGCCTTTATTAGTTTTCCTAATCAACAACTATGTCAAATTCAAACAAGACTCAAGAGATGTGCCGTGCCATACCAGAGAGCATACTAAGTAGGATTAAGAAATAACCAAGTTAAGTAACAAATAGGGAAGAAAAGCATCTTTTTGTTTCAAACTTACCGTAACTTGTTTTTTTTCAATTTCTAGTTCGAGTACCAAGTTTCCAATCCTTACTTACCAATTTTAGTCATTTGTTTTTAATTCAGGTTTTCAGACTCTAAATGTGACAACACAATCAAAGAAAGGTGTTGCAAATGAATACATAGATAGCCTAACCAATGCACATACACACAGAGTTCTTCTTTTTCTATTCCAAGTCAATTTAAGTTTTCAGAATCCAAGATGTAATATATTTTTTAACAGATATACACATGTCTTTATGCAGAAAAGCTTCATGTGATGAAAATGGGATGTTTACAAAATCTTTTGATCACCTAAAATGACAGTTACCTTCTCAGTCAAAACCAAGTTTTAGAATAAGTGTCAAAATTAGGAAGGAGTTCTATCTAAGTGTTTAATCAAATAAGCAGCCAAGCAAATTCAGGTTCTTACAGTTTCACAAAAAAAAGTTCACAATTCCCACTTTAACAATCAATTCATTTGACTGACTGAGTGAACAAACAAACAGGACAAGATTTAGTATTTCAGATTCAATATCTATTCCAAGTTGCAAGGCAACAACTAACAAGAATCATATAGGAGCAACTCATGACACAGAAGTAGGTTCCATGTAGTTTCTAATTTCCAGACTTAGGAAACCAATCAAAACTACAGATTATAATGTAACTCATGGTCACAGTTTAACATTCTAGGGTCAAAACAGGATCATTTTTACAACTTTTAATCCTTAAAGGCCATACTTGACTAATAACAGTCCCAGTTTTCAAACTACAAGTTCTGAGAAGTGTCAAACTATAAGCTGGAGCAAATAGGAACATTTAGAGGCAATTTCCATCTTAAATGGATCACAATGGTGCCAAACAACATCTAAATGAACACAGTTTTGTCTAAATAGTAGATTTCAAGGTAAGTTTTCCATTTTAAGTCACATAATCAGATAATTTTCTACAGACATTATGCCAACTTACAGAAAATTTAAGGCAAAGGACTTAGAGGGTGTATGGTCTCTACCCAAGGTCATAAAGATGCACTAGGAGAAAAACACATAGCAGATTGTACAAAAATAGGTTAAACAAGTTCATATTTTAAACTATTCTTAAGGAAAAGAGAGACAGGATTACACTTCAGTGAGGTTCTGCACCTTTAAAGTCATTTTCATGTTCTAATTATGCAAATCTCTGATGGAGCAAGCATAAATTCCCCATAGACCGATGAAGATTATTTTTTTAGCAAACACAGACTTCAACTTTAACCAACTTCTCATAACAATTCCAAGGTTTCAAAAATTTTATAAGACATACACTAAATCCATTTTTATTTCCCATTAAACCACTTAAACAAAATAGCAAGTCAATCAAAGCCATTCAGTTTTCACTTTCAAAATAGTATAGACAGTTAAGCAGTTTTTAAAGCTTCAAATTAACAAACTAGATTCTAGTGATGACTTAAGATCATTTTCGCAAAAAAACTGTAAGTATACCAATCACAAATCAAGTTATCAAGCACTTATCACTATTGCATATCATTTTTTGTAGTTTGACAACAGAGAGAGTGACAGACCATAAAATTCAAAACAAAAGCAATTTCAAGATATTTAGTTTTTGAGAAAACTTCATTCAAGTTTTAACAAATAGCTACATAACTCATTTTAAAGGAAAACTTATTAACTTAAGACAATTTCCAACATAACAAGCAAGTATACTACGCTAAAATGAACTTAAGTAACTAATAGTGATCATACTTTACTAATTTAACAACCAGGTATAGTCCAGTGACCAAATAAGCCAAAGTAAGTCATTTTCAGACTTTGAAGAGTATTTTCCCACAACTATATGTTACAGTCTCAAAAAACCACATATTTTCATAAAACACAGAACTGAGAAGTATAAGATTATAGCCTAAATATAGATTATCACAAACTAAAACTGCTTATCATAACCATCTAAGTTGCTACCTTTAAACTAAAATTAAGAGCCTTAAATCCCGATTTTAGTTATTTCTTCTCATTTTATTAAGCTAGCAAGGCATTGTATCAACTTGACATGACATGATTTAAACATAATTTATTTTATAGACTTGAATAACAAACACAAAATAGAATAACAACAAAAAGAGACATACTAATTATTTATAGCATTCCAAATATTGAACAAGCTTAAGACAACAAATAATAAAAACTAAAATAAAACAAAGATTGAAAAAGGATTTACCTCTTATTGGGGAAACCTAAAGACCAAAATGGGATTGAATCTTCAAACTTCAAACCACTAAACCCTTTTGATCTTCAAAAGCACCTTTCTTTATATTTTCCTTTTTATATATATATTATATATTGATTGTATATTTTCTATATTTGAAATAATTTTCTTGACTGTATATATAGTATATAACTTTGTATATTTGTTGGCTTTTTAGGTATATATTCTGAATTTTCAAAAAATAAAATAAAGAGATCCTCTTCTTCACATTTTCACTTACTATTCTAGGGAATCCTATAATGAGAATAGGGACACCTAGCCTTAGATTTCCCCCCCCCCCCCCCCCCCAAAACCCCAATTTTTGTACCCTATCTTTAAAATTTGAAATTTATCTGATAAGACAACACACAATAACAACTAATTGTACCATAAAATCCACATAAAATCTAATAGAATAAAAAAATACTAGGATAGTACAAACATAAAAAAAAAATTACCATTCTAACGGTACAATTGTACCAAATAGTACAATGAGGATAAAATCCCCAAATTTGGTACTCAATCGTGGCCCATACAGGAAGTTTCCCCTAGATTCCCTCATTGAATGCTTATGGTGCACAAAATGGCTAAAGGCTCAAGGCCCTGCCCATGGCAACCATAAGCACAAGGGAACCTGAGTAACATCCTAAACACTATTCAATTTGGGATGGAAAAAATGAAATTCGAATGAAATTAAACCTGGAAATCACGAGTATTCATGATTGCGCATAAAATCCCTCAAGAATTTGGCTAAAAATGGCCGCAAATCACCATGAAAATATCACTGTAGCGAAACCCCAATCAAGAAACCCAAATCGCCTTAATTGAACAAGAAAGGGGTCGGGTAACAAAAATGAAAGATGGGGGGGGGGGGGGGGTATGAAGTTTGTTTTAACAACCCCTTTTTTTCTAAAAGCTTTCACCCCCTATTTTTTAAAATAAGATATGTGACCCCCCTCTCTAATTTAACCAATATAAACTATATATTATAAATACACATATTACCTAAGTACGATAATTATTTAGGCTAATTAAAAATTAAAACTTGCAAAGTTAAAATATTAGCTTTAAAACAAGCCCAATATTGATATAGTTCCGAGAAATATTTCAAATATGAAAAAATGCGGTAAAAAATGAGCCGTAATTCACATGTCGTTTGAATTAACAATTTTCTCGAATTAGACGGAGCAGGATGAAAGTAAATAACTCGTATTTCTTGTAATTGTCATTTTTTTTCAGGAAATAATAGTTAAACGTCATTTTTACAATTTTCTCGGGATTTTTGAAATTTTAATTTTTAAAGGGTGCATCCTTACTCCGTCTTTGGCTTGGGAAATTTGAAAATTAAAATACGCATCTTATAAGGTGAAAATTAGGTGTCAACAACCGTCTTGACACAAGGTGGCCCTAATGGGCTTAGATATGTCTCAAATATCCAAGGTTGTCTAGGTAAGTATGCGCTAATCCGTTGGGATTTGGCTTTGGTCAACCCTAGACAAGACTAGAGTGGGCTTTTCAAATGACTTGGGACCAGCGGACTGCTCGAGGTGAACCGTTATTGACTGTTGGATGATCGCAAACCAACTCCGCCTTCAACGTATTCCAAAAAATTAATTTGGAATTTTAGTGAAGGATCGACCGCGAACCCGCGCAGTTGCCTTTGAAACCATGCAGTTTTTGCCAGTTTGGCGGAGTTTTATGATATGCATGCCATGACAAGAATTTAAACACTTAATAAAATAATCACAAGTAAAATCACACATATTGAAACCCTTATGGTCAGAACCCACAGTCATCCCCATCAAAGTCGGCACCTGTTACGGTTTACTTTTACGCGAGGAATAAAAGCTACTTCATAGTTGTGGACTATTTTGGATTTATTTATTTTTTAGAGTCGCCACCTAATTTATAAGGGAAATTAGGAAGACCAAGTAAAAAGGATTTATTCAAGAAAAAAAAACATAATCCTTTTAAAACCAGAGTTTGAGGTAGGGGTTCTGCTTATTCCTCGGGGAAGGTGTTAGCACCCCAATATTAAGAATCCGCAGAATACGGTTGACCTTCGAGTTCCAAAGTGGGATTAGTTGTTTATTTTCTTAAAATAGTTTAAAATGTTGTATATCAAGTCATGGCATATCATTTGAATTATTTTGGCAAAATTCCTTTATTTGAAGAAAACAGGAAATGGAGTTCCTTTGTAAAATATAAGGTTCAAAATGGTCATTCCATTTTCAGACCAAAACAAACCCAAGATTTCTCTGGAGTAGAGTTCAATTTAATTTGGTCCTAATGTTATGTCCTATTCATTGTCCTTATAAGTTTGTGAATCATTTTCAAAGTGTATCGTTTGTGAGAAATATGCCACAAAATCATACAATTTCCAAATATTGTTTTTCCATTTATTATTTGAAGGTCAACCATATCCTTTTAAATGCTTTTCCAAACTTAGTTTTAAGTAAGGTACTTCTTGTTTTATTTCAATTAGGTGGGCTTGCGCCCAAACCAAGTTAGAAATCATTTGAAAATCTTTTCAAAGACTTATCCCAGAAAATTCCTCTTTCAAAAATTGTTCTTTTCTTTTATGAATTCTTAAGTTAAAAAAATGTTATACTCCCTTACTTAAAATAGTTTAATTTTCTCCAATTTTCTAAAGTAAAACTGGTTTTTTCAAACATGCTATTATACTGTAAAAAAAACTTCCATTTCTAGTTTTATGCATATAAGAAATCATTTTTTTATCTTAAATACAATGAGTTGGTCATTTATCTTTTGACTTGGTCCGAATTAAAACCTGTTTGGGTTCGTATTCATTCTAAATGATATACGCATTGTTTGCCTAATTCGACTAAGTTCCAACAATGTAGGTTTCAATACTTTACAAATATTTTGTTACAAACATCATACAAAATACAAAAAATAAAATAAAATGTAAGAATAAACAAGACGTAATGGACTGCTAGGCCTACCAAGCCCACCAGTTAACCATTTTCACTCATGGTTGAGCCTTCAATTTATGAATTTCGGACTCGATGAAGGGAGGTGTTGGGCTTTTGTCCCAATGAGGTGATGCAGATTCTTCCCAATTAGCCCATGTCGTGTGAAGTTCATGCAACAGAAGGGGGGGGGGGGGGGGGGGGAAGAGTAGCGGTTAGAAGGTATCTATGCGTAGCAAACTATTTAAACAAGAAATTAACATAACATAACACTCATACATAATAGTAAAAAAAAAAATCACACCCAGACACACAAATTGGTCTTATTCACATAGTCAGCCCACTAAGCACAAACAGAGCAAGCCCAAAATTATTCACTAAAATGCAGAAGGAAACACATAGGCTGTAGGCCCATTAATAGTACCAAACAATACAGAAACAAGAAGGAAAGAAAGAGGGGAGAATAGGTCCATTAACATGTGCATAAGTTCAATTTTCTCTTCTTAATATTCACCAAGAAGATACCATATACCCCTTCATATACCGAAGTATACTTAAGGGTATATGTCTATATATTCAGTGAATATCTTGCGATATCAGTCTAAGAAAGGATGGAAGAGAGAGGTTCTAATCAAATGACTTCAACTATATCCTTATCTACTCAGTCCATCAAATATGCATATGCATATGCACAGTTAAACACTCAATATACTCAGGGTATACATATCAAACTTTGTACATATTTTTCAAAGATATACCTAGGCAAGCATAAAATTGCAAAAAAAAAAAAAAAACAAAGACACTTTATATCATCTAGAGGTTATGTATGAACATCATGGCAACATGTTCATTGTTATTTCATTCAGCTCACTTCTCTTATGCACAAAGTTAGTAAAGCAAATACATTTCAGCTGGTGGTTTCAATAGGACAAGTAAGAAAAAGGAAACACTTATGAGCTAGATTGAATTTGCATATCTAATCACTATTGCAACACACTCAAAGTAAGGGAGAGGGACAAACAGATCATCAACATGGAAACTTCCACACATACACACTCTTGACTAAAAAGGAAGAAATTATATCAAACTATGGTTCAACTATGAATGTACATGATCAGACATTCAAGAAGATAACATGTACTCTCCAATCTAAAACACACGTAAAAAATAATATAGTTCCAATCATACAGTGACATAAAGAGCAACAACCACTGTAAAAGGGTAATTTGACTTGACCTTAACCTAATTCTCATAATAAGTTCACAAAGAAATCATCCTAATGTCTTATGGGATCTTCATGACACCCTCAGTATGTGAAAACACTTAACCGGCCCAACATATTCCATCCAACCACTCAAGCCTAGGTTAAGCTTCTTAAATTTAAATCCACCCTTAGTCTACCATTGGTACTAATAATTTTCAACATGGTATTTTATTGTTTCACCTAATGGGGGTCTGTTCTTAAGGGAAGTGACACCTTAATCATTTATATCCATTGAACAATGCAATAAAAGGGCAATGTTCAACAGAAAACATAGTGGGAACAGGCAAGATGCACAGAGAGACCCATAACAGTTCCTACACAAGCCTAAGACTCACCCTCTAACATGTAAAACT
Source organism: Lycium barbarum (assembly GCF_019175385.1). Lineage (NCBI taxonomy): Eukaryota > Viridiplantae > Streptophyta > Magnoliopsida > Solanales > Solanaceae > Lycium > Lycium barbarum. Next base: position 41,160,371 of record NC_083338.1, read on the forward strand.
CACACATCCTTTATCTTTAATACTATTTGTCACGACCCATTTTAGGACTGCGCGGGCACCTCCCTTCCCACCTCGGTGGGCGAACCCTCTTTCGAATAACACACCAATTAACAAGGACAATCATTCTAACTAAAAGATATTTTGAGGTAACAACAGAACATCATAATGTATATTTAGTAAGCTCAAGTGTTCTTATGATTACAATAAATAAATGATTACAGACTCGATCCAACTTCCCATGACCTGGTCTAGACTAGTACAAGAGCGACTGTTGATTCCAGATTTCTACTACATTCTAAGACTCAACCTCCATCCCGGAATGAAGTGGGAGGAGGCCTTCCAGATAGGCACTGCGCATTTCCGCTGATGTAAAAATCAACCACCCGAAACAATCTACACCCCAAAAAGGGTGTAGCAAGTGCAATATACGCACAATCCACGCATACTGAGTAAGTATCATAGGCTGACAATGGTTAGTAAACACATATCAGTAACAGAATTCACAGATAAACATGATAACACACAGATCAAGTCATACGTCCATCTACCACACATCATAACATCAATACCCTTTAATCATTAACTTTCCTCTAACAGTCACAAGTCAATTTACAACAATTTCACATGATCATAAAATCATTCTACCATTCATCTTTAGTCTAAAAGTCAACTCCTCATTATGACACCTTTTACCTTACCTCACTTGGAGGCCACACATGTAATTGAACCTACGGACGATCTAAGAATTAATTCAACAAGCTCAAACAACTGTTACTACACCAAGCACACGTTATCGCCTAAGTAGAGCATCTAATCCCAAATGTGTCAAGTTTGAATATATCAATTTCGAAACCAACATTTCAATACAATACCAAAACATCAATAAATCATAAACCATGGTGCAATGTAATGCAATAATGTATGGATGCAATGCAATGCCATGCAAATGCGGTGTACATATGTACTCCGGACGAAAATATCGACGTCTCGGCAGCACAACTCATTGTGACTCGCGAAGTCTAACTTCCTCCCATCCCGCATCTTTTCCCAACAGATAGACAGGACCCCAAATCTTTGCCCACGGGGGTTTTCATCAGCATCTCCCTGGGGGACCTGCGGAGTCATGCACTCACTCAATCAATGATTTTGGAACTAATATCGAACATCGTCCATCTCACGTCACTTAGGTAAAAGAGTGTTATAAAGCATCAATTCCCCTCAATCAACGATTCCGGGATAGACATTGGACGGCCATCTCACATCACTCAAGTAAATGAGTTTTATCAAGTATCATCAGTATCTCAACAATGTATCATGAATGGATGAAAATGCATGCAATGCATATGTTAACATCAACAGTCTGATCAATATCACAAGTACCAACAATCGGGTACGCCAACAATGTATCAATATCATAAGTACCAACAATCAGGTACGCCAATTATGTATTAATTTCACAAGTACCAACAATCGGGTACGCCAAATATGTATTAATTTCACAAGTACCAACAATCGGGTATGCCAACAATGTGTTAATACCACAAGTACCAACAATGGGTATGCCAACAATATATTAAAGTCATTACTACCAATCATAACATACAAGCTGTGACAACGATTCTCAATACCCATTTACTCGCTCGTGGTGTCACGCCAAAACAATAGATCAATTCAGTCACAATACAATATTACCGCTTTTCCTTTATTAGCCTATGGCTTTGTATACGTAAATTCGTCTCCTACTCTATCTAGAACTCAATCGCAACTGTTGGTACATTTTATCCTTCTACTAATAAACTAGGTATACTATTAATAACATAGCACACTTAATCACACTTTATGGAAATTCTCATCATTAGACATAGAAAAATAGGTATCCCCCGCTACTCCCAAGTCATATAAAATCCACCGATATTCAAGAAAACCACATCATACATCCTAAATAATCTACAAGCCATAAGCCCGAACACACAATCATACATCCATCCTAGGATTCCATCCCAGATCTCCAATTCCTACACATGCATTCTCCGTTCCTTCTACTATATGAATATAGGAAACTAACCGGAGTCTGCTAAAAGGGAATTCATAACCTACCTCATGGTCGAGCGGGTGCCACGAACATCTATTGATCCTTTCAATTGATCACCACATCGAATCCGCACAAAAAGCTTGGAGACAACCATGAGGCCCAAGAATAGAATTTACCATTAGAACCTTCGTAAGAGATTCCGGATAAAAAGAAAGGTTTGGGATCTTGACCACTTCTATATTCCATCTACAACAACACAAGGTGATTTTAGCAATTTTTAGGCTTATATTGGGAGAGACCCATTTCAAAGATCTATGAAAGATTTAATTTTTAAGAAGAAAAAAGGTAGGAATCTAGGTCATTAACACATTTAGAGAAAGAACATGAAGATTACCTAATGGAAATCATGTGAAATATAATGCTAAACCAACATTTCCCAACTCTACATATTTGTAATACCCATAAGATAGTTTTCTAAGTGAAGATCTTTAGGAGTAATTTGCTAGGTGGAAGAAGAATATTCAAAAGGTTAGAAGGATTATCAAGACTAAGAATCTAATTTTTGACTTTCCCACCGAACTGGGCGGCTAGAATTTAGGGTTGTGAAAAATGGGACAATTCCTGAAATGATTCCTTAGATAGTGAATTTGACTGTGTGTCACTGCTTCGGCGGTTGGTATGTCGCTTCAACGGTAGCGCTGCAACGCTAGAATAGCCGCTGCAGTGGCTTGTGCCACCCTAGCATTATCACTTCAGCGGGGTTGTGACAGCTGGAGCGCCACAACTATAGTGCTGAGCTGAGTGGTGGGGCGGTCTAGCTGGGTCCTTGACCCAAATTTCAATGTTTGATTCTCTTCCGCACAATAGTTACCACTAGGATAGATGCATGTTGGAAATACTTTAGTGAAAGGAAAGGTCCAGGAGGACACGTTTACAGATATTTCAATTTTTTTTCAATAACGACGGAATGGGCCGTTACATTAGATACCAATTAAACAACTATTCGTCTTCGAGCGGCAAGGGTGTACCAAGGCGTATGAAGAATATTTGTGGGGGTAATGGCTCGGACAAATTGGATACTTATACACATAGGTCCATAGGGGAGAACGCATGGGTAGGTCTCAACGCAGATCAAAATCAGATAAAACAAACCAGTGGAATTAGCCACTATGTGACCGCTTCTGTGGTCTAGGTAGCGCTTCAGCTATACCGTTGAAGTGGCCTAGCTACCGTTGGAGCGATGGACGGGAAATTAGAAAAGTTGTAAACCTCTTTCTCTTCCCCACCATTTCCCATTCCAACAATACACTCCCCCTCACACCCGGCTACCTCTTCAACTCCTAACCAAATACCACCTCTTAACTCTCCCAAACCTCATAAAATCCTCTCCAATACCCATACATCCACCCTACATGTTAATCCCACCCATATACTACCACAAATTGCTCTCAAGGAGGAAGAAAAAGAAGGCTGCTAAGTTCATCCACAACTACCACTATCCATACCCGAATCTGCCACTAACAAGGTAAGAAATCACCCCTCTATACTAGAAATAGAATAATGAAGCAGGATTCTAGGACTCTATTCGGTGAATAATGGGTCATCTAACCCCAAAGCTGGGATTTTTTTTAATTTGGTTGGGGGGTTCATGGGGTGTTGTTAGGCTCAATTTCACCACTAGTGTAGCATTAAAAACATCTAAACCTTGAGTGTTGCATAGATAATGAACAGATTTTGATCGAAAAACTTGAACATAGTAAAGAATTTTTTGTTTGAAAGTGGGAGTTGGCTTGCTTGATTGTTTTTTTGGGATTTTTATTGCTAGAAATAATGTGCTAAGAGTGTTAAATACCTTGCATGCCTGATATCTGCCGGATCCGTTCACAAAAACAAGTTTTTAAGGCTTTAGGGGAGTTGGGAAAATCGGGTCTGTTGGGGAAGACGAGACTGCTTCAGCGATCAAGAACCCGCTGGAGCGATCCCGCTTCAACGCTCAAGGGTGCGCTAGAGCGGTTGGAAGGAAATGGTAGGGGCGCTGAAGCGGTGGCAATACCACTACAGCGTCTCCGCTGCAGTGGTCTGAGTGACCGCTCCCGTGGTGACTGCACAGAATCTGCACTTGAGTTTCTATCATTTCACTGAATTGCTGAGGTTCAAACTTAGAATGCATGCATAGATTCTCTCAAACTGGTTCATGAGTATTCATAACGTAAACTATTACTCGCAGGTACAACGGTTGAAAATCCAGAAGCCGAACAAATGGAGCAACAGCAGGAGGAACAAGTGCTCGTGTATTCAATCTTCACCACAGCACAATGTCAGTGCCACTTCTTAGTGTAGAGGCCCATGCCCCTATTACTGGTAGGGGTTTTGATATGACTAATATGGAGAGACGGGCTCCCGAGTTTCTGGAGAGGTTGGAAAATATCAAATGGATACGCTTGATCAAGGATCCCGAGCGTTGCAATGAGAATTAGGTTAGGATGTTTTACACCATGCTACCCACAATCACTTGGGATTCTCCTAATCCCAGGATTGTGATACCGGGGTCTCTGTGAAGGTGGGGGCCAAGACAATCAACTGGGTGTACAAGGTGGATAACCCCTCGGAGGAGTTCTTAGAGGCCAAGAATATTGTTGATAATGTGGATTGGCTTGTATCCTAGCTGGTGGCTGAGAAGGATAGGGCTGCTATCACTTGGGGCAGGTCTAGAGTGGGGATATCTAGTGAGAAGTTTACTGCTGAGGCCAGGAGGTGGTTGAACATCATCTCCCACCACGTCCGTCCTTCGAGAAATGTCACCTCCATGACCTATCCTTGCGCTCTTTTGATTGCTTATATCCTGGATAATGTTCCTGTGAATATAGGTTCTCAGGTGATTGCAGAATGGAAGGTGTTCGTGCAGTTTGGGGCGTCTAGCCTGATGCTCCCGTCACTGATCACTTCGCTGTGCAAGAGGGCTATGTTCCATAGGAGGCTAGATGATCAAATGGTAGATTCTGATGCTGACTTCAACCCACTGTGGGTGTATGGCCAGGGTACTACTGTTCAGCACAAGAAGAGAACGAATGCAGAGGGAACGATTGCTAGTGCTAGTGCAGGTGGAGGTGGAAGTAGAGCTAAGACTGGGACTAGGGCTGCCCTGTTCAGGGCCCTTTTGAGCATATTGATACTCGTTTTGATAAGATGATAGTGATGTTCCAGGGTATGTCGGGGCCCATTGTGGATTAGGGTTCATCTAGTGCTTGTGGGGGTTACTTTTCTAGAAAGGAGATGAAGGTCTACCTCGATGCTCAGAAGGAGATGGGTGAGTCACTCACCACCTTGCAGACGGTCTACACTTCTATATCAGCAGACCACGTCTAGCTTCACACTGATTTTGAGAAGGAGCAGGCCAAGAATAAGTCCCGCGAGATAGACCTGAAATCTGGGAGAGGCATCAAGGGCTTATGGGGGAAAATGTACCACAGTTTGGATATGCCGATGTAGAACGAGGATGAATCTGAGCTTTAGTCATTTGTGAGCGAGTCAAATGGAGGTGATAGGAGGAACAAATCAGCGGAGGATGTAGGCAGCTCAGATGGTGCCACAAGTACCCAGAGCCCCCCCCCCCCCCCCCCCCCTTTTTTTTCAACTAGTGTTTTGATTGCCCATGTCGGGCTTGCATGTTGGGACAAATTTCTTTTCGTTGGTTGGTTTGCATCTTTACTTTTCGGATGATTTTGTTTTTGGTTTTTGGTTGGCTTGGTTTATGGCTAATGTTTGGATAATTTGTTTTGGATGTTGAATTATTTAGCTTTCTTGTTTGGTAATGGTAGTTGGTTTCGTAGTAGTGATTTGAGTGGCCCTTGCCCTTGTCGAGCTTGTTTTTATATAAAAGATGGTTGGTCGTGCTGCTGTTTTTATCTGATTTGTCAAATGGTGAAAAAAGGGAAAACAGGTTGGAAACAGGGGAGAAAATTAGGTCTCTGAACCAAGGCGTTCCGCTTTAGTAGTCTCTTAGACCGCTACAGTGGTCCCGCTTCGGCAGTGGAGGGGCCGCAGAAGCGGTCAAGGAGTAATAGGAAGGACCACTTCAGTGGTGGACTACCCGTTGCAGCGTTAACACTATAGAGGTGGGCTGACCGTTGGGGCGCCACACCTGGCGGTGGTATCATACCATGCTCGGATTATTTCGCAACTATAATTCGCTTCAGCCATTCCCAACACATGATAGATCTGATCTCAGAATATGACTTGCCTTTCACACGTAGATACCAATTGGGTCTACTGAGATAATTTGACCGAAGTAGCATAATTTGAAAGAAAGAAGGGAAATTTTCCTAGATGTCCTATAACCTCCTGTGGATAGGTACGAATGTATACGTACCATTCCACGAGACTCTACTAGACATTGCCCTTGTACTCATGAGACCGGTAACTTAAGCTCTGATAACAACTTGTCACGACCCCTTTTAGGACTGCGCGGGCACCTACCCTTCCCACATCGATAGGCGAACCCTCTTTCGAATAACACACCAATTAACAAGGAAAATCAATCTAACTAAAAGATATTTAGAGGTAACAGTGGAACATCATAATGTATATTTAGTAACTTCAAGTGTTCTTATGATTACAACAAATAAATGATTACAGACTCGATCCAACTTCCCATGACCTGGTCTAGACTAGTACAAGAGCGACTGTTGATTCCAGATTTCTACTACATTTTAAGACTCAACCTCTGTCCCGGAATGAAGTCGGAGGAGGCCTTCTAGATAGGCACTGCCCATTTCCGCTGATGTAACAATCAACCACCTGAAATAATCTAGACCCCAAAAAGGCTGTAGCAAGTGCAATATCAGCACAATCCACGCGTATTGACTAAGTATCATAGGCTGACAATGGTTAGTAAACACATATCAGTAACAAAATTCACAAATAAACATGATAACACACAGAACAAGTCAAACGTCTATCTACCACATATCATAACATCAATAACCTTTAATCATTAACTTTCCTCTAACAGTCACAAGTCAATTTTACAACAATTTCACATGATCATAAACTCATTCTACCATTCATCTTTAGTCTAAGAGTCAACTCCTCATTATGACACCTTTTACCTTACCTCACTTAGAGGCCACACATGTAATTGAACCTACGGATGATCAAAGAATTAATTGAACAAGCTCAAACAACCGTTACTACGCCAAGCACAAGACATCGCCTAAGTAGAGCATCTAATCCCAAATGTGTCGAGTTTGAACATATAAAGTTTGAAACCAACATCACAATACAATACCAAAACATCAATAAATCATACCATGGTCCAATGCAATACAATAATGTATGGATGCAATGCAATGCCATGAAAATGTGGTGTGCACATGTACTCCGGACGGAAATATCAACGTGTCGGTAGCACAATCCAGTGTTACTCGCGAAGTCTAAGTGGCACCCGTCCCGGATCTTTATCCATCAGGCAGACGGGACCCTCGATCTTTGCCATTGGGGGGTTCTCACCGGTACCACCCTGGGGGACCCGCGGAGTCCATGCACTCACTCAATCAACTATTCTGGAACTAACATCGGCCATCGGCCATCTCACGTCACTCAAGTAAAAGAGTTTTATCAAGCATTAATTTCCCTCAATCAATGATTTTAGGAAGAACATCGGACGGAAATCTTACGTCACTCTAGTAAAAATGTTTTATCAATTATCATCAGTATCTCAACAATATATCATGAATGGATGAGAATGTGTACAATGCATATGTCAATATCAACAGTCTGATCAATATCACAAGTACCAATAATTGGGTACGCCAACAATGTATCAATTTAACAAGTACCAACAATCGGGTACGCCAGCTATGTATCAATATGACAAGTACCAACAATCGGGTATGCCAACAATGTGTCAATACCACAAGTACCAACAATGGGTATGCCAACAATATATTGAAGTCATCAATACCAAACACAACAGACAAGTTGCGACAACGATTCTCATTACCCATTTACTCACTCGTGGCGTCACGCCAACATAATAGATCAATTCAGTTGCAATAAAATATTACCTCTTTTCCTTTATTAACCTATGGCTTTGTATAAGTAAATTTGTCTCCTACTCTGTCTAGAACTTAATCGCAACCGTTGATACATTTAATCCTTCCAGTGATCAACTAGGTCTACTATTAATAACATACCACACTTAATCACATTTTATGAAAAATCTCATCATTAGACACAAAAAATAGGTATCCTCCGCTACTCCCAAGTCACATAAAATCCACCGATATTCAAGAAAACCACATAATACATCCTAAAGATTCTACAGGCCACAAGCCAAAACACACAATCACATATCAATACCATCCTAGGATTCCATCCCAGATCTCCAATTCTACACATGCATTCTCTATTCCTTCTACTATACGAATATGGGAAATTAACCGGAGTTTGCAGAAAGGGAAGCCATAACCTACCTCATGGGCGAGCGGGTGCCACAAGCATCCTTTAATCCTTTCAATTGATCACCACATCGAATCCGCACAAAAAGCTTGGAGACAACTATGAGGCCCAAGAATAGAAATTACAATTAGAACCTTCTTAAGAGATTCCGGATTAAAAGAAAGGTTTGGGATCTTGACCACTTATAGATTCCATCTACAACAACAGTAGGTGATTTTACCAATTTTTTTACTTATATTGGGAGAGACCCATTTCCATGATCCATGAAAGATCTCATTTTTAAGTGGAAAGAAGGTAGGAATCCAGGTCATTAACCCATTTAGAGAAAGAACATGAAGATTAGCTAATGGAAATCATGTGTAATATAATGCTAAACCAACATTTCCCAACTCTACATACTTGTAATACCCATAAGATGGTTTTCTAAGTGAAGGTCTTTATGTGTAATTTTCTAGGTAGAAGAAGAATCTTAAAAAGGTTTGAAGGATTATCAAGACCAAGAATTTGATTTTTTGACTTTCCCACCGAACTGGGCGGCTGGAATTTAGGGTTGTGAAAAATGGTACAATTCCCCAAATGATTCCTTAAATAGTAAATTTGACTGTGTGTCACCACTTCGGCGGTTGGTATGCCACATCGGCAGTAGCGCTGCAGAGCTAGAATAGTCGCTGCAGCAGCCTGTGCCACCCTAGCATTACCGCTTCAGCGGGGTTGTGACCACTGGAGCGCTACAGCTGTAGCGCTCAGTTGAGCGCTGGGGTGGTCTAGCTGGGTCCTTGACCCAAATTTTCATGTTTGATTCTATTCCGCACAATAGTTACCACTAGGCTATATGCCCATCGAAAATTCTTTAGTGAAAGGAAAGGTCCAGGAGGACACATTTACGAATATTTTAGAATTTTTACAGTAATGACAAAACGGGTCGTTACACTATTAGAGCCCTTAGAGTGTCTCATAAGCTTGTAATTCAGTGGAGAGGAACCCAACTGTCTAGACTAGGCAGTACTAGGATGAGTGGGTACTCAAATCCTTTCCTTATCCTCTCTTAACCCTAGGATGTCACTGTACACCTCCTTACAACTAAGTGATAGCCTCTCAAGTCCCTTTACTGCTTAACAGGATCATAAACAATTCAGTTTGATCTTGATGATGTTATCTGGTTCCCACTTATCATGACAAAGGACAAACACTTTATCTTTTAATCTCCTAACTTTCTTAAACTACCAATTTCTATTCAAACAGGCAAGACAATACTACCACAAACTATTTTAACCAAATTCATTAACATAATGGGCCTATATATACATATTAGAACCAGATTAATCATCTCCACCCGCTGATCAGAAAAAACGCACTCATATATAAGTACAGGTAATGACCATTTGAGAACATAAACATGCTTTGAGTTTGGTTTCCCAATTATAGTCTTAACAATTTTCCAAAACAGTCATAAGTTCTAAAAGCATGCATCCTGTATGCTGCTCAACAGCACAGGATAAATATTAAACACTTAAATGTACATCAATTACATTGCCACACCATTTCATGTTAAAGTTGTAACGACTCATTTGGCCGTTATAGCATTTTTTACCCATTTACCCCCATTGACTCTTTCTCAAGCCCTACGAGTATGATTTTGACCCGCGGGAATGGGTGGCATGGTTCCCGGGATAGTCGGGCCAGATTTATGATGACTTTTGTGAAATAGAGCCTTAAAATGAAAAACGTTTGACCAATAGTTGGCTTTTGGGTAAACAAACCTTTTTTAAAAATTCATCAATTTCGAGAGGTCTGAATGGTCCATTATGACTTGGTGGGATATTCAGTTCAGTTCTCGAGGGACTAGGGAGCATTTTGGCTTATTGGTTGGAAAATTGGTCTTTGGCCATTGGGTGTTGACTCGGTCAAATAGAGCTCTGTCAGGAATTTCGAGACCACGAGAACGTGTTTTTATGTGTGAGTGCATCTCTGGTTTGTATCTGGGAGGGCTTGGGTGATTGTCGAATTTTGGATTTGAGTTAGTGAAAAACAAGGATATCCTTGTGTCTGATACTCACCGTAGCGCCTTTCTTTTTTACAGTAACGGACCCATCTTGGCGAGGCCAGGTCCGCTATGGCGAGTATGTGTGTTTCGTAACTAGGTGCTATAGCGGACAGGGATCTGTTGTAGTGGTCTTGCGGTAGTATCTAAGTGATCGCTGGTGCGGGCCCGCTGTAGCGAACTCGTGACCGTTGTAGCGAATGACGTCGACCAGATTCTATTTAATGCCTAGTTAAAACCCTTTATTTCCTATCCTTACATTTATTGTTCCTAAGCATCTTTGAGGTGATTTGAGGAGATTCTTAGCTGATTTCGCTTGTGGGTAAGTTCTATTCTAGATTTCATTCTTTTACCTTTCTTAAGCTTGAATCCATGCTAGAAAGTCGATAGAACTTAAGAAGGAAGATAGGTTTTGCTGTTTACTTCATTATTTGAGTTCTAATCTTTCTAAATGAGATTTGTTGGTGGATTTGACTAATCTAAGCATGGAATTTGATGAGTTAGTGACTAATAGGCTTGAATCTTCCATTAATGTTGATGAACTAAAAGTTTGAAAGTTAGGGTTTATACCCAAATTGGGGGTTTTGACTTAGTTGATGAAATTAACATATTTTTGATGTTAATCTGGCAACTAAATAGTAGAATTGAACTTCTAAAACGTTGGGTTACCAATTTCACCTTTGAAATACTCGTTTTGCCCTTGTGGTCCCGTTCTCCCCTTTTTTCCATAGTTGATTTTGATTTGAAAGATAGCATAGCAATATGGGTATCGTTGCTTCTTATTTCTAACTTAGAATTCGATAATGGATAGACATTGAGTACTTGGAGGCTCTTCGGAAAGGCAAGGCAAAGGTTTGATTGTTCGTGGCTCCCGCTCGACTGCCAGGTAGGTTATGGATTACCTTATGATTAGACTTCAGTTAGCGAAGCATATGTAGAGTTATTGATTATCGAAGAAAGCATGTGACGCCTTCGAGTATGAAGTTGGGATGGATTACCTAGGTTGGTACTGTTGTTTGGTTTTGGGCTCGTTGCCTTGTTGTGATCTATTAGCTTATTACCACGTGTGTGATATTAGACTTGATACTTAGTCGCCTTATCGTGATTATGAGACTGCTATCCCTCAATTATTCGTTATTATCTTGGATAGAGGAAAGAACTTGACTTATTATTGATATTGAGATATGTGTCTGTGTGTGGCATGATTGATTTGATATGTAATCATTGATCATTGATATTATGCATAGCACTCATTCTCATCTTTTATGATACACTGATATGAGATGAGACTTGTTACTGATGACGATGAGAGGGATGAATGGTCAATGCCTGAGGTCTGTACCGGGATCAAAAGAGTGTTCGATGCTCAAGGTCTTTGCCGAGATCGTATGAGTGGTAGATGGACTTCCCGAGTCCTCCATGAGTCATGACTGTGGAGGCCTGAAGGTAGTGTACGGAGGTTACATTGGCCATTGCATATCATTGCATTGCATATGCATTGATTATTACATTCACTTACTTGTTGGATTTAGACTTGATATTTCTGTACTTGAGTTGTTATTCTTGGACTGTGTTGTGCTTATACTTGAATGTGAGCATGTCTATTCTATAGTCTCTTCCTTTATATATGTTAGCTAATTGCTATCGTCCTGTGATACCTATCAGTACATAGTATTTGTACTGATACTACCTTGATGCATTCTTTTATAAGTGCAGAGTATGTGACAGGTTCCACATCCCCTCCTCGCGACTGATTCCCGAGGCCTTTGTTGTCGAGTGTCTAGGGTGAGCACATTGATAGATACGCATCTCGGATACTCTTCATTTATACTTGTGTTTTCTTGCATTCTGAGACAGTATTCGTATTTTGAGACTTTGTATTATTCCAGACTTGTAGTTCATTAGTAGTGGCTCCTGTACTGTATTCAGAACAATTTCTTGGGGTTGTATTAGTATTGTACTCTGCACTTATTTTTATTTACGTTTGAAACTTATACTTCTATTGTCCTATTTACTTTTTTTGTTGTTGAATTAACGATTTGGGAAAGGGTTATCCTGCCAAGGTGGGAGATGGTAGGTATTACATCCCCCATTTCAATACGTCCTTAGTTTATGGCACATTAATCATTTTGGCCTTGAGTATTGAGATTCGTCTTTAGGGTTGTGGGATGTGGGACATGTTTAACCCTTGTATATGAATGACTAAGTTTAAGTATTGCAAGTATTGAAAGGATTAGAGTTTAAACGAATCGACGACAGACGGAAGAGTTTACCGTGCGGCTTGACACCGCAAGTTGTCGAGCCTTCAACATGTTGACGCCATTGTCAACACTGTTGATAGTGCTCAGAACAACTTGATGCCAGCTAGCCTGAGAATCAGGGGTTGTGGTGTGTCGATGTCTGCAAGTTGACGGCCCGTCAACATGTCGACGCCACCATCAACTTGAGGCGGTGAAAACCCTTGCTTAATGGTATATACGTTAAGGCCACGAATCAGTCCTCATTTTTCACTCCAACACAACCCGTGAACTCTCCAAATGCTCTCTAAACCTTCCAAGTTAATTTTCTTCAAATTAAATCAAGATTTCACCTTAAAAGTTTGAAACTGTCACGACCCAGCTAGGGGCCGCGACAGGTACCCGGGGCTAGCCACCGAGCATCGCTCGCTCTACTACTCATCTCACTCGATTAATGCCCCTTTTTATCACATTTATACTCAAGCATGGAAAAATCATAGTTTATGTGGAAACATAAATACTTTTATATCTATATAGAGATTTTTAGTATATCAAAATAATAACTGCACATATACATGAAAAATGTGAGGCCATGATACCCACACTGCGCATCTACGAGCCTCTACTGACGTACTATACATATAGACGGAACAAGACTCCGTCATGCCCAAAATATATATACATGAATGCCAAAAGATTAATCATAAGCACCTCCGGACAATGGAGTGCCTTCAATCCGCCAGCTCCTAAGAATCTGGATCGAGCCCGTTTCCTTGTCTACCTGTGGGCATGAACACAACGTCCAAAGAAAAGGACGTCAGTACGAATGTTGTACTGAGTATGAGAGGCATAAACAATGAAGGATAACAACAATAATATAAGGAGAACATCAATGCGAACATCTGAATCTAAACAATAATCATAAGAGGAGTGATATATGTTGTCTTACTCATACCCATCATCAAATCATGTATGCATGAAATGCAAGCTGCCCGTCCTTACCGGAACGGTGTGATAATCAATAATAAGCCCGCGTCCAGGCCTCCCGCGTCCGGGGTACCATCTCATGCCGCCCACTAGTGGTGTCTGCCCATGCCCGAAGGTCGTGGTGTATCCGTATAGCTGCCCGGCCAACTAGGTGCGGTGTGATGCAATAATGACATGCTCATTATAAAATACTTATAATAATATGTTTATCAAAATATGCTTATCTTAACATAATACATGCATAAGGCTCAAGATCTTCTATACTCTATCGGGGTGACGTAAGGTCGTGATCCCCCGATTTCATTATGGAGCAATTATCGACATTCTGCCTCACCTTGAAGGAATTAGTACATAAGGTGAGTGTGAGCAATAAAGGACATCATTGTGAATATGGCGTCATCATAGCATATTTCTTATCTTATATAGGCATGTAGGAATATAGGCTTTTAGCTTCTCGAGATACATGAACTCATTAAGAGGAAAAGAACTCATACTATAGGATTCATGCCATTGGAAAGAAAGGACTAGCCCCACATACCTGGTCATTTAGCTACGCTATCATTCACTTGTCTTCCTTCGATGTCACGTCGTTACCTTCACGAGAGAATCGTATTAACATTAGTTAACCGACTATAAGAACGCATCGTTATCTCTAAAGAAAATTAGGCGGCATTTCCTTCGTCTCTAATACCTTCGTCTCTAAAATTAGGCGGCATTTCCTGCAGGCAACAAGTCTCATTCGTATACCTTAAGCAAAATCTACCATTTTCCTCCAATTTCCTCACATTTTATGGTTTTTTGCTCATCATCATAATTTTGCGTACTTCACACCGATTCCATGGTCTATGCTTCATTTATAACGTATTTATAATCATAACATATCAAGTTTCATAATCCAACCTAGCTATCACCCAACTATGACACTTTTCATTCAATAATGGTCCATTTTCTATGTCTTACTACAATTCAAGTATCTAAGCCTTCCAATACCTTGAATCACATGGTATAGTCATGAAACATACCTTAGAGGATGGTTGAACAAGCTTAGAGTGAAACTCTTCCTTTTGCACCAAAACCCTACTTCACCTTTCTTGGGTTTTCTTGAGGTAGATAACCTTTTCTTGCATTTCATATACTTTGTTGCTTAGGTTTGGTGTTGATGATCTTGGTTTCCCTTTGATTCTCTTGAATTATTATGGAGGAAATGTGTGGAGAGTTCTAGAGCATTCTTGAGTTGTGTAGGTGAAATATGAAATGATTTAGATGAGAGATCACTTATATTAATCACAAAAGATGACTTTTAATGAATAGTCGTCGGGGTGAACAGTGGTCGTAAACCACAGTTTACGGACCGTATAGTGTGGTCGTATTTAAGAATGTCCAAAACAGAAGGGTTGGTTGAAGAACATGGCAGTTTACGATCGAGGTTTACGGTCCGTAAACCAGTTTACGGGTCGTATACCAAGTCGTATTTAATGATTTTCAAACTTAACAAAAAGTTGAGATTTTTGAAGGCTGGAGGACGATGGTGATTTACGGGCCGTAAATCACAATACGACCACTGGGCTGAATAAAATCCCCCAACTTATTCATTTCCAAAAATTCATGAATCATCACCCCTTACTTAGTAAAACACCCCACACTCATACCCTTCGTTGGTCTATTCCTTGTACATGTACGGGGACTTTTCCGAGGTGTAACATTCTTCCCCCTATTTGGAACATTCGTCCTTGAATGTTAAAATACCTAGGAATCTTAGAAAAATTTCGCCAGAGTCTCCTTTGTAATTTGGCACTACCTACTTGCCACAACAACCCACAATATATTCGCCTCACAGGGCTACATTACAATACCAACATATCGGTTGCCACATACGACTAAAAGCATAAAAATAGAGTATACATACCTCATCTCGTCGACGTTACAGTTTGAGCCTCATCTGGGGTGTTATGTCCTGTGTTTTCGTATATTTGGAAATCGAGAAAAATGAATAAGACTTGTGTGTTATAAGAAAATATTTTGATTCTAGATAATATGACTATGTTCGTTATGAAATTATTGGTGCTAAGACATTGGGGAAGGCCGAGGGTAAATTTGGAATTTCGGAAATTAGTTTCGGGAATTACAAAACGAGACTTCAATGGATTGGGCCTAGAAAACATTTAACAAAAATTTGAGCCCAAGTGTAAGGGGTGGCCGGCCAAGGCTTGGCCCAAGCCCCATTTTAAGTGGTCATGTGATTACCACATGACCCTTAATAAAGTATATAGCATCCTTAGCCATTAGAATGTTCAAGAACAAAAAAATTAAAACCATTGAGCTCCAAAGAAGGGCGAAACCCCATAGAAGAGAAAAGAAAATTTTCTAGCCTTGATCTTAGTCTTAAAAATCTTGTTCTTCTTGTATTCGTAGAGTACACAAGACGCTCTCCGACGTGATACAAGTAGTTCGGCGAAAGAGCGACGTTTGCGGCAAATCGGAATTTCAAGAAAAAGGTGAGAAATCTATGTTTTTATGTTATGAAATGGGTTTATATGTTATAGTGATTGATGTTGCATGAAGATTATGAAATGGTGTTGTGTTTGTGCATGGCGTGTGTGTGTGAGAAGGGTGTGTTTGGCCGTGAGCCATAATGTGGTGGAGGGGAGGTGAATTGATCTTGTTTAGTTTGTTTATTGCGTCGTTGTGACATTTATGACGTAAATGATCGTTTAATGAATTGAATTGGTGTTGGAAAATGATTTTAGAACATTATGGGAAAGTGTATACCTTTGGTATATTTGTGTATATCATGGTATATCTATGATGCTAAAGACTTTAAATATGACTTATGGTTGATGTTAATGAATTTGGAGTGAAACAATGAGAGTTAGAACGTTCGTCGTAATTTTTGATGTTTTGAATGAAATATGGAAGGTAATGAACTTCGGGAAATTTTGTATATGGCTTGGAACATATTTGGGATGTGATTGAATAATCTTGAATGAGTGAATGAATACAATAATGTGGATGTAAGTTTGGAATTGTGAAGTTTGAATGAAAATTGTCAACTTGTGTAGTAAGGTAGAACTTTGAAGTTAGAATGGTTTGATTGTGGTTTATGTCGTTTGGTGATGTTTGGGTTGTTGTTGTTGATATATTTTGAGCCGAGCTAAGTCTCGGGGGTGTTAGATTTATAGGGGAAATGCTGCCGAAATTTCGGTAGACAAAAATCAAGTTAATGGAAATCTTAAGCCTAAGAATCTCTAATTGGTAACTTTGACCATTTGCAGATTCTGGACGAAACGGGATTTGATTTTGGGGAGAGCATAAGACGTCTATAAGGTATGTAAAGCTTCCCACTTCTTCGTTTGGCATGTCTTAGTATGTTAGGTGAATATTGGAACCTCCGGAGCATTTCTGCTCCTCGAAACCCGATCTACAAAATGACTACTATTCATTCAATTCAATTGAAGCCTAAAGGCTCTATTTTGGCTAGAATGCAACCAAATGTTCGAAACCTATCGAAATGTGATCGGGTCACTTTGAAATCATTATGTATGATCTTTTGGCCTTTAAATGTTCGTAAATTATGTTTGCCACCTCAATTTGACTCGAGGTGGGCCCGCTAACCCCGAGACACCCCTATTTGTCCTATCGGGCTCTCTTTTTGGATGAACTTCGATATGAGATCTTCGACTTTGAGACTTCCCTCTATGAATCATGTTTTGACTATTATGATATGTTAAGTTTTGTTTTGAGCCATACGTACCACTTTGGGAGCATTTTGTGAAATAAACCTTCGTATCAGCTAAGTATTCGATTATTTTGGGTTATGAAATGACTTATGAAATCATTATGTTTTGAAAGGCTATTTTGAAATATGATTTGCATTTGTTTGCTCACGACTCCGCTCGTGCCTCCTTATGACTTCGTTCGCCGGTTCCCGGGCCGGTTATGATTCGTGCGCCCTATGATAATTCGGCCGTATGCTGTGTTACGGTTCCCGAGGCCTCGCCATAGGGCCGGGTTCCGTTTGGAGTTATGCTGTGATATGGCTAGTGATGCGATACGCTCACTTATGTTTGTGTTCGGGGATGTACGGAGATTCGAAACCTTCTGGTGTTATGCTGTGTGTGGCGCCAGCGTCGGAGTGGCGACCACGTTCTTGAGCGTTTGCATGATTTCGTTTGCATTATGTATATGTATATGATTTGATACGGATTTTGACATACTGATTGGTACTTCCCTTTGATATCCGGTTTGCTTTCAGTTTTGGCTCATATTTCTGTACTCCGTGCTTTACATACTCAGTACATATTTCGTACTGACCCCCTTTCTTCGGGGGCTGCGTTTCATGCCCGCAGGTACAGACATTGGTGATCCTCCACTGTAGGCTTCACTCTCTGCTATTTCAGAGTACTCCTTCTTGACTCGGAGTCCATCTTTGGTACAGACTTCTTTTGCTATGTATATATTTTGTACATTTGACTATTTGGGTACGGCAGGGCCCTGTCTCGCCATATGTCTTTGTTTTGAATTCGTAGAGGCCTGTAGTCATATATGTGGGGCGAGGGTCCTGTGTATGTTTGTTTGATTTTGTTTTTCTGGTCTTACAGCGGTCAGTTTGTTATGATGGCCCTAAATGGCCCTTATGCTTATATTTGCACTTATGACCGGCGATGTCTATTCCGCCGCTCCGTTTGGATTCGATATGACATTTTGATTTGCGCGACCGCTTAAGACATATTTTGATATAACCTATGTTGATATGATTTTTATGAAATTCTGAAATACGTTCGGATTTGGTAAATGAATATGTGATTTGGTCTGGGTACCCAGGTAGGGTGCCAGTCGCGGCCCACGGGGCTGGGTCGTGACATGGGGACTGGAACAAATGTGGGTATTTGGCTTTCATCTTCTCTTCCGCTTCCCAAGTCATTTCTTCCCTGTTGTTGTTTCGCCATCGAACTTTGAATGAATCGACTTCTTTATTCCGAAGTCTCCGCACTTGTCTGTCTAAAATAGCAATAGGTATTTCTTCATACGTCAGCTTCTCTGTCACCTGCACATCGTCAACTGGGACTATTATTGTAGGATCTCCAATACACTTGCGGAGCATTGAAACATGAACGACTGGGTGAACTGCTTCAAGCTCCGAAGGCAAGTCAACTTCATACGCTACATGACCCACTTTACGGACAATTTTATAGGGTCCGATATATCTGGGACTTAACTTCCCTTTCTTGCTGAATCTCATCACCCCTTTCATCGGCGTTACTTTAAAAAATACCCAATCATTCTCCCGGAATTCGAAATCTTGTCGGCGGTTGTCCGCATAAGACTTTTGGCGACTCTGGGCTGTTAGCAGTCGATCTCGGATCACTTTAACTTTTTCAACTGCTTGCTGGATCAAGTCGGGGCCTATCAGTTGTACTTCTCCGGTTTCAAACCATCCAATTGGAGATTTACATTTCCTTCCATATACTGCTTCATACGGGGCCATCTGAATACCGGAATGATAACTGTTGTTGTAGGCAAATTCAATAAGGGGTAAATGCTCATCCCAACTACCGCCAAAATCCAACATGCACGCTCATAGCATATCCTCCAAGGTCTGGATAGTACGCTCGGCTTGCCCGTCAGTTTGTGGATGAAATGTCGTGCTGAACTTGACTTGAGTACCTAGACCTTCTTGAAAAGATTTCCAAAACTTAGCTGTAAACTGGGCCCCTCTGTCTGTAATAATGGCCAAAGGAATTCCATGAAGTCGCACAATTTCCTTTAGATACAACCTGGCATAATCTTTCGCTGTATACGTGGTTCTAATTGGGAGGAAGTGAGCTGCTTTCGTGAGCCTATCCACAATCACCCATATAGAGTCATATTTGCCTCGGGAGCGAGGTAATCCTACAATAAAGTCCATAGTAATCTCTTCCCATTTCCAGGTAGGAATTTCCATTGCCTGCAATAAGCCCCCTGGCTTCTGATTGTCACACCCTAATCTCCCTAGGGTGTGATGGGCACCCAACCCCATATTTGGAGCCAAGCGAACCCACAGATTCTTATTACATATATGATCTCTTCGGACTCTGAAATCAAGTAAAAGTGAAATACATAGTAAGCTTTCAAAATCTTTCCTTTATCGTTTGATCCTGTTAATCAGTGAAAATGACAAACATAATAAATGCTTTTAGCAACTTTCAGAAACAAATCAAATCTGTAATCACACGGAATTTGTAGCATAACATAAAATGACACATCGGCTGATGGAGCCGCTTAAAAAACTGACATCCTATACCCACGACTCTGTCTGCAAAGTCTCTAACTTCGAACAAAACATCATAGTACATATACTCTGACTCGGCAATACTCCAGGAGAAAATGGAGTTGCCACTCCAGCTGAAGCATCTTCTAGCAATGTCCTTTACTTATCTGGGTGTACCTGCATGTCATGAAACGCAGCCCCCGAAGAAAAGGGGGTCAGTACGGAATATGTACTGAGTATGTAAAGCATGAAATACGGAAAACAGAACCATAACCGAAACAAACAGTACAAAAGTAAGTATATTTTCAGAATACCAAAATACTTATTTTTCAGAATGCAAACCGTGTATACCGATGTCATGTGTCAGAAGAAGTACAGAAAAGAAGTAGGTCATCCAGAGTGCCAAAAATTCGTACTTTCCAAACTCAGACCGTGCGTGCCAACGTCGTATGCCATCATATACATATACACATAACTGATTCATATGTAACATAATAGTGCCGAGGAACGTACGGCCCGATCCACAAATGTATTTGCTGCGGAACGTGCAGCCCGATCCATATACATATATCATATTGCTGTGGCACGCATAGAAGGTTAGTACGGATAATAAGCACGATGTGCAGAACAACAAAACAACTTACAGGAAACACGAATCATGCATGCCAGGAACGGTATCCGGCCCCTTGCGGGACCCGGGGAATGTGGCGCCACCCTGCCTTTGGCGCCACACACATCATACTCTAGAAGGTTTGCTCCGTAATCTCCGTCACACATCATAATATCACATCATAAGATCAGAATATACATATACACATATATGGTTCGGCGAACCATGAACACATCATAACACCGTAACACATCATACTCCGGAATACATATATAGCACCCGGCCCTCAAGCAAAGGACCCGGCGAACCATGCGCACGATATATACCGGCCCGGGACCCGGCGAACGATGTCATAACAGTACGCACGAGCAGAGTAGTGAGAAACCATATGCACATAAATCAAGACTCGATGAATATGTATACTTACCGACCCCTGAAGTCTCATAAACAAGTTTCGGGTCAATCTGACTTAGTATGAGAAAATTATGAGTGTTTGAAGTACAGAACTATTATATCCCGCATTTTCGCATGTTCGGAAAATTCGAAATAATTTTTGACTTGTAAGAAATAAGGCCATAATTTGATCCTTATTTAAAATATGTGTGTTGTCCATGAAATGTTGATGTGGAAATATCGAGGAAGGCTAAGGGAAAAATTGGAATTTTGGAAATTTGTTTCGGGAATTACGAAATAAGACCTATATTCAATTGGACTCAAAAAAAAAAAAACAAGAGGCCCAAACAAAAAGGGTGGCCGGCCATGGCTATGAGAAAAAGGCCCAAGCCCATTATCAAGAAAGACCAATTAAAATAAATAGAAGGGGCCATTCTTTCTTCAACACAATAGAAGTTTCAAGAACAAAAAAAAAAAAAAAAAAAAAGGAGAGAGAGAGAGCACCAAAGAGGCATTCAGCCACTTCAAGAAAAAATAAAATAAAATTGTAGAGCTCAAATCTTTGGTTCAAACTCATCTCTTTTGAATTCCTATTAAGTTGGAAACCCTCTTCAATGTGATACAAATTTGGAGGCAAGAAAGTACTTTTTTTATCAAGTGGAAATTCTTGAAAAAGGTAAGAATTCTACTCTTTTTATCTTGGAAGAATTTTATATTTATGTTGTAGTATATGCAAGTGAATGTAAAGTATGAGAATTTTGTGTTATGGGTATGTGGGTGTGTGGCCGAAAATGGGTAAATGGAGAGGGATGATCAAAATTTTATTTATTATGTTAATTGTGTTGTAATGGCCTTTTAATGCAAATGGAAGAATTCTAGTTCTAGTTGGCATGAAAAATTTGTTGTTAAGTTGTTGTCGGAAAGTATGTGATGTTATTATAGATTATGAAATTATGGGAATGGAATTGTTAAAGTGCAAATTTCGGTTGTTGTTGATGAAATTGGAAGATGAAAATTGTGTTGTGAATGTTGCGTCGAAGGTTGGAGATTTCGGATGAATTCTAGTCTTGGTGGGATTTTTGTATATTTTGTAGAATGGTATGAAATGCCTTGAAATGCTTTTGAATGATCTTGAATTGGTAATGAATGTGTAAGTGTCGATATTGGCTTGAAAAATTCGTAGTTGAATTGAATGTCGATGAATTATGTTGAAAGGAAGGTTACTAGTGTTGGAATGCATTTTAAATTGGTTTTTGATGTTATTGGTTTGATTGTTGGTATTGTTGGTATGGTTGTTGATGAATTTGGCCGAGTTTAATTCTCGGGGATGTTGAATTTACAGGGGAGGTGCTGCCGAAATTTCGGTAGAAAAATACTAATTAGAATTAAAATTCTAAGTACTTGTAGCTAATATTTGGTAATCGATAATATTATTGTAGATCTTAGAGAGCCCGAAACTTGATTCGGGAATTGATTAGCGAGCGATCGAGGTATGTAAAGCCTACCGTTCCTTCTTTTTGGCATGATCCGTTTTGGAATAAACAATATGTATATGTATGCTTATAGAGAAAATCCTATTCTTAGAGCCACTAGGTTGGCTAACATCTTTGACCTCCATAGGCTATTCCATATGGCGGGATACATATTCTATGATGTTCAAAGATTCTATTTGTAATGTCCCGAATGTGGTTCGAAAGAAAAACGAGAAGATTAAAGCCTTTGATGAATATTTCGATATGAAAATATGGTCTTAAAGTCCCCATTTGATTTGATCCATAATGTTATCCGCAAGTTTCCTAGTATGAATATGTGATCCATAATGTTATCCGCAAGGTTCCTAGTATGAAGATGTGATCCATAATTTTATCCGCAAGTTTCCTAATATGAATATGTGATCCATAATGATGTTCGAAAGTCTTCTAATATGAATGATACTTAAATTTCCAAGTATGACTTATGAAATATTCTCGGCTCCAAAGATTTTAGTTAGTATACTTCCGAATGATGTTCGAAAAAGATTTGATATGGTTAAAGTTTGGATGCATATATTTTGATACATACATATGATCTTAAAGGCTCCATTTGATTTGCTCCACAGAAATGGTTGAAAGTTTCCCTAATATGAACGTCACTTGAAATTCCGAAAAGAGCTTCTGAAATGCTTTTAGAAAGTTCCGTACTTCAAAAGTTTGTAACTTTCGTATACTAACTCCGATTGACCCGAAACTGATTTCCGAGCCTTCGGATGTCGTACATATATTTGTTCATCGAGTTTTGAAAATAACTTATTTATTTATATGCATATGGTTTCTGCACTACTCCACTCGTGCCTACTACTATGACATCGTTCGCCGGTTCCCGGGCCGGTTTTGTGATCGTGCGCACTATGTTATATTCGGGAGTATGATGTGTTACGGTTCCCGAGGCCTCGCCATAGGGTCGGTTTCCGCTTATATACGGCGTTATGATGTGATATGACATATGATATGTTCTGATATTGTGATGTGATATGATGATACGATATGTTCGGGGATTGTACGGAGATTTGAAACTTTCTGGAGTATGATGTGTTGTGGCGCCAGTGTCGGAGTGGCGACCACGTTCATGAGCCTTATGCATGATTTTTATTTGTATTACTTATGTTTTAAAACAGGTTTGATATACTGGTTCTGTAACCGCTTTCCATACTCTTTATTTCAGTCCTGATTTGGATTATTGTACCTCATGCTTTACATACTCAGTACATATTTCGTACTGACCCCCTTTCTTCGGGGGTTGCGTTTCATGCCCGCAGGTACATACGTTTGTTCTGGTGACCCGCCAGTGTAGGATACTTTCTGCTACTTTGGAGTGCTCCTTTGACTCGGAGCCCATACTTTTGGTAAAGACCTTTCATGGTATATGTCTCTGTATATATGTATGACTATTTGGGGTACGGCGGGGCCCTATCCCGTCATATGTTTCTGTTATGTTTTGGTAGAGGCCTGTAGTCATCTATGTGGGTCATGAGTCATGTTTGTGCGTTTGTGATTATGATCTGCATCTTAATGCGGCCCCGTCTACTATTATGGCCAAAACGGTCAGTTTGTCTATATATATGTGTATATATCTGGCGATGTGTATCCCGCCAATCTATTGGATTTGGATATGATGTTTCTGTACGGGCGACCGCTTAAGATGATATTTGCTTTCAGTATTTGCTTAAAATGACGTATGTTAAGTTTGAATGAATTTTGATATGTCGATCTGGTACGTAAGTCTGTTTGGGTGTCCAAATAAGGCACCAGTCGCGGCCCACGGGGCTGGGTCGTGACAAGAACGTCCCATAAGCATTTCAGAAGGCATTTTTGGAAAATCAAAGCCATAATCACGTCAAGTACCTTTCGGATATCGTTATGGATCAAATCAAATAGAGCTTTTGGGGATCTATGTATGTATCAAACATATCAAGGACCCGATGGAATAATCGAACGTGTTAATATTTGGAAAATCGAAACTCTAGTCATATCAATTTTCTTTCGAATGTCATACGGAAACATATTAGCCGAACTTCAAACATAACAGACACGCACTAAAACCATAGGAAACAGCTTATGGAAATCAAGGACGTTAGCCATCTTAGTGGCTCTAAGAATAAAAAATTTTCTGAAATCATACATATACATCATATACTTATTTCATAAGGATTATGCCAAAGAAGAAAGGGTAAGGCCTTACATACCTTGTCTGCTTCCTAAGCTAATCCAAACTTAAGTCTCGGCCTTTCCAAGATCTACAACAATGTTAGTGAATAACAAACATTAGCTATAAATAATTAAGAATCCCATCCTAAACCAACACTTTGTCTACAGAAATTTCGGCAGCATTTCCCCTTGTAAATACAACCAACCCCGAGAATCCAACTCGACCAAATTATCAACAAAAATCCGAGAATTCAACTCGACCAAATTATCAACAACAATGCCCCAACAACTATATTAACAACTTCAACAATCAATTCAAAATGCATTCTAACATTAGCAGCCCTTCCTACACAATTCGACGGCATTTCATTTATATTTAATTCAACTACATATAATCAAGCCAACATCAACAACACTATTATTCATACCAACATATTCCATAAACATCCCACACGACGTTTTTCAACATACAACAACAATATGCATTTTCTTCCATCCCAATCAAGGAGCATAATCTCATCAACACGCCAACAATGTTAGATACAGTTTTTTGTATGCATAAATCAGTCCATCCACACGGCCACAACATGTTCAAAACAGCCCATAAACACAACAACTACAACACAACATTTTATGACCTTTTCTCCATAACTATTTTTATTTTAAGGCTTGCTAGACCTTCAAATAAATTCAACATAAAATATGGGATAAATAACATACCTTATATATGAAGAAACTCAGCCACATCAACCTTTTTCCAATACCAAGCGTAAGCAAAAGCAGGAACAATCACCTTTCACAGAGTAGTTTGGCGTAATCTTGTCAAATTCTTGATTTATCGGACTATAATGTTTGGGGGAGGTGTGGAGAATTTTTTTGGACCTTTGAGAATGTTATTATGCTGAAAATAACGGGTTGATGGGGGTATTTATAGCCCCCCTAGGTCGGTTTCACCGACCTTATCATGTGGGGCCCGCGGAACCCTTTGGACAGTTTGAGGTCTTGCTCTTAAAATGGCCATAACCTTTGATTCCGATATCGTGTGAGGGCCCACGACCTATCAATTATCTATTATCTACAACTTTTATTTCTACAACTTTTATTTCTTGGTGTGTTTCCAAATTCCAAACTTATAATACCGGTTTTGCCCCTCCAAGTCAGGTCATCCGAAAACGTTTTCTTAAATCGTCCTTTTGGATGGCTTACACTCATTTTTGGCTTATGGGTCCTTCTGAGGACTTGCTCAACTTCACATGTACTACCCATATATCTCTTCATATGTCTTTTATAAAGTCCCGACATGTGGGCCCCACCTTAACTTATGGTTACGAGGGCTACCATCGAGTGATCACGTTAACCGATTTACTTCCTACACTCTCCAAATGTCATATATATATATATATATGTTCTTATGCTCAGATAACATAATCTTCATCCCTAAACTTCCTCAATATTTCCATACCAATAATAGGCAACTTGTGCATTAAAATAAAATTGGGGTTAAGAGCCTCTATCTCGTGTTCCGAAATAGTCTTGTCCCTAACTTATCGCAATTAGCCTAGACTAGCTCCATGTAGAAAGTACGGGGCATAACACTGATGTTCGGCTTTCACTTGTTGACAATTTGGGCACTGTATCACAAATTTTGCTATGTCTCGTCTCATGCCATCCCACCAATATAACAATTTGAGATCATGATACATTTTTGTAGTACCTGGATGAATAGAATACCGAGAATGGTGTGCTTCCTCTAGAATCCGCTGGTGCAATTCCGCCACATCTGGTACACACAATCTGTCTCGGTATCTAAGAACCCCATCGGTGGAAACTTCAAATGGAGTGTTCTCTCTTCCACGGGATACATCCCTGTAATGACACATTTGTGGATCTTCATACTGGCGTTCTTTTATCTCCGCATTCAAGGGCGAGACTGTAGGATAATTGATACTAATTCCTGTTGTACCCGAATCAATTGCACGCACTCCCAGACTTGCTAATTGGTGAAGCTCACGAACCATTTCTTTCTTTTCTGAAGGAACTCCATGTAAACTACCCATTGATCGACGGCTAAGTGCGTCGGCTACCACGTTCGCTTTTCCAGGATGGTACAAGATATTCACGTCATAATCCTTCAATAATTCTAACCACCGCCTCTGCCGTAGGTTCAACTCCTTCTGCTTAAAAATATGTTGAAGAATCTTGTGATCCGTATAAATATCGACGTGCACACCATACAAATAATGCCTCCATATCTTTAAGGCATGAATGACCGCGGCCAATTTGAGATCATGAGTCGGATAATTCTGTTCATGTTTTCGCAATTGTCTCGAGGCATATGCAATAACCTTGCCATGCTGCATAAGTACACATCCTAGCCCCACACCGGAAGCTTCACAATATACCACGTAGCCATTCGGACCTTCTGGAACTGTTAACACTGGGGCGGAGGTCAATCTGTCCTTTGTTTCTTGGAAGCTATGCTCACAAGCATCGTTCCACTGAAATTTTGCCGAATTCTTGGTTAGCTTCGTCAATGGGGCTGAGATAGAAGAAAATCCCTCTAGGAATCTTCGGTAATAACCTGCCAAACCCAGAAAACTACGAACTTCTGTAGGCGTCGTAGGCCTTGGCCAAGTCTTCACAGCTTCTATTTTCTGAGTGTCGACTCGGATGCCATCATCTGAAATGACATGGCCTAGAAATGCCACAGAATTTAGCCAAACCTCTCACTTTGAGAACTTCGCATATAATTCTCAGACTGGGTGAACGCCAAGAACAATTCTTAGATGATCTGCATGTTCTGATTCTGTGAGAGAATACACCAGAATATCGTCGATAAATACTATCACGAAGAGATCCAAAAATGGCCTGAACACATTATTCATTAAATTCATGAACACCGCTGGGGTATTTGTCAACCCAAACGACATCACTCGGAACTCGTAGTGACCATATCTTGTACTGAAAGCTGCTTTGGGAATATCTCCCTCCTTAATTCTCACTTGATGATAACCAGATCTCAGATCTATCTTGGAGAACCACTTAGCGCCCTGTAATTGATCAAACAAATCATCGATTCTGGGAAAAGGGTATTTATTCTTTATTGTCACCTTATTCAATTGCCTGTAGTCGATACACATTCGTAAAGATCCGTCTTTCTTTTTCACAAACAATACCGGTGCTCCCCACGGTGATGAACTTGGCCTTATAAACCCCTTCTCAAGTAAATCTTTCAGCTGTGTCTTTAACTCTTTTAATTCTGCCGGAGCCATTCGATACGGAGGAATAGAAATGGGCTCGGTGTCTGGTAATACATCGATAGCAAAATCGATTTCCCTTTCTGGAGGAAGACCCGAAAGTTCGTCCGGAAATACATCTGGAAATTCATTTACTACCGGAACAGATTGAAAAACTGGTGGCCTTGCCTCGGTGTCGTAAACTCGAACTAGATGGTAAATGTAGCCCTTGGCTATCATCTTCCTTGCCTTAAGGTAGGAAATAAACCTACCCTTTGGAGAAGCCGTATTACCTTTCCATTCAAGTACGGGCCCTTCCGGAAACTGAAATCGAACTGTTTTCGTCTGGAAATCATCATTTGCGTAACACGATGCTAACCAATTGTCACGACCCAACCCCGTGGGCCATGACTAGTGTCCTAACTGGGCACTCATAAACGTACTCGCTTACCGGATTAACATACCCAAACAATTATATTTTAGCATACGTTAATTCATATAGATACAGAGGACAAACGTCGTCTTAAGCGGCCACGTATATCAAACATATCAAACACATCATCTCAAAATCCGTAGGCAGGCGGGATGTACATCGCCCGAACATACAAACCTATGCAAACATATAGGCCACTTAGGCCATCGTAGCAAACGGGCCGCTTAAGGCACAGATTTCAGACCAGACCAACCAACCATGACCCATGACCCACAATTATGTCTACAGGCCTCTAACAAACATAACAAAATCACATGACGGGACAGGGCCCCACCGTACCCCTGAACAGATAAACATATGTACAACGATAGAATATATACCCAAAATATGGCTCCGAACAAAAGAGCACTTTAACCGCTGGAGAGATGCCCTACGCTGGCGGATCACCAAAACGATCGTCTATACCTACGGGCATGTAACGCATCCCCCGAAGGACAGGGGGTCAGTACGGAATATGTACTGAGTATGCAAAGCACATAATACTGTGAATAAAATCATAAGCATAAATGAAGTACAGAACACAGGTGGGGCTTCCCACAGCGGGAACACGGAGGCATGGGTGGCCTCGACTGACCGGGACCTCTGCTCGCCTGTGAGCCTGAAACTCTGGAGCTCTGGCCCGAGAACTGTGGGGGTGTGCTCTGTGCTGGCTGGGAAGAATACCTGCTACCCTACTGCTAAGATGACCAACTCCGAAACTCCCCAGAGTATCCAGCCGATCTAGCTCTCTTAGGCTGGCTCCTGTCGTGACCCCTATCAAGTCGACGTTCCCTACGTCGGTCCTCCATGCCCTGGGCGTGTGCCTGCACCCGGGCAATATGCATCCCTGGCTGGGAAGCCACCGCCAGGCAGTTATCAATGAAATAAGGATCTAGCCCCATCACATACCGGTGCACCCTGTCGGCCATATCTGCTACTATAACGGGTGCATACCTAGCCAGTGAGTCGAATTCTAGGCTATATTCTCGAACACTCCTACCGTTCTGTTTCAGGTGCAAGAATCGGTCAACCCTAGCTCTCCGCAGCTCTGGAGGTAGAAAATGATCAAGAAAGGCCTTAGTAAACTCGGCCCACACTGCTGGGGGCGCGCCGTCACCCCTGGATAACTCCCAGGACTCATACCAATTAGCAGCGACCTCATATAACCGATACGAAGCCAACTCGACGGACTCAGTCGGCGAAGCCTTAATCAACCGTAATGTGCGCTCCATCTTTCTGATAAACTCCTGGGATCCTCTTCGGGTTTTGTCCCGAAGAACTCTGGAGGACTACATGTCAAGAACTCACGGACCCTGGAACTATCATGTCTGTCTGCACGATCACCCCCAAATCCGTGTCTATGAACCTGCTCCGCCATCAGTCTGGTCAATAACTGGACCGCATCTCGCATAGCCTTATCCTCCACCCCTGGCTGTGGAGCTGGAGGCTCGGGTACTGAATCCCCGGGAGCTAGCGGTGGAGACGCCCCCTGATTAGCATCTGCTGCTGCTCCAATCTCCTCTGGTAAGGGCGGTGTAACAGAACCGGCTGACGGGGGTACATCCTCAAGTACAGGCTGGGTACGAGCCCTGGTAACTCTCTGGGCCCGGCTGGGCTCTCCTACCTCTACCACCGCTTTGCCCTTCTGGGCAACCGTTGCCTTCTTCGGAGGCATCGCTGAAAACATAACAAATCGTTAGGAAGGAATCATCCTAATAATACAGTTGTATCGCACGATCTAAGATCCAAAGAAGGGTAACATCCTAGATGTCCTGTAGCCTCCTGTTTATAGATGTAATGCACCACACACCGATAAACAAGACTCTACTAGACACGGCCTGTAGACATTCGAGGACAAACCGCTCTAATACAACTTTTGTCACGACCCAACCCCGTGGGCCATGACTAGTGTCCTAACTGGGCACTCATAAACGCACTCGCTTACCGGATTAACATACCCAAACAATTATATTTTAGCATACGTTAATTCATATAGATACAGAGGACAAACGTCGTCTTAAGCGGCCACGTGTATCAAACATATCAAACACATCATCTCAAAATTCGTAGGCAGGCGGGATGTACATCGCCCGAACATACAAACCTATGCAAACATATAGGCCACTTAGGCCATCGTAGCAAACGGGCCGCTTAAGGCACAAATTTCAGACCAGACCAACCAACCATGACCCATGACCCACAATTATGTCTACAGGCCTCTAACAAACATTACAAAATCACATGACGGGACAGGGCCCCGCCGTACCCCTGAACAGATAAACATATGTACAACGATAGAATATATACCCAAAATATTGCTCCGAACAAAAGAGCACTTTAACCGCTGGAGAGATACCCTACGCTGGCGGATCACCAAAACGATCGTCTATACCTGAGGGCATGTAACGCAGCCCCCGAAGGACAGGGGGTCAGTACGGAATATGTACTGAGTATGCAAAACACATAATACTGTGAATAAAATCATAAGCAGAAATGAAGTACAGAACACAGGTATAGAAAGTGAGCACGAAATGCAAAGTAACCAAACAACTTACTAGAACCATAGACCATGCATGCCAAGAAGGGTATCTGGTCCTTTGCAGGACCCGGGGAAAACGTGGCGCCGCCCTGCCCTCGGCGCCACACACATCTAACTCCAGAAGTATTGCTCCAATCTCCGACACATAAATCATCATATCATATCATAATAAAAGATCATATGTGGTTCAACGAACCAGAACACATCTAACTCCATAACACATCTAACTTCGGAATTCATATACGGTGCCCGGCCCTCAAGCGAGGAACTCGAAAACCGCGCGCACGATATAAACCGGCCCGGGACTCGGCGAAGGAAGTCATGGCATATGCACGAGCAGAATAGTGAGAAACTAATGCACATAAATCAAGACTCAATGGAATGATCGAACGTATTATCAGAATAGTTATAACGGATTTCTCACATAGCATACTTTTGTCAGAATACTTATATCGACATACTTGTATTAACTACTCATGTCAGAATACCTATACCAAAATATCCATATCAGAATGCTTATGTCGGAACACTTACATCAAACTACTCATATCAGAATACTCGTAGCGGAATACTAGTGTTAGAGAAGGAATGCGACTCATAACAACCTCGGAGTAGTTAAAATAACTATTATTAGTAGTTGGAACGATAACCAAAAATTTCCCTTACTTATCGTACGGAAATGAGTCAGACAGAACAATAGGGGAGGAGTCGGGAATAGTGGGCCCACCTCGGGTCAACAGAGGTGGCGTACACAACTCACGTGCATTAAATTTTATAGGGTCACTTATGATAGTTTTAGTGTAGTTCGGTTCCATCTGGCAAGTCATAGATGCTTAGATACTTGTTTCAACAAGTTATGAAGAACTTAGTTCAATTCTATTGAATGAAAAAGGGGCAAATTCAAACTTAGATTTCTAGGAATAGAATCATCCCCGAAGCTCGTATCCAAACCTATTAGGTCTAAGACATGCCAAAAGAAGGAAGGGTATAGCTTTACATACCTTTTCCGCTTCTTACGCTACTCCAAATTCAAATCTCAAACTCTCCAAAATCTACAAATGGTCACATTTACCAAACATTAATTAAAGTCTTTAAAAGTTGAATCTTAGAGTGATACTTGTCTATAGAAATTTCGGCAGCATTTCCCCTGTAAATGCGCCATCCCCGAGAATTTAACTCGGCTAGAAATACAACAACAACACCAACAGCAATACCAACAACATTCACAATAACTACAAAACGCATTCCAACATAAATAACCCTTCCTTACACATAATGCCGCAACTTCTACTCCAGATTTACACTTTCAAACTAATGTCGACGTTTTCATATTTATTCACTAATTCAAAACCATTCAAATACAATTCAAAAACATTTCACATTATTCTACAAAGTATGCCAAAGTTTCACCAAACCATAATCCACCCAAAACCTCCTATTTTCAACATAAATATTCACAATACATTTTTATCTTCCAATTTCACTTACAACAATCACCACTTACATCTTACAACTTCATTTTCTCAATTACATAATTTATAATAAAGTCGCATGCTTTCCGACAACAACTCTATAACAAAAAAAATTCATGCTAACTTAAGCCATTATTCTTCCATTTTCATCACAAGGCTACAATAACATAATTAAGATGCTAAACAAAATAAATTCATTCCCTTCCATACACCACACCCCACGGCCACACACATTCACACACACAACACACAAGTTTCATACTTTTCACTCACTTCCACATACTACAACATGTATATATCTTCCATAACATAATAAAGACATAAAATTCTTACCTTTTCTCTTCAACTTCCACTTGCCACTAAAGTGACTTTCTTGCCAAAATAATTATACTATGTTGTAGAGAGTCTTGCACTTAGCAAGAATTCAAAGTGAAGGTCTCCCCCTCGGCCTCTGCCTCTACCTGTTGTAGTCTGGGAAGTCTGTGCTGCCGGGCGTACTGAAGAAGAACCCACTGCTGAGCCTGTGGGCTGAATCCCCGCTCTACCTCTCGCTGAAGGGCAATTTATCATCATATGACCAGCCTATCCGCAGGCATAGCAAGCATCGGAACCCTGACGGTACTGCCCAGAATGCAATCTACCGCACTGGCTGCACCGCGGTACTAAAGGTCTCCGCTGACTAAAATATCCCCTAGACTGAAAATCTGAGGCCCTCGAACTCTGGCCCTGTCCTGATTGAAAAGAACGGTCAAACCTCCTACCTGGGAATCTGGGAGGTGCACTAGTCGCTGACTGACCTGAGTGCCTAGAATGCATCTGTCTTGGTCCCCCTCTATATTCACTGCTCGCCCCCGTAGATCTAGCTCTCTTGCCTTGCCTCCTGTCATTATCACGATCACTTCTTTACTGCTGTTGTCGTTCCTCAAGATTCTGAGCATGTGCCTGTATTCGGGAAATGTCCATCCCGTCTTGCAAATAGGCCGTCAGACAATCTCTAAACAAATGTGGCCTCAACCCACTCACAAATCTGTGTACGCGATCGCCTATATCAGTCACCATAGTCGGGGCATACCTGGCCAAAGAATTGAATTGCATACTATACTCTCGGGCACTCATACTTCCTTGGTTTAGATTCAAGAACCTATCCGCTCTAGCTCGGCGGACCTCGGGTGGCAAATAATGAAGAATAAAAGCGTCGACAAACTCTTGCAAAGCGGGAGGAGGTGCATTTGCTGCTCTCGACGCTATCCAGTTGTTATACCACAATATCGCCACACCGCGAAGTCTATAAGAAGCCAATTCTACCGACTCGGTCTCAGAAGCATGCATAAGTTTCAGCGTCCTCAACATCTCATCAACAAAGCCTTGTGGGTCCTCATCCGGCTTCTACACAAAAACTTCTGGAGGATTTAAAGTCAAGAAATCACGGGCTCTCGTACTGGCGGAATGATTACTCGGGCCCGCATTCTGCCGCTGTGCCTGGGTGGCAACCAATTGTGTTAATAAATGAATAGCTTCGGTCACTTGTTGACCTGAAGCAACCGGGGGAGGGATTTGAGCAGAGGCTCCCCCTTGCTCTTCTACATTGGGCGCGGCTTTATTTTGTGATTCGCCCTCATCTACATTTGCCGGAGTCTCCCTCTCTGCCCGCTTCTTCGTCGTAGCTTTGCCCTTCTGGGCAGCTGTAGCTTTTCCTTTCGGCGACATTCTGAAATCACAACGCACTTTTAAGGGAGGATAAAATCTTAGTCACGGCTCTATCGCACGATCTAATGAAAAGAAAGATGGTCATTTTCCTAAATGCCCTGTAGCCTCTTGTTTATTGATGTGGCGCGCAACACACCATAAACAAGACTCTATTAGACACGGCTCGTAGACACTTCCTAGGACGAACCGCTCTGATATCACTTTTGTCACGACCTAACTAGGGGCCGCGACGGGTACCCGGGGCTAGCCACCGGCACCGCTCGCTTTATTACTCATCTCACTCGATTAATGCCCCTTTTTATCACATTTATACGCAAGCATGGAAAAATCATAGTTTATGTGGAAACATAAATACTTTTATATCTATATAGAGATTTTTAGTATATCAGAATAATAAGTGCACATATACATGAAAAATGTGAGGCCATGATACCCACACTGCGCATCTACGAGCCTCTACTGACGTACTATACAAATAGACGGAACAAGACTCCGTCATGCCCAAAATATATATACATGCTCCTAAGAATCTGGATCGAGCCCGTTTCCTTGTCTACCTGTGGGCATGAACACAGCGTCCAAAGAAAAGGACGTCAGTACGAATGTTGTACTGAGTATGAGAGGCATAAACAATGAAGGAGAACAACAATAATATAAGAAGAACATCAATGCGAACATCTGAATCTGAACAATAATCATAAGAGGAGTGATATATGTTGTCTTACTCATACCCATCATCAAATCATGTATGCATGAAATTCAAGGTGCCTGTCCTTACCGGAATGGTGTGATAATCAATAATAAGCCCGCGTTAAGGCCTCCCGCGTCTTCGGTACCATCTCA
The DNA here is from genome assembly GCF_019175385.1 of Lycium barbarum. NCBI lineage: Eukaryota > Viridiplantae > Streptophyta > Magnoliopsida > Solanales > Solanaceae > Lycium > Lycium barbarum. Next base: position 41,195,329 of record NC_083338.1, read on the forward strand.
TGCCGCCCACTAGTGGTGTCTGCCCACGCCCGAAGGTCGTGGTGTATCCATATAGCTGCCCGCCGTAGCGGTGACTGCCCGGCCAACTAGGCGCGGTGTGATGCAATCATGACATGCTCATTATAAAATACTTATAATAATATGTTTATCAAAATATGCTTATCTTAACATAATACATGCATAAGGCTCAAGATCATCTATACTCTATCAGGGTGACGTAAGGTCGTGATCCCCCGATTTCATTATGGAGCAATTATCGACATTCTGCCTCACCTTGAAGGAATTAGTACATAAGGTGAGTGTGAGCAATAAAGGACATCGTTGTCAATATGGCGTCATCATAGCATATTTCTTATCTTATATAGGCATGTAGGAACATAGGCTTTTAGCTTCTCGAGATACATGAACTCATGATGAGGAAAAGAACTCATACTATAGGATTCATGCCATTGGAAAGAAAGGACTAGCCCCACATACCTGTTCGTTTAGCTACGCTATCATTCACTTGTCTTCTGTTATATCCCGTATTTTTGCGTGTTCGGGAAAATTTGAAATAATCTTGATTTGTAAGGAATAAGGTCATATGTTGATTTGAATTAATCTATGTGGGTGTTGTTCATGAAAAATATTGGTGTGGAAGTGTTGAGGAAGGCCAAGGGCAAAATTGGAATTTCGGAAATTAGTTTCGGGAATTATAAAAATGTGATCCACAAGTCATTGGGCTCAAAAAAATTGGATGGAATTAAGGCCCATAAGAGAAGGGTGGCCGGCCATGTGCATTGTCCAAGCCCACAATTTTAATAAATTTTTCCATGTGCCAAATTAATATAAAGGACCATATATTCATTATTTATCTAAGAGAAGCTTCAAGAAAACAAAAGATGAAGAACAAGAGAAAACCTTGAAAGGCCATTCGGCCCTATGCTCAAGAAAATCACCATAAAAATTATCCCTCCAAAAATTATTGTTTTGTGATTTTCCCACTATATTAAGGGTCCTCTATAACTTGGTGCAATTGTTTGGGAGGAAGGAGCACTTGTTTCTTCAATATAACAACTTAATTAAGTGAAGAAGTTGAAGAGAAAAGGTAAGAATTTATCCCTCCTTGCTATGTTATGAAGGTTTGTTTGTGTTGTAGTATATGGAAATGAGTTGAAAGTATGGAAAAATGGAAGTTTGCAAAGAGGGTATGTGATATGTTATGTGGCCGTGTATGTATATGGTTGTATACCCATGGTGAGTTGAATTTATGTTGTATTCTAGTTGTGAGTAGTGTGGAATTTATATTGAGAATGTAAGTTAAATTAATTTGGTTGAAATGGTAAAAGGGGCACTTGGCCGTGTGGCACTCCTTGAGGAAATGAGATTGAATCAAATTTTGTTTAATATGTTAGTTGTGTTGTTGTGATGCTTGCAATGTAAATAAAGGTAAAATGATATATGTTTGCATTGAAATGGAATGTAGAAGCTTATGTCGTTTAGGTATGATCTTACGACATTATGAAAATGAAGTTGTTAGGGTGCAAATCATGATGGTTATTGATGAACTTGGAAGATGGAATCATATTATGAATATGTATGTCAAAGGTTAGAAGTTTTGAATGAATTATGACTTTGGTGGAAAGTTGTATATTTTATATATCGTATGAATATTTTGTGGAAATGATATGAAATGCTTCTAAATTATATTGTGATGATCTAGATTAATGGTGAATGAGAGACAATTGAGATTAGTTTGGAAATTGAAGTTGAAATGAAGGTTATGACATTATGTCGGAAAGATAGCTAGTTAAGTTAGATTGTGTTTATAGTGATTGTTGTTGTTGTTGTTGATGTTGTTGTTGGGTTGCTGTTGATTGTTTTGGCCTAGTTGAATTCTCGGGGACGCTACATGTATAGGGGAGATGCTGCCCAAATTTCTGTAGAAAAGTGTTGACTTTAGATTTAAGCCTAAAGCCTTATGGTTAACATTTGGTAAATGTGACCATTTGCAGATTTTGGACGAAACGGGAAGTGAACTTGGAAACACGTAAAGTGCGTAAAAGGTATGTAAAGCTATCCCGATCCTTCTTTTGGCATGCCCTAGGTATACTAGAAGCGGATTCGGGCCTCGGAAGATATTCTGCCCGTCGGAATCCGCGTTTGAAATTATCACTTTTTCGTTCAATATGATTGAACCCTTTAAGTATACTTTATCGAAAAATTATGCAAACTTCTCCAAACTGCCTAGAAAGTTATGGAACATCCCTAAGACCTTTGTAGATGACCCCACAAGTTTAAAATACGTAAATTGAGCCCGCCGTCTTGTTTGTCCCGAGGCGGGCCCACTATTTCCGATTTTACCCTTATGGTCCTTTGTAACTTGATTTCAAGCAATTTTTAAGGAAACGTCTTAACTACGTTTCCAACCACTAATGATACTTATTCTGGATACTATATTGAGTCTCTGTAAAGGTACAATATTTTTGTATTACGTTTAGCTCCACTATTCCCGCTTTGCTCTCTTATTGTACTATTTCCTTATTTTCGAACAATATAAAAATGAAACGTTTTAACTATCCTTTTAACTACTAAGGAAAATTGTTTTAATGATTCCCTCGAGCCTGGTAGACTATTTTGGAATATGAAAATGATCCCAGAAGGATTATTCTTCCGTAACTCATTATGACATATGACATACACCTACTATGATTATGTCCGACTTCATTGATTCGATTTGTCATTCGATATGCCTCATTGAGTCTCTGGAAATCTGTGATATTTTGTTGCATTTAGTCTCTCACTACTCCATTCGTGGATGCCTCAATGTTTCCCACACTGAGCCCGGGCCAGGATATGTTGTCAAGCGTATTCCATTGCATTGTTCGCCGTGCCTCGATGTGAGGGGGCAGGTATATATGTACATGGGTTTTGGAGTATGCTGTACCATGTACACACATTCTGATATGATATGATCTGATATGGCCATCTGATATGATATGATATGATATGTTATGTTACGGGGTGATCCCCTACTCTGTTCCTTATGTATGGTGGCACCAGCGTCGGGGGGTGACCACGTTCTGTTTCGCCGAGCCCTTGGCAGGGGCCGGACATGATATGGTATATGTTTCTGAACACACTCCTCATGTTTTGAAAATATGCATTTGATACTTCGGAGGTCACACTCACTTCTCTGTAAGTCCTGTTTCGGTTATGATCTTGTTCCGTATTGGGACCAGGTACGACATATGTTTTCATCAAATACTATTTATGCTTTATGATCAATATTTTGCTAATCTGGATATTCTGTCCATTTTCTGTACCTTCTGTTCTGATTATGACTTTGTTTACTACGTTCTGTGCTTTACATACTCAGTACATATTTCATACTGACCCCCTTTCTTCGGGGGCTGCGTTTTTATGCCGCGCAGGTACAGAAGACAGATTTGCTGACCGCCTGCCTAGGACATCTATTCTGCTATGTTGGGAGCGATTTTTTGTCCAGAGCCTATATGTTGGTACAGTCCGTCGCTATTATATATATGTATGCTATTCAGGGGTATAACGGGGCCCTGTCCCGTCTTATGATTTTGTTATGATCTGTAGAGGTCTGTAGACATACTTGTGTGGGTGCTGTATATGTTTGGGTATGATATGATCTGTGACAGCCTCATCGACTTCCATGTACGGTGTCGGTTCATTTATGGTTATTATTAACGCCAAGCGACTTCTATATTTGAAAATAATCTGTCGTTTGCTAATTTGGGTTATTGGGTACGTTTGAGTGTCCAGCACGGACACTAGTCGCGGCCTACGGAGTTGGGTCGTGACATCTTCCTTCGATGTCACGTCGTTACCTTCACGAGAGAATCGTATTAACATTAGTTAACCGACTATAAGAACGCATCGTTATCTCTAAAGAAAATTAGGCGGCATTTCCTTCGTCTCTACTACCTTTTTCCCCGTTCTATTTCAACCCCTAAACATTTACAACAACACTCGTGATATTGCAGGCAACAATCCTCATTCGTATACCTTAAGCAAAATCCACCATTTTCCTCTAATTTCCCCACATTTTATTGTTTTTGCTCATAATCATAATTTTGCTTACTTCACACCTATTCCATGGTCTATGCGTCATTTATAACGTATTTATAATCATAACATATCAACTTTCATGATCCAACCTAGCTATCACCCAACTATGACACTTTTCATTCAATAATGGTCCATTTTCTATGTCTTACTACAATTCAAGTATCTAAGCCTTCCAATACCTTGAATCACATGGTATAGTCATGAAACATACCTTAGAGGATGGTTGAACAAGCTTAGAGTGAAACTCTTCTTTTTGCACCAAAACCCTACTTCACCTTTCTTGGGTTTTCTTCAGGTAGATGACCTTTTCTTGCATTTCATACACTTTGTTACTTAGGTTTGGTGTTGATGATCCTGGTTTCCCTTTGATTCTCTTGAATTATTATGGAGGAAATGTGTGGAGAGTTCTAGAGCATTCTTGAGTTGTGTAGGTGAAATATGAAATGAATTAGATGAGAGATCACTTATATTAATCACAAAAGATGACTTTTAATGAACAGTCGTTGGGGTGAACAGTGGTCGTAAACCACAGTTTACCGTAAACCAGTTTACGGACCGTATAGTGTGGTCATATTTAAGCATGTCCAAAACAGAAGGGTTGGCTGAAGAACATGGCAGTTTACGATCGAGGTTTACGGGCCGTATACCAAGTCGTATTTAACGATTTTCACACTTAACAGAAAGTTGAGATTTTTGAAGGCTGGAGGACGATGGTGATTTACGGTCCGTAAATCACTTTACGGGCCGTAAATCACAATACGACCACTGGGCTGAATTAAATTCCCCAACTTATTCATTTTCAAAAATTCATGAATCATCACCCCTTACTTAGTAAAACACCCCACACTCATACCCTTCGTTGGTCTATTCCTTGTACATGTACGGGGACTTTTCCGAGGTGTAACAGAAACTAGCTAGGAGGATGTTGTAGTATTGGTGTTTTAGTATGTGGCTATTTGTTTGAGCTTGAAGGTAGGGATTTGATTGGATTTTCTGGATATTAAGGTATGTGTTATATTCTACTCTTGATGATTAAGTTGTTTGTGGAGGAATTCCTTAGTTTAAAGTAAATAAAAATATGTTATGAAGGGTATAAACTAGTTTGTTGATGTGGCTTCCTTGAGGGCTGTTATAGGGGAAATGCTGCCCCAATTCCGTTAACTATCCTACGTACTTGAAATAGATAGTAAGAGATGTATATGTTATAATTGTAGCCTATTGTTATCTTGGTTGTAGGTATGAGGAGGGGCTGTACCATTTTTAAAGTTCAAGAAAACTCTCCACCGCCTCACTTTTCACGGTGACTTTCATGGCTTGTCAATGGCCACTGTGAGACATCACCTGACTTTCAACTTTCTGCCTCCCATTCACGCTGGGGCTTCCACCATTTGACGGGCAGTATATCACTTCTACGGTCCGTGAAACTTCCAACCACCTCCCGACTTCCGACGAACTTAATTTCTTCGATTCATTTAGACTCTAATATTCACAACACTTAACATTTGTTAAACTTAGTTTCAAACACTTGTAATCTTGAAGATGACCTTACTTTATGAGCTTATGTTGACTAACTTACAATGTGATTGGACGTACAAGAACATGGGATATAATAACATCTCTGTGAGTTTGGTACTAATCCTTTTTATGGCTTTCTCTTGTTCCGCAACCTACTCCATCATTATTGTGTTCCGATCTCTTATAATTGTGCTAATATCAAGCATCTATTTTACCATATCACTAACTCGAGCAAGACTTTTTGCATCATTCACTTCATTACTTCTTTCAGTACCAAAAACAACAGGAGAATCATAATAGGGGTTCGGGGATGGGGAATAAGAGTTAGGTGTTACACCCCGTACTTTTATGTTATAATGCATCTTAAGTGAATCAATATGAGCCGGAGAGTTTAAGGACTTTACAAAGATAATGAAGGGTTAAAACAGGTGTTAAGGAAGTATCGAGAGGGTTGGATGCTAAACGAATCAAAGATGTCATAACCCGTACTTTCGGGGTATAATTAGGAGTGGTTAATATGATAAGTAGGTCATGTTTTAATTTACTTGAATCATATACTATTTTTATGGTAAGTTTTGATGTCAAAAAAGTTGTAAAACAAAAGTTGGCAAAAGTTATTGCAAGTTACGTTCATAATTTTACTGAAATTTGGGTCTAATGTCACTGAAGTTTTCTCCCAATATACTTGAAGTTACGAGGTGATCCACCCACCAAATTAAAGTTATAATATTTTGGTTTCTAACACACCAAACCATTTGTCAATGTGACATCGGAGTAGAGATATATTCGCGTTTTTGCGAGACTTCGCAGGCAGCCCCTTTGGGACCCACTTAGGCAGTGAAAAGTTCTCAAGTTGTATAAAGTGGTAGAACGACTTGGAGACCTCATTTTTTATCCATATCAGTTACTATACACCCTAAAACTCTCTCTAAATCTTCTCGCATAGTTCAAGAGATAATCCTAAGGTGCTCAAAGTGAATCAAACACTAGAAACCTTGTGGTGTTCATAGATTTGTTGTTCTTCTAGTGGTTGTTTTGGGAGATTTCTTCATGGTGAGGTAGGCTTGAGTTGGAGATGTTCTTGCTCATGGAAGGTGATATTATGATTCTTCTACATGTTCTTGATCTTATCTAAGTCATAGCTACCTTGTTGTTAAAGAACTTGTAAGATAAAAGGAGTAAAAACCATGTTTGATGTTTTGTAATTGTTTGACTGTTTTGGGATGTTTTTGAGCTATATTGTGGCTGGAAAATTATGGAGAAAAACTTTGGTTTGTTGTTGGTGATATTTTTATTATGCTTATGGAGAAAGAAAGGTGCTGGTTGTGGCTATGAGATGAGTTCGTCGCTCAATACGTTATATTCTAGTTTTCCTTTTCGTTGACGAAAGTCCTATTATCGTTTATTGTTGTTGTTGTGCCACTGATTGGCTGATTATGAGCTTAATTCTAAGCTAAATTCATGGCTAGTTTACGTGGGAAGGGGGCTGGTCATGTGTTGTTGGTTGTGTTTCTTGATTTGAAAGAAAAGAGAAGTTGGAAACGTGTCGTTAGTAATCTGAAACCGAGCTTGTAGCTCATTACTTTGTTGTTGAGTTGCTGGATGGTTATAGTCATTATTATGCCTATTGTAGGCTTGGGAAAAGTACTAAAATCAGGGGAGATGCTGGTCGTTTTAATATAGAATAAGCTTATTATTCGTTGTACGATAGTTGTATCTTTCGTAGCTAAACGATAGCAGCATTATCGTTGTTGTAGATTTAGGTACGAAGAGTTGAGTTCAACATAGTTATTGGACAGATTTCTATAAGGTATGTAATGGCTATCCCTTTTCTTTCATTGGCATGAATCTACAGTGAGTCGGAGTTTGGTTAATCTTAGACGAGAAACACATATTGCAGAGCTCGTGTCTCAATAGGTGTTACATTTTCCATATACTTCCGATGTATCTTGTTGAGAGGGGTTCTCATCTCCTTTATGTCATTCCATGATGTTGAATAGAGGTAGAGAGTTACATATGCACCTTCATACACTTCACTATATACATGATATACAAAATTATATACATATGTTTTCGGGTTCCTGGCCACTTGGTTAGTGAGAGATATTATTGCCTGGCCACTTCATCAGTAAGATATACTATTGCCTGGCCTTATGATCAGTGAGACTTTTCTATTACCTATTCACTTGGTCAGTGAGAGATATTATTGCCTAACTACTTGGTCAGTGAGATATACTATTGCTTGGCCTTACGGTCTGTGAGAGTTTTTTGTTGCTTGGCCGCTTGGTTAGTGAGAGATATTATTGCTTGGTCATTTGGTCGGTGAGATATACTATTGTCTTGCCATACGGTCATTGAGATTTTTTTTGTTGCCTACCCACTTGGTCAGTGAGAGATATTATTCCCTGGCTACTTGGTCAGTGAGATATACTATTACCTAGACTTATGGTCAGTGATAGTTTTTCTGTTGCCCGGCCACCTGGTCAGTGAAAGATATTATTTTCTATCCACTTGGTCAGTGAGATATACTATTGCCTGGCCTTGTGGTCAGTGAGAGTTTCCTATTGCTTGGCCTTACGGTTAGTGAGAGATACACCGAGCCCTATATGTGGCCGGCTAGCTATGATATTACTATATTACATTGTATTGAGTTCGACCGGTGAGTATACCTCAGAACATTCCTTGGCTTCCAGATTACTATGCATTTCAGTTCAGTTTCAGCTTTCAGTTATTCAATTGTCTTACATACTCGATACATTATTTTGCACTGATATCCCTTTTATTGGGGCGCTGCATTTCATGCTTGCAGGTTTTGATGGACATTTCTAGTAGACAGAGCCAAACTTCAGCCTGATTGGTAAGCTCCACTCATCATGAGTTACAGCGTCTAGATTTTGGAGTCTGTTTTGTGCATACAGACTTATGGGTAGGTTGGGGCCCTGTCCTGCATTGTGATACAATTCTATTATCTTTAGAGGCTTGTAGACGAGTCCTGTATAATTTGTAAGTCAGTATAGTGGCCTTTCCAGCCCTTGTATATGTCCATTCTTGTAGTATTGTTTGTAGATTTCGTGGCGGCCTCGTCGGCCTACACAATCATGTAGATATAGTTTTGGGTGTGATTACCTTTCAGATAAGATAGATGTGATTCACAAATGATTCTGAATGCTGCCTTTTCCGCCTAGACTGGTATTGTCTGTTTGCAGGCAGGCCTTATCGGCCTAAGTTGAGTTTTACCATAAGAGTTCATAGTTACAGAGTGGTACGCTCGAGGTCAAGTAAGGCACTGGGTGCCGGCCAGGCCTCTCAGGTTTGCGGGGTGACAAACTTGGTATCCGAGCAGGTCTGTCCTAAGGAGTCTACAAGCCGTGTCTAGTTGAGCCTTTTTTATAAGTGTGTTGTGCACCAGATTATATAAATAGAAAGCTAGAAGGAATTTAGGAGTCTGTTACCCTTCTTCCAAATCCAAATCATGCTATAAAGCTGATTCATAATAGTTTGAGTATGTTTGCTAATGATACAAGGATGCTTGCAATTGGAAAGATTACAGCTAGCCAGAGAGCTAATACAGTAACAGGTAAGGACACTAGCAAAGATAGATTTCATAATGATGTGGCCCAGTTTGATGCCCTATTAGATCGTGCATACCGGATGTGCAAATTTCCTACTTAAGACCCTAAGATGGGTAAATATCTAACACACCCCGTTAATAGTAGGCCATGGGAGTATCAGAAGGTAAAAGTGTAAGTTTCAACAGGTACAAAAAGCAAGGTGAAGATGGGTACGAGGTACCCACTTAATGAAGATTATCACTTTTACTATTCAGGTAGAGAAATATAAGCATTGTAAGTTTACTTTTAACACTAATAGAGGTATGTAGAACTGGCCACTCCCATCTCAGTTATGCCTTATGGGAGCTAATAGATATAGTTTAAAAGAAGGATGGGATATCAAGATCCAGTCGGGGTTAGAGTAACACAAAATGGTGGACGGATTGTTAGCATTAGCTGACATTTCCGAAGGATATTGCAAACGTGATAATAGTTCTCCTTCTGAAACACCTAGGTGGTGCACTCTAGAATAGTACTATCAGATATGAATACTAGAATGTTTAGAAAATTCAGAAGATAGGCATTGGAATCCTAGAGGGGATAAATATTTACCTTAGTATAGCTCCGGTCCCTAGTAAAGAGAGAACGTTTGGTGACCCGAAGAGCCAGTGAGATGGAGCAAGGGGAGCTAAATGTGAAAGAATGTTTTGTTGATGTTTTCAGAATAAGGTAATAGACATAAACATTAGCAGGAGAATAAGAAAACAGTAAATGAAGCGTTATGAGTAAAATATGATAAATGGCTGATAACGGTAAATCAAAATATGACACGATGACAGAGTCTATAATCAAGTGAAGGAAAAGACAAGAACAGACAGGCCTTGAGACTATAAAAGAGTATAAACCATAAAGTCATATCCTCATTTCGAGAAATGAGTAGGTGACTCCAACGTGATTAACAGAAGGAAAAGTCAGAACCCCAGAGTAACAGAAATCAGTATGGTCTAGTAAACAAGATAAACCGAACATGAATTAGGGATCAGAGGATCTAAAGATAGTCGATATCGTGAGAATTTCAGTGTCACGACCCAATTTACGGATCGTGCGGGCACCTACCTTATCCCACATGGCAGACGAACCCTTACTGACCAAAACATTGTTAAAACTCGTTTTACAACTGAAGAACTGGTAGGAAAGAACAGTAAGTAAGAAAACATAAATGACACTCTTTAGAAATTACAACTTCCGGAGACCTAGTTTACACATGTACAAGAGCTTCTACAATATAGAGGACTAAACTCAAAATAAAATGATACAACTTATGCCTTGGAAATAGATACATAGAAGATGTAGGGAGATGTATGCCACTTCCACTATCGAAACCTTCAACCCATAACCTGAAACACATCTACACCCAAAAAAGATGTAGCAAGAGTAGTATCAGTACACCGCACATACTGGGAAGCATCATAGGTCGACTAAGATTAGTTCACGCAATACGATATAGAATCAATCAGAATAAACAGATAAGTATAGTCGTAACACCTTTTAAAATCCTACCTATACTTAAACAGTTTCAACATGAACAAAATCATATCCCATTGCCATTACCACATAAATGCAACAACAGGAATTAAGGACCAACAGACATGTCACGACCCAACCTGATGAGCCATGACTAGTGCCCTAGCTGGACACTCGTATACGAACCTGTTAAATATAATCAGACTGAAACTAAGGACAGTATAGAAACTTGTAAAAGAAAACTATAGACTCATAACGCCATATATCATAATGAACCTGTCTCCTGAGGAGCCACAGCTAACCAAAACATAACATAATATGCAAGCCGACAAGGCTGCCACTATATACGAAAATACCAAAACGAACAATATCGACATAGCAGATCAAAACCCATATACAACCCACACATGTCTACTGACCTCTAAGAGTATAAAAGTGAAATATGACGGGACAGGGCCCCGCCGTACCCCTGGATATGCATAAGTCTACATCAAAGGATCTGTACCAAAATAACTCAGGCTCCAGAACAATGGAGCTCTCCAAGTAGCTGAGCAGAAGTCCTAGGCTGGAGGATTACCAAACTGGGTGTCTGTACCTGCGGGCATGAAACGCAGTCCCCCGGAGAAAGGGGGTCAGTACGAGAAATGTACCGAGTATATAAAACATGAAATACCATAAAGAAGATCAAAACAGAATAAAAGATAACAGAAGGCAAATATGATAATCGAAGATACCAATGCACCTGTGCCTTACGAGATAAGAATCATGCATATCTATATCATATATCATACCCGGCCCATTATGGGACTCGGTGAATGAAGTCATATACATATATACCGTACCCGGCCCTCTAGTGAAGGTCTCGGTGAGACAATTATATACATACCGTACCCGTCCCTCTAGCGAAGGTCTCGGGGAAATAATCACATATATACCGTACCCGGCCCTCTAGTGAGGAACTCGGTGAACAATACAATGAAACTGTGCACGAATACATACCCGGCCCGGGACTCGATGAATGATATATTAACTGCATGCACGAGCAGAATATCATGAGCAACCATATGCAAACTAAATCATCATCTGAGACTCAATAGAAAAATTAGAATGAACTAACACTTGAGAATCAAGACAACAGTCTCGTCAAGTACCACTGAAAACTAGAATTCATTGGAGTCATAATGCAAGTGAGACTCATAAAATTATTTCTAAACTCCTTGAATAACCTGGGAGCACCCTCGAATGTCACTATGGATTATATCGAAATAGGACTTCAGGAATCATAGACACGTATCAGGACATAATAAAATAGCATCTAGAAATCAAGAACATTATCCAATCTAATATCTCTAAGAATAGGAGCTTCTTTGGAATTTATACGTTCGTTGTCTATTTGTCTCACATAGACCATGCCAAAAAAAAGAAAGAAGGGATAGCTTTACATACCTGGCAATCTACCTAATCACCCAACGTCTACTCCTCGAGTCTGTATGTCTACAATCACGACGATAATATCACGATTAGACCATTTACATCACTTACTATCTAATTTGTATACGAACGGAACTTAATGAAATTCGGGCAGCATTTCCTCTATAAACTGGACAATCTCGAAAATCCAATTCAATTGAATCATCAACAACAATACCAACCATTAATATACATCATAAATCATCTAATCCCATCCATTTAAATCAACTAAAACAGCCCCCGATCCATAAATCTCAACAAAACAAAAAACGAGCTTATAACGCTATTATCTTCGTTCTAATACGTTAAAACTCTAAATAAACTTATTAACAATGAAAAAGGGACCTTAATATTACCTTAAGTATGAAGCAAACACGTCAATACTCTTCTTTTTGGCTGATTTTTAGCTCAAACTGAAGGCAACGCGACGTACAACGCTTTTCTCTTCATGAGCTTCGGGATTCGGGGCTCGGATTTTGGTCAAAATGTCTTTCTTAGCCTAGAAGTTCTCTCCCTCTCTAATGTTTTGGAAGTTCCTAGATGCAAATGACCAGCCCTCAAATGAATTTTCCATATATATTAATGTTAATGGGCCTCATGGGCCGAAATGCAAATGTTTGGGTCGGGCCTCAACTTGCTGCCCCGCCAGCCCAACTTGTATCATCCATAACTCCTTATCCAGATATCATTTTGATGAGAGGTTTGTTGTGTTGGAAACTAGACTCGATGAAATTCATTTTAGGCTTTTGAAACACCTCAAAACTCCTCATATACTAGGAGATATGCCTCCAACAATATGGGCTAAAAATCTGGTTCGAGATTTTACTGAAGTTGTTCCGATTCATTTTGTTTAACTTCTAATCCTCTTCCAACCCTCATGTACCATCTTATACATGTATATACATACTAATATACATCCATAACAATCCATACACGTGTCTCGAAGGGTCCAGAGAATCACAATAACCTTAAACATTGCTAGAGAACTCACAAAGCTTCGACGAAACTCCAATCGCAAAAGTATATTCATATCTTTTGTCCGTCTTCTATATCATTACTAATAATCTCAAATACTTTAAAAGGTCATTCACATTACCTCGTATACGTACTCATGACACGATTTCAAGTATTCTCAAATACTTGAAAATATCATTACTAATAATCTCAAAAGATATATTCATATCTTTTGTCCATCTTCTATATCATTACTAATAATCTCAAATACTTTAAAAGGGCATTCACATTACCTCGTATACGTACTCATGACACGATTTCAAATCCTTTAGGTTGCCATGTCACCTCGGGAAACTTAAGGCAACCATATATATATATATATATATATATATATATATATATATATATATATATATATATATATATATAACAATATTCTTACTAACTCGATTAACTTCCCCTAAACTTTCTTAACTAGTTCATTTTGTCTTAAGTTATGCAGCACGGACTCTTATGGGGTGTAACAACATAAATACTTATATCCTCAAAATAATCATGTCCTCAGAGCTTATGTCGGTTAACTTACGAATAATCCAACGTACGGAAGTACGGGATGTAACATCCTTCCCCCTTTAAGAACATTCGTCCTCGAATGTTAAACTAGTCTATAGAGTCTTATAAAATTTTTGGCAGTATCCTCTATAGCTATACCTACCAACCTGCATTCAGTAACCCACAGATGCCTCACAGGGCCACAATAACATAAAGTCTTGTCTTCTAATTAATATAGTCAAGTAAGGAATTAAATTACCTGCAGACATAGGAAACAAGTAAGGATACTTACTCTTCATTTCGTCTTCAGCTTCTCAAGTCACTTCTTCCCTATTATTATTTCGCCACAATACTTTGACGAAAGTCACACCCTTAGTACATAACCTTCTAACCTGGCGATCAAGTATAGCTATGGGGTTCTCCTTATAAGACAACTTCTCTATCACCTGGACATCATCTACAGGGAATACTCTAGAAATGTCACCAATACATTTACGTAACATTGATACAAGAAAGACTGGATGTACCGCTTCCAAATCAGATGGTAGGTCTAACTCATAGGCAACCTTGCCTATCCTACGAATAATCTGATAAGGCCAAATGTATCTCGGGCTAAGCTTCCCCTTCTTGCCAAATCTCATCACACCGTTCATGGGTGACACCTTCAGGAATACCCAATCACCAATCTGAAACTCTAAGTGTCGACGTCGATTATCTGCATATGACTTCTGTCGACTCTAGGTTGCCAATAATCTCTCCTGAATGAGTTTCACCTTATCAACAACTTGCTGAACCATGTCTGGGCCGATTAACTTAGTCTCGCCTACATCGAACAAACCGATAGGTAACCTGCACTTCCTCCCATATAAGGTCTCGTACGGTGCCATCTGAATACTATAATGGTAGCTATTATTATAAGCAAACTCAATACGTGGCAAATGATCGTCCCAGCTACCTCTGAAGTCAATAATACAGGCTCGCAACATATCTTCTAGCGTCTGAATAGTATGCTCAGCCTGTCAGTCAGTCTGAGGGTGAAATGTTGTGCTAAGACTCACATGTGTCCCCAATCCCTTCTGGAATGATCCCCAGAAGTTAGCTATAAACTGAGCTCTTCTGTCCGATATAATAGATGTGGGAACCCCATGAAGTCTCACTATCTCCCTGATGTACAACCTCGCATAGTCTTCAGCTGAATAAGTAGTCCTGACTGGAAGAAAATGGGCTGATTTTGTCAGCCTATCCACAATAACCCATATAGAGTCATACTTCCGCTGAGTGCGAGGTACTTTCTAATCTTAGGTAGCACTGTTGTCTTGCTATTCATAGGCACACTGTCTCCCTTTTCTTTGGAGATCATTGAACTCCCTATACTTATTCCTCTTGCAAAAACTTTCGTCTCTTCTAGTGCTACGATTTCCCTTTTCTTGAGCTTCGGAATATTGTAGCTCATCTTAAAACTGAATTTGTTCTTCTATTATCTTAGCTCATTTGTCCCATAATTCTCCTTAACTATTCGTTTGCGTCGCAGTTATGCTTCATAGTCCTCCTAGTGTTATGTCAGCTTTTGTCCTTAACATGAAATCCTCACAAAGTACACCTTTTCCTTTCTTCTTTTATCGAGTCTTCATCTTTCTTTATTATACTACAACTTGTGCACACACATACAAATTCGATTTATGATCGCATCATTGCATCTTTTACATAAATTTTGCCTTATACTTTCAATTTGGTTTCCCTTGGGCAAGCCTACTGATACTGTCACGACCCAACCCCGTAGGCCGTGACTAGTGTCCGTGCTGGACACCCAAACGTACCCAATAGCCTAAACTAGAATATTAGCAGAATATATCAATATAAGAGTCAATTGGCGTTACTAGATATCGCATATGCACAGATATAGCACGTGGAAGCCGATAAGGCCATCGCAGATCATAGCAACCTCAAAATATATACAGAACCCACATGTATGTCTACAGACCTCTACAGAACACACCAAAATCATAAGACGGGACAGGGCCCCGTCGTACCCCTGAATGGCGTACATATATATACAACAGCAGAAGACTGTACCAAAATATAGGCTCCGGATAAAAGAGCGCCCCAAAATAGCAGAATAAGGTCCTAAGCGGGCGGATCAGCAAACCTGTCGTCTGTACCTGCGCGGCATGAAAACGCAGCCCCCGAAGAAAGGGGGTTAGTACGAAATATGTAAAGCCTGAAGTACAGAAATAAAATCATAACCGGAACAGAAAGTACAGAAAACTGAATGTAATATCCAGAATATCAAATGCATATTTTCGAAACATAAAAAGTGTGTACAGAAACATATGCCATATCGTATCCGGCCCCCGCCAAGGGACTCGGTAGACAGAACGTGGTCACCTCCCCGACACCGGTGCCACAACGCATAATGCTCAGAATAGGGAATAACCCGTAACATAACGCATCATATCAGATGGCCATATCAGATCATATCATATCATATCAAAATGTGTGTATATGGCACAGCATACTCCACAACCCATGTACAAGTATACCTGCCCCCTCAGATCGAGGCACGGCGAACAATGCAGTGGAATACGCTTGACAACATATCCTGGCCCGGGCTCAGTGGGGGAAACATTGAGGCATCCACGAATGGAGTAGTGGGAAACTAATTGCAATATAAAATATCATATATTTCCAAAGACTTAATAAGACATATCGGACGACAAATCGAAATAATGAAATCAGACAGAATCATAGTAAGCGTATTTCGGATGTCATAATGGGTTACGGATCCAAGTTCCGAAACAATTTATAAAACTTAACGGAGTATTTAAAACAAATTTTTATTAATAGCTAGAGGAGTAGTTAAAACATTTCATTTTATATTACTTGAAAATAAGACAATAGTACCATAAAGGACAAAGCGGGAATAGTGGGGCCCACCTCGGGTCCATTGAAGCGATGGGCCCAAATTACATATATTAAGCTTATAGAGTCATCTACGGAGGTCCTGGGGACATTCCATAATTTTCTAGACAATTTCCGGTAATTTACACAATTCTTTCAATAAAGCATACTTATAGGGTTCAATTCCATTGAATGAAAAAGGGATACTTTCTAATGCGGATTCCGATGAACAGAATACTTTTCGAGGCGGAAATCCGATCCTGGTACACCTAGGACATGCCAAAAGAAGAATCGGGATAACTTTACATACCTTATATGCTCTTTGCGCCTTTCCAAATTCAATTCCCGTTTCGCCCAAAATCTACAAATGGTCACATTTACCAAATGTTAGCCATAAAAATTTAGGACCTAAATCTTAAATCAACACTTTTCTACAAAAATTTGGGCAGCATCTCCCCTATACATATAGCATCCCCGAGAATTCAACTCGGCCAAAACAATCAACAACAACCCACCAATAACACCAACAACAACAACAATCACTATAAAACACAATATAGCCTAACTAGTCACCTTTCCAACATAATGTCATAACCTTCATTCCAACTTCGTATTTTCAAATCAATATCAACATTCTCGTATTCATCACTAATCAAAATCATTACAACACAATTCGAAAGCATTTCATATCATTTCCACAAAATATACAAACTTTCCAGCAAAGCCATAATTCATCCAAAGCTTCTAATCTTTAACATACTTATTCATAACACGCTTCCATCTTCCTATTACATCAACAATCATCATCATTTGCATCTTAACAACTTTATTTCCATAATATCATAAAATCATACTAAAATGACATAATCTTCTAAATTTCATTTCAATGCAAACTTACATCATTTTACCTTCATTTACATTGCAAGGATCACAACACACAACTAACATATTAGACAAAATTAATTCATTCCCATTCCAATTTCCATATACCACACGGCCAATACCTATATTTCCAACTTCAACCAAATTCATTCAACTTTCATTCTCAATATGAATTCCACCATACTCGTAACTAGAATACGACATAAAATTCAATTCACCATATGTATACAATATACATACACACACGGCCACATGCACTCCCACATACCCACTTTGCAAACTTTCATATTTCCATAATTTCTACTCATCTCTACATACTACAACACAAACAAACCTTCATAACATAACAAAAAGGAATTGATTCTTACCTTTATCTCCAATCTTCTTCACTTGAATAAGTTGTCAACTTGAAGAAACAAGCCCTCTTTCTTCAAAACCAACTACACCAAGTTGTAAAGGACCCTTAATTTAGTAGAGATACCACAAGAAAAATATTTTTGGATCAAGATTTTTTAGGGTGATTTTTGAGGGGTTGGGCCGAATGCCCTTCAATTTTTTTGCTCTTCTTTGTGTTTGTTTTCTCTTCTTGTTTCTCGAAGACTCTACTAGATAAAGACCACTTATAAATATTTAGCACATGGAAAAATTAATTAAGCCATGGGTTGGGCCACTATGTGGCCGGCCACCCCTCACTCCTTTGGGCCTCATTTTTCTTTTCATTTTTTTGAGCCCAATTGGTTAAAATTTTTGTTTTGTAATTCACGAAACTAATTTCCAAAATTCCAATTTTTGCCCTTGGCCTTCTTCGACACTTCCCCAACAATATTCTTTCATACACAACTCTTATGTTACATAAAATCAATTATGACCTTATTTCTTACAAGTCAAAATTATTTCAAATTTTACAAATGTGTGAAAACACGGGATATAACAGATTCACTAACCTTCTCCTTGTTGTCGGGGGCCACATAATTCCCTTTAACCTTTTCATTGACACCTTCTCCTTCCTTTAGTCCACATAGTTTCCTTTACTTGTACAATGCCTATTTTCCATTAGTCATCCTTTACTCCTGGGTTAGAAAGCTTTGTAGTGTTTCGTTACGAATGCGAATCCCTTTTACACTGAAAATCTCTTTTTGCCCTAAGTTCTCCTTCCATCTAGGCCTATACCGTACCGTCCCGTCACTATTGCATGCCCTTCTATCCACTGTTAGTCCTTCTACCCGTTTAACTCATTTACTCGCAATTCTTCCTGACTATGTGTTCGTGTTGCAGCCGTACATCAGGTTTTGCTATTGTCCTACCACTTCTTGCTCTTAGCATGAAATTTTTCATAGTTTACACTCTCTTCATGCTTCATTAATCGAGCCTTTATCTGTCATTCTGATGCTACGGTCGAATTGTCTTCCATACATGTCCCTTACATTTCATTCTACTCCTTCTATGACCGAATCTCTCGGCCTTTACCGGAACTCTTGTCCCATGCCATTAATTTTTTTTAATCGCTTGTGTCATCCCATCATCCTCGTTCTTATCTTGACGATTGATCGGTTTCTTACAGCTAAATCGTTAAAGCAATCCGTGTACCCCTGGGGTTAAAGATTTCCAGTTACTTTACTCCTAAATGCTTCTCTCCTTTCCTTATATTATAACATTGACCCTAAAGTTCATAGAACATCCTTTTTGAGTTGCAGATCCGTTTTACTTCCAAATAATCTTTTAGGAGGGCTTCCTCCCTTCCCAAGGTGATTACCTTGATTGCTTCTCAAGAACTGGGAATACCCTAACATTGTTACCGAACCTGTTCATTCTTCCTCACTTCCCCTTCCTCTTCGTGGTTACTTCCCTTCAATCTTACTTACCAGTATTCGTTCTCCTAATTCTGTACGTTCATTTCCTGTCCGTGGTATCATACCCTATTTCTCTCACACCTACTCCCAAATTTTATCTTAATAGTCCCTTGCTTTGCCCGTCATTTCCCTTGGAAGCTTCACTCCCCCTCATTTCTCACTTCTCTCGCCTTTTGTCAAGATATTCTAATCTCTTCTCTTCCTATATATACTCACTTTCTTCCTTTCCCCAATGTTATTGCATTAGGACTTTTCAACTCTAACCTGCTGTAAGAATAACATTAACGTACCTTGTAACATTTGTACCATTATCGCCACTTGAACTTTGTTACCTTGTTTGATTAATGGCTCCATATGCTGCAATATCGGTTGCGGGGATACACATACCCGTTGGTACAACCACATATGAGATATCATACGCACACACATATATTTTCTAATGCCTTGCTCACAAGTACATCCGAATACTTTTCAAACCTATCCTGATCCTAAAACTGTGATGCACCTTCCTTCTCTTTGCCGATCTAGTCCGCCTAATTCTTCACGATCTTTTAGAGCTCCCAAGCACTCCGCATACTCCAATTCCCCCTTAGGCTACTCTAATTGCCCATCTGCCTCTTATGTCTGACTTCGTAGGATTTCTTATACACTTCGCAGGAAGGTCACCCATCCTAGTATTTCTCTCTGCCCAGCACGCTTAACCTTGAAACTCTGATAAAATTCGGTGTGCTAGTGCTGATATAATTGTACCCACCTTACTGCATGACCTTCATCACCTAATCTTGAGCAAGTTGACATCCTAACAGATTCCAAAACATTCTCGTAATGCATCTCCCTCCGAATTAGAAAGGATATCTTATTCTTTCGACTACAGAATTACTACCTTGGCCTTTTTCAATCCTCAATATCCAACTTTCACCTGTATGTATGACTACTTTCCATCCTAGATTTCAAAATTCCCATGGTGACAAAAACACCTTGGTCGTCGTTACTTATAAATACTTGGTTGTCAGCCCCTTTGATTTCCTCCCACCGCTATTAGGTAATAATCTATAGCAAATGGACATACATAGGAAATTTCAATAAAGTCTCATATACCTGTAGTCGATCGGTCTCTAGTCTGATCTGGTGATCTATAAGATGAAGTGTGCTCCTCGTCATCGTCTACCCACCATTTGCTCGTCTGGACTTCATCATCTTTCTTATTTGAGTCCGAGGAATGTAGATAACCGGGCAACTCCTGGTTTACCGACGACCAGGATAGGGGGCTGGAGTAATCCGTAAGACTTACCGGGGTAGCTGGTCTAACATAGTGCACTGCCACAGGAGCAACTGGTACGACCTCGGGGACCTCCTCTTCTGGTGTCCCAGACGAATACTCAGACGGATCTGTGTCATAACTGTCCCTTGGGGAGTCCTCCTCCCTGGGTGTCAAAAACTCTGGAGGAATCATCATTGGGTCCTCTGAGGGATGAGTCTCAATGGAATAACTGAGGCACCTCCTGCTCGGTCCTGGAGCCTATGGTCCTGAATCTACTCTAGGGGCCTTCTTAGCACCCCCACTATCTGAAGCTGATCTCTTCATCTCTCGCCAGTCTGCACCTACATACAGGAAAAGAGGTCAGAAGCGATCTTTCCTAGACTCTGGCTCTATCGCACGATCTAAGACAGAAGGAAAGATGACATCCTAAATATCCTGTAGCTTCCTGTTTATAGATATGGTGCACAACACACCGATAAATAAAACTCTACTAGACACGGTCTGTAGACACTCCGAGGATGAACTGCTCTGATACCACTTTTGTCACGACCCAACCCGATGAGCCATGACTAGTGCCCGAGCTGGACATTCGTATACGAACCTGTTAAATATAGTCAGACTGAAACTAAAGACAATATGGAAACTTGTAAAAGCAAACTATAGACTCATAACGCCATTTATCGTAATGAACCTGTCTCCTGAGGAGTCACAGCTAACCAAAACATAATATAACATGCAAGCCGACAAGGCAGCCACTATATACGGAAATACCAAAACGAACCATATCGACATAGCTGACCAAAACCCATATACAACCCACACATGTCTACAGACCTCTAAGAGTATAAAAGTGAAATATGACGGGACAGGGCCCCGCCGTACCCCTAGATATGCATAAGTCTACATCAAAGGATCTGTACCAAAATAACTTAGGCTCCAGAACAATAGAGCTCTCCAAGTAACTGAGCAGAAGTCCTAGGCTGGAGGATCACTAAACTGGGTGTCTGTACCTGCGGGCATGAAGCAAAGCCCCCGAAGAAAGGGGGTCAGTACGAGAAATGTACTGAGTATATAAAGCATGAAATACCATAAAGAAGATCAATACTGAATAAAAGATAACAGAAAGCAAATATGATAATCAAAGATACCAATGCACCTGTGCCTTACGAGATGAGAATCATCCATATCTATATCATATACCATACCCGGCCCATTATAGGACTCGGTGAATGAAGTCATATACATATACATCGTACCCGACCTTCTAGTGAAGGTCTCGGTGAAATAATCATATATATACCGTACCCGACTCTCTAGCGAAGGTCTCAGTGAAATAATCACATATATACCGTACCCGGCCGTCTAGTGAGGGAAACGATGAAAAATGCAATGAAACTGTGCACGAATACATACCCGGCCCAGGACTCGATGAATGATATATTAATGGTATGCACGAGCAGAATATCATGAGCAACCATATGCAAACTAAATCATCATCTGAGACTCAATAGAATAATTAGAATGAACTAACACTTGAGAATCAAGACAACAGTCACGTCAATTACCACTGAGAACTAGAATTCATTGGAGTCATAATGCAAGTGAGACTCATAAAATTATTTCTGAACTCCTTGAATAACCTGGTAGCACCCTCGAATGTCACTATGGATTATATCAAAATAGGACTTCAGGAATCATAGACACGTATCAGGACATAATGAAATAGCTTCTGGAAATCAAGAACATTAGCCATTCCAGTATCTCTAAGAATAGGAGCTTCTTTGGAATTTATAAGTTTGTCGTCTGTTTGTCTCACATAGACCGTGCCAAAAAAAGAAAGAAGGGATAGCTTTACATACCTGACAATCTACCTAATCACCCAATGTCTACTCCTCGAGTCCGTATGTCTAAAATCATGACGATAATATCACGATTAGACCATTTACACCACTTACTATCTAATTTGTATACGAACGGAACTTAATGAAATTCGGGCAGCATTTCCTCTGTAAACTGGACAATCCCGAAAATCCAATTCAATTGAATCTTCAACAACATCAACGACAATACCAACCATTAATATACATCATAACTCAGCTAATCTCATCCATTTAATTCAACTAAAACATCCCCCGATCCATAAATCTCAACAAAACAACAAACGAGCTTATAACGCTATTTTCTCCGTTCTAATCTGTTAAAACTCTAAATAAACTTATTAACAATGAAAAAGGGACCTTAATATTACCTTAAGTATGCAGCAACCACGTCAATACTCCTATTTTTGGCTGATTTGTAGCTCAAACTGAAGGCAACGCGACGTACAACGCTTTTGTCTTCATGAGCTTCGGGATTCGGGGCTCGGATTTTGAATAAAACGGCTTTCTTAGCCTAGAAGTTCTCTCCCTCTCTCTCTAATGTTTTTGAAGTTCCTAGATGCAAATGACCAGCCCTCAAATGAATTTTCCATATATATTATTGTTAATGGGCCTCATGGGCCGAAGTATACTCATGGGCCGAAATGCAAATGTTTGGGTCGGGCCTCAACTTGCTGCCCCGCCAGCCCAACTTGCATCGTCCATAACTCCTTATCCCGTTATCATTTTGACGAGCGGTTTGTTTTGTTGGAAACTATACTTGATGAACTTCATTTTAGGATTTTGAAACACCTCAAAACTCCTCATATACTAGGAGATATGCCTCCAACAATATGGGCTAAAAATCTGGTTCGAGATTTTACTGAAGTTGTTCCGATTCATTTCGATTAAATTCTAATCCTCTTCCAACCCTCATGTACCCTCTTATACATATATATACATACTCATATACATCCATAACAATACATACACGTGTCTCGAAGGGTCTGGAGAATCACAATAACCTTAAACTTAGCTAGAGAACTCACAAAGCTTCGACGAAACTCCAATCGCAAAAGTATATTCATATCTTTTGTCCATCTTCTATATCATTAATAATAATCTCAAATACTTTAAAAGGGCACTCACATTACCTCGTATACGTACTCATGACACGATTTCAAATCCTTTAGGTTGCCATGTCACCTCGGGATACTTAAGGCAACCATATATATATAACGATATTCTTACTAACTCGATTAACTTCCCTTGAACTTTCTTAACTAGTTCATTTTGTCTTAAGTCAAGTAGCATGGACTCTTACGGGGTGTAACAACATAAATACTTATAACCTTAAAATAATATTGTCCTCAGAGCTTATGTCGGTTAACTTACGAATAATCCAACGTACAGAAGTACGGGATGTAACAAGACAACAAACAGTGACAGTCAAGATAGACTCCTAGACTAGCTAACCCATAGCAATTAATAAAAGATAGACATCAACCACTAATCCGTAACATTTTCCTCCATAATCTGTCAGACTCGCAAATTGACAAATAGTCACAACAGCACAACTGCCCACATCAGACATTAGACAATAATCACTTATCAATTACAAGTTAAACTAAGAAAAAGTAATACAATCAACGATAGTATCTCAATCGTACTTCCAAACCTGAACCATGCCAAATGGAATCACTCCAACACCACCTTTCCTTATTAGTCAACGGAGCCACGAAGTTACATGTAGACACAAGCTCCCATAAACAAAATAACATCACCAATAGGAACAACCACCAACCAGTCACAGGGATATAATAAGTCCATTCGTTAACCAAATACAGGAATAATATGAGTCCTATATAAAGCAATAAAATAATAATAGTATCACATCCGTACACACATGCTAATGGTATTGTTTGCCCAATAGTCATGACCTGCAGGGGACCCATGGTGTCCATGTACGACTCGTTTCGGAATTGACCTCGTATCACGAGCCCATAACTAGGCTATATCCTTACCCCTATCAAATGTGCCTTTATATATATATATATATTTTTTTTCACAATATGGATCTCAACGTATTTCCAGTTCACAGGTAATATGGAATATGATTAGCCATTAAAATCAATGTCAAGAGTTACAACGCACCATGCCACAAATCATAACAAGATTCAGGGAAAATGCTTCAACTACAGCATGAACACTCAACGAAGACCCTTACAATTAAAGTACAAGTCGCCCCACCCCATAATACATCAAGAATCTAAAACGGTCAATCAGTAAATACACAAACCCCACCTTCTAACTAAATCCCTACCAAAATATATTTACACAACACTTCTTTTGTCACGACCCAAATCGATGAGCCGTGACGAGTGCCCGACCACTATTGGCCAAGCACCCCTATGCTTAGATTAAGTTCTCACTGATTAACCTGAGCCCATACATAATCCATAACTAAGCTATACAATATCCTGAATAATCAACACAAGAAACACCGTCTCGAGAACTCACGGCCAACACATACATATAAACAGAAATACTGAGGGTAACAGTGCAAGCCAATTTTGCCGCTACATATACTGTACAACAAAACAAGTGCCGACGAGGCTACATAACATCACGACTACATGACAGACCTCTATAAAATACAGACTGTAGAAAAGACAGGACAAGGCCCTGTCATGCCCACACATCAAAAAGGGCATACCAAAAGAGCGGTCGCTCCAATCCAAATGAAAGCTCGCTGGCTGAGACGGAAGAGCGATCCTACTGGTCTGGCTCGCTCGGCTGGCTACCTGATCCTGCGGGCATAAACGCAGCATCCAATAATAAGGGACGTTAGTACGAGTAATGTACTGAGTATGTAAGGCATGCATAATAGCATAGCAAGGGACACAGAGCATGAATAATAACATGATGGAAATATAGAGCATATCATGAGATAAAAGAATAACCTGTAAATCCGATGGCCTGTTAAGGTGGATACCATGCATGCTTAGCTTTTCATAAAATCTTTCTCGTACATATGTATCATAATAATGCTGCGGAATGTGAAACCCAATCCATATATATATATATATATATATATATATATATATATATATATATACAATAGTGCCGAGGAACGAACGACCCGATCCATTTAACCATATATCCCGCGTCCGGGACGATATCATAATATACCAACTGATTAGGTGGCCATGCGTCTATAATGCCTCGCCCTTTTCCCATAAGCGCCCCCCCCCCCCCCCCCCGACATATATATATATATATATATATATATATGTTATAACATAAGTAGAATGCATGAGAGCCCAAAGAAAGCTATAACTCTATCGGATTGACGTAAGGTCGGTAACCTCTGATCATTTTATGGAATAAGCGTCATCGCTATATCTCACCTCAAAGGAACAAACATCATGAGATGAGATCATCAACAATAAATAAATTTGAGAAAATCATGAAATAACTCAACATTCTCATAATAACATTGAAATCATAAACTTGGAACCTTTAAACATAAAATCATCATTATCATTGTAATCATAATAGAATCATTCTCATCTTTGACATCATCGCTGTCATTGCAAAAATATGTCCGTCATTGTTGTCATAAAAGCTTACGAAATCATAAATCTCTAATATGGAAAATACAGACATTTTGGAATGCATTTATGGATTATCAGGAAATGAGTCATGCCTTTTAATCATGAACTTCTAACTTGAAGACAAGGAGGCTATGGAAGCATTTATGGAATCATAACATAGGAATCATGCCTTTGAAAGAAAGGGACGAGCCTTAACATACCTGGTCAACCTCTTATTAGTTACGCTTATCCGTCCGAGCTCGTAAATATACATTCGAGAGGATTTATACTAACATTAGACTCATTATCGCACACTTGTTCAAAGATTTCAAATGAAACTATTTTATATTCTGCCAAAAATCAAGCAGCATCTCCCCTGTTTCTATGCTTAGCCCAAAATCTCAATTCATCAACCAACAACCACAACAACAATACCAACATCAACCATAGTATTCTTAATACGAAGATATTTCATAAACATCCCATAAGGTGTCTATCCCATTTTTTGACCAACAAAATCACTTTATAATTATTTAACAGCTCCATCTCTGTAAAGAAGCAAAGATTAACATAAATAACAAGAGATTAATACCTTTCTCTAGATAATATTTCTATATCTTCACATCTCCACCTTGAGCTTAAGCCATAACGCGTCGCTATACGATTTTGTAATCGCAACTATACGCTATCCGGATCGGAATTCGGGAATTATACCTGGTTTAGGCTCAAAATTTGGTGTTGGGAATTTAGGGGAAATTTCCAGAAGATTATAGAAGGCTTGGGGTGTTTGAGCTGAAAAAATAAGGGGGTAACCCCCTTTATATAACGGTCCAAGTTCTTCCTGGACCGACTTAAAAATTGCTCAGCACAATCGCGCTGCCACGTGGTGCATTTGCACAGAGTCATAGGGTCTTGCCCTGCACGTTCGCGCCACCTTCTGGCACGTTCACACAGGGTTAATTTCCTACCCTGACAGCCGATCTTAAGATGCCCATAACGTTTGATCCCGATATAGTATGAGAGCCCCCGACCTATGGTTGGAAAGATATTTCAATTATCTACAACTTTCAGTCTTGGTGTTTTTTGAAATTCCAAAATTATAATGGATCTTTGGCCTCTTCAACTCAGATCGTCCGAAAACATCTCCTTAAATCATCCTTTTAGAGGACTTATGCCCATATTTGTCTTAAGGGTCCTTCTTAGGACGTGCTAAACTTCCCATGTACTACTCATATAATATAATATTCATCCCTAATCCTTGTATGACTTTACTCTTCTTTGAACTCATACTAAGCCGTCTACAATCGTGGTAGCGCGAAATTTTCCGGGGTGTAACATCCTTCCCCCCTTAGAAACATTCGTCCTCGAATGTCGTAGTTTGTAAACCCACGACATCATCTTTGATCCTTAGAATGGTTATTCTTCCTTTAGGGTCCGATTACCATGTACTTGGGTTATACATTGGATTGGTCCCTCCTCATTCTCTCTCAACCTTTTCATTGGACTTTTCTATGCGTTCCATCTCCTCTTTGTTTTTATGTACATCATCACGTATAAACTAGTATCACGCTCTCGTTCTGTCTCCATTATTGTAGTTTTTCCTTGCTATGCCATAACTACTCGTCGTTTTGCGAGTACTCCCTTTTTCTCACTCCTTGTTTCCCTGTTAGTGGGTTGCTACCTTTCTCCAATACGGCGCCCCCTCTGCGTTTACTCCTTCGGTGCCATCTCTAGTTACCCTTTTTGTACCTGCTGATCTTAGATATACATTGTAATGACTCCTTGTAGTTCATTAGTCAGGCTCTCTAATCCTTTACCTCCTTTTCACAATCTCTCTTACCCTTACATTTCAAATGTTTATCCAACGTTACTTTGTCGCTAGTGAGCATAATGGTTATGTTCCTTAAGCTATTCTCCCCAATTCCTTTCCAAGACCAGTTATCTCAGTATCCAAAATACGTATATACATAATGTTTCTTCACCATTTATTGTCCTTCGCAGTACAGTTACACTTATGGAAAACTCATAATCCGAGTTCCAACTGAATCTTTGAGGTCCTGCCACAACTTTTTCTTTAGCTTCCTTCCCTCAAATCTCGCGATAAAACCAGAAGCATAGGACTACGACAATTCTTCCATTACAACTCTCTTGCAACGTAAGTATATTTATCTTCGATTTCCTTATACTGGGAATCACTTCCTCAGTCGTTATTCCTTACTGGCTTTCCTGTATGGCCTTCTTGCAATTGTAGTTGGGCATAACTTTACGTTGATGGTTCATATAGTTCCATAGGATATGCTCTCATGTTTAGTATAATTAGTGATCCATGAGATATTTTCTAATATCCGGTGGTACGACTCTCTTTCTATCCGTAAGAGTAGCGTTCTTCCTTTCTTCGAAAATTGCCAAACTACCAATCACTGTTCCTTTTATTACAATTGTCATCCCATCCGGCGCTAAAATTCCATTTTTGTTGTCATCCCAAGTGTCCTTTGGGTTCGTCATCCTCCCCATCATCCTTTGTGAATTTAGTTTGGAGACCTTTCTTGCTCTCTTTATTACCCTTTAGGACATGTCGCTACATCCTTAGTGTTATATCCCGTATTTTATACATTCAGATATTTCAAGATAATCGTGGTAAGTTAAGGGCAAGGCCATTTCCCGGAATTATTTTAATATACAAGTTGTTTATTAGTATGGAAATGTTGAGAAATGCTAAGGGTAAAAAGGAAATTCGCAAAGTGGTTCATGGTAATATTGAGGAAGGCTAGGGGCAAGAAGGACATTTCACAAAAAAATTCAAGAAGGTTCAAGAATAAGCCACCATTGCCGTGTGGTGTATGTGGGTCCCACCCATGGCCATGTGTCCATATTATTATTTGTAGGGCTTAATTATATATATAGATAAGTGGTGGAAAAAAAATAAGACATATTCTTCTTCATCCTTTAGAAAGATGAAGAAACTTGGAGAAGAAACATAAGAGACCATTCGGCCATGGTGACAAGAAATTGAGGCCATAGAAATTGATCAAGAAAAATTATTTTCTTCTAGCTTTTCTACCAATTGGAAGGTCCTCTATAACGTGGAGTAGTAGTTGGAGCAAGCAAACCATTTATTCTTGCAAAGCACAACTCTAGCCAAGTTGAAGAGCTAAGTGGAAAAGGTAAGGTTTAATCCTCTTTTATATGTTATGGATGGTTTATGCATGTTGTTGGGTGTCGAAATGGATGAAATTATTGAAACTAGGTGTGTTGATGTTGTAGCCGTGAGTGGGCTGTTTTGTGTAGAAGGAAGGAATTAAATTACTTAGTATCTTGGTTGTTGTGTTGTGGATTCTATGATCTTAATGAAAGTTCAATGATTCAAGTTGGAGTTGTAGTTGTTATGGGCTGTTTTTAGAAGCCAACGTGATTGAACGTAGTTTTTATATTTATGTGAATAATATTGTTAACGAGTGAATTGTTGGTGTAGTTCATGAATTTGGAAGAAAGGAAATGTGTTGTTATTGTTCTTGTTGAATTTGGAAGGTTTCGGGTGAAGTGGTATGTTGGTTGGGTTGTTTGAACATTATATGAATTGTTTGAAAGTTCTTGAACCATGTTAGAATGATTTCGGATTAACACTTGAATGTGAGATCATTGGTGTTAGCTTGACTATATGTGATCAAATTGAATATAAATGAAATGGCGTTGAATTGTGTGACAAGGGTTGTTAATGTTAGAATATATTTTGGATTGACTGTTGAAGTTTTTAGTATGATTGTTGGGATTGTTGTTGATAAATTGGCCGAGTTGAATTCTCGAATTGTTGATTGATAATTTGGCCGAGTTGGATTCTCGGGGATGGATGTATTTACAGGGGAAATGCTGCCGAAATTTCGGTAGTTTATAAGTAGATTTATTTGAGAAACTAAGGCAAGTGTATGACGACGAATCTAATGATTGTGTGAATTCTTTTGAATGTAGACTAGCAAGCTTGGATAAATAAGCGTAGCTAATAGGACGTGGAACAGGTATGTAAGGCTTACCCTTTCTTTCTTTGGCATGATCCTTGTGAAACAAACAGACGAAGTATATGTATGATTTCAAAGAAACTCCTATTCTTAGAGCCACTAGGATGGCTAATATTCTTGATTCTATAAGCTACTTCATATGGTTTTGATACGTATCTACGATTCCCGAAGCTCTATTTGATATGTTTCAGAGTTTGCCTATGATTCTTATTCACTTCTTGACATGAATACGCTCGATGTAGTTGAGCTTATTGTATGGTCGAATAACGAGTAAAGCATAAAGAGTTCATGTCCCTGAAAGGAATTCTGTAAGTATTAATGTCTCTAACTTTTGTATACAGTCTTGGATTGCTTTGGAAACGTTCGTAAAGGTTTCTGTACTAAAATGTCCATAACTTTCGTATACTAACTCGGATTAACTTGAAACGTGTTTATGAACCTCAAGTGTCGATCTATGTACTTATCCATCGAGGCATGAAATTTGTTTTATATGCATATAGTTTCTCACTACTCTGCTCGTGCACGCCTCAATATGTCTTTCACTGAGTCCCGGGCCAGGATATGTTATCGTGCGTATTCCTCTGCATTGTTCACTGAGTCCCTCATTAGAGCGCCGGGTACGGTATATGCATATGATGATATGATTATGGCACCGAGTCCCATGATGGGCCGGGTACGGTATATGTGCACATGATTTCACTTACCGAGTCCCTTAATGGGCCGGGTACGATATGACTTCATTCACCGAGTCCCTCACTAGAGGGTCGGGTACGGTATGTAAATGTATATGTATATGCATGCATGATGATATGAAAGCATGATAACATGATTTTATCCACCCAGTCCCTTAATGGGCCGGGTACGGTATGTATATGATATATGATGTTCACACACATGATTTCATCCACCGAGTCCCATAACGGGCCGGGTACGGTATGTGATAATGATATGCATGATTTATGTTTTAAAGGCGAGAGCTTTGGTATTCTGGACATTGTACATGCTTCTGTACTCCTTATATAAGTTATGATCCTTTTACTGTGATTCCTGCCTTACATACTCAGTACATATTCCGTACTGACCCCCTTTCTTCGGGGGCTGCGTTTCATGCTGCGCAGGTACACCCAGATGAGTAGAAGACTTTGCTAGAAGATGTTCTAGCGGGATTGGCGAGCTCCACCAGCCGATGTGTCTTTATATATTATGTTACAGATTCCATGTGATTACAGATTTTGTTTGATTTGAGAACAACGAAAAAGAATATTTCTGAAAGCTCTTATCATGCATTTCATTTTGTTTGAGTTAGGGGTCCAAGCGAGTATGTGTGTAATAAGAGTCAGCAGGTTCGCTCGGCTCCGAATGTGGGGTCGGGTGCCCATCATACCCTAGTAAGATTAGGGTGTGACACTTAGGTACGGCGTAATTTTTCCCGATATGAGGGATTCAACCCATGGTCTAGAAATGGTGTAGCTCATGTCGACGTGAAGCGCTATCTTGAGTTGTTTTCCATACTTTCTTCCTATACCTACCTCATGGCATACTTATTTTCAATTCGTTTTCGCTTCTTTCTGATACCTTCTTGATATGTCAATACGCCTCGAGCTTTGGCATCGAGCTAATAAATTTCTTCTTCTGGTGCTTGGAAACATCATAATTCCCTTCAAATCTAATATGCTCTTCCCTCTTTTTTAAGGAGGTCCTTATACACCAATAGCTTTCCAGTATCCGTCATCCTCGATAATTATATGTCGCCCGTCACGATCTTCTTAAGGCCGGAGTTCCTTCATTGTATGATTTAACTTATCTATCTTTTTACTAGTTACCATCTTGTATTCAATTGGATACTTATAAGGGTCAGATCCAATTCCGATGCCTTCTTTTCCGTCCTTCCATACCTCTGTCTTTTATGACTAATGATTTCCTGGACCGACAAGTTAATGAGGACATCGGGATTCACTACGTCCTTTATGAAGTATCTGATTATACCTTACTCTTTTATCCCTTGTCTTTCTTCCCGACTTTATTTATAACATCTCTAAAATTCTTCTTACCCTGAGTACTCCTTCCATTTATGTCTATACTATACAATTTTATCAATATTCCACACCCTTCCATCCACTATCAATCCTTCCTCCCGTTTAGCTCATTTACTCGTAATTCTTCTTAATTACGTGTTCGTGTTGCAACTATGCATCAAAGTTTTCCTAGTGTCTTGCTACTTCTTGATCTTAGCACGAAATTCTTACAGTTTACACTCTCTCTATCCTCATTCATCGAGCCTTTATCTGTCTTTCTGATGCTACGATCGGGTTGTCTTCCATGCACATTCCTTACATTTCATTCTCTTTCCGCTATGATTGAATCTCTAGGTCTTACAGGAATTATTGTTCCATGTCATTAATTTTCTAATTAATTGTGTCTACCCATCATCCTAGTTCTTGTCTCGATGATTGATCGGTTTCCTATAGCAAAATTGTTAAAGTATCCTTTGTACCCCCGTGGTTAAAGATTTCCAGTTACTTTACTCTTAAATGCTCTCCTATCCTCCTCCTGTTATAACATTTACCCTGAAGTTCATAGAATATCCTTTTAGAGTTGCAAATCCGTTTTATTTCCAAATCACCTTTTAGGAGGGCTTTCTCCCTTTCCAAGGTGATTATGTCTGCTTGGCCGTGCCTTTGTTTCTTCGATTACCTCTTAAGAACTGGGAATCCCTTAACATTGTTACCGAACTTGCTTATTCTTCCTTACTTCCCCTTCTTATTCGTGGTTACTTCCCTTCAGTCCCATTGACCAACATCTGTTCTTCTAACCCTGCACATTCATCTTCTGTCCGTGCTACCATACTCTATTCCTTTCACATACCTACTTTCAAATTTTTATCCAAACAGTCCATTGCCTTGCCCGTTGTCTCTCTTGGAAGCTTCACTCACCCTCGTTTCTTACTTATTTTTTTTCTTCCTTTTCTCAAGACATTCTAATCTATTTACTTTCTATATACTCACTTTCTTCCTTTCCCTGATGTTATTACATTAGGACTTTTTAACTCTAACCTGTAGTGAAAATAACATCAACTTACCTTGTAATATTTGTACCACTTTTGTCACTTGAACTTCATTACCTTGTTCAATTAATGTCTTCAATATACCGCAATATCGGTTGCTGGGATACACATACCCGTTGATACAACCACATATGGGTTATCATAAGCATGCATATATATTTTCTAACGCCTCGCTTACAAAGTACTTCCGAATACTTTTCAAACCTATCCTAATTCTAAAGCTGTGATGCACCTTCTTTCTCTTTGCCGGTCTAGTCCGCCTCATCCTTCGCGACCTTTTAGAGTTTCTAACTACTCCGCATACTCCAATTTCCATTAGACTACTCCAGCTTCTCATCGGTCTCTTATGTCGGACTTTGTAGGACTCTTAGTACACTTCCCACGGGTCACCCATCCTAGTATTTTTCTCACCCCAGCACGCTTAACCTTGAAACTCTGATGAAATCCAGTGCGTTAGTGCTGGTATGATCGCACACACCTTACTGCATGACCTTCATCACATAATCTAGAGCAATTTGAAGTCTTAACAGATTCCAAAACGTTCTTGTAATGCATCTCCCTCCGAATTAGAAAGGATCTTTTATTCTTCCTACTACACAACTACTATTTCGGCCTTTTCAATCCTCACCTTTCATATGTGTGTATGACTACCTTCCATCCTAGATTTAAAGATTCCGAATGGTGGCGAAAACACCTTGGTCGCTGTTACTTATAAGTACTTGGTTATCGGTCCCTTTTGGATTTTCGCTCACCGCTATTATGTAATAATCTACAGCAAATGCCCATATATAGGAAATTCCAATAAAGGCTCATATACCTGTAGTTGATTGGTCCTCAGCCAGATCGGGTGGACCATAAACTGAAGTCTGTTCTTCATCATGGTCTTCCCACCATCTCCTCGTATGTCCTTCATCATCTCTCTCATTTGAGACCGAGCGATATGGATAATCAGGCAACTCCTGGTTTATCGACGACTAGGATAGAGGGCTAGAGTAATCCGTAACACTCACCGGGGTAGCTGTTCTAATGTAGTGCCCCACCACAGGAGCAGTTGGTACATGTTACACCCCAGAAAATTTCGTATTACCAAGACTGTAGATGGCTTAGTATGAGCTCAGGGGAGAGTAAAGTTATACAAGGACTAGGGATGAAGATTATATTATATGAGTATAAGAATAACATATATATGACATTTGGAGACCGTATGGAGTAAATCAGTTAACACGTTACTTGATGAATATCCCTCGTAACCGTAAGTTAAGGTGGGGCCCATATGTCGGGGTTTTATAAAGGACATATGAAACGTGATATGATTAGTACATGTCAAGTTGATCAATTCTTAAGAAGGACCCTCAAGCCAAATATGAGCATAAGCCCTCCAAAAAGATGATTTAAGGATACATTTTTGGATGATTTGACTTGGAGGGGCCAAAATGCTATTATAAGTTTGAAATTTGAAAACACACCAAACATGAAAGCTTTAGATAATTGAAATATATTTCTAAACATAGGCTGTGGGACCTCATAAGATATCGGGATCAAGAATTATGGCCATTTTATGATAAAGACTCCAAGCTGCCAAATGGCTTCTGCGGGTCCCACTGGAGAAGGTCGGTTCCATCGACCTATGAGGGGTATAAATACCCCCATTAACTCCATTCTTTTAGCACTTTACATTCTCAATAGTCCTAGAAACTTCCCAACACAACCCCCAAACATTTATAGCCCATTAAATAAAAAAATTAACAAGATTACACCTAACTAGCCCATGAAAGGTGATTGTTCTTGCTTCTAATTGATGTTGTGGTAAGTTGGGCCTTGAAGAAAGTTGGTGTGGCTGAATTTATTCAAGTATAAGGTATGTTCTTCATCCTATCTCTTATGTTGAGCTGATTTGAAGGTTTAACAAGTCTTAAAATTGAAAATAGTTATGGAGGAAAGGTCATAAAGTGTCGTGTTGTAGTTGTTGTGTTTATGGACTGCTTTGAGCATGTTGTGGCTGGGCTGATCTACATGGATACAGATGGTATTTAATGTTGTTGGTGTGTTGATGAGATTATGCTCCTTGATTGGGAAGAAAGGAAGTGTATATTGTTGTTGTATGTTGAAAAACATCGTGTGGGATGTTTTATGGAATATATTGGTATTGATAATATTGTTGTTGATGTTTGTATTGTTGTTGTTGTTGTTGGTTGCTGGATTGTGATTTCAGGCTAGGCATATAAACAGGAGAGATGCTGCCCGAATTTTGGCAGATTCTAAAGGAGTTTGGTTTAAGGACTTGAGATAGGCATATGACAATAAGTCTAACGGTAGTATAATTTATCTTGAGTGTAGATTTTCTTGTTCGGGAGAATAAGCGTTAATTCATAGGAGATCAATCAGGTATGTTAAGGCTCATCCCTTTCTTTTAAAGGCATGATCCCTATGGTACGATTTCATAAATTCTTCCATACCTTTTTTGTTTTCAAAAGATAGAAGTTTATTACTCAAAGGCATGATTCCTTTCCCAATAATCCATAAATGTTTTCCAAAATGCCCGTATTTTCCAAACCAGAGATTTATGATTCTGTGAGCTCTTATGATAACAACGATGAACATGTCTTTTTACGACGATAATGATGATGTCAAAGATGAGAATATTTTCTATGATGATTATGATGATGATGATTTTATGGTTAAAAGTCTCAAGTTATGAGATCAATGCTTTTATGAGATTATTCAGCTTATTTCATGATTTTCTAGATTTTATTCATTGTTGTTGGTCTCACCTATAATAATTGTTCCTTCAAGGTGAGATAGAGCGATGATGATTATTCCATAATATAAATCGGAGATTACTGACCTTACACCGTTCCGCTAAATTGGTAGCTTATGGTTGAACCTTCATGTATTCCATGAGTATAATATATGTATAAATTTATTTTGTGACATACCAAGTTTTACTATTTCATTTTGCTTATGCACTGCATGCTCATTCTTCATGTATATATATAAGGTACAGTTGACAGGGGGTGACGCTGTGACCTTTTTTGTGATGTATACATATATAAGGCACAGTTGACAGGGAGTGACACTGTGACCTTTGTTGTGATGTGTATATATAAGGCACAGTTGACAGGGGGTGACGTTGTGGCCTATGATGTGATGTTTATATATATAAGGCACAGTTGACAGGGGGTGCCGCTGTGGCCTATGATGTGATGTTTATATATATATAAGGCACAGTTGACAGGGGGTGACGCTGTGGCTTATGATGTGATGTTTATATATATAAGGCACAGTTGACAGGGGGTGACGCTGTGGCCTATGATGTGATGTTTATATATATAAGGCCCAGTTAGCAGGGGGTGACACAGTGGCCTATAATGTGATGTTTATATATATATATATATATATATATATATATATATATAAGGAACAGTTGATAGGGGGTGACGCTGTGGCCTATGTTGTGATGTTTTTAGGGGTGACGATGTGGCCTATGTTGTGGCATTTCTATAGATATGTGTGTTTTGTTGATATAGCCCTAATGATTTATTTATTTTTGCACATTCATTGAAATGTCTCAGATGTCTTCTATGATTTTATGTACATATTGATTTAAAAAGGTTAAAGTTGCATGTATGGTATCCGCCTTAAGAGGCAATCAAATGTACGGGTCATCTTTATCCTCTGTTATGTTCTATATTTCTCATTATGTTGTTATCCATGCCTTACATACTCAGTAAACTGTTCTTACTGACATCCCTTCTTATGGACGCTGTGTTTCATGCCACGCAGGTGTATACAGATGAGTGGAAGACATTGGCTATAGGATGTTCCCAGGCTATCAGCTAGATTGGTGAGGTCCATCTCAGTTCGGAGTGTTGTCGAGTCAGAGTACTTATGTTATGGTATCTCGTGTATGTTAGAGACTTTTGCAGACAGTGTCCTGTGGATAGTGCATCGCGATGTCGACAGTTGTGTAAAGCGACCATATAGGTCGATGTGTTTTTATGCTTTATTTTTTTAAATATTTCACTGTGACTAAAGGTTTTATTTGAATAACGATAAGGGAGAAGTCCCTGATTTGACAAAAGAGTTTTATTGAAAAGTTTTTTTTTTACCTTACGGAAGCGTCATTTCGTAGATTAAAGGTTCACAAAGAGTTGTGACTCCTGGATGGGATAGTAGAATGGCACTCAGCCGAGTAGGGTCTTGGGTGTCAGTCGTGGCCCTCCGGTTTGGGTCGTGACAGAAGTGGTATCAGAGCAGTTCGTCCTAGGGGTTGTCTGCAAAGTCGTGTCCAGTAGAGTCTAGTTTATGGTGTGTTGTGCGCCACATTTATAAACTGGAGGCTACAGGGCATTTAGGATGATTACCCTTCTTTCATATCTAAGATATTACGATGAAATCCAAGTCATAGGAAATGAAATTCCTTGCACTAACCCTTGATTTCAGCGGAAGGATGGTACTGACAAAGGGATAGACTGATGATATTGGGATTGCAGGGATAATATAATGTCACACCCTAGCCTTACTAGGGTGTGATGGGCACCCGACCCTTACTTAGGGCCGAGTGAACACTCTGACCCTTAGTACACACATAATCCTGTCAAACTTTTAAATCAAATAAGAATGAGATACATAGTAAAACCTTCAGAAATATTCTTTCTCGTAGCTTTCAAATCAGACAAATCTGTAATCATATAGAACTTATATCATAGTACAAAATGACAAATCGGCTGATGGAGCCGCTTACAGAACTGACAACCAACACCCACGACTCTGTCTGCAAAGTCTCTAACATCAATCCAGAAATCGGAACATACACATACTCTGACTCGGCAACACTCCAGAAGCGAATGGAGCTCGCCAATCCTGCTGAAACATCTTCTGACAAATCTTCTACTCATCTGTATATACCTGCGTGGCATGAAACGCAGCCCCCGAAGAACAGGGGGTCAGTACGAAAATGTACTGAGCATGTAAGGCAAGAATCACAGTAAAAGAATCATAACTGACATAAAGAGTACAGAAACATATACAATGCCCAGAATACCATAGCTCTTGCCTTTGGAACATAAATCGTGCATACCATTATCACATATCGTACCCGGCCCGTTATGGGACTCGGTGAATGAAATCATGCGTGTGAACATCATATATCATATACATACCGTACCCGGCCCGTTAAGGGACTCAGTGATAAAATTATATCATCCTGCGCTCATATCATCATGCATGCATATACATATACATATACATATACATATACATAACGTACCCGACCCTCTAGTGAGGGACTCGGTGAATGAAGTCATACCGTCCCCGGCCCATTAAGGGACTCGGTAAATGGAATCATATCGTACCCGGCCCATTAAGGGTCTCGGTAAATGAAATCATGTGCACATATATCGTACCCGGCCTATCATAGGACTCGATGCCATAATCATATCATCATATACATATACCATACCCGGCCCACTAACGAGGGACTCGGTGAACAATGCAGAGGAATACGCACGATAACATATCCTGGCCCGGGCTCAGTGAAGGACATACTGAGGCTTCCACGAACAGAGTAGTGCGAAACCATATACACGTAAATCAAGACCCGATACACAAGTATACTTATCGACACATGAAGGCTCAAAAACAAGTTTCGGGTCAATAAGAATTAGTATATGAAAGTTACGAGCTTTTGAAGTACAAAACCTTCTAAAAGCGTTTCAAGAGTTATTTTTGGGAAATCAAAGCAATAAACATATCAAGTATCTTTCGGACATCGTTATGGATCAAATCAAATTTAACTCTTGGAATCATATGTACGTGAAAGCTGCGCACAATTTTACCACAGAACTTTTACGACCATTTCAAAGCAAACCCAAGATCTTTTACGAAAGTTAGGGACATTAAAACTTACAGATCTCTTTTAGAAACACAATTCTTTTTGCTTATCTCGTTGTTCTATCATATAATAAGTTCGATCATATCAGACTTACTTGTATCAGAAGTGAATCAGAATCGTAGACAACCTCGGAAACATATCAAAAGGTGAATGCGAATCATAAACAAACTCAGAATCACAGAACAGAATAATCCCCAAAATGCATATCATACCTTATTTGGCTCTAGGGCATGCCAAAGAAAGAAAGGGTAAGCCTTACATACCTGTCCCACGTCCAGTTAGCTACGCTTATTCGTCCAAACTTGTTAGTCTACATTCAAAAGAATTGCCATAATCATTAGATTCATTGTCATTCACTTGATTTAGCTTCTCAAACAAATTCACTTGTAATCTGTCGAAATTTCGACAGCATTTCCCCTGTAAACACATCATCCCCGAGAATCTAGCTCGGCCAATTTAACAACAACAAACCCGAGAATGCAACTCGGCCAAATTATCAACAACAATGCAAACAATCATACTATCAACTTCAATAATCAATTCAAAACGCATTACAACGCTAGTAACTCTTTTCTACATAAGTCAACAACTTTCCATTTATATTCAATTCGACTACATACATTCAAACCAACATCGATACTCACAGGTTCAAGTACTTATTCAAGATCATTCAAACGAGGTTCAATAACACTTCAAGCAATCCGCACAATATTCTAAACAACCCAACCAATATACCATGCCAACCGAAACCTTCCAATCTCCAATAGGACAACAACAACACATTTCTTTCTTCCAAATTCATCAACCACACCAACAATTCACACGTTAACAACATCATTCTCATAAATTCATGAATCTATATTAGAATCGCATTAGTTTCCACAACAAGACACAAACAACTATGACTTCAACTTGAATCATAAAACTTTTATTTGCATCATAAAATCCACAACACAACAACAAAATATAATAAATAGAATTAGTTCACCATTCCTACACCACATACACCTATTCGGCCAAGCACCAACACCCATAATTTCATGAATTTCATCCATTTCCACACTTCACAACATATACAAACCATGCATAACATATGAAAATGAAGATTAAACCTTACCTTCTTTACTCAACTTCTTCACTCGGCAAGAGTGTATGTTTGCACAAGTAAATAATTTGCTTGCTCCAACAACCCCTCCATGTTAATAAGGACGTTCCACTTGGTTGATTTGCTAGAAGAGAACAATTTTTCTTGATCAATTCTCTTTTCTTTTTTTTTTCTTCATTGCCGAATAGGCTTCTCTTGTTCTGTCTCTTTTTTTTTTCTCTAAGGTTCTTGAACTTTCTAAGTATGAGGAATATGACTAATTAGTCATATATATACATTCATAACTCATCCATGTGGGCTTGGCCCATGCCCCAACTTGGCCGGCCACTTGGGCCCAATTCATACAAGCCCACTCTTTTTTTTTTTTTTGTATTTAGTCTTGCAATTCAGGAAAAATAATTTTCCAAAATTCCGAATTTTCCCTTAGCCTTCCATCCATATTTCCATGAGTCATCTTGCGTATTTTCCTTTCTACCCTTAGCCTTTCTCAATATTTCCATACTAATAATATTCGTAAATAATATTCATAAACAACTCATTCACTAAAATAATTTTGGAAAAATAGTCTTGACTTTAATTTCTCGCAATCATCTTGAATTATCTGAATGTACGAAAGTCTTGTAACACTTCGGGGAGGGTCCCTCTTCTAGTGGTCCCTTTCTCCGTGCTCATTTCTTATCATGGGCCTTCTAATCCGCCGCGCAAACTTATTATCCTTACACTCCCCAAATCATCTCTTCTCTGTTATCGTTTCGTCACCACACTTGACAGAAGCCACGCCTTGGCGCGCAATCTTTACTTAACGATCCAATATGGCCATAGGCTATTCCCTGCTCTCATTCGATCTACAATATTGTAGTCTCACTTATCATGCTATAAATATTCGTCTGTCTTTGGTGTTCTCCTTTCATTGCTCCCTGCTTCTTTATACCTTTATCGCTATCCCTTTTTAATTTTTCATTCTAAATATTCATCCAAAAACGTATGTACGAAATGTTTCCTTATTTATTATCCCTTCGCAGTCCAGTAATCCTTATGGTAGCTTATGATTTGAATTCGCCTAACTTCTTAGTTCGCAACACCTTTGAGTTCTTACTACAACTTTTTCTTTATTTCCTTCCCTCACATTTTTCGACACAAGTATACTTGCCTTTGACTTCTTTGTACTGGCGCTCAGTTCGTCCTTTGTTATTTCTTGTTAGCCCTCAGGTGGGGATTCCTTACAAATGTGATCGAGCATCGCTTCACATCGATGATTCATATAAATTCATAGCGTATATTCTCATGTCCCGTATAATTAATGGTACATGAACCATTTTCTAGTATCCGACGAACTCTTCCGTCTTACTCATAGGTACTGCATTCTTTCTTTCGGTCAAAATTTTAGGCTATCAATTGTTGATACTCCCGTTATAATAGTCATTCACGTCTAAAACATCCTTTGAATCTTATCATTTTCTCCCTCATCCTCTCTGCATTTAACTTGTAGACTTTTTTTTTGCTCTTTTATTACTCTTACAACATGTCGCTGCGTACTTAGGTACGGCGCAAATTTGTCCGATAAGAGAGATTCAAATCACGGCATAAACATAGCATAATTCATGTTGGCAAGAAATATTCTCTTAAGGTATCTTTCATTCTTTCCCTTTATGTCAGCCTCATGGTACACTCACTGTCGGTTCGTTTCTACTCCTTCCATGTATCCTTTTGATGTGACGACATGTTTCAAACTCTGGCCCCGAGCTAATGAATTTTCCTTTCTGGCGCTGACCAAATTTTATGTCGGTCTGGGCAGCTTCTGGAACTCTATTTAAGGAGGGCTTAACCTCCATTCTTCATCCAAAAACGCCCAAAGACCCCCAAAATTCTGAAAAAAACTTTCACAACCCTACAACATCAAATTTTAGCCCGGATCAAGTATAATCTCCCAATTCCGGTCTAGATACCGTATAGTTTTCGCTGCAGAATCATATGACGGGCGTGTGGTGGCCAAAAGTTAGCGTGAAAAGGTGGAGATTAAGCAGTATTAAAGGGAGAAAGGTATGAATCTCTTTCTATTTGTGCAAATACCGGTTTATTTACGAAGAAAGCGTGATTAAATGATTGTATACCGAGTTAATTAGCTGTGGAAAATTGGAAAACAGCGTGTGGGCTGTTTTATGAGATATGTTGATATGGAAATTGATATTATTGATGTTGGTGTTGTTGTTGTGTTGTTGGTTGCTGAATTGAAAATTCGGGCTAGGCATATAAACAGGGGAGATGCTGCCCGATTTTTGGTAGAATATAAAATAGTATAATTTGGAATATGGTATAAATGTGCATTGAAGGGGCTAACATTAGTGTGAATTATCTTAAATGTAGACTTACGAGCTCGGACAAATAAGCGTAGCTAATAAGAGGCGGAACAGGTATGTTAAGGCTCGTCCCTTTCTTTCAAAGGCATGATTCCTACGACTTTAATTCCATGAACGTTTCCACAATCCTCCTTGTGTTCAAACGTTGGACTTTATAATTACAAGGCATGATTTCCTT
Organism: Lycium barbarum; assembly: GCF_019175385.1. NCBI lineage: Eukaryota > Viridiplantae > Streptophyta > Magnoliopsida > Solanales > Solanaceae > Lycium > Lycium barbarum. Next base: position 41,237,928 of record NC_083338.1, read on the forward strand.
TCCAAAAATCGTTAATGTTTTCCAAAATGTCTATATTTTTCCAAAACGGAGGTTTACGATTTTGTACTGCTTTATGATAACGATGATGGACCTGTTTGATCATGATGACAATGAATGCTAAGAATGAGAGCGTTTTCCTATGATGGATATGATGATGATTCTATGTTTGAAAGGTTCCAAGTTTACGTTTCAATGACGATACAAGAATGTGGGGCTATTTTCTTGACTTCTCAGTTTTATTCATGAACGACAATTATTTCTTAAAGGTTTCAAAGCGTATGAATTGATGCCCTATGGGATGATTATTTTACTTTATGTCCTCTCAATGCTATTCTTCCTTGATAGTCTCACCTTATGAGAATTGTTCCTTCAAGGTGAGACAAAGTGACCATGGTTATTCCATAATGTAATCGGAGGTTACCGACCTTACGTCACTCCAATGGGTATATGACTTTCTTTGGGCTCTCATGCATGTTGTTTATATGATATATGTCTACGTATATGATATGTATATGAATATGTATATGTATATGTATATGGGGAAAAGGGAAAGGGCAACTGTTATATTACCACCTGATTCAGCTGGATTTCGTCCCGGACGCGGGATGCCCAGACGCGGGACATGGGAGAGCCGGACACGGCGTCTGTATATGTGTTGTATGATATGTATGATATGATATGATATGATATGTAGGGACACCGTTGGGGAGGGGGCGGGAGAGCCGATGTACTCGGCGTCTGTAAAATGTGAATAAAGGATACCGTTTTCTGAAATGTTCTGTTTTCTATATATATGAATAAGAAGTACCGTTTTCTGAAAAAGAGACCAAGCATGCATAGCCTCCGCCTAAAAGGCATTCATATATACAGGTTACTTCTATCCCAGGATAAGCTCTATATGTCTATTCCGTCATTATTCATACTGTACATCCCTTTATTATGTTAGTATTCATGTCTTGCATACTCAGTACATTACTCGTACTGACCCCTTTTCTTCGGGGGCTGCGTTTCATGCCACGCAGGTACACCCAGATGAGCTGAAGTTATTCTAGAGGATATTCCAGCGAAGTTGGCAAGCTCCACTTGCTCCTGGAGTGTTGCCGAGTCCGAGCTTGTATGCGAGGATTTCTGGACTGATGTTAGAGACTTTGCAGACAGAGTCGTGGGTGTTGGTTGTCAGTTCTGAAGTGGCTCTACCAGCTGATGTGTCATTTGTGTTATGATATAAGTTTCATATGATTACAGTTTTTGTTTGAATTGAGTACAAAGAAAAGAGAAAAAAAATCTTAAGGTTTAGCTATATTTTATTTCTTGTTGATGTACGAGTCTAAAGAGGTTAAGTATGTAATATGAGTCAGCGGGTTCGCTCGGCTCCGTATATGGGGTCGGGTGCCCATCACACCCTAGTATGGTCGGGGTGTGACAAAGTGGTATCAGAGCGGGTTGGTCTAAGGGTTGTCTGCAAAGTCGTGTCCAGTAGAGTCCTGTTTATGGGTGTGAAGCCGGCCACATTTATAAACAGGAGGCTGCGGGGCATCTAGGGACTTTTGACCTTCTTTCTGTCTTAGATTGTGCGATAAATTCAAGTCATAAGAAAGTGGAGTTCCTTATATAAGCCCTACATACGACGTAAGGAGGCGCGGGATGATATGGGAAGACAAAGAGGTAAGTCTGGATACGTTTGTTCTGTTACTTGAAATTGGGAGCCCTGGGTGGCTGTGACATGATACGACATGATAGATATGGTAAGATATGATACGATATATATATATAAAAGTCCTGGATGACTGGAATATGTCGTGTAACCGTATGTTCTGTAAAACATTGTTGATATTTGTGGTGTACAGGCTTTGAATAGTAAGGGTTGTAAAGGGAATTATGCCGAAGTAGTTCAGAAGTCAGGCCATTTAGTGAGACACGCTTAACAGAAGGAAACGTGGAGAGGAAATATTGTAAATAGGTAATAAGTAAGATGCGTTGTCCCAGAAAGGTTATGGATTGGGCATGATGATGAAAGTGCGATCGCTGCCATCGGGACTTTGGGGATCCAGGACGGGAGGTAATTAAATATGAAAGTGAAAGGTGAACGTTGGGAATTGAAAAGGGAAACATAGTAATTGTAAGGAAAATGACGTGTTACGAAAATGCCACGGAAGCTGTAAGACTTCGACTTCCTCCAGAACATGTAATAAAGGTCATGTGAGGAAGCGGACGCAAAAATATCAGCATTAAGACATCGAATTCCAGTGAAGTTTTTGGGTTAAGCGTGCTCAGGTGGAAGCAATCCTATGGTGGGTGACCCCCTGGGAAGTTGGCAAGAAATTTTATAGATTGAGACATAAGAGACAAATGAAAAGCTAGGGTAGTCTAAGGAAAACTAGGATATACGGGATGGTCGGAGACCATAGGAAGACGCGTAGGACGAGGCAAACTAGATCGGTGAAGAGACAGAAAGTGCATCACAACTTTGAAATTAGGATAGGCTTGAATAGTGGTTGGACGTATTTTGTGGACTAGTTGATAGTAAATATGTATATATATATAGGAATGTGTGGGATATCCCACATATGATTGTATCGGTGGATATGTGAGTTCCAGAAACTGGCGCTACGGTAAGGAAAGCATTAACCAAGTAAGGGTACCGAAGTTCCTGTGACAAAGTGGAAGGCAAGAAAAATCAAAATGTCGGAAAAAGGTGAAACGTAAGATGCCTCAGTAAGTGAAGCTCCCGAGAGAAACTACCAGCAAAGCACGAGACTATTCGGGCAAGAACTCAAAGTAGGCATGTGAAGAGGATAAAGTGTGGTAATATGAAACAAAAGAGGAATGTGTGAGGTTCGATGAGCGAGGATAGAGAGAGTGCAAACTGTAAGGATTCTGTGCTACGAGCAAAAGTAGTGGGACGTCCGGAAAATATGGACGCACGACTGCAACACAAACGTGTAATTAGAGGAGAACTACGAGTATGTGAGTTAAATTGGTGAAGGATTAATAGTGGATGGAAGAGTATGGAAATGTGAACAAAATGATGATATAGACAGAAAATGAAAGGAAAGCTTATGATAAGAAGTTTTTGATATGATATGCACAGAGTTGGAAAGAAGGACGAGGAGTAAGATATAAACGAAGACTTCACAAAAGGACGGTTGGCATATAAGGAGCCCTTTATAAACGGGGGAGAATCGCAACACTTTCAGGCTTCAAGGCCAAAGGAGGAAATTTATTAGCTCGAGGTCAGAGTTCAAAACATATCGGCATATCAGGAGAATACATGAAAGAAGTAGAAACAAATTGACGATAAGGGTAACTGGACTGCGAAGGATGATAAATGGTTACATTTTTGGATAAATATATGGAATGAAAGATTAAAAGGGATAGTGACAAAGACATAAACAAACAGGAAAAAAAAAACACACACCAAAGGCCAATGGATACTTATAGAATAGTAAGCGAGACTGCAATACTGTAGGAAAATAAGAGCAAGAAATAGCCTGTGGCCATATTGGATTGTCAAGTGAAGATTGCGTGCCAAAGACATGGCTTCTATTAAGATGTGGTGGCGAGACAATAACACAGAAGGGGTGACTTGGGAAGGACAAGGATAATAAGTTGGCGTAGTGGATAACCCATGACATAGAACGAGGACTCAAGTAGAGACCCAGAAGTTCGATTATAAGGGGAATAGGGTAAAGGATAAAGAATGGTCATGAAAAAAAAAAGGACAACTAAAAAGGGGACCCTCCCGAAGCATTATGACACCCCGTGAGGTCAGTTGAACATTCGAGGACGAATGTTCTAAAGGGGGGGAGAATGTTATGGCCCGTACTTTGTACGTTCGGATAATTCAAGATAAATGCGAGAAGTTAAGGGCAAGACTATCTCCAAAATTATTTTAATGTACAAGTTGTTTATTAGTATGGAAAAATATTGAGAAAGACCAAGGGCCAGAACAGCGCGAACGCGCTAAACAAAAATCTGCGGACCAGGTTCGGGATGAAGGTTATACTATAAGAGTGTAATAATAACCTATATATGATATTTGGAGACCATATGGAGTGAATCGGTTCACATAGTACTTAACGGGAAATTCTCGTCGCCAAGTGGGGCCCACACGCCGGGGTTTCATAAAGGACGTATGAAGAGACATATGAGTAGTATACGGAAAGTTGAGCAAGTCCTAAAAAGGACCCATAAGCGAAAAATAAGTGTAGGCCCTCCAAAAGGACAATTTAAGAAAACGTTTTTGGGTGATCCGAATTAGAGGGGCAATAACGGCATTATAAGTTTTGAATTTGGGAAAATGTCCAGAAATACAAGTTGTAGATAATTGAATTATCTTTCCAACCATAGGTCGTGGCCCCTCATACGATATCGGGATTGAGAGGTATGCCCCTTTTACTGAACGAACGCGCAGGCAGAAAATTAAGCCGCGCGAACGCGGCCCATCTGGGCGCGAACGCGCAAGAGGCCACTGGCCAACTCAGCGCGAACGCGCTGACCAAATTTTATGTCGGTCTGGGCAGCTTCTGGAACTCTATTTAAGGAGGGCTTAACCTCCATTCTTCATCCAAAAACGCCCAAAGACCCCCAAAATTCTGAAAAAAACTGTCACAACCCTACAACATCAAATTTTAGCCCGGATCAAGTATAATCTCCCAATTCCGGTCTAGATACCGTATAGTTTTCGCTGCAGAATCATATGACGGGCGTGTGGTGGCCAAAAGTTAGCGTGAAAAGGTGGAGATTAAGCAGTATTAAAGGGAGAAAGGTATGAATCTCTTTCTATTTGTGCAAATACCGGTTTATTTACGAAGAAAGCGTGATTAAATGATTGTATACCGAGTTAATTAGCTGTGGAAAATTGGAAAACAGCGTGTGGGCTGTTTTATGAGATATGTTGATATGGAAATTGATATTATTGATGTTGGTGTTGTTGTTGTGTTGTTGGTTGCTGAATTGAAAATTCGGGCTAGGCATATAAACAGGGGAGATGCTGCCCGATTTTTGGTAGAATATAAAATAGTATAATTTGGAATATGGTATAAATGTGCATTGAAGGGGCTAACATTAGTGTGAATTATCTTAAATGTAGACTTACGAGCTCGGACAAATAAGCGTAGCTAATAAGAGGCGGAACAGGTATGTTAAGGCTCGTCCCTTTCTTTCAAAGGCATGATTCCTACGACTTTAATTCCATGAACGTTTCCACAATCCTCCTTGTGTTCAAACGTTGGACTTTATAATTACAAGGCATGATTTCCTTTCCAAAAATCGTTAATGTTTTCCAAAATGTCTATATTTTTCCAAAACGGAGGTTTACGATTTTGTACTGCTTTATGATAACGATGATGGACCTGTTTGATCATGATGACAATGAATGCTAAGAATGAGAGCATTTTCCTATGATGGATATGATGATGATTCTATGTTTGAAAGGTTCCAAGTTTACGTTTCAATGACGATACAAGAATGTGGGGCTATTTTCTTGACTTCTCAGTTTTATTCATGAACGACAATTATTTCTTAAAGGTTTCAAAGCGTATGAATTGATGCCCTATGGGATGATTATTTTACTTTATGTCCTCTCAATGCTATTCTTCCTTGATAGTCTTGCCTTATGAGAATTGTTCCTTCAAGGTGAGACAAAGTGACCATGGTTATTCCATAATGTAATCGGAGGTTACCGACCTTACGTCACTCCGATGGGTATATGACTTTCTTTGGGCTCTCATGCATGCTGTTTATATGATATATGTCTACGTATATGATATGTATATGAATATGTATATGTATATGTATATGGGGAAAAGGGAAAGGGCAACTGTTATATTACCACCTGATTCACCTGGATTTCGTCCCGGACGCGGGATGCCCAGACGCGGGACATGGGAGAGCCGGACACGGCGTCTGTATATGTGTTGTATGATATGTATGATATGATATGATATGTAGGGACACCGTTGGGGAGGGGGCGGGAGAGCCGATGTACTCGACGTCTGTAAAATGTGAATAAAGGATACCGTTTTCTGAAATGTTCTGTTTTATATATATGTGAATAAGAAGTACCGTTTTCTGAAAAAGAGACCAAGCATGCATAGCCTCCGCCTAAAAGGCATTCATATATACAGGTTACTTCTATCCCAGGATAAGCTCTATATGTCTATTCCGTCATTATTCATACTGTACATCCCTTTATTATGTTAGTATTCATGTCTTGCATACTCAGTACATTACTCGTACTGACCCCTTTTCTTCGGGGGCTGCGTTTCATGCCGCGCAGGTTCACCCAAATGAGCTGAAGTTATTCTAGAGGATATTCCAGCGAAGTTGGCAAGCTCCACTTGCTCCTGGAGTGTTTCCGAGTCCGAGCTTGTATGCTAGGATTTCTGGACTGATGTTAGAGACTTTGCAGACAGAGTCGTGGGTGTTGGTTGTCAGTTCTGAAGTGGCTCTACCAGCCGATGTGTCATTTGTGTTATGATATAAGTTTCATATGATTACAGTTTTTGTTTGAATTGAGTACAAAGAAAAGAGAAAAAAAAATCTGAAGGTTTAGCTATATTTTATTTCTTGTTGATGTACGAGTCTAAAGAGGTTAAGTATGTAATATGAGTCAGCGGGTTCGCTCGGCTCCGTATATGGGGTCGGGTGCCCATCACACCCTAGTAAGGTCGGGGTGTGACAACCTTATTCCTCGTCTTTCTTTCCAACACTGTGCATAACATGTTGAAAACTCCATACCATAAGTTTTTCTTTCATTTTTATGACCATATCATCATTCTTGTCAACATTCCCATATCTTTTCATCCACTATTAGTCCTTTCACTTATTTAGCTTACTTACTCGTACTTCTTCTTAACTATGCGCTCGTATCGCAGCTGCGCATCCATGTTTTTCGAGCGCCCAATTGCTTTTGCTCTTAGCATAGAATTCTTACCGCTTATGCTCTCTTTATCCTTTTCACGTGCCTTCCTTTGAAATTTTTTTTTCAAATAATCTCATACTCTTACCGGTAATTTCTCTCGAGAGTTTCACTCACTAAGGTTTTCTTAACTTTCATCTTTTCCCGACATCTGATCTCCTTGCCTTCCATTTACTCACACTTTTTCTTTTCCAAATATTGTTGTATTAAAATTTCCAATCTTATCCTGTGGTAGAAATAATAGCAGCTCATCTTATAACACTCGTACCATTTATTTTTGCTGTCACTCGAACTTCGGTACCCTTACCTGATTAATGCCTCCTTTACCGTGGCGCTGGTTGCTGGGACCCACATGTCCACCGATACAATCACATATGAGATTTCATATATATACATATAATTATTATAACCTAGCCCACAAAATACTTCCTAACGTCATTCAAGCCTATCCTAATTCGAAAGTTATGGTGTACTTTTTGTCTCTTCTCTAGTCTAGCCTATCGCGTGCTGTGTGGCTTCTTATAATCTCCAACCATCCCGTATACTCTAATTTCCCTTTAGGTTACTCTAGCTTTTCATTTGTCTCTTATGGCTAAATCTTTAGGATTTCTTGCATACTTCCCAGGGGGTAACCCATCCTAAGATTGCTCCCACCCTAGCACATTTAACCTCGAAACCTTGGTGGGATTCGGTGCCTTAATGCGGATATAATCGCGTCCGCTTCCTCACATGACCTTTATTACATAATCTGGAGCAAGTCAAAGTCTTACAGATTCCGAGACATCTTCGTAACACGTCCTTTCTTTTACAATTACTATTTTACCCTTTTTGACCCTCACTATTCACCTTCCACTTATGTGCATAACTACCCTTCGTCCTAAATTCCTAGATTCCTGATGGTGGCGAATATACTTTCATCGCCGTTTCTTTTGAGCCAAACACTTGGTTATCAGTCTGTTCGGATTCCCACTAAACATCCGTACATAATAACCTACAGCAAAACTGATCGTTAACTTTCTCTAAAGCCTCCAGCAGACTTTGTTCTTACTAAACCTGTTATATCCCATATTTTCATACATTGGGACGTTTTAAAATAAACGCGACAAGTTAAATACAAGACTATCTTAAGATACGAAGTAGAGATTTTAACTTCCGGTTTCGTTTCGAGTCACAATTCACCTACAATTTCGTTGGCATGAAAGTATTAATGGATAATGGGGATTAAATTAACCATGGTTAGATTAATAAGTGGGATTGGGAACAAAAAAATCAGCCCATTATTTAAAGCCATGTTGGCCGTGTAGAATAATGGAGTGGTCAAAGATTCTTGACCCAAGTTAGTGTAGTACACATGGCCAAAATATGGAGTGAATACATAATGTGAAAAATCTGATTCACTCCACATTCCACAACTCATTTCAACACTTACAAGTTGGAAATACATAGTGAGAGAAAGAGAAGCTCTCGGCTAGAGCTAGCCGAGAGTGGTGAGGTGAGTTCAATCCAAAAAAAAATCAGCTTTCTTCCTCAAATCAACTCCTCATTTAGTGTACAAGAATAGGTAGTAGTTGTTGAAAAGAAACAAGGAAGTGTAGCACCTCAATAGAGTTGAAGTTTCGGCCAAGGTGAAGAACAAGATTGAAAGGTAAGAATGCTTATTGTTCTTGTGTTGTATGATGATTTGAATGTATAGTTCATGCATGTTGTTGTTGGATTGTTGTTGTAGTTGAAGTAGAGAGTGAGCCGTGAGTGAGGTGAAGTCATGATTGATTTCATTTTGCATGTATTGTTGATGAATTGAATATGTACCAACATAGGTAAATGAACAAAGATTGTAGAAGTTGGTTGTGATGTTGCATGTTGGATATTGGGCTGTTTTTCTTGAATTGAAAATGAGCCGTGTGTTGAAGGTTCTAATGAAGTCATGCTTTATCTTCTTGAACATGTATTGGGAATGGATTGAATGTATTGTAGTTGGATAAACGGATAAAAATCATGAAATCGTGGGAAGGGGGTTGTAGCCGTGAAAAAGGGACTGTTTTAGGGGAGATTTAGGGACTGTTTTGTGTCACATTTGGATTGTTGTTGTTATGGACATTGTGGTGTATTGTATGCATGTTGAATATGTGAATTGAGGTGTAAAAGAAATGAATTATGTTGAAGTGTATAGGCAGTCCAAAACCGTGGACAATTTTGATGTTAGAAGTGAATTTGTGTGTGTTGAATGTTGATTCTTGTTGCAAACGTTTAGTGAAAGTAAAGTGCATTGATTCAAGTTGAAACTGAAATGATGGTGGGCTGTTGTAGGAATGAAAATGAGGTTAAAACAGTTCCAAGAATCATGAAAGTAATGTCATTAAACGTGTTGTTGTTGTTGCAAGTTAAAACTGGAAAATTGCTAAGTGAGAATGGAAATGCTATGTGTGTTGTTTAGCCGTGTGTATGAAACAGTTTGAATGGTGTAGGGACTTCCCAAGCTCCCTAATTCATGTTTAAACAAGTTTTGATTAATATATGAAAGAATGATTAGCAATGTTAGCTTGTAACGCTAGTTGGTTCTAATGCGAACGAAACGTCGTTTAAATGTTAGAAAGGAATTGTGAGCGTCAAAATACGTATTGAATTCCCTTGTAGACTAATTGTAGTTCTTCATATCTTGATATAGGATAAGTGTTTTTGGGCAGCAAGTACGAGTTAGAATACAACTAAACGCTAAAGGTATGTAAAGCCCATTCCTTCTTTCTTTTGGCATGTCCTAGACGTAAGTATGAAACGATATGAACCTTGGGGTAAATTCTATTCTCTAGTTCCATGCATGACTTATGATTCTATATTTCATTAAGGCCATTGTCATGTGCCTACAATATGAGTGACTAATGAATAATGTATGAAAGTTCCTATTCCTAAAGGATTGCACCATTAGAGACATTCTTGACTTTCAAAAGCTACACCAAATTAAAGTGATATATGTACATGAAATCTGAAACGTTTCTTGTAATAGGTTGTTATGAGATTTGAAATGAACTGAAAATGAATATTATTTTAACACTTTAGAGCTGGTTAGTTGCTTATCCATTGAGTCCAAAAAGATGAATTGCATATATGTGGTTGCTTATTATTCTGCTCGTGCTTACCGTTATATCCTTCACCGAGTCCCGGGCCAGGATACGTTTTCGTGCGCATGTTTACTATATTATTACCGAGTCCCTCATTAAAGGGCCGGGACACGTTATATATATATATGATGACATGATGATATGGTGATATAATGATATGATGACATGGAAACGGTGGCCAGGAGGGCATATATTCCTTATTACCGAGTCCCTCATTAAAGGGCCGGGACACGTATATGTTTATGTTTATGGTGATATGATTTTAATTACCGAGTCCCTCATTAAAGGGCCGGGACACGTTATATATGTTATATACAGAATTATTATGCAGCTTTGATTACAAAACTCTATAATAACACGGATATGAGAATGATACAGACGAAATGTGTTCAAAGGCAAGTTTTTAAGAAATTCTGGTTGTTGCACTGAGTCCTATATACCTTGTCTCAATATAAGTCTATTACTATGTTTCAAGCTTTACATGCTCAGTACATATTCCGTACTGACCCCCTTTCTTCGGGGGGCTGCGTTCATGCTCGCAGGTACAGACGCTCGTTTCGGAGATTCGCCAGCTTAGGATACCTATTCAGCTATTTTAGACTGCTCCCTTGTTCCGGAGCCTAGCTTGTGGTATAACTCCCTCATGTTGTATTCATATGTGTTTGTTTGGGTACGGCGGGTCCCTGTCCCGCCATATGATACGGTCATTACTCTTAGAGGTCTGTGGACATCGGTGTGGGTCTGTTTGTAGTTGTTGATGCGTTTTATGTCTATGACTTATGTTTGGGGCGTACCCATTCGTAATGGAAGCCTTGTCGGCTTGCATATATATGTATGTTTATTATTTTGTATATCGTGGCAGCCTTGTCGGCTTGTGTAGGAATATATATATATATATATATATATGTTGTTGTTTAAAAAGTGCAACTCCTCAGGAGACAGGTGTCTAAGACATACAAAACTTGACAGCTTTAAAATAACGTCCTACCCGTTTTATGTACAAATGAGATCATGACATGCTAATTGCAAATGACTACAGTTAACAGATAATATGAGTGTCCAACTCGGGCACTAGTCACGGCCTACGGGGTTGGGTCGTGACAGAAGTGGTATCAGAGCGGTTCAATCCTCGGAGTGTCGAGTAGAGTCTTTTTATCGATGTGTTGTGCACCACATTTATAAACAGGAAGCTACAGGACATTTAGGATGTCATCTTTCCTTCTCATTCTAGATCGTGCAATAGAGCTGTATTATCAGGATAAATCTTTCTCTAACAGATCGTTATGTTTACAGCGATGCCTCCAAAGAAGGTGACGGCCGCCCAGAAGGGCAAGGCGGTAGTTGGAGAGACCAGTGGGACTCGGAGGGCCACTAGAGCTTATTCTCAATATGTGCCTGAGATTAGGTTTCAGTCAGCGAGCTCCGCTACACCATCATTATCAGAGGAGCCTAGGGCAGCAGCAGCTGCGAATCAGGAGACAGAATTACCACCAGCTCCTGAGGCTCCGGCACCCGAGCCTCCAGCTCCCCAGCCAGGGGCGGAAGATAGGGCTATGCGTGACGCAGTACAGTTATTGACCAGGTTGATATCGGGACAGGCTCGCAGACGCGGGTTAGAAGGTGGTTTTGCGGATAGACACGACAGTTTGAGGGTCCGTGATTTTCTGACTTGTAAACCCCAGAGTTCTATGGGTCAAAGCCCGCAGAGGATCCACAGGATTTTATTCGACAGATGCTGCGTACGTTGCGGGTGACTAAGGCTTCCGAAACTGAGTCGGTTGAATTGGCTTCATATCAGTTGCGTGATATAGCAGTAAATTGGTATGAGTCCTAGGAGTTGGCCAGGGGTGAGGATGCTCCACCAGCAGTATGGAACGAGTTCGTAGAGGCTTTTCTGGGTCATTTCCTACCTCCAGAGATGAGGCGAGCCAGAGTTGACAGATTTATACACCTGAAGCAGAATGGTAGAAGTGTTCGAGATTATAGCCTCGAGTTTGATTCACTGGCTAGGTACGCGCCCGCTATGGTAGCTGACATAGCATATAGGGTACATCGTTATGTAATGGGGCTGGATAATTACTTGATTGATAGTTGTATGGCAATGGCTTCCCAGCCCGGTATAGATATCGCCTGAGTGCAGGCATATGCACAGGGGGTTGAGGATCGACAGAGAGGGCGCCGATTTGATAGGGAGCAGGAAACGGGTCAGCATAAGAGGGCTAGATCAGCGGGGTACTCTTCTGGCGACTTTTGGGGTAGGCAGCCCCAACAGCAGTATAATAGATATCCTTCCCAGCCGGCACGGAGTGCACCTTCACGATTTACTGGTAGGAGGTTTGATAGCACGGGGTAATCGGGAGCCAGTCAAAGCTCCATGACTTCAGGGTTCCAGACGCATAGGAATTCAGGCCAGATGAGACCACCTATACCCCCATGTCCTCGATGTGGCAGACGCCATCCAGGGGAATGCTGTTTCATGACTGGTGCTTGTTTCACTTGTGGCTGTCAGGGCCATACTATGAGGGAGTGTCGATTTGGAGGTGGTGCAGGTGGCCCAGCTCAGCCTACGGGGTCTATCGCGGGTTCTTCTTCTTCTTCAGTTGCTATGCGCCCTATGGGGCAAGGTATTCTGACACCAGCAGGCCGTGGCAGAGGCCGTGGAGGGGCTTCCAGTTCTGGCGGTCCTTCAAACCGCCTATATGCTTTAGCCAGCAGGCAGGATCAGGAAGCATCGCCAAATGTGGTCACAGGTATACTATCGATTTTCTCCCGAGACGTTTATGCATTGTTAGATCTAGGCTCCACATTATCATATATTTCCCCTTTTGTTGCTAGTAAAATTGGGATAAAATCTGAATCTATAGAACTATTTGAGGTGGCTACACCAGTAGGGGATTTTGTCTTAGCAAAGCTAGTATATAAAGATTGTTCGGTGGTCATATGTAATCGCTGCACCAAAGCGGATTTGATAGAGCTAGATATGACTGAGTTCGATGTTATTATGGGGATGGATTGGTTGGCTTCGTGCTATTCTAACGTTGATTGCAGAGGAAAAGTAGTTCGGTTTCAGTTCCCAGGGGAACCAATTATAGAATGGAGGGGGAATACAGCATCGCCGAGGGGTAAGTTTATTTCATACCTCAAGGCAAGGAAAATGGTTAGAAAGGGCTATATTTATCATCTGGTTCGTGTGCATGACTTAAAAGCAGAAACATCGACTCTTCAATCTGTACTAGTAGTTAATGAATTTCCAGGTGTATTCCCAGATGAACTTCCAGGCCTTCCTCCTGAACGTGAGATAAAGTTCACTATAGATGTATTGCCAGACACTCGGCCCATATCTATTCCTCCTTACAGAATGGCACCCGCAGAATTGAAAGAATTGAAGGAGCAACTGAGAGATTTACTAGAGAAGGGCTTCATTAGGCCCAGTACATCACCTTGGGGAGCACCAGTGTTATTTGTACGAAAGAAGGATGGGTCGCTGCGAATGTGCATTGATTATAGGCAGCTGAACAAAGTCACCATAAAGAACAGATATCCCCGCCCCAGGATTGATGATTTATTTGACCAGTTGCAGGGTGCTAAGTGTTTTTCAAAGATAGACTTGCGGTCAGGTTATCACCAGGTGCGGGTAAAGGAAGCAGACATTCCGAAGACTGCGTTCAGGACCCGATACGGGCATTATGAGTTTAAAGTGATGTCTTTTGGGCTAACCAATGCTCCAGCAGTGTTTATGGACTTGATGAATAGGGTGTTTAAGCCATTCCTTGACTTGTTCATGATTGTATTTATTGATGATATTCTGGTCTATTCACGGTCGGAAGAAGAGCATGCAGATCACTTGAGGACTGTACTTAAGGTCCTCCAGAATCAGAAATTATATGCTAAGTTCTCTAAATGTGAGTTCTAGTTGACTTCAGTAGCATTTCTGGGGCATATTGTTGGAGCAGATGGTATTCGGGTAGACTCGCAAAAAATTGAGGCCGTCAAAACTTGGCCTAGACCGACGACGCCTACTGAGGTACGTAGCTTTCTAGGGCTGGCAGGGTATTACAGGAGATTTGTAGAAAAGTTTGCTTCTATTTCAGCGCCTTTGACAAGGCTAACACAGAAAGCAGCTAAATTCCAGTGGACCGATGCTTGTGAACGAAGTTTCCAATTATTGAAAGATAAGTTGACTACAGCTCCAGTCCTAACTCTTCCTGAAGGCCCAGATGGCTATGTTGTTTATTGTGATACTTCCGGTGTTGGGTTGGGTTGCGTGTTGATGCAGCACGGCAGAGTTATAGCCTATGTCTCCCGACAGCTCAGGAAGCATGAAAGAAATTATCCTACACATGACCTGGAGTTGGCAGCGGTGATACATGCTTTGAAGATATGGAGACATTACCTATATGGCGTGCATGTTGATATTTATACAGATCATAAAAGTCTCCAGTATATCTTTAAGCAGAAGGAGCTGAATTTGCGGCAAAGGAGATGGCTGGAGTTGCTGAAAGATTATGATGTCGATATTCTATATCACCCAGGGAAGGATAATGTTGTAGCAGATGCACTCAGCCGTAAATCTATGGCTAGTTTGGCAGGCGTACAGCCAGGAAGGAAAGAGGTAGTCCGTGAGATTCACCAGCTAGCTAGTCTTGGAGTTCGTTTGGCTGATTCTGATAATGGTAGCGTTTTGGTGCGAGGTGTTGCTGAGTCCTCTATTGTAGAAGAGGTAAAGAAGCGTCAATATGAGGACCCTGTTCTGGTACATTATAGAGATACAACACTTCAGAAGGAGGAGACCCCATTTAAGATGTCAGCCGATGGAGTACTACGATACAGAGACAGATTATGTGTACCTGAGGTTGCAGGGTTACGGCAGCAGGTAATGGGGGAAGCACACTGTGCTCGTTATTCTATTCACCCGGGATCGATAAAAATGTATCATGATCTTAGGTGTTTGTACTAGTGGGATGGTATGAAAAAGGACATAGCAGAATTCGTGGCTCAGTGTTCGAATTGCCAGCAGGTCAAGATAGAGCACCAGAAACCTGGAGGGCTATTGCACGAGATGGAAATTCCAACCTGGATATGAGAGGTAATTAATATGGATTTCGTCACAGGTTTCACTCGCACCCCGCGGAAGTATGACTCTATCTGGGTTATTGTTGATAGATTGACAAAATCAGCCCACTTTCATCCAGTCAGGACTACGTACTCAGCTGAGGATTATGCCCGATTGTATCTTAAGGAGATAGTGAGACTTCATGGAGTTCCCACAGCGATTATCTCGAATAGAGGGGCCCAGTTTACAGCTAACTTCTAGAGATCCTTCCAGGAGGGATTGGGGACGCAGGTGAGTCTCAGCACCGCATTTCATCCTCAGACTGATGGGCAGGCCGAGCGTACCATCCAGACGCTACAGGATATGTTACGAGCCTGTGTCATTGATTTTAGGGGCAGCTGGGATGATCACTTGCCACTTATCGAGTTTTCTTATAATAACAGTTACCACTCTAGCATTCAGATGGCACTGTACGAAGCCCTGTATGGCAGGAAATGCAGATCCCCTATAGGCTGGTTTGATGTTGGCGAGACTAAGCTGATAGGACCAAATATGGTTCAGCAGGCTGTTGATAAGGTGAAACTTATTCAGGAAAGATTACTGACAGCTCAGAGTCGGCAGAAGGCATATGCAGATAATCGACGTCGACACTTGGAATTTCAGGTTGGCGATTGGGTGTTCTTAAAAGTGTCACCCATGAAGGGTGTTATGAGATTCGGAAAGAAAGGGAAGTTGAGCCCGAGATACATTGGACCTTACCAGGTTATCCGTAAGGTAGGCCAAGTTGCCTACGAGTTAGATCTACCAGCAGATTTAGAAGCAGTAGATCCGGTCTTCCATGTGTCAATGCTTCGGAAGTAACTGAGGAGCTATCATACGAAGAACAACCTATTGCCATACTTGATCGACAAATCAGGAGGTTATGAACAAAAGATGTGGCGTCGGTTAAAGTGTTGTGGCAGAACAATAATAGGGAGGAGATGACTTGGGAGGCTGAGGAGATGAAAAAGAAATATCATCACTTGTTTTCCACATCTACAGGTAATTTAAACTCCCTTGCTTGATTGTGTTAATTGTTTCCTCAATTTATATGTTAGCAATAAGGAAAACCCTCCCCAAAACTCTTATAGATTCCAACGGGATAAAATCGACATTCGAGGACGAATGTTCTAAAGGGGGGAGAGGATGTTATATCCCATATTTTCATACATTGGGACGTTTTAAAATAAACGCGACAAGTTAAATACAAGACTATCTTAAGATACGAAGTAGAGATTTTAACTTCCGGTTTCGTTTCGAGTCACAATTCACCTACAATTTCGTTGGCATGAAAGTATTAATGGAAAATGGGGATTAAATTAACCATGGTTAGATTAATAAGTGGGATTGGGAACAAAAAAATCAGCCCATTATTTAAAGCCATGTTGGCCGTGTAGAATAATGGAGTGGTCAAAGATTCTTGACCCAAGTTAGTGTAGTACACATGGCCAAAATATGGAGTGAATACATAATGTGAAAAATCTGATTCACTCCACATTCCACAACTCATTTCAACACTTACAAGTTGGAAATACATAGTGAGAGAAAGAGAAGCTCTCGGCTAGAGCTAGCCGAGAGTGGTGAGGTGAGTTCAATCCAAAAAAAAATCAGCTTTCTTCCTCAAATCAACTCCTCATTTAGTGTACAAGAATAGGTAGTAGTTGTTGAAAAGAAACAAGGAAGTGTAGCACCTCAATAGAGTTGAAGTTTCGGCCAAGGTGAAGAACAAGATTGAAAGGTAAGAATGCTTATTGTTCTTGTGTTGTATGATGATTTGAATGTATAGTTCATGCATGTTGTTGTTGGATTGTTGTTGTAGTTGAAGTAGAGAGTGAGCCGTGAGTGAGGTGAAGTCATGATTGATTTCATTTTGCATGTATTGTTGATGAATTGAATATGTACCAACATAGGTAAATGAACAAAGATTGTAGAAGTTGGTTGTGATGTTGCATGTTGGATATTGGGCTGTTTTTCTTGAATTGAAAATGAGCCGTGTGTTGAAGGTTCTAATGAAGTCATGCTTTATCTTCTTGAACATGTATTGGGAATGGATTGAATGTATTGTAGTTGGATAAACGGATAAAAATCATGAAATCGTGGGAAGGGGGTTGTAGCCGTGAAAAAGGGACTGTTTTAGGGGAGATTTAGGGACTGTTTTGTGTCACATTTGGATTGTTGTTGTTATGGACATTGTGGTGTATTGTATGCATGTTGAATATGTGAATTGAGGTGTTAAAGAAATGAATTATGTTGAAGTGTATAGGCAGTCCAAAACCGTGGACAGATTTGTTGTTAGAAGTGAATTTGTGTGTGTTGAATGTTGATTCTTGTTGCAAACGTTTGGTGAAAGTAAAGTGCATTGATTCAAGTTGAAACTGAAATGATGGTGGGCTGTTGTAGGAATGAAAATGAGGTTAAAACAGTTCCAAGAATCATGAAAGTAATGTCATTAAACGTGTTGTTGTTGTTGCAAGTTAAAACTGGAAAATTGCTAAGTGAGAATGGAAATGCTATGTGTGTTGTTTAGCCGTGTGTATGAAACAGTTTGAATGGTGTAGGGACTGCCCAAGCTCCCTAAGTCATGTTTAAACAGGTTTTGATTAATATATGAAAGAACGATTAGCAATGTTAGCTTGTAACACTATTTGGTTCGAATGCGAACGAAACGTCGTTTAAATGTTAGAAAGGAATTGTGAGCATCAAAATACGTATTGAATTCCCTTGTAGAATAATTGTAGTTCTTCATATCTTGATATAGGATAAGTGTTTTTGGGCAGCAAGTACGAGTTAGAATACAACTAAACGCTAAAGGTATGTAAAGCCAATTCCTTCTTTCTTTTGGCATGTCCTAGACGTAAGTATGAAACGATATGAACCTTGGGGTAAATTCTATTCTCTAGTTCCATGCATGACTTATGATTCTATATTTCATTAAGGCCATTGTCATGTGCCTACAATATGAGTGACTAATGAATAATGTATGAAAGTTCCTATTCCTAAAGGATTGCACCATTAGAGACATTCTTGACTTTCAAAAGCTACACCAAATTAAAGTGATATATGTACATGAAATCTGAAACGTTTCTTGTAATAGGTTGTTATGAGACTTGAAATGAACTGAAAATGAATATTATTTTAACACTTTAGAGCTGGTTAGTTGCTTATCCATTGAGTCCAAAAAGATGAATTGCATATATGTGGTTTCTTATTATTCTGCTCGTGCTTACTGTTATATCCTTCACTGAGTCCCGGGCCAAGATACGTTTTCGTGCGCATGTTTACTATATTATTACCGAGTCCCTCATTAAAGGGCCGGGACACGTTATATATATGTATGATGACATGATAATATGGTGATATAATGATATGCTGACATGGAAACGCTGGTCAGGAGGGCATATATTCCTTATTACCGAGTCCCTCATTAAAGGGCCGGGACACGTATATGTTTATGTTTATGGTGATATGATTTTAATTACCGAGTCCCTCATTAAAGGGCCGGGACACGTTATATAAGTTATATACGGAATGATTATGCAGCTTTGATTACAAAACTCTATAATAACACTGATATGAGAATGATACAGACGAAATGTGTTCAAAGGCAAGTTTTTAAGAAATTCTGGTTGTTGCACTGAGTCCTATATACCTTGTCTCAATGTAAGTCTATTACTATGTTTCAAGCTTTACATGCTCAGTACATATTCCGTACTGACCCCCTTTCTTCGGGGGGCTGCGTTCATGCCCGCAGGTACAGACGCTCGTTTCGGAGATCCGCCAGCTTAGGATACCTATTCAGCTATTTTGGACTGCTCCCTTGTTCCGGAGCCTAGCTTGTGGTATAACTCCCTTATGTTGTATTCATATGTGTTTGTTTGGGTACGGCGGGGCCCTGTCCCGCCATATGATACGGTCATTACTCTTAGAGGTCTGTGGACATCGGTGTGGGTCTGTTTGTAGTTGTTGATGCGTTTTATGTCTATGACTTATGTTTGGGGCGTACCCATTCGTAATGGAAGCCTTGTCGGCTTGCATATATATGTATGTTTATTATTTTGTATATCGTGGCAGCCTTGTCGGCTTGTGTAGGAATATATATATATATGTTGTTGTTTAAAAAGTGCAACTCCTCAGGAGACAGGTGTCTAAGACATACAAAACTTGACAGCTTTAAAATAACGTCCTACCCGTTTTATGTACAAATGAGATCATGACATGCTAATTGCAAATGACTACAGTTAACAGATAATATGAGTGTCCAACTCGGGCACTAGTCACGGCCTACGGGTTTGGGTCGTGACAAAACCTCGGATGCTATCCATCTTAATCCCTTTGGGCTGCTAATTGTCTTGCTCACAATCATTTTTCACGCCATGCCAAGTCCGTAATCCTTCTGAGGCGACACATCTTATTGTCGATTTACCATATTCCCTATCCACACCTCCTTCTATTAGACGTATCTAACTAAATGACCCGGTCGTGAATAATTCCGGTAGAATCTTCCTTGCCATTCTCACTATTAAAAATCTTTACGCAACAAATATCAAAAATACCTCACAGAGCATACGACTATGTATCACATTCCAGCCATTCAGAGCTTCCAATTTCAGGTAAAGAACAAAATATCAATACTTACCCCTGTGGCTTTCCATATCGTTATTCACTTTCCTCCGTCGTATGTAAGGCTTGTATATGGAATTTCATTTTCCTATAACTTGGCTCTATCGCACGATCTATGACAGAAAGAAGGTCAACAATCCCTAGATGCCCTGTAGCCTTCTGTTTATAAATGTGGCGCGCTTCACACCATAAACAGGACTCTACTGGACACGAGTTTGTAGACAACCCCTAGGACAAACCTGCTCTGATACCACTTTGTCACACCCTAGCCTTACTAGGGTGTGATGGGCACCCGACCCTTACTTAGGGCCGAGCGAACCCTCGGACCCTTAGTACTGTTATATCCCGCATTTTTGTGCAATCGGATAACTCAAGATAATCGCGGGAAGATGACAAACAAGGCTTCATTTTTATTTTTGTTTGGCATATGAGTTGTTTATGAAGAATTTTGAAGTGGGAATGTTGAGAAAGATCAAGGGTATAAAGGGAAATTAACAACATGACTCGTGGAAAAATGGAGGAAGAAGAAGGGTAAATTTGGAATTCGGAAAAATTTATTTTTCATGAGGAGCAAAATAGAACAAAAAAAAAAAGTGGGCTTGAGTCATTTGGGCCATGTTGGCCGTCCAAATGATAGTGGGCTTAAGCCCACATGAAAGCTTAATGGACAAGGTTTAAAGATGACTAAGTCATCTTATTTCTCACATTGTCTCTTAGAAATTTCAAGAACATTGAAGAACAAAAGAGAGGGAGAAACCTAAGGGCCATTTTCGGCCAAGCTCAAGTCCAAGAAAAAAACAATTCCTTCAAAAATCATTTTCTACCAATTGAAGGGTCCTTAATAAAGTGAAGAGGTTCTTGGAGCAAGAAAAATTCATATTCTTGCAAGCTACAAGGCATATCTAAGTGGGAAGTCAAGGAGAAAAGGTAAGAACTTATACTCTTTTATATGTCATGGATGTTTATGTATGTTGTAGTGTACAAAAATGGATGAAATTCATATGGAATATGAACATGGGGGTGTGGCCGTGCATGTATGTGTGTGTGTGGAAATTATGTTCTAATTATTTTATCTAGTGTTTGGTTGTTATTGTTGTGGATGCTATGTTGATAATGGAAGTTGAATGATTTTGGAGAGGTTGTAGTTGTGTATGCATGATGTTGGCCGTGAGTGTTGTGTGTGTGGTAGTCGTGTAGTTGTGGTGTGGTGTGGAGGAAAATGAGTTAATTTTATTTAGTATATTGGTTGTTGTGTGGATTGGATTTGCAACTTGATATTAGTATGGTGTTGTTGGAATATATATTATTAAGTTGTTATTGTTTTTATTGGAGTTGGAAGGCTTTGAAGGAAGTAGTATATTGATTGAGTTGTGATAATGTATCTTGGATTGAATATGGAAATTGTTAGTATGGTTGTTGACATTATGTTGATAGTTTGGCCGGGTTGAATTCCCGGATTGTTGTTGATTAAAAATTGGCTAAGTTGAATTTTGGGGATGGTGTATTTATAGAGGAAGTGCTGCCGAAATTTCGGTAGACAAGTGTTATCTTAAGATTCAACTTCTAAATGCTCTAATCAATGTTTGGTGAATGTGACCAAATTGTAGATTTTGGCGGATTTGCAACTTGAATTTGGAATAGCATAAGGAGCGGAAAAAGGTATGTAAGGTTTTACTCTTTCTTCCTTGGCATGTCTTAGGCATACTAGGTTGGATACGAGCCTCGGGGACAACTCTATTCTCCGGAATCCGCACCTAAAGTTACCCCTTTTTCATTCAGTAGAATTGAATTAGATATTCATGAATAGTTGGGAGAATTGCCTAGATATCTAGAACTTGTGCAAATGAGACCCGACTACCTTAAAACTCTCACAAGTGACGTCATGAAATGTAATGTACGTAAATTGTGTACGTCGCCTCACTCGGCCTGAGGTGGGCCCATTGTTCCCGGATTTTCCTTATTGTTCCGTATGACTTATTTTGAAGTAGAATCCAAAGGAAACTTTTGATCCTTGTTCCGTTTATCAAACGTTAAGTACTGTAACTATTCTAATGGAAATATGTCTATGATGACAATGATAACGATGATGCTAAGAAAGAGAATATGTCTATGATAAGTATGACAAGAATGATTCCATGACTAAGAGTCTTATGCCAAGGATTCAATATGAGTATGAAAGTGTTAAACTAGTTCTTGATCTTTAATTCTATTCCTTAGTTATGACATTATTTTTCTAAAGATTACAAAGCATATGAATTGATGTCTATGATGCCCATGATTCCATTCTATGTTTCCTTTAATGCTATTCTCCGTTGATAGTCTCGCCTTAAAATACTCGTTCCTTCGAGGTGAGACAAAGCGATCACGGTTATTCCATAATGTAATCGGAGGTCACCGACCTTACGTCACTCCGATGGATACATGATTTTCTTTGGGTTCTCCTGCATGCTTATATGACATATGTATACGAGATATGTATATGTATATGGGGAAGGGGAAGGGACACATGTTTCATTGCCACCTGGTCAACTGGCGTTATCATCCCGGACGCGGGATGCCCGGACGCAGGATATATGGGCGAGCCGACGTATTTCGGTGCTATGTGGGCGAGCCGACATTGTTCAGTGCTACGATATGACATGCTATGATATCACATGATATGATATGACACGATATGATATGACATGATATGATATGATATGATATGATACGATATGATATGATATGATATGATAAGACATGACATGATATAAGTTCTATTTTCTATGTCTATGAAAAAGAAATGTTTTTTTAAAAGGGAAAGACAAGCATGCATGGTATCCGGCCTGAAAGGTTATTCCTATGTACAGGTTACTTTCTTGTCTCACTATATGTCCTATGATCCCATGATATTGTTAATCATACCTTATGTTTCCGTTTGTATTATCTTCCACGCCTTACATACTCGGTACACTATTCGTACTGACGTCCCTTCTTGTGGACGCTGCGTTTCATGCCGCGCAGGTCAGCAGGTAGATAGATTTGACTCCTAGAAGCTCCATCAGCAGTACTGTGACAGCGCTCCAGTTGGTCCGGAGCCTCAGCTTCAAGGTACTACTTTTGTGTACATATTCGGGCGCGGTAGAACCCGGCCCTTCTTGTATATATATGTGTGCTATGTTTAGAGGCTCGTAGACAGATATGTACAGTCAGATGGTTTGTACTTTTGTTCATTTTGGGGTTGTATAACATGCTAGCAGATTTTATTAACACCTGATTATGGTTATGCTATTAATGATAGGAATAAGTAAAGAAACAACGGTATTACCAATCTGGCCCACTTAGTAATAAGAATGAGATACGAGTTAGGGGGTGCCCGGTACAAGTATCGGGTATCTGTCGCGGCCCCTAGTTGGGTCGTGACAAGTACACACATAATCCTGTCAAACTTTTAAATCAAATAAGAATGTGATACATAGTAAAACCTTCAGAAATATTCTTTCTCGTAGCTTTCAAATCAGACAAATCTGTAATCATATAGAACTTATATCATAGTACAAAATGACACATCGGCTGATGGAGCCGCTTACAGAACTGACAACCAACACCCACGACTCTGTCTGCGAAGTCTCTAACATCAATCCAGAAATCGGAACATACACATACTCTGACTCGGCAACACTCCAGAAGCGAATGGAGCTCGCCAATCCTGCTGAAACATCTTCTGACAAATCTTCTACTCATCTGTATATACCTGCGTGGCATGAAACGTAGCCCCCGAAGAACAGGGGGTCAGTACGGAAAATGTACTGAGCATGTAAGGCAAGAATCACAGTAAAAGAATCACAACTGACATAAAGAGTACAGAAACATATACAATGCCCAGAATACCATAGCTCTTGCCTTTGGAACATAAATCGTGCATACCATTATCACATACCGTACCCGGCCCGTTATGGGACTCGGTGAATGAAATCATGCGTGCGAACATCATATATCATATACATACCGTACCCGGCCCGTTAAGGGACTCGGTGATAAAATCATATCATCCTGCGCTCATATCATCATGTATGCATATACATATACATATACATATACATACCGTACCCAGTCCTCTAGTGAGGGACTCGGTGAATGAAGTCATACCGTACCCGGCCCATTAAGGGACTCGGTAAATGGAATCATATTGTACCCGGCCCATTAAGGGTCTCGATAAATGAAACCATGTGCACATATATCGAAACCGGCCCATCATAGGACTCGATGCCATAATCATATCATCATATACATATACCATACCCGGCCCTCTAACGAGGGACTCAGTGAACAATGCAGAGGAATACGCACGATAACATATCCTGGCCCGAGCTCAGTGAAGGACATACTGAGGCTTGCACGAACAGAGTAGTGCGAAACCCTATACACGTAAATCAAGAACCGATAGACAAGTATACTTATCGACACATGAAGGCTCAAAAACAAGTTTCGGGTCAATCAGAATTAGTATACGAAAGTTACGAGCTTTTGAAGTACAGAACCTTCTAAAAGCGTTTCAGGAGTTATTTTTGGGAAATCAAAGCAATAACCATATCAAGTATCTTTCGGACATCGTTATGGATCAAATCAAATTTAACTCTTGGAATCATATGTACGTGAAAGCTGCGGACAATTTTACCACAGCACTTTTATGACCATTTCAAAGCAAACCCAAGATCTTTTACGAAAGTTAGGGACATTAAAACTTACAGATCTCTTTTAGAAACACAATTCTTTTGCTTATCTCGTTGTTCTATCATATAATAAGCTCGATCATATCACACTTACTTATATCAGAAGTGAATCAGAATCGTAGACAACCTTGGAAACATATCAAAAGGTGAATGTGAATCATAAACAAACTCAGAATCACAGAACAGAATAATCCCCAAAATGCATATCATACCTTATTTGGCACTAGGGCATGCCAAAGAAAGAAAGGGTAAGCCTTACATACCTGTCCCACGTCCAGTTAGCTACGCTTATTCGTCCAAACTTGTTAGTCTACATTCAAAAGAATTGTCATAATCATTAGATTCATTGTCATTCACTTGATTTAGCTTCTCAAACAAATTCACTTGTAATCTGTCGAAATTTCGACAACATTTCCCTTGTAAACACATCATCCCAGAGAATCTAGCTCGGCCAATTTAACAACAACAAACCCGAGAATGCAACTCGGCCAAATTATCAACAACAATGCCAACAATCATACTATCAACTTCAATAATCAATTCAAAACGCATTACAACGCTAGTAACTCTTTTCTACATAAGTCGACAACTTTCCATTTATATTCAATTCGACTACATACATTCAAACCAACATCGATACTCACAGGTTCAAATACTTATTCAAGATCATTCAAACAAGGTTCAATAACACTTCAAGCAATCCGCACAATATTCTAAACAACCCAACCAATATACCATGCCAACCAAAACCTTCCAAACTCCAATAGGACAACAACAACACATTTCTTTCTTCCAAATTCATCAACCACACCAACAATTCACACGTTAAAGACATCATTCTCATAAATTCATGAAACTATATTAGAATCACATTAGTTTCCACAACAAGCCACAAACAACTATGACTTCAACTTGAATCATTAAACTTTTATTTGCATCATAAAATCCACCACACAACAACAAAATATAATAAATAGAATTAGTTCACCATTCCTACACCACATACACCTATTCGGCCAAGCACCAACACCCATAATTTCATGAATTTCATCCATTTCCACACTTCACAACATATACAAACCATGCATAACATATGAAAATGAAGATTAAACCTTACCTTCTTTACTCAACTTCTTCACTCGGCTAGAGTGTATGTTTGCACAAGTAAATGATTTGCTTGCTCCAACAACCCCTCCATGTTAATGAGGACGTTCCACTTGGTTGATTTGCTAGAAGAGAACAATTTTTCTTGATCAATTCTCTTTTCTTTTTTTTTTCTTCATGGCCGAATAGGCTTCTCTTGGTCTTTCTCTTTTTTTTTTTTTTTTTTCTCTAAGGTTCTTGAACTTTCTAAGTATGAGGAATATGACTAATTAGTCATATATATGCATTCATAACTCATCCATGTGGGCTTGGCCCATGCCCCAACTTGGTCGGCCACTTGGGCCCAATTCATACAAGCCCACTCTTTTTTTTTTTTGTATTTAGTTTGCAATTGATGAAAAATAATTTTCCAAAATTCCGAATTTGCCCTTACCCTTCCATCCATATTTCCATGAGTCTTCTTGCGTATTTTCCTTTCTACCCTTAGCCTTCCTCAATATTTCCATACTAATAATATTCATAAATAATATTCATAAATAACTCATTCACTAAAATAATTTTGGAAAAATAGTCTTGACTTTAATTTCTCGCAATCATCTTGAATTATCCGCATGTACAAAATGCGGGATATTACATATAAGTTGAAGGAATCAGTACAGAGGTAAGAATGTTGAAGTTATGATTGAAATGTATAGCTAATGATTGGAAGAGGAAGTGACTAGGAAAGTACAAAAGGACGATCAATAAAGGTTCAAGTATGTTCCGAGTTGTGACGCAAGAGGTAAGTTTCGTCATCTTTGCATTTCTGTTCAATATTGAGAGCCCTGTTGTTACACCTTGGAAAATTTCCCGTTAATGTACAGTGAATCGGCTAGCAAAAGTTGAAGGAATCAGTACAGAGGTAAGTATTGGTAAAAAGGATTATGAGTCAGATATGGTAAGAATGTTAAAGTTATGATTGAAATGTATAGCTAATGATTGGAAGAGGAAGTTACTAGGAAAGTACAAAAGGATGATCAATAAAGGTTCAAGTATATTCCGAGTTGTGACGCAAGAGGTAAGTTTCGTCATCTTTGCATTTCTGTTCAATATTGAGAGCCCTGTTGTTACACCTTGGAAATTTTCCCGTTAATGTACAGTGAATAGGATAGCAAAGGGCACGACGTATACGATGTTTTGATAAGTAATAAATAGCATTTCATGATCCTAATCTAGATTCAAAGACATTTGACGTAAGGGAAGAAGGTTGTCAAGGAAAGCGAGGGATATGTTGCGTGTCGGGTAAGAATTATGAGCGACAAGTTAATGATGGCTTAAAGATGTTTCGGAGAAGAGTGATAATGTCCCTTAGATTGGTATTGAGGTGTTAATCAAGTGTCAAGAAGGGTCCATAAGGATTGGAGATCAAACAAGTCAACAAGAATGAGTTCGGATGAACTGGGCATTATACGACCCAACATACTGGCCGTATGTCTGGCCATATAATCAGCCCAGAATAGCACACCTCACTGGACCAGATCTACGGCCAGACATACGGTCAGTATAATTTATACGACCGTATGTTGGTCCGTAGAATCTGGTCGGGACAGATTTTAAAACGATATAAGGACTCTCTCTCATTAATTCATTTAATTTTCTCCTCTCCACACTTCAAGAATCCTCTAGAATCCTCTCCACTCTCCATCCACAAGAGCATAAGAGAAATTGATGATCAACTCTATCAAACCCACAAAATCAAGTGTATGAAACATATAAAAGTTCATCTAAGCCAAGAAATCTCAAGGGAAGTGGACTATGGTTTTTGTGCAAGAAGAGAATTCCCACTCAAGGCTTATTCGTCCATTATATGAGGTGAGTTTTGTGATCATTCCTTGTTGTTTAAGGTGTTGAAAGTTAAAACACTTGGATTGTAGAAAGATATAGAACATGGGTCATAAATGTGGGAATAGTGTCATTGTTGGGTAAAGGCTTGGATTGAGTCATGATTATCGATATGTTGTGATTTTAAGTATGTTATGAACGACATTTAAAACATGGAATAAGTATTATATGTGAGAAAACGCACTAATGAACTATGACCATGATTATGGAGAAATTGGAGTGAAATTGCGAAATGTGGGTAATATAGATGAATGACGATTGTTGCTTGCGATATTGTGAATGTTGTTATCGATGTTTGGGGTTTGATATGGAATATGGGGAAAGTTGTATAAACAAAGGAAATGCTGCCCAATTTTCTTTAGCTTTAGTAAGCACGTTTAAGTAATCGATTAGCTAATGTCAATGCGAATTCTCTTGAAGGTAGAAACGTGGGCATTGATGGAGAACAAGCAAGAGATAGATTAGTTACACGAAAAAGGTATGTGAGGCTATTCCTTTCTTCCTAAGGCATGAATCCTATGGCATGATTTTTCCTTCTTCTCCATGAATCTCCTACCTTCCGGAAAACTAAGAGTCTATGTTCATGAATAGCCATATGAGATAAGAGATACATTATGAGCCCAATAATGATGATGATGAGCTTAAGTCTAAAGATTCTAGAGTTCTTGATATGATGTTCCTACAAAGCTAATGATATTGTTTATTGTATACACTCACCTTATATGCTATTTCCTTCAAGGTGAGGCAGAATGCTTATAAATGCTCCATAATGGAATCGGGGGTTCACGATCTTATGTCATCTCAATAAAGTATAGCTGTCTTTGAGTTTCTATGCATGCATTATGATGATTACATGTTGATGATATCACACCGCGCCTATATGGCCGGGCAGACACCGCTAAGGCGGGCAGCGTAAGCAGACACCACGAGTGGGCGGTATGAGATGGTACCCCAGACGCGGGAGGCCTGGACGTAGGCTAATGATTATCACACCATACCTATATGGTCGGTCAGCTTATACATATATGCATACATAATATGACGATGATTATGAAGTAAGCTAGCATGCATGATTTCTTTTATAATTGACAGTCAGTTACAAGTTGCTCCTTATTTGATGCTTCCTTTATCTCATTGACGTATTATTATTTCTTATGCCTCTCATACTCAGTACAATGTTCGTACTGACGTTCGTTTTCTTTGGACGCTGTGTTCATGCCCACAAGTAGACAGGGAGGTGATCCAGACTCGTAGGAGCTATTAGCTGACTTGAGAGCACTTCATTGTTCCGGAGGTGCCTTTGATTATTCTTTTGTGTATATATGTATATTTTGGGTACGACGGGGTCCTGTCCTGTCCCTATGTCTAGCTCTCTAGTAGAGGCTTGTAGATACGCATGTGTGGGTAGTACGGTCTCACGATGCTACTATTGTGTATGTATTATTATCTTGATAGCCGAAGGGCCTATGTATATAAAAGTAATTATGTTTCCAAACAAAAAATGATTTTTCTATGATTTGAGCATGAATTTTATAAAAGAACGCTTAATGAGTAGGATGAGTAATGGAATGAGTGGTGCTCGGTGGTTAGCCCTGGGTACCCGTCACGGCCCCTAGTCGGGTTGTGACACCTGTATGGCTATGGGGTGCTAAGTATGTATATATTTTCCCATGTGAGACATTGTATGTATTTCTGGGCTGCGTGTAGGTCTGAGATAATAAGAAATATAATGGGCACTCTGCCAAAATTCTCCCAAAAAAAAAAATTAAGGACAAGGACCAAAGATTTAGGAGATCATGAAGATTATACATCTATGATTGTTACAGATTGATAAATGGGAAAGTACGGGACAAGATGATACAAAATGATAAGATGAAGATGACACTACAAGTGGACATTGGGCATTAGTTATTGGAATAAAAAGTACTATTTTGGCTGGACAGATAGTTGGGTACATCATTATTTCGAGTATCCCTAGGGATTATTATAGGCAAGATTTGAGATTTAAAGTAGTATTTTTTGGGTAATGAAAAGTAGAGAACTTGCAGGATTCGTAAGTGAAAGAACAAAAGCGATGACGAAAGGATTATTATGGAATGAAATTTCGATCGAGAATGGCAATGGAGTACAACACCATAAGGTAAAACCTTTAAGGGGAGAAGTGAGTAAGCTTGAATAAGAGCACAATGACTGAAATAATATGTGGTAGATGTTGTATTGGGAATGGATTATAGAGATAGTTCGAAGTAAGAATTGTTGTGGAAATAAGATTTACAAAATCTGAAGGTAAGTCATCAAATGAATAGAGTAACTAAAGAGTATCTTTTGAGACTGGATTGAAAATAATTTATGGGGAAGAAAAGAAATTGAACGATATTCCAGTGGGGAACTTAATGTCCACAAAATAGGAAAGATATGACTAGAAAATAGAAGGGAATGCAAGGGAGTTTTAAGATGGTCTTGGTGTGGATGAGAAATGGTTTATGAGGAAGATGATTAGTAGTCCGAAGGAAATGTGTTACATTCGAGGTTTTGTAGAAACAAGGTTTATTGGGGGATTCAGGGAAAGTCGACAAATGAGTTCTGCTGTGGCTTAATATAAAGAGAAGGTTTTCACGACTAACTCAAAAGAAATGATCTATAGAAAGGATTATGGAATTGATTATATGTTAAGGTTGAGTTAAAGAATGTCATAGAGATATGGGCCGTTCCTGTTATACTTTAGGATGCTGGAGATATTAAGATTATTTTATATAAGTTAGATTAGTGAATTGGGTTACTTAGTTCCTACAGATCGGGTGTTGTTGGTAAAACGAAGTATAGTCAGAACTTATGTTTTCCATTGTTGCAGAGATGATTATGTTGAGTAGAGCTACGGCTAGTTAGAGAGTTAACACAATTGCAGAGCAATGGTTACGAGAGTATCAAGAGGCAAGTTATGAGAAAACTGAGAAAGATATGAGTTATTAGAGTAGATGTGGTCATAATTGGTTCAGACCTCAGTTAAGAGGCCAGGCGCGCCGTGGTTTGGTATCCAGGCATGTTAGTGATTTCTTCAGAAGCATGTTTTCCAACTTATGAGTTTCAAGAGCAAAGAGATTAGCTACGAGAGTAGAGAAAGGTTTGTAAACCTATTATGTTAATACATTCAGTAGAAGGCTATGAAGGGTATGAGCGGATCTAAACAGGTTAAAAGTCGGGGAATGGACGACAAGATTTCGGGAAGGACAGAAGTAAGCGTAGGAAAGAGTGAGTAAATAACCAATGGAGACCTGTTATAGCGATGGTACGATTAAATACAATATGATAATGGGAAGAATGATTCGATAAGGGAATGTACCAGCGAATGGGTCAGGGACAGAGTACAAGACTAATATAAACATTCGAGGACGAATGTTTCTAATGGGGGAAGGATGTTACACCCCGAAAAATTTCGTGTTACCAAGACTGTAGACGGCTTAGTATGAGCTCACGGGAGAGTAAAGTAATACAAGGATTAGGGATGAAGATTATATTATATGAATATAAGAATAAAATATATATGTCATTTGGAGACCGTATTGTTATATCCCGTGATTTCGCACATTTGGATAAATCGAATTAATTGTGACTTGTAAGAGATAAGGCAATATTTTGATTTAGGTAATATATATATGTTATTCATGAAAAATATTGATGAGGAAATATTGAGGAAGGCTAAGGGCAAAATTGGAATTTTGAAAATTAGTTTCATGAATCACAAAATATTAACAAAGTAATTCGGCTAGGGAAAAAGTCAAAAAAAATAGAGGCCCAATGAGTAGGTGTGGCCGGCCATGGAGAAAAAATGGCCCAAGCCCATGAAATTAAATCCAAGACAAATAAATAAGAGAAAGGGGCCACAAACTCTTCATTATTCAAGAAGTTTCAAGAAAACAAAACAAAAGTTGAGAGAAAAAAAAAAAAAAAGGGAATTCGGCCAACAAGAGAGGGAATTTTTTTTAAGCCATCAATCCTTGATCCGAAAATTATAATTTTCTAGTATTCCTACTAAGTTCAAGACCCTCTTCAACGTGGTATAATTATTGAAGCGAGAAAACCACTTTAGTGACAAGTGAAAAATTCTATTCAAGAGGAAAAAGGTAAGAATTTCATGTTCATATGTTATGGAAGGTTATAAATGTTGTAGTAAGTAAAATTGAATGGAAATCATGGAAATAGTATATGTGTGTGTGTGGCCGTGTGGTATTGTTGGTGGAGGAAGATGAACAAATTTTATTTAGTATGTTAATTGTGTTGATTGTGGTCTTTGTGATGTAAATGGAGGAATAATGGTTCAAGTTGACATGGAAATTGGTTGTAGGTTGTTGTAGGAAATTATGTGATTTTAATATGGTTTTTATGTAATTATGGAAGTAGAGTTGCTAAAGTGTGAATTGTTGTTGTTGTTGATGAATTTGAAAGAAGAAAATGCGTCGTTGTGGTTTCGTTGCATTAGTAGAAGTTTCGGGTGGAATATGGTGTTAGTGGGATTGTTTGAATATTGCACAAATTGTTTAAAGCGTTCTTGAATTGTGTTTGAAAGATCTTGGATTAGTAATGAATATGTGAGCGTTGATATTGGCTTGAAAATACGTAGTTAAATTGAATGTGATTAGCTACGTAGAGATAGGAGGTTACTAATATTAGAATGCGCTTTAAATTGATTTTTGATGTTATTGGTATGGTTGTTGATATTGTTGGTATGGTTGTTGATGATTTTGGCCGAGTTAAATTCTCGGGGATGTTGAATTTACAGGGGAGATGCTGCCGAAATTTCTGTAGACAAGTACTAGTTAGAATTGGATTTGTAAGTACTTGTAGCTAATGTTTGGTAATTGATAACGTTATTGTAGATATTGGAGAGCCCGCGACTTGTGTCGGGATTTGGTTAGCGAGCGATCGAGGTATGTAAAGCCTACGTTTCATTCTTTTGGCATGACCTTTATGAAATGAACAAATGACATATATGCATGCTTCTGAAGAAAATTCTATTCTTAGAGCCACTAGGATGGCCGACGTCTTTGACCTCCATAAGCTATTCTATATGGTTTGATACGTGTTTATGATGTTCGAAGATTCTAGTTGTTATGTTTCCGAATGATGTCCGAAAAATATTACGGTTCCCGAGACCTCGCCATAGGGCCGGGTACCGCTTATATACGGTGTTATGATGTGATATGGCATATGATGTGTTCTGATGTTATGATATGTGATGATGATACGATATGTTCGGGGATTTTATGGGGATTTGAAACCTTCTGGAGTATGATGTGTTGTGGTGCCAGCGTCGGAGTGGCGACCACGTTCCTGAGCCCTATGAATGATTTTTATTTGCATTAATTATGTTTTCAGCACAGGTTTTGATATACTAATTCTGTATCCATTTTCCATACTCCTTATTTCAGTTCTGATTTGGATCACTGTATTTCGTGCTTTACATACTCAGTACATATTTCGTACTGACCCCCTTTCTTCGGGGGCTGCGTTTCATGCCCGCCGTTACAGACGTTCGTTCAGGTGACCCGCCAGTGTAGGATACTTATTCCGCTGTTTGGAGTACTCGTTTTGATCCGGAGCTCATATTTTTGGTACATATCTTTTGTTAAACATGTTCTGTATATATGGCTATTTGGGTACGGCGGGGCCCTGTCCCGTCATATGTTTCTGTTATGGTTTGTAGAGGCCTGTAGTCATATATGTGGGTCATGGGTCACGTTTGTTCGATTATGTTTGTGATCTGTGCCTTAAGCGGCCCCGTTTGCTATTATGGCCAAAACGGCCCACGTGTTTGTATATGTATGTGTATTCGGGCGATGTGTATTCCGCCAGCCTACCGACTTTTGGTATGCTATTTCTGTACGGGTGACCGCTTAAGATGATATCTGTTTTCAGTATCTGTTTAAAATAACGTATGCTAAATTTGAATAAGTCTTCGATATGTCGATTTGGTAAGCGGATGGGTTTTGGGTGTCCAAATAGGGCACCAGTCGCGGCCCATGGGGCTGGGTCGTGACAAAAGTGGAATCAGAGCGGTTTGTCCTCGGAATGTCTACAGGCCGTGTCTAGTAGAGTCTTGTTTATCGGTGTGTTGTGCACCACATCTATAAACAGGAGGCTACAGGACATTTAGGGTGTTACCTTTCTTTGGATCTTAAATCGTGCGATAGAGCTGTGCTATTAGGATGATTTCTTTCTGACCAATTGCTATGTTTACGGTGATGCCTCCGAAGAAGGCGACGGCTGCCCAGAAGGGTAAAGCAGTGGCAGGAGAGACCAGTCAGATACAGAGAGTTACTCCGGCTCGTACTCAGACTATGCCTGATATTGCGCCCCATTCAGCAGGTTCTGCTACACCATCACCATCAGAGGAGCCTGGAGCGGCTCCACCAGTAGCTCCAGAGGCTCCAGCGCTCGAGCCTCCAGCTCCTCAGCCAGGGGCAGAGGACAGGGCGATGAGAGATGCGGTACAGTTATTGACGAGATTGGTAGCAGGACAGGTTCGCAGACGTGGGCTAGGGGGTGATGATGATGACAGACGCGACAGTTTGAGGGTCCGTGATTTCTTGACCTGTAATCCCCCAGAGTTATACGGGTCTAAGCCCAAGAAGGATCCCCAGGATTTCATTCGATAGATGCAGCGTGTGCTGAGACTAGTCAGGGCTTCTGAGACCGAGTCTGTCGAGCTGGCTTCACATAGATTGCGAGATGTAGCGACTAATTGGTATGAGTCTTGGGAGTTGTCCAGAGGCGAGGATGCTCCCCCAGCCGTGTGGGATGAGTTTACAGCAGCTTTTCTCAGCCACTTTTTGCCCCAAGAGTTGCGGCGGGCGAGAGTTGACAGATTTTTGCAGTTGAAGCAGAGAGGCAGGAGTGTTCGAGAGTACAACTTGGAGTTTGATTCTCTGGCCAGATATGCACCTACCATAGTAGCTGATATGGCTGACCGAATGCATCGGTACGTGATAGGGCTGGATCATTATTTGGTGGATAGCTGTATGACGATGGCGTCACAGACTGGGATGGACATTGCCCGGTTACAAGCCTACGCGCAGGGTATGGAGGACCGGCACAGAGGGCGCCAGCCTGATAGAGATCTTGACAGGAGGCAGCCCAAGAGGGCTAGATCAGCCAGTTATTGAGGGGAGTCTCGAGGCGGGCAGCCTCAGAAACAGTATAGCAGATATCCCCCTCAGTCAGGCCGGAGTACACGCCCACAGTCTACAGGCAGACGATTTGACGGTGCAGGGCACTCAGGAGCTGGCCAGAGTTCCAGAGCCTCAGGTTCGCAGGTGAGAAGAGGTTCCAGCCAGGCGAGACCACCTGTGCCTCGATGTTCTTATTGTGGGAGGTCACACCCAGGAGAGTGCTATCGAGCTACAGGTGCCTGTTTTTCTTATGGCCGCCAGGGCCATATTATGAGACATTGTCCGTTGACGGGCGGTTCTGGTGGTGCAGCTCAGCCGACGGGATCGGCTGCTGGTTCGTCTTCCAGTCCTTTAGCTATAGGCCCTGCGGGGCGGGGTATGCCAGCACCAGTGGGCCGCAGTAGAGGCCGTGGCGGGGTTTCTTGTTACACCTCGAAATTTTTTTCGTTCATGCATAACGAATTGACTGGCGATGGGCAAGAAATTGCGGGTATCGAATTAATGGGGTCTTAATGACATTTTGAAAGGGGCTTTCCAACCATAGGTAGTAGTGGGCCCCCACAGCATATCGGGATCAAAAGTTATCACCAAGTTTCAACGGACAGTTGGCGCACCTTGCGGCGCAACCTGCGGACCGCAAGCATGATATGCGGTTCCGCAGTTCGGCCGCAAAGTGTGCCAGTGAGAGTCGGTCAGCTGGCACGCTTTGCGACACGACATGCAGCCCGCAAGTTCAACATGCGGCTCTGCACATCTACCGCAAAGTGTGCCAGTGAAATGTTGGTCAGCCGGCAAACTTTGCGACACAACATACGGCTCGCATAGCATGCTTTGCGGCTCGCAAAGCGTGCCGCATGTTGTGTCGGGCCAGAAATTTCTGGACCACTTTAAATGCACCCAACTCGTCCAAAAATCATTTTTTTCATCTTGTTGGCTAAGGAAACCTCTAGAACTCTCTCCAACATCCATCTACAAGAAATTTCAAGGGAAACCCATGATCAACAACATCAAATCCATGAACCCAAGTGTATGAAACTAACCAAGTGAGTCTAATTCAAGAAAGACCCAAAGGAGAGAAGGTAGGGTTTTGGTGCTAGAAAGAAAGTTCCACCCAAGGCTTGTTCAATCATCCTCCAAGGTAAGTTTCATGATCATTTCATGTTGTTTACGGTATTAGAAGGCTAAGGAACTCAAATTGTAGCAAGATATGGGACATGGGTCTTGAATGGGTGAATAGTGTCACTATTGAATGATGTTAGACTTGAACCATAAATGTTGAAGTGTTGTGATTACAAATACGTTATAAATGATGTGTATATCTATCACGACCCAACCCCGTGGGCCGCGACTAGTATCCTAACTGGATACCCGTACGTACTTACCTAACAGAGTTGGCGTACCAAACAGATAATCCATATTAGACATACATTGATTCAGACTGATATAAATACAACGCACGGAAAATATACAAACACATAAACACACTTAGACATACACATAAGCCGTTGAGGCTATCATAGCGGATAGAATCACAAACTCGTACATACCTACCTGTACAGTAACAACCCATAACCCACATGCATGTTTACAGGCCTCTAACGGACATAACAGAATCAGATGGCGGGACAGGGCCCCGCCGTACCCCAAGTTACCATATATACAGAATGAGTAAATAACCGAAGATATATACCAAAAGTACACGCTCCGGGTCAGAGGAGCACTCCAAACAGCAAACACGGATCAGGAGTACATAGTGTGGCTGAAAAAGTCATAATCTGAGTCATAAGCCGAATCAGATGTACAGAAGTACAGCAGACAGAATCAGTATCCGAATCGGACTTTCAAAAGTGCAACAGACGGAGTCATAATCCAGATCAGATATACAGATGTGTACCAGCCAGAATCATGCATGCAGAATCATGAGCATATACAGATACAGATAGCATATATATATATGATCCCGGCCCTCTAATGAGGGACGCGGTAACAGATCCCGGCCCTCTTAGTATGGGATGCGGTGGATAGACAAATCACATGCCATCCTGGCCGCCATCCCTGTATCATCATATCATATACAGATATAAACAGAACCCGGCCCGCACACCGAGGGACGCGGTGCACAATGCAGTGGAATGTGCACGAGTAACAAAACCTGGCCCGGGCGCAGTGAAGGAAGCATTGAGACATCCACGGACAAATTAATGAGAAACCATACGTATACAGATCATTTTACAGACTCAATGAAACGGAAGTAGGCCAAACGGTGGGTCAAATCAGAGTAATCGGACAATATTCATAAAATACGCATATATGTCATTTGGGATGGCACGACAGACTACATCGGAATAAAATATCTAGAATCACTCTAGACGTCAAATATATTATAAGACTCGTAACTATAGTCTTAACACTTGTCATATAGCAGACTGAATAATAACCAAAAGTTACCTCTGAGTTTCGGACAGAAATAAGTTAATTAGGGCCGTACAGAAGGTATCAGAATTTTGTGGGCCCACCTTGGGCCGAACCGAGGTGGCGTACGTAAAATTATGGATCATAGGTCTTATGGAGTCACCCATGAGATTTTTAAGGCATTCCGACTTCATTTGGGAGAGTTGCATACATATAGGACATTTTGTCGACGAAATAGTAAGAAACCGATTCAATCTCATTGAATGAAATGGGGCCAATTTCAATCTCGGATTTCTAGGAACAGAGTCGTATCTAAGGCTCGCGTCCGAGCCTAGTATGTTTAGAACATGCCAAAGAATGAAGGGAAAGACTTTACATACCTTAGTTGCGCCTTACGCTCGCTCAAATTCAATTCTCGTTTCGCCCAAAATCTACAAATGGTCATGTTTACCAATTAGTAATTTCAAGCCTTTAGAACTTGAATCTTAACTTGTACTTTTCTACAAAAATTTGGACAGCATTTCCCCTATACATACAACATCCCCGAGATTTAACTCGGCTCCAAACATCAACAACCAAACCAACAACAATACCAACAATCACCACAAAACCAACATAGACCAACTAGTCCTCTTTCCAACATAGTGCAATAACTCTCATTTCCAACATCACATTTCCAAACCAATCTCACTGTTTTCATATTCATTACTAATCAAGATCATTATAATACACTTTGGAAGCATTTCATATCATTTCTACAAACTATTCACAAGATATACAAAATATACAAACTTTCCACCAAAACGATAATCCACCTAAACTTCCAATCTTCAACATAAACATCCACAACATATTCT
This sequence comes from Lycium barbarum, assembly GCF_019175385.1. Classification (NCBI taxonomy): domain Eukaryota; kingdom Viridiplantae; phylum Streptophyta; class Magnoliopsida; order Solanales; family Solanaceae; genus Lycium; species Lycium barbarum. Next base: position 41,275,810 of record NC_083338.1, read on the forward strand.
TATCTTCCAATTTCATTTATAACAATCATAATTTGCACCTTACCAATTTCATTTTCACATTTACATAAACTACAATAAAGTTGCATATTTTCCTACAACAACTTAACAATGGATTTTCCATAACAACAAGAACCATTTACCTTTTATTTACATCACAAGGCCACAACAACACAATTAACATACTAAATAAATTTAATCCACCTCCCTCCATACAAGGTACCACACGGCCACACATACACACACACATACACACGGCTCACACACACCACATCACAATCCCATGATTTCCATTCAATTCTACTCACTCTAACATCTATAAATCTTTCATAACATAAAAGAAACAAGAAATCCTTACCTTTTTCCCAACAAGTTCTCCTTGCAAACACAAGCACTTTCTTTCCAAAATTATTATACCATTTTGTAGAGAATCTTGAACTTAGTAGGAATACAAGAAAATTATAATTCTTGAATCAAACTTGAAGGCTTGGAATTTTTTGAGGGTTGGCCGAATAGGCCCTTCTCTTGTTCTTCTTTTTGATTTCTCTTTCTCTTATTTCTCTTGAACCTTCTAGGGGATTTTGATGATTAAGAGGCCTTTTATTTACTTATTCCTCACATGGATGAATTGCCATAGGCTTGGGCCTTTTGTTGGACCATGGCCGGTTGGGCCTCTTGTTTTGGGCCTCATTTTCTCTTAATTTAATTAATTGTTTGAGCCCAACTAGTGATGGATCGCACTTGGTAATTCACGGAACTAATTCCCAAATTCCAATTTTGCCCTTGGCCTCCTTCCATATTTCCACATCAATATTCCATGAACATCACACATGTATTGAGTAAAATAAAATCATCGCCTCATTCCTTGCGAGTCAAAATTATTTCGAATTTTTCCGAATGCGCAAAAACGCGGGATATAACATCCTCCCCCCCTTTAAAACATTCGTCCTCGAATGTTCGACTGTCCTTATGAAGTTTCATCATATTTCGGGGAGGTCCTCTTACCAACTACGTACTTGTATTTGATCAGCTCACTTATGAGGGCATTCATTTCCCGACTCCTGCTTTTTCTATTCTAACATATCTTTCGCTTTTATATTCACAAGGCTATTGTCCTTTCTTTTTTCGGTCTAGCCAGAAACACCCTTCACCTCTTGTCACACTTCTCAGTTCCTTACAACGTTATCATAATCCCACGTCATATCAAACAGATTCATAACTAGAGCCAGACGCACAGAAGCATATCAGACAGATCCATAATCAGAGTCAGATGTACTGAACTATGTCGGACAGATCCGTAGTCAGAGTCAGACGTATAGAAGTATGTCAGAAAGATCCGTGATTGGAGTCAGACGTACAGAGATGTATCAGACAAATTTGTAATCAGATTCGAACGTATAGAGGCATATCAGACAGAAACGTAATCAGATTCAGAAGTACAGAGGCATAATAGACAGAGCCTCATCAAAATCAGAGACACAGACGTATAACAGACAGAATTATGATTAGAATCAGACCACTTCCACATATTCTAATTTCCTTTGGGTTACCCCATATTTCCCATCTGTCCCTTATATCTACATTTATGAAAATTTGGGTATACTTCCCAGGGGGTTACCCATCCCAGAATTACTCTGGCCCCAGCACGCTTAACCTTGAAACTTTCATGCGGTTTGATGCGTTAATGCTAATATAATTGCGTCGACTGCCCCACACGACCTTTGTCACGCAATTTAAGGCAGATCAGGGTCTTAGTAAATTTTCGAAAAGTTCCCGTAACGGGTCCCACCCCGGTCTAAACCATACAATTATCATATTGCCCTTCTGAATCCTCAATGTCCATTTCCATCTATATATATATATATATATATATATATATATATATATATATATATATATATATCTCAAATGGTTCTATTGGGTTGAAAATTACCTTCCTTTTACTAACACCCAGAAGAAGAAAATCACGTAATATGATAGAGTATAGATCTATCCATACACATATCTCTCAAGAAAAGATTAATAATATACCTGGGTCTGCACATGGCGACGCTCCTGGGTCCTGCCGGCTGGTCAAAGCATATACGCGGTTCGAAGGACCGCTGGAACTGGAAGCTCCGCCGCGACCTCTGCCACGACTCACTGGTGCCGACATATCTCGCCCCGTGGGGCGCATGGCTACCGAAGGAGAAGATGAGCCAGCAACTGACCCAGTAGGCTGGGCTGAACCTGAACTACCCTTGTACGGGCACTCTCTCATAATATGATCTTGACTGCCACAATGATAGCAGGCGCCCGTAGCGCGATAACACTCCCCCGGATGGGGCTTCCCACAATAGGTACACCGGGGCATAGGTGGCTTAGACTGACCAGAACCCCTACTCGTCTGCGGGCCTGATGCTCTGAAACTCTGGCCGGCCCCAGACGGACCTGCACCATCAAAACATCTGCCTGCGGACTGTGTACCCCGGCCTGACGGAGGAAGGGATCTACCAGACTGCTGCTGAGGCCATCCGCCTTGGGAATCTCCGGAATACCCCGCGAATCTAGCCCTCTTGGGCCGTCTCCTATCATGATCACTATTCGGCTGGCGTCCTCTGTGCCGGTCCTCCATGCTCCGGGCGTGGGCCTGTATACGGGCAATGTCCATCCCTGTCTGGGCCGCCATCACCGTACAACTGTCAACCAAATAATCATCCCGCCCTATCACATACCGGTGCATCCGGTCAGTCATATCAGCGACATAAGCGGGCGCATATCTAGCCAGCAAATCAAACTCCAGACTGTACTCCCTGACACTCCTGCCCCTCTGTCTCAACAGCAGGAATCTGTCTACTCTGGCCAGCCTCACCTCTGGAGGTAGAAAATGGGCCAGGAAGGCCTCTGTAAACTCTCCCCATACGGCTGGAGGGGCACCCTCGCCTCTGGACAGCATCCAAGACTCGTACCAATTAGCCGCTACATCGTGCAACCGGTATGACGCCAACTTAACCGACTCTGTCTCGGAGGCACTAATCAATCGCAGGGTACGCTGCATTTGTCAGATGAACTCCTGAGGGTCTTCTGCGGGCTTTGACCCAGAAAACTCTGGTGGGCGACAAAGCAGAAAATCACGGGCCCTCTGACTATCGCGCCTGTCTACACGATCATCCCCTGCTCCCTGTCGGTAAACCTGCCCTGCTACGAATTGAGTCAATAACTGGACTGCCTCTCGCAGGGTCCCATCACCCGCCCCTGGCTGGGGGGCTGGAGGTACAGGTACTGGAGCCGCTGGAGCTGCTGATGGACCTGCTCCAGCCTCCTCTAGGGGTGGTGTGGCTGAACCCTCTGACTGTAGTACAACACCGGGCATAGTATGAGCACGAGCCCGTGTAACTCTCTGCGCTTGGCTGGTCTCTCCTACCACCGCCTTGCCCTTCTGGGCAGCCGCTGCCATCTTCGGAGGCATCGCTGAAAAATACCACAACCGATCAGAAAGGAGTCATCCTAATAGCACAGCTCTATTGCACGATCTAAGATCCAAAGAAAGGGTAACATCCTAAATGTCCTGTAGCCTCCTGTTTATAGATGTGGTGCACAACACACCGATAAACAAGACTCTACTAGACACGGCCTGTAGACATTCCGAGGACAAACCTCGCTCTGATACAACTTCTGTCACGACCCAACCCCGTGGGCCGCGACTGGTATCCTAACTGGATACCCGTACATACTTACCTAACAGAGTTGGCGTACCAAATAGATAATCCATATTATACACACATTGATTCAGACTGATATAAATACAACGCACGGAAAATATACGAACACATAAACACACTTAGACTTACACATAAGCCATTGAGGCAATCATAGCGGATAGAATCGCAAACTCGTACATACCTACCTGTACAGTAACAACCCATAACCCACATGAATGTCTACAGGCCTCTAACGGACATAACAGAATCAGATGGCGGGACAGGGCCCCGCCGTACCCCAAGTTACCATATATACAGAATGAGTAAATAACCGAAGATATATACCAAAAGTACACGCTCCGGGTCAGAGGAGCACTCCAAACAGCAAAATAGAAGTCCTAAACTGGTGGCGTATCACGCGGTGCATCTGTACCTGCGGGCATGTAGCGCAGCCCCCGAAGAACAGGGGGTCAGTACGAAAAATGTACCAAGTATGTAAAGCGGAAAGGTAACAAATATAATCATAATCCGAACCGTTATTATAGAAATATAGCGGTCAGAGTCGAACCCGAATCCGAATAAAAAATACAAAGTATAAATATGTATATAGTGAGTACAGGGTATAACAGACAGAGTCATAATATGATTCAGAGGTACAGAATATGGCTGACAGGATCATAACACGGATCAGGAGTACAGAGTGTGGCTGAGTCATAATCTGAGTCATAATCCGAATCAGACGTACATAAGTACAGCAGACAGAATCAGTATCCGAATCGGACTTTCAAAAGTGCAACAAACGGAGTCATAATCCAGATCAGATATACAGATGTGTACCAGACAGAATCATGCATGCAGATTCATGAGCATATACAGATACAGATAGCATATATATATATCAGATCCCGGCCCTCTAATGAGGGACGCGGTAACAGATCCCGACCCTCTTAGTACGGGACGCGGTGGACAGACAAATCACATGCCATCCTGGCCGCCATCCCCGTATCATCATATCATATACAGATATAAACAGAACCCGACCCGCACACCAAGGGACGCGGTGAAAAATGCAGTGGAATGTGCACGAGTAACAGAACCTGGCCCGGGCGTAGTGAAGGAAGCATTGAGACATCCAGGAATAGATTAATGAGAAACCATACGTATACAGATCATTTTACAGACTCAATGAAACGAAAGTAGGCCAAATGGTGGGTCAAATCAGAGTAATCGGACAATATTCATAAAATACGCATATATGTCATTTGGGATGGCACGACAGACTACATCGGAATAAAATATCCAGAACCGCTCCAGACGTCAAATATATTATAAGACTCGTAACTATAGTCATAAAACTTGTCATATAGCAGACTGAATAATAACCAAAAGTTACCTGTGACTTTCGGACAGAAATAAGTTAATTAGGGCCGTACAAAAGGCATCAGAATTTTGTGGGCCCACCTTGGGCCGAACCGAGGTGGCGTACGAAAAATTATGGATCATAGGTCTTATGGAGTCACCCATGAGAGTTTTAGGGCATTCCGACTTCATTTGGGAGAGTTGCATACATATAGGTCATTTTGTCGATGAAATAGTAAGAAACCGATTCAATCTCATTGAATGAAATGGGGCCAATTTCAATCTCGGATTTCTAGGAACAGGGTCGTATCTAAGGCTCGCGTCCGACCCTAGTATGTTTAGAACATGCCAAAGAATGAAGGGAGAGACTTTACATACCTTAGTTGCGCCTTACGCTCGCTCAAATTCAATTCCCGTTTCGCCCAAAATCTACAAATGGTCATGTTTCCCAATTAGTAATTTCAAGCCTTTAGAACTGGAATCTTAACTTGTACTTTTCTACAAAAATTTGGAGAGCAGTTCCCCTATACATACAACATCCCCGAGATTTAACTCGGCTCCAAACATCAACAACCAAACCAACAACAATACCAACAATAACAACAATCACCACAAAATCAACATAGACCAACTAGTCCTCTTTCCAACATAGTGCAATAACTCTCATTTCCAACTTCACATTTCCAAACCAATCTCACTGTTTTCACATTCATTACTAATCAAGATCATTACAGTACACTTTGGAAGCATTTCATATCATTTCTACAAACTATTCACAAGATATACAAAATATACAAACTTTCCATCAAAACCATAATCCACCTAAACTTCCAATCTTCAACATAAACATCCACAACATATTTGTTATATCCCGTGTTTTCGCACCTTTGGAAAAATTGGAAATAATTTTGACTTGTAAGAAATAAGGTTATATTTGAGGTTATTTAACATAAGAGTTGTGCATGAAAGAATATTAATGTGGAAGTGTCGAGGAAGGCTAAGGGCAAATTTAGAATTTTGGAAATTAGTTTCGGGAATTATAGAACAAGGATTTTTAATTCATTGGGCCAAATAATTGAAAGGAAAAATGAGGCCCAAAAGGAAGGGGGTGGCCGGCCACTTGGTCAAGTCCACCCAACAATTCTAATAATTTCCATATAATATAATTAACATAAAAGTCTTCATACATTAGAAGACTTAAGAAGCTAAGAGTGAGAAAAGGGAACAAAACAACAAGAGCAAAACAAGGGACCATTCGGCCCTAGCCCTAAAATTTTACCCTAAAAAATCATGCCTCCAAAATTATTTTCTTGTTGGAATCCTACTAATTCAAGGTACCTTTGCAACTTGGTGTAGTTGGTTTGGAAGGAAGAAGTCTTGTTTCTTCAAGTTGACCCTATATTCAAGTGAAGAAGATTGAGTAAAAAGGTAAGAATTTATTCCTTATTATTGTGTTATGAAGTATTGTTTGTGTTGTAGTATGTAGAAATGAGTTGATTGTATGGAAAAATGGAAGTTTGCAAAGTGGGTATGGAATATAGAATGTGGCCGTGTGTGTGTGTTAATGTGTAAGTGAAATGAGTTGAAATTTATGTTGTATTCTAGTTGTGTGTATGATGGAATTCATATGGAGAATGAGAGTTGAATAAATTTGGTTGAAGTTGAAATATAGGGGTTTGGCCGTGTGGTATGGTGTTGGTAGGATGCTAATGAATTAATTTTGTTTAATGTGTTAGTTGTGTTATTGTGATACTTGCAATGTAAATGAAGATAAAATGATATAAGTTTGTATTGAAATGGAATGTAGAAGCTTATGTCGTTTTAGTACGATCTTACGACATTGCGAAAATGAAGTTGTTAGGTTGCAAGTCATGATGATTATTGATGAATTTGGAAGATGAAAACATGTCATGAATATGTATGCCGAAGATTAGAAGCTTTGGATGAAATATGACTTTGGCGGAAAGTTTGTATATTATGTATATCGTGTGTATAATCTAAGGAAGCGATATGAAATGCTTCTAAACTATATTGTGATGATCTAGATTAATGACGAATGTAAAACCATTGAGATTTGTTCGGAAATTGAAGATGAAATAAAGGCTAAGGCATTATGTCGGCAAGTAGAACTAGTTATGTCATATTGTGTATTATATTGATTGTTGTTGTTATGGGTGTTGTTGTTGGGTTGTTGATGATTGTTTTGGCCGAGTTGAATTCTCGGGGGGTGCTATATGTATAGGGGAGGTGCTGCCGAAATTTCGGTAGACATATATGGGTTAAGTTGAATTCGTAGAATCTATAACTCACAATTGGTAAACTTGACCATTTGCAGATTTTTGACAAAACGGGAAGTGAGTTTGGAGAGGCGTAAGGAGCTTGAAAGGCATGTAAAGCTACCCCGATCCTTCTTTTGGCATGCCTAAGTATATTAGAATCGGATTCGGGCCTCGAAAGATTTTCTGCCCATCGGAATCCGCAATTAAAAATCTCGCTTTTTCCTTTAGTAAGATTGAGCCCTTTTGGTTTGTATTCTTGATAATCATGCAAACTTTCCCTAAACTACTTGGAAAGCTATAGAACGTCCGTAGAACCTTTGTAGGTGACCCCATAAGTTTAAAATATGTAATTTGAGCCCACCGCCTTGCTTGTCCCGAGGTGGGCCCACTATCCCCGGTTTTGCCCGTATTGTACTCAAGTCTTACTTTCGACCGGTTTTTGAAAGAAATGTTTTGACTACCATTCCAATTACTTAACAAACATTGTTTTAAATATTCCATTAAGTCTGATAAATTGTTTTGACACTCAGAACGACTTCAGAAAGGTTATACTCTGTAATTCACGATGATGTCCGAAACTCATTTATTATGATCCCTTCCGACTTCATTGGATCGGTTGTCTTTGATATGCCTCATTGAGTCTATGGAAACCTTTATGATATTTTAACTGCATTAGTCTCTCACTACTCCACTCGTGGATGCCCCAATGTTTCCCACACTGAGCCTGGGCCAAGATATGTTGTCAAGCGTGATCCTCTGCATTGTTCGCCGTGCCTCGATGTGCGGGGGTAGGTATACGCGTACATGGGTTTGTGGAGTATGATGTGCCATGTCCGCTTGTTCTGATATGATTTGCTATGGCCATTTGATATGACATATTATGTTACGGGGTTATGCCCCTATTCTGATTCTTCTGTGATGTGGCACTAGTGTCGGGAGGGTGGCCACGTTCTGTCTGCCGAGTCCCTTGGCAGGGGCCGGATTTGATATGACATATGTTTCTGTACACACTCTGCATGTTTTGAAAATATACATCTGATACTTTGGATTTTCCGTTTACTTTCTGTACGTTCTGTACCAGTTATGATTTTGTTTCTGTAATTCAGGCTTTACATATTCAGTACATATTTCGTACTGACCCCCTTTCTTCGGGGGCTGCGTTTTCATGCCGCGCAGGTATCGACGACAGGTTTGCTGATTCGTCCGTCTAGGATATCTTTTCTGCCATTTTGAGCGCTCTTTTATTCAGAGCCCATCTTTTGGTACAGTCTGTCATTACTGTATATGTATATTCTCGTTCATGGGTACGGCGAGGCCCTGTCCCGTCATATGATTTTGTCGGTCTGTTTAGAGGTCTGTGGACATGTTTGTGGGTTGGGGTCTTTCCATACAGATGTGTGTTTATGTTGTGTTTGGGCGATCCCATTCGCCGCGGCGGCCGGTTCGCATATATTTAAATGTTGCTTTGTTGGCCCTGTGTGGCCTTTGTTGGTATTTTTTGCGTGCAGGGTATATGGGATAGTCTGTAAAACAAAGGAAACTCTGCCGAAATTTTTCTAGAAATTATCTAAATTTGAAATAAAGCCTTGTCGGCTTCTGCCATATGCTAGAATGCGTTTGAGTGCCCAGATCGGGCACTAGTCACGGCCTACGGGGTTGGGTCGTGACAAAAGTGGTATCAGAGCAGTTCGTCCTCGGAATGTCTACAGACCGTGTCTAGTAGAGTCTTGTTTATCGGTGTGTTGTGGACCACACCTATAAACAGGAGGCTACAAGGCATTTAGGATACTACCCTTCTTTCTGTCTTAGATCGTGCGATAGAGCTGTGTTATCAGGATGATTCCTCCCTAACGAATTGTTACATTTGCAGTTATGCCTCCAAAAAAGGCGACAGCGGCCCAAAAGGCCAAGGCAGCAGCTGTGGGAGAGACTAGTCGGGCCCAGAGGGTTACCAGGGCCCATGCACATATTGCTCCTGATATTTTGCCCCCGGCAGAGGGCTCTTTCACACCGGCACACGTAGAGGAGATTGGAGCAGCAGCAGCTGCAGGTCGAGGGGCGGCTCCACCGCCAGCTCCCGAGATTCCAGTACCTGAGCCCCCAGCTCCACGGCCAGGCACTGAGGATCAGTCTATGAGGGAGGCAGTCCAGCTATTGACCAGACTTGTGGCAGGACAGGTTCAGGGGCACGGATTGGGAGGTGACCGAGCATATAGGCGTGACAGTTCGAGAGCTCGTGAGTTCTTGACTTGTGGCCCTCTAGAGTTCTTCGGGACAAAGCCCGAGGAGGATCCTGAGGAGTTTATCAGGAAGATGCGGCGCACCTTACATTTGATTAATGCTTCCGTGACAAAGTCAGTCACATTGGCTTCGTACCGGTTGTATGATGTAGCGGCAAATTGGTACGAGTCATGGGAGTTATCCAGAGGCGACGGCGCTCCCCCAGCAGTTTGGGATGATTTTTCTCAGGCTTTTCTTAGCCATTTTCCGCCTCCAGAGTTACGGCGGGCCAAGGCTGACAGATTCTTATTGCTGAGACAGAGGGGCCGCAGTGTTCGAGAGTACAGTATGGAGTTCGACTCATTGGCCCGATATGCACCTGCTGTGGTAGCTACTATGGCTGACAGGATGCACAGGTATATTATGAGGTTGGACTGGTATTTTTTCGACAGTTGTTTGGTATTGGCCGCTCAGCCCGATATGGATATTGCCTGTATTCAGGCGCACGCCCAGGGCAGGGAGGACTGGCACAGGGGTCATCAGCCCGATAGGATTCAGGATCGGAGACAGCCCAAGAGGGCCAGATCGTCCAGGTATTCTGGAGAGTTTCGGGGCAGACAGCCTCATCAGCCGCAGCAGCCTAGCAGATATCCATCCCAGCCGGCATAGAGCGCACCTCCACAGCCTACAGGTCGCAGATTTGATGGCCTAGGTTATTCAGGAGCAGGCCAAAGCTCCAGGGCTTCAGGTTCGCGGACAGATAGGGGTTCTGGTCAGACGAGGCCGCCTAGGCCTCAGTGTTCTTATTGTGGCAGATATCATCCGGGAGAGTGCTACAGAGCCACCGGTACATGTTTTTCTTGTGGCCGTCAGGGCCATTCTGTGAGAGATTGCCCGTATAAGGGTAGTTCGGGTGGTGCAGCGCAGCCTACCGGATCAGCCGCCGGGTCGTCATCTTTATCAGTGGCTATGCGCCCTACAGGGCTGGGTACATCAGCACTGGCGGGTCGCGGCAGAGGTCATGGTGGAGCTTCGGGTACTAGCGGTCCTTCGAACCGCATTTATTCTTTAGCCAGCCGCCAGGATCAGGAGGCATCGCCTAATGTCGTTACAGGTACATTATTGGTTTTCTCTCGGTCTGTGTATGCATTAATTGATCCAGGTTCGACTTTGTCATATATTTCGCCTCGTGTTGCTGGAAAAATTGGTATAACGTCTGAACCTATAGAGCCATTTGAGGTAGCCACACCGATTGGGGACTTTATTGTAGCAAAACAGGTATATAAAGACTGTTCTGTAACTGTATGTGGCCGAGACACTAAGGCAGATCTGGTGGAATTAGATATGATTGAATTTGATGTTATTATGGGAATGAACTGGCTAGCCTCCTGTTATGCTAATGTTGACTGCCAAAATAAGGTAGTTCGTTTCCAGTTTCCCGGGGAGCCAGTTATAGAATGGGCCGGTAATACAGCATCGCCGAAAGGTAAGTTTATTTCATACCTTAAGGCGAAGAAAATGATCAGAAAGGGTTATATCTATCATCTGGTTCGGGTACAAGATTTGACAGCAGAAACGCCGACTCTTCAGTCAGTTCCCGTGGTTATTGAATTTCCAGATGTGTTCCCAGATGAGCTTCCAGGCCTTCCTCCAGAGCGGGAGATAGATTTTACTATTGATTTGCTTCCAGATACTCAGCCTATATCTATCCCCCCGTACAGAATGGCACCGGCAGAGTTGAAAGAACTGAAAGAGTAGTTGAAGGATCTGTTAGAAAAAGGCTTCATCAGACTCAGTACTTCGCCTTGGGGAGCTCCGGTATTATTTGTGCGTAAGAAAGACGGGTCGCTGCGTATGTGTATTGATTATCGGTAGCTGAATAAGGTAACCATAAAGAATAAATACCCCCTCCCCAGAATTGATGATTTGTTTGATCAGTTGCAGGGCGCCAAATATTTTTCGAAGATAGATCTTCGGTCTGGCTATCACCAGGTGCGGGTACGAGAGGCCGATATTCCTAAGACAGCATTCCGGACCTGATATGGGCATTATGAATTCAGAGTTATGTCTTTTGGGCTGACTAATGCTCCTGCGGTATTCATGGATTTAATGAACCGGGTATTCAGGCCGTTCTTAGACATGTTCGTAATTGTATTTATCGATGATATTCTGGTTTATTCTCGGTCCGAGGCAGAGCACGCAGATCATCTGAGAGCGGTACTTGGGGTACTTCGGCATCAGAAATTATATGCAAAATTTTCTAAATGTGAATTCTGGCTGACTTCAGTGGCATTCTTGGGACATATTATTGCAGTTGATGGTGTCCGGGTGGACACAGAGAAGATTGAAGCCGTGAAGAATTGGCCTAGACCCACGACGCCCATTGAGGTACGTAGTTTTCTGGGATTATCAGGCTATTACAGAATATTCGTGGAAAAGTTTGCTTCGATTTCAGCACCTTTGACAAGGCTAACTCAGAAGGGAGCAAAGTTCCAATGGACTGATGCTTGTGAACGAAGCTTCCAGTTGCTAAAAGAGAAGCTGACTACAGCCCCAGTTCTGACTCTTCCAGAGGGACCCGATGGGTATGTTATTTATTGTGATGCTTATGGTGTGGGGTTAGGCTGTTTATTGATGCCGCACGGCCGAGTTATAGCTTATGCTTCCCGACAGCTCAAAAAACATGAAAAGAATTATCCTACCCACGATCTGGAGCTTGCAGCGGTGATTCATGCTCTGAAGATATGGAGACATTATTTATATGGCGTTCATGTGGATATCTATACAGATCATAAGAGTCTCCAGTATATTTTTAAGCAGAAAGAGCTTAATTTGCGACAGCGGAGGTGGCTGGAGCTCCTGAAAGACTATGATGTGGATATTCTGTATCATCCGGGTAAGGCTAATGTTGTTGCAGATGCACTCAGCCGGAAATCTATGGGCAGTTTAGCAGATTTACAGCCAGACAGGAAAGAGATAGTACGTGATATTCATCAGTTGGCTAATCTTGGAGTTCGTCTGGCCGATTCTGGCGGTACACGGATTTCTGTCCGAGGGGCTTCTGAATCATCTATTAAGCAAGATATCAAACGGCATCAATATGAAGATCCTATTTTAGCTCGATACAGAGATACAGCCCATGAAAAGGAGAAGACTCCGTTCGAGTTTACACCAGACGAAACCTTACTATAGAGAGGCAGGTTGTGTGTACCTGATATTGCAGGGCTTCGGCAGCAGGTTATGGGCGAGGCACATTATGCTCGCTATTCTGTTCATCCTGGGTCTACGAAGATGTACCATGATCTTAGATGCCTATACTGGTGGGATGGTATGAAACGGGATATCGCAGAGTTCGTCGCCCAGTGTCCCAATTGTCAGCAGGTCAAGATTGAACATCAGAAACCGGGTGGACTGTTGCAAGAAATGGAAATTCCGACGTGGAAGTGGGAGATCATTAATATGGACTTCATTGCAGGTTTGCCTCGCACTCCACGGAAGTATGATTCCATCTGGGTTATTGTTGATAGGCTGACGAAATCTTCCCATTTTCTCCCCGTCAGAACTACTTATTCCGCCGAGGATTATGCCAGGCTTTATATTAAAGAAATAGTGAAGCTTCATGGAGTTCCTATATCTATTATCACTGACAGAGGTGCCCAGTTCACAGCGAACTTCTGGAGATCTTTTCAGGAAGGATTAGGGACTCAGGTGAGCCTGAGCACAGCTTTTCATCCTCAGAGTGACGGACAGGCCGAGCGCACTATCCAGACGCTTGAAGATATGTTGCGGGCCTGTGTTATTGATTTCAGAGGTAGCTGGGAGGATCACTTGCCATTGATTGAATTTGCTTATAATAACAGCTACCATTCCAGCATCCAGATGGCTCCGTACGAGGCTCTGTATGGCAGGAAATGCAGGTCACCTATTGGCTGGTTTGATATTGGCGAGACAGAGTTAATCGGCCCAGACATGATCCAGCAGGCCGTTGATAAGGTGAAACTTATCCGGGAGCGACTATTGGCAGCCCAGAGTCGACAGAAATCATACGCCGATAAACGGCGTAGTCCTTTGGAATTCGAGGTTGGTGATTGGGTATTTCTAAAGGTATCGCCTATGAAAGGCGTAATGCGGTTCGGCAGAAAGGGCAAGCTTAGTCCGCGTTATATTGGGCCTTATCTGATTGTGCGGAAAATTGGAAATGTCGCCTATGAGTTAGATCTGCCATCTGATTTGGAAGCGGTACATCCGGTATTCCATGTATCTCTTCTCCGCAAATGCATCGGTGATCCCTCCAGAATATTTCCTGCAGATGATATTCAGGTGACGGAGCAGTTATCTTACGAGGAGCAGCCCGTAGCCATTCTAGACCGCCAGGTGAGAAAACTACGGAACAAGGATGTAGCTTCTGTCAAGGTGCTGTGGCAAAACAATAATAGGGAGGAAATGACCTGGGAAGCCGAAGAGGAGATGAACAAGAAATATCCTCATTTGTTCCCTATGCCCTCAGGTAATCTTGAATCTTTGCTTAATTCCATTTCAATAATGAATGTGTGCCATATGTGCTGTCTATAAACAGAAACTCCCCCAAAGTATTTTCAGACCCAATAAGATTAATTTAACATTCGAGGACGAATGTTCAAAAGGGGGGGAGGATGTTATATCCCGTGTTTTCGCACCTTTGGAAAAATTGGAAATAATTTTGACTTGTAAGAAATAAGGTTATAGTTGAGGTTATTTAACATAAGAGTTGTGCATGAAAGAATATTAATGTGGAAGTGTCGAGGAAGGCTAAGGGCAAATTTAGAATTTTGGAAATTAGTTTCAAGAATTATAGAACAAGTATTTTTAATTCATTGGGCCAAATAATTGAAAGGAAAAATGAGGCCCAAAAGGAAGGGGCTGGCCGGCCACTTGGTCAAGCCCACCCAACAATTCTAATAATTTCCATGTAATATAATTAACATAAAAGTCTTCATCCATTAGATGACTTAAGAAGCTAAGAGTGAGAAAAGGGAACAAAACACCAAGAGCAAAACAAGGGACCATTCGGCCCTAGCCCTAAAATTTTACCCTAAAAGATCTTGCCTCCAAAATTATTTTCTTGTTGGAATCCTACTAATTCAAGGTACCTTTGCAACTTGGTGTAGTTGGTTTGGAAGGAAGAAGTCTTGTTTCTTCAAGTTGACCCTATATTCAAGTGAAGAAGATTGAGTAAAAAGGTAAGAATTTATTCCTTATTATTGTGTTATGAAGTATTATTTGTGTTGTAGTATGTAGAAATGAGTTGATTGTATGGAAAAATGGAAGTTTGCAAAGTGGGTATGGAATATAGAATGTGGCCGTGTGTGTGTGTTAATGTGTAAGTGAAATGAGTTGAAATTTATGTTGTATTCTAGTTGTGTGTATGATGGAATTCATATGGAGAATGAGAGTTGAATAAATTTGGTTGAAGTTGAAATATAGGGGTTTGGCCGTGTGGTATGGTGTTGGTAGGATGCTAATGAATTAATTTTGTTTAATGTGTTAGTTGTGTTATTGTGATGCTTGCAATGTAAATGAAGATAAAATGATATAGGTTTGTATTGAAATGGAATGTAGAAGTTTATGTTGTTTTAGTACGATCTTACTACATTGCGAAAATGAAGTTGTTAGGTTGCAAGTCATGATGATTATTGATGAATTTGGAAGATGAAAACATGTCATGAATATGTATGCCGAAGATTAGAAGCTTTGGATGAAATATGACTTTGGCGGAAAGTTTGTATATTATGTATATCGTGTGTATAATCTAAGGAAGCGATATGAAATGCTTCTAAACTATATTGTGATGATCTAGATTAATGACGAATGTAAAACCATTGAGATTTGTTCGGAAATTGAAGATGAAATAAAGGCTAAGGCATTATGTCGGCAAGTAGAACTAGTTATGTCATATTGTGTATTATATTGATTGTTGTTGTTGTGGGTGTTGTTGTTGGGTTGTTGATGATTGTTTTGGCCGAGTTGAATTCTCGGGGGGTGCTATATGTATAGGGGAGGTGCTGCCGAAATTTCGGTAGACATATATGGGTTAAGTTGAATTCGTAGAATCTATAACTCACAATTGGTAAACTTGACCATTTGCAGATTTTTGGCAAAACGGGAAGTGAGTTTGGAGAGGCGTAAGGAGCTTGAAAGGTATGTAAAGCTATCCCGATCCTTCTTTTGGCATGCCTAAGTGTATTAGAATCGGATTCGGGCCTCGAAAGATTTTCTGCCCATCGGAATCCGCAATTAAAAATCTCGCTTTTTCCTTTAGTAAGATTGAGCCCTTTTGCTTTGTATTCTTGATAATCATGCAAACTTTCCCTAAACTACTTGGAAAGCTATAGAACGTCCGTAGAACCTTTGTAGGTGACCCCATAAGTTTAAAATATGTAATTTGAGCCGACCGCCTTGCTTGTCCCGAGGTGGGCCCACTATCCCCGGTTTTGCCCATATTGTACTCAAGTCTTACTTTCGACCGGTTTTTGAAAGAAATGTTTTGACTACCATTCCAATTACTTAACAAACATTGTTTTAAATATTCCATTAAGTCTGATAAATTGTTTTGACACTCGGAACGACTTCAGAAAGGTGATACTCTGTAATTCACGATGATGTCCGAAACTCATTTATTATGATCCTTTCCGACTTCATTAGATCGGTTGTCTTTGATATGCCTCATCGAGTCTATGGAAACCTTTATGATATTTTAACTGCATTAGTCTCTCACTACTCCACTCGTGGATGCCCCAATGTTTCCCACACTGAGCCCGGGCCAGGATATGTTGTCAAGCGTGATCCTCTGCATTGTTCGCCGTGCCTCGATGTGCGGGGGCAGGTATACGCGTACATGGGTTTGTGGAGTATGATGTGCCATGTCCGCTTGTTCTGATATGATTTGCTATGGCCATTTGATATGACATATTATGTTACGGGGTTATGCCCCTATTCTGATTCTTCTGTGATGTGGCACTAGTGTCGGGAGGGTGGCCACGTTCTGTCTGCCGAGTCCCTTGGCAGGGGCCGGATTTGATATGACATATGTTTCTGTACACACTCTGCATGTTTTGAAAATATACATCTGATACTTTGGATTTTCCGTTTACTTTCTGTACGTTCTATACCAGTTATGATTTTGTTTCTGTAATTCAGGCTTTACATATTCAGTACATATTTCGTACTGATCCCCTTACTTCGGGGGCTGAGTTTTCATGCCGCGCAGGTACCGACGACAGGTTTGCTGATCCGTCCGTCTAGGATATCTTTTCTGCCATATTGAGCGCTCTTTTATTCAGAGCCCATCTTTTGGTACAGTCTGTCATTACTGTATATGTATATTCTCGTTCATGGGTATGGCGGGGCCCTGTCCAGTCATATGATTTTGTCGGTCTGTTTAGAGGTCTGTGGACATGTTTGTGGGTTGGGGTCTTTCCGTACAGATATGTGTTTATGTTGTGTTTGGGCGATCCCTTTCGCCGCCGCGGCCGGTCCGCATATATTTAAATGTTGCTTTGTTGGCCCTGTGTTGCCTTTGTTGGTATTTTCTGCGTGCAGGGTATATGGGATAGTCCGTAAAACAAAGGAAACTCTGCCGAAATTTTTCTAGAAATTATCTAAATTTGAAATAAAGCCTTGTCGGCTTCTGCCATATGCTAGAATGCGTTTGAGTGCCCAGATCGGGCACTAGTCACGGCCTACGGGGTTGGGTCGTGACAATATTCTTATCTTCCAATTTCATTTATAACAATCATAATTTGCACCTTACCAATTTCATTTTCACATTTACATAAACTACAATAAAGTTGCATATTTTCCTACAACAACTTAACAGTGGATTTTCCATAACAACAAGAACCATTTACCTTCTATTTACATCACAAGGCCACAACAAGACAATTAACATACTAAATAAATCTAATCCACCTCCCTCCATACATGGAACCACACGGCCACACGTACACACACACATACACACGGCTCACACACACCACATCACAATCCCATGATTTCCATTCAATTCTACTCACTCTAACATCTATAAATCTTTCATAACATAAAAGAAACAAGAAATCCTTAACTTTTTCCCAACAAGTTCTCCTTGAAAACACAAGCACTTTCTTGCCAAAATAATTATACCACTTTGTAGAGAATCTTGAACATAGTAGGAATACAAGAAAATTATAATTCTTGAATCAAACTTGAAGGCTTGGAATTTTTTGAGGGTTGGCCGAATAGGCCCTTCTCTTGTTCTTCTTCTTTTTGATTTCTCTTTCTCTTATTTCTCTTGAACCTTCTAGGGGATTTTGATGATTAAGAGGCCTTTTATTTACTTATTCCTCACATGGATGAATTGCCATGGGCTTGGGCCTTTTGTTGGACCATGGCCGGTTGGGCCTCTTGTTTTGGGCCTCATTTTCTCTTAATTTAATTATTTTTTTGAGCCCAACTAGTGATGGATCACACTTGGTAATTCACGGAACTAATTCCCAAATTCCAATTTTGCCCTTGGCCTCCTTCCATATTTCCACATCAATATTCCATGAACATCACACATGTATTGAGTAAAATAAAATCATAGCCTCATTCCTTGCGAGTCAAAATTATTTCGAATTTTTCCGAATGCGCAAAAACGCGGGATATAACAATATCATGAAACATGTATTAAACACGTGATAAAACGAAGATGAGCTATGAGGATAAATAGGGGGAAAATTGGAGGAAAATGGTGGATTTTGCTAAATGTGCATAATTGATGGTTGTTGATTGTGATATTGTGAGTAATATTGTGAATGTTGGGAGTTGATATAGAACACGGAGAAAGTAGTATAAACAAAGGAAGTGCTGCCCAATATTTCCTAGAATTTATGATGCGTTCTTGTAGATAATTAACTAATGTCGACCCGAATTCTCTCATGAAGGTGACGACGTGATATTGAAGGAGAACGAGTGAGGGATAGCTTAACTAAATGGCAAAGGTATGTGAGGCCAGTCCTTCTTTTCCAATGGCATGAATCTTAATCCAAAGTTCTACCTTCTATATGAATTCCTACATACCGAAAAGTTAGGAGTCTCCTTCCATGGATGTTTATATGAGATAAGAGACACGATATGATGATGCTAGAATGATGATGATGCTATTCACTGCTTACGCTCACCTTATGTGCTAGTTCTTTCAAGGTGAGGCAGAATGTTCATAATTACTCCATAATATGATCGGGGGATCACGACCTTACGTCACCCTGACAGAGTGAAGTTATTCCCAAATCTATGCATGTGTTATGACAAGATGAGTATTTTATAATGAGCATATTATTATGATTATTTTTATGATAAGCATGGCATGAGCATTGCATACCGGGCCTAGTTGGTCGAGCAGTCACCGCTACGGCGGGCAGCTATACGGATACACCATGGCCTTCTGGTATGGGCAGACACCACTAGTGGGTGGCATGAGATGGTACCCCAGACGCGAGAGGCCTGGACGCAGGCTTATGTTATTGATTATCACACCATTCCGGTAAGGACGGGCAGCTTGCATGTCATGCATACATGATATCATGATGAGTATGAGTAAGACATCATGTATCATTCTCCTATGATTATTGTTCAGGTTTCAATGTTCGTATTGATGCTCTTATTATATTATTATTGTCCTTCTTCATTGTTTAAGCCTCTCATACTCAGTACAACATTCGTACTGACGTCCTTTTTTTGGGACGCTGTGTTGATGTCCACTGGTAGACAGGGAGGCGAGCTAGATCCAGATCCTTAGGAGCTGTCAGCTATCTAGAGCACTCCATTATTCGGCGGTGCTTATGATTATTCTTTTGGAAGATATATATACATATGTATGCATGATGTTGGGCACGACGGAGTCTTGTTCCATCTGTGTATTCATGATGTCAGTAGAGGGTCGAAGATACATAGTGTGGGACAGATGGTCTCGCAAGATGCTATTATTATGTATACATTATTTTGATAGCCGAGAGGCATATGTATATAAAGTACTTATGTTTTGGTACAAATTATGATTCCGATACTTTCATGTGTAAAATTTGCAAAAGATCATTAAATGGGCAGGATGAGTAGTAGAGTGAGCGATGCTCGGCGTCCAGCTACGGGTACCCGTCGCGGCCCCTAGTTGGGTCGTGAAATTTCTGATTCTAGCGGTCCCTCGAACCGCATATATGCATTTGCTAGCCGACAGGATCAGGAGGCGTCGCCAACTGTAGTCACAGGTACATTATTGGACTTTTCTCGAGCTGTATATGCATTGATCGATCCAGGTTCTACTTTATCATATATTTCTCCCCTCGTTGTTAGTAAAATTGGGATAATACCTGAACCGATAGAACCATTCGAAGTGGCTACTCCGGTTGGGGATTTTATTATAGCGAGGCAGGTATATAAGGATTGTTCTGTGATTATATGTGGCCGTTGCACTAAGGCTGATTTGGTAGAATTAGATATGATGGAATTCGATGTTATCATGGGTATGAATTGGTTAGCCTCCTGGTATGCTAATGTGGACTGCCAGAAAAAGGTAGTTCGTTTCCAATTTCCAAGGGAACCAGTTATAGAATGGGCAGGAAACACAGCATTGCCGAGGGGTAAGTTTATTTCATACCTCAAGGCCAGGAAGACGATTCAGAAAGGGTACATTTATCATTTGGTCCGTGTGCATGATACTAAAGCAGAAACACCTACTCTCCAGTCAGTTCCGGTTGTTAATGAATTTCCAGATGTGTTTCCGGATGAGCTTCCAAGTCTCCCACCTGAACGGGAGATAGAATTTACGATAGCTGTGCTGCCAGATACTCAACCTATATCTATTCCTCCTTACAGAATGGCACCTGCAGTATTGAAAGAATTGAAAGAACAGCTGAAAGATCTACTAGAAAAAGGCTTCATCAGACCCAGTACGTCCCCCTGGGGAGCGCCGGTATTATTTGTAAGAAAGAAAGACGGGTCGTTGTGGATGTGCATTGATTACAGACAGCTGAATAAGGTGACTACAAAGAATAAATATCCCCTCCCCCGGATTGATGATTTATTTGACCAGTTGCAGGGTGCTAAATATTTTTCGAAGATAGATTTGCGCTCGGGCTATCATTAGGTGCGAGTACGAGAGGCAGACATTCCAAAGACTGCTTTCAGGACCCGATACGGGCATTATGAATTCAGAGTGATGTCTTTTGGGCTGACTAATGCTCCAGCAGTGTTTATGGATTTGATGAATCGAGTATTCAGGCCGTTTCTAGATATGTTTGTGATCGTGTTTATTGATGATATTCTGGTTTATTCGCGATCAGTAGAGGAGCATTCGGACCATCTGAGGACAGTACTTGGCACACTTCGGCAGCATAAATTATATGCTAAGTTCTCCAAGTGTGAATTCTGGTTAACCTCAGTGGCATTCTTGGGGCATATCGTCGGAGCAGATGGTATTCGGGTCGATACACAGAAGATTGAGGCTATACAGAATTGTCCTAGGTCTACGACACCGACTGAGGTACGCAGTTTTCTGGGATTAGCCGGATATTACAGGAGGTTTGTGGAGAATTTTGCTTCGATTGCAGCACCCTTAATGAAGTTAACTCAGAAGGCAGCAAAATTTTAGTGGACCGATGCTTGTGAACGTAGCTTCCAGTTGCTGAAGGAAAAATTGATTACTGCTCCGGTTCTAACTCTTCCTGAGGGGCCAGATGGGTATGTTATTTATTGTGATGCTTCCGGTATTGGGATAGGTTGTGTACTAATGCAGCATGGTCGAGTTATAGCCTATGCTTCCCGGCAGCTCAGACCGCACGAGAGAAATTATCCCACTCATGATCTGGAACTAGCCGCGGTAATTCATGCTTTGAAGATATGGCGGCACTACTTATATAGGGTTCATGTTGATATCTATACGGATCACAAAATCCTTCAGTATATTTTTAAACAAAAAGAGTTAAATTTGCGGCAAAGAAGGTGGCTCGAATTATTGAAAGATTATGATGTCGATATTTTATATCATCCTGGAAAAGTCAACGTTGTAGCTGATGCACTTAGCCGCAAGTCCATGGGCAGTTTGACCGACGTGCAGCCAAAAAGGAAAGAATTAGTTCGTGAAATTCATCAGCTAGCCAGTCTTGGAGTCCGTTTGGCCGATTCTAGAAATATTGGAGTTTCTGTCCGAGAAGTTGGTGAATCATCTATTATGAAAGAGGTAAAACGACGTCAGTTCGAGGATCCTATTCTGGTACAGTACAGAGATACAGCCCTTGATAAGGAAAATACTCCGTTCGAGATTACATCTGATGGAGTATTATTATATAGTGGAAGGTTATGTGTACCTGACGTTGCACGGCTGCGGCGACAGATTATGGGGGAGGCACATTATGCTCGGTATTCTGTTCATCCTGGATCCACTAAAATGTACCGTGATCTCAGATGTTTATATTGGTGGGATGGTATGAAAAGGGATATCGCAGAGTTCGTTGCTCAGTGTCCAAATTGCCAACAGGTTAAAATCGAGCATTAGAAGCCCGGTGGATTGCTACAGGAAATGGAAATTCCAGCATGGAAATGGGAAATAATTAATATGAATTTCATTACAGGTCTATCTTGCACTCCACGAAGGTATAATTCTATATGGGTTATTGTTGATAGGCTGACAAAATTAGACCATTTTCTTCCGGTCAGGACCACTTATTCGGCTGAGGATTATGCCCGTTTATATATTAAAGAGATAGTAAGACTTCACGGAGTTCCTATATCTATTATAACCGACAGAGGTGCTCAGTTTACAGTAAATTTCTGGAGGTCATTTCAGGAAGGATTGGGGACTCAGGTGAGTCTTAGTACAACATTCCATCCTCAGTCTGACGGACAGGCCGAGCGTACTATTCAGACGCTGGAAGATATGCTACGGGCCTGTGTTATTGATTTCAGAGGTAGTTGGGATGATCATTTGCCCCTTATTGAATTTGATTATAATAATAGTTATCATTCCAGCATCCAGATGGCACCGTATGAAGCCCTATATGGTAGAAAATGCAGATCTCCAATTGGTTGGTTCGATGTGGGTGAAACTAAATTGATTGGTCCAGATATAATCCAGCAAGCAGTCGATAAGGTGAAACTCATTCGGGAGCGGTTGTTAGCAGCCCAGAGTCGACAGAAATCATATGCAGATAAACGACGTCGACCTTTAGAGTTCCAGATTGGTGACTGGGTATTTCTTAAAGTGTCGCCTATGAAAGGTGTAATGAGATTCGGCAGAAAAGGAAAGATCAGTCCGCGATATATTGGGCCTTACCAGATTGTTCGAAAGATAGGCGAGGTCGCCTACGAGTTAGACTTACCATCTGATCTGGAAGTAGTACATCCGGTATTGCATGTGTCAATGCTCCGTAACTGTATTGGCGATCCTTCCAGAGTATTTCCTATAGAAGATATCCAGGTAACAGAGGAACTGTCTTACGAAGAACAACCTGTAGCCATTCTGGATCGTCAAGTGAGGAGACTACGCACCAAAGATGTGCCCTCTGTTAAAGTCATGTGGCGGAACAATAACAGAGAAGAAATGACCTGGGAAGCGGAGGACGAGATGAAGAAGAAGTATCCTCACAGGTTTCCTATGCCTACAAGTAATCTAAATTTCTTAATTGGTTATATTGATTGGTAAATAATTTATATGCGCTGCTTATAAAAAGAAACTCCCCCGAAATGCATGCAAGACCCTATAGGGCTAATTTAACATTCGAGGACGAATGTTCTAAACGGGGGGGGGGGGGGGGGGCGGGAGGATGTTATATCCCGTGATTCGCACATTTGGATAAATCGAATTAATTGTGACTTGTAAGAGATAAGGCAATATTTTGATTTAGTTTATATATATATATATATATATATATATATATATATATATATATATATATATATATATTAT
The DNA here is from genome assembly GCF_019175385.1 of Lycium barbarum. NCBI lineage: Eukaryota > Viridiplantae > Streptophyta > Magnoliopsida > Solanales > Solanaceae > Lycium > Lycium barbarum. The sequence goes on from NC_083338.1 coordinate 41,299,302, forward strand.
TCATGAAAAATATTGATGAGGAAATATTGAGGAAGGCTAAGGGCAAAATTGGAATTTTGAAAATTAGTTTCATGAATCACAAAATATTAACAAAGTAATTGTGCTAGGGAAAAATTCAAAAAATATAGAGGCCCAATGAGTAGGTGTGGCCGGCCATGGAGAAAAAATGGCTGAAGCCCATGAAATTAAAACCAAGACAAATAAATAAGAGAAAGTGGCCACAAACTCTTCATTATTCAAGAAGTTTCAAGAAAACAAAACAAAAGTTGAGAGCAAAAAAAAAAAAAAAAGAAGGGAATTCGGCCAACAAGAGAGGGAATTTTTTTTTAAGCCATCAATCCTTGATCCGAAAATTATAATTTTCTAGTATTCCTACTAAGTTCAAGACCCTCTTCAACGTGGTATAATTATTGAAGCGAGAAAACCACTTTAGTGACAAGTGCAAAATTCTATTCAAGAGGAAAAAGGTAAGAATTTCATGTTATTTTATATGTTATGGAAGGTTATAAATGTTGTAGTAAGTAAACTTGAATGGAAATCATGGAAATAGTATATGTGTGTGTGTGGCCGTGTGGTATTGTTGGTGGAGGAAGATGAACAAATTTTATTTAGTATGTTAATTGTGTTGATTGTGGCCTTTGTGATGTAAATGGAGGAATAATGGTTCAAGTTGACATGGAAATTGGTTGTAGGTTGTTGTAGGAAATTATGTGATTTTAATATGGTTTTTATGTAATTATGGAAGTGGAGTTGCTAAAGTGTGAATTGTTGTTGTTGTTGATGAATTTGAAAGAAGAAAATGCGTCGTCGTGGTTTCGTTACATTTGTAGAAGTTTCGGGTGGAATATGGTGTTAGTGGGATTGTTTGAATATTGCACAAATTGTTTAAAGTGTTCTTGAATTGTGTTTGAATGATCTTGGATTAGTAATGAATATGTGAGCGTTGATATTGGCTTGAAAATACGTAGTTAAATTGAATGTGATTAGCTACGTAGAGATAGGAGGTTACTAATATTAGAATGCGCTTTAAATTGATTTTTGATGTTATTGGTATGGTTGTTGATATTGTTGGTATGGTTGTTGATGAATTTGGCCGAGTTAAATTCTCGGGGATGTTGAATTTACAGGGGAGATGCTGCCGAAATTTCTGTAGACAAGTACTAGTTAGAATTGGATTTGTAAGTACTTGTAGCTAATGTTTGGTAATTGATAACGTTATTGTAGATATTGGAGAGCCCGAGACTTGAGTCGGGATTTGGTTAGCGAGCGATCGAGGTATGTAAAGCCTACCTTTCTTTCTTTTGGCATGACCTTTATGAAATGAACAAATGACATATATGCATGCTTCTGAAGAAAATTCTATTCTTAGAGCCACTAGGATGGCCGACGTCTTTGACCTCCATAAGCTATTCCATATGGTTTGATACATGTTTATGATGTTCGAAGATTCTAGTTGTTATGTTTCCGAATGATGTCCGAAAAATATTTGATATGGCTAAAGTCTTGGATATATATTTTGATATGTACATATGATTCTAAGGCTCCATTTGATTTGCTCCATAGCGATAGTTGAAAGTTCCCTAATATGATTGTTACTTGAATTTCCAAAAAGAGCTTCTGAAATGCTTTTAGAAATTCTGTACTTCAAAAGTTTGTAACTTTCGTATACTAACTCCGATTGACCCGAAACTGATTTCTGAGCCTTCGGATGTCGTAAATATATTTGTCCATCAAGTTTTGAAATTTATTTATTTATTTATTTATTTATATGCATATGGTTTCCTCACTACTCCGCTCGTGCATACTACTATTACATCGTTTGCCGGGTCCCGGGCCGGTTTTGTGATCGTGCGCACGATGTTATATTCGGCAGTATGATGTGTTACGGTTCCCGAGACCTCTCCATAGGGCCGGGTACCGCTTGTATACGGTGTTATGATGTGATATGGCATATGATGTGTTCTGATGTTATGATATGTGATGATGATACGATATGTTCGGGGATTTTACGGGGATTTGAAACCTTCTGGAGTATGATGTGTTGTGGTGCCAGCGTCGGAGTGGCGACCACGTTCCTGAGCCCTATGCATGATTTGTATTTGCATTAATTATGTTTTCAGCACAGGTTTTGATATACTAATTCTGTATCCATTTTCCATACTCCTTATTTCAGTTCTGATTTGGATCATTGTATTTCGTGCTTTACATACTCAGTACATATTTCGTACTGACCCCCTTTCTTCGGGGGCTGCGTTTCATGCCCGCAGGTACAGACGTTCGTTCAGGTGACCCACCAGTGTAGGATACTTATTCCGCTGTTTGGAGTACTCCTTTTGATCCGGAGCTCATATTTTTGGTACATATCTTCTGTTATACATGTTCTGTATATATGGCTATTTGGGTACGGCGGGGCCCTGTCCCGTCATATGTTTCTGTTATGGTTTGTAGAGGCCTGTAGTCATATATGTGGGTCATGGGTCACGTTTGTTCGATTATGTTTGTGATCTGTGCGTTAAGCGGCCCCGTTTGCTATTATGGCCAAAATGGCCCACGTGTTTGTATATGTATGTGTATTCGGGCGATGTGTATTCCGCCAGCCTACCGACTTTTGGTATGCTATTTCTGTACGGGTGACCACTTAAGATGGTATCTGTTTTCAGTATCTATTTAAAATAACGTATGCTAAATTTGAATAAGTCTTCGATATGTTGATTTGGTAAGCGGATGGGTTTTGGGTGTCCAAATAGGGCACCAGTCGCGGCCCACGGGGCTGGGTCGTGACACGTATGGAGTAAATCAATTAGCCTGTTACTTGAAGAATAGTCCTCGTAACCGTAAGTTAAGGTGGGGCACACATGTTGGGGTTTTATAAAGGACATATGAAAAGTGATATGAGTAGTATATCGGAAGTTGAGCAAGTCTTAAGAAGGACCCTCAAACCAAGTATGTGCATAAGCCCTCCAAAAAGATGATTTAAGGATACATTTTCGGATGATTTGACTTGGAGGGGCCAAAACGCTATTATACGTTTGGAATTTGGAAACACACCAAGCATGAAAGTTGTAGATAATTGAAATATCTTTCTAACCATTGGTCATGGGCCCTCATATGATATTGGAATAAAGAATTATGGCCATTTTATGATAAATACTCCAAGCTGCCAAATGGCTTCTGCGGGTTCCACTAGAGAAGGTCGGTGGAACCGACCTATGAGGGGTATAAATACGCCCATTAGCTCCATTGTTTTAGCAATTTACATTCTAAATAGTCCTAGAAACCTCCCAACACAACCCCCAAACATTTATAGCCCATTAAATCAAGAATTTAACAAGATTACACCTAACTAGTCCATGAAAGGTGATTGTTCTTGCTTCTACTTGATGTTATGGTAAGTTTGGTCTTGAAGAAAGTTGGTGTGGCTGAATTTATTCAAGTATAAGGTATGTTCTTCATCCTATCTCTTATGTTGAGTTGATTTGAAGGTTTAGCAAGTCTTAAAAGCGAAAATAGTTATGGAGGAAAGGTCATAAAGTGTCGTGTTGTAGTTGTTATGTTTATGGACTGCTTTGAGCATGTTGTTTCCGTGTGGCTGAGCTGATTTACATGTATAGAGATGGTATATAATGTTGTTGGTGTGTTGATGAGATTATGCTCCTTGATTGGGAAGAAAGGAAGTGTATATTGTTGTTGTATGTTGAAAAACATCGTGTGGGATGTTTTATGAAATATATTGGTATTGATAATATTTTTGTTGATGTTGGTATTGTTGTTGTTGTTACACCTTGGAAATTTCCAATCTCGTACAGTGAATAGACTAACGAAGAATACGAGTATACGATGTTTTCACAAGAAGGGAACGACGTTTGACGACCCTAAGTAAGATTTCAAAGGTAAATTGCAATAAGAGATAGGTTATGCTCCACAACGACTTTTTATAGGTTCTGGAAATGTGAAAGCTGCAGATTTGAACTTTGGTCTCGTCGATGAAATACGGACCGTAAAGTGGTTTACGACCCGTAAACCGCCATGTCGTATTTCAACCTCCAAAACTTCAACTTTCTGCCAAATGTTCAAATGGTTAAATATGACTTGGAATACGGACCATAAATTGAAATACAGCCCGTAAACTGAGTCGTAAACCACCATGTCCTCAGCCTGACTTTCTGGTTCTGTTATGTTTAAATACGTCCACGAAATACGGCCTGTAAACTAGAATACGGACCGTAAACTGAGTTTACGACCACTGTGCACTTCAACTACTGTTCATTCCGGATCAGATTTTAAGTCATTAAAAAGGAGACCCAAGCTCATTAATTCATTTCATCTCCACGTTACTTCTCTCTAGAAACCTCTAGAACATTCTCTAACATTCATCCACAAGAAAAATCAAAGGAAATCAATGATCAATAACACCAAATCGATGAAACAAAGTGTGTGAAACCTAGCTAAAGTTCATCTATCTCAAGAAAACCCAAAAGAAGTGAAGTAGGATTTTGGTGCTAGAGAAGTAATACCATTCAAGGCTTGTTCAACCATCATCTAAGGTAAGTTTAATGACTATACCATGTTGTTTAAGGTATTGAAAGGTTAAGATACTTGAATTGTAGGAAGACCTAGGAAATGGGTCATTAATGAGTGAATAGTGTCATGGTTGGATGGTAGTTGGATTGAATCATGAATGATGGTGTGTTGTGATTATTTGTTATATCCTGTATTTTTGAACGTCAAATTATTTGCTGAGGTGGGACCCACACATCGAGATTTTTTTTGGGACATCTAAAAAAATTCATATGAATCACATATGAGAAGTTAAACACGACTCAAGAAGGACCCTTGGGCCAAATCAAAGTGGAAGTCCTCCAAACGAATATGTTTAAGAAAACGTTTTCGGGTGATCTGACTTCAAGGGGCAAAAACGGTATTATAAGTTTGGAATTTGGAAAAGTACCAAGAAATAGAGGTTGTAGATAATTGAATTAGCTTTCCAACCATAGGTCGTGGGTCCCCAGATGACGTCGGTACAAGGAGATATGAACGTTTTAAGGTCGAAAGGTCAGTGGGCTAGGCCCAACTCGAGACCAAACCGAGTTGGCCCAAAACCAAAATCAAAAAAAATAATAAGGCCCAAATTTGTGAGGCCCAACCGGCCATGGTTATGGCCCAAGCCAATATTAAATAAAATTTGGTCAATAAAAGGATGACTAAGTCATCCTTATCACAATAAGTTCTAGAGGTTTCAAGAAAAGAAGAACAAGAGAAAGAAGAGAGAAAAGCTTAAGGCCATTTCGGCCATAGAGAAAGTCCATGAGAAAAATTGATAAAAATTCTTCAAAAATCAATCCCTACCAAGTAAAGGGTGCTTACCAAGGTGGAGTTGTTGTTGGAGCAAGAAAGATTCAAAATCATACAAGTTGCCAAGTTGTAGTCAAGTGAGAAGTTGAAGAAGAAAGGTGAGTTTTGATCTTTCTTTATGTGTTATGAATGGTTTATATGTGTTGTAGTTTGTTAAAATGGATGAAATTCATGAAAGAGATAAAAATAGGGGTGTGGTCGTGAGGTATGGAACATGTATATGTGTGTAGAAATTGTGTTTTAATTAATTTATCTAGTGTTTGGTTGTTATTGTTGTGAATGATATGTGGAAAATGGAAGTTGAATAAATTTGGAGAGGTTGTAGTGTGTATGCTTGATGTTGGCCGTGTAGTTGTAGAGTAATATGGAAGAAAATGAGTCAATTCTATTTAATGTTTTGGTTGTAGTTGAATTGTAGATGCTAGATTGCTAATGAATGCATAATAATCTTGTGAAGTTGAAGTAGGTGGAGGTTTGTTTTAGAAGTTATGTGAATTGAATGTAATGTTCTTGCATGCATGGAAGGTAATGTGGTTAGTATGATGTTGTTGGAATATAGATCATGAGGTTGTGATTGTTTTCATTAAAGTTAGAAAGTTTTTGGAAGAAGTAGTAAGTTGATTGAATATGGAAGTTGTTAGTATTGTTGTTGTTGGAATTGTGGTTGATATTTTGGCCGAGTTTGAATTCCCGGGATTGTTGTTGATTGAAATTAGCCAAGTTGAACTTGGTGGGATGGAGTATTTATAGGGGAAGTGCTGCCGAAATTTCGGTAGCCAAATGTTTCCTTAAGAATTCAACTCTAAGTAGCCTAATAGGAGTTTTGGTAAACATGACCAATTTACAGATTTTGACGAGATTGCAACGTGAATTCGGAATAGCAAAAGAAGCGGAAAGAGGTATGTAAGGTTTCACCCTTCTTTCTATGGCATGTCTTAGACGGAATAAGTTGGGTACGCGCCTCGGGGACAACTCTCTTCCCCGGAATCCGCATCCAAAGTTTTCCACTTTTTGTTCAATAGAATTGAACTAGAAAGTGTGCAAATGATGGAAAGACCTCTTAAACCCCTAGAACTTGCATAAGTGGGACCCGATTACCCTAGGACCCTCACAAGTAATGACATGACACGTAATATATGTAAATCATATACGTCACCCCATCCGGCCCGAGGTGGGCCCGCTACTCTCGGATTTTTCCTTACAGTCTTGCTTGACTTACTTGAAGTGAATCCAAAGGGAACCTTTGATCCCGATTTCGTTACCAAATGATAAATGCTATGACTCCTCTAACGAGGGCACTTCCATGACGATAATGATAACAATGATGTTAGATAAGAGAATATGCCTATGATACGTACTACCGGAACGACTCTATGACTAAGATGACTAAGCTAAGTATCTTATGTAAACATGAAAATGATAAACTAATTTTTGAATCTTATTTATATTTCCTAGCTATGACTTTATTTTCTAAAAGATTTCAAAGTCTATGAACTGTCATCTATGATGCCCCGATTTCATTCTACGTTTACTTTAATATTATTTCCCGTTGGTAGTCTCACCTTAAAATACTCGTTCCTTCAAGGTGAGACAAAGCGATCACGAGTATTCCATAATCTAATTGGAGGTCACCGACCTTACGTTACTCCGATGACTACATGATTCTTCTTTGGGCTTTCCTGCGTGCCTATGAGACATATGTATATAGGATACGTAAATGCATATAAGACATGTAAATGTATGTAATATATGTGTATATTTTTAAAACATGCACATGACGAAAGAGCTAGAGCGCTATAGACGCTGATGTACCTACACGACACACGTATATGTATATGATAAAAGAGCTAGAGCGCTATAGACGCTAATATATGTACATGATATATGCATGTGTATACGGGGAAAATGGAGGTAAGGGCAGAGCGTTATGAACGCATATCCACCTGATCAGTTGGCATTACATGATATGATATCATCCCGGACGCGGGATGCCCGGACGCGGGATGTGTATATTTATGGTTAAATGGATCGGCTGCCGATGCCTCGGCAATATGAGATGTCCTATTTTATATGTATATGTATATGAACAAGGAAAGATTCTTAAAGGAAAGCTAAGTACGCATAGCACCTGCCAAGGGTATATATATATATACAGGTTATGTTTCTACCTCAGGACATGTGCTATTATTCTCTTATGTCGTTATTTCCGTTTTATACTTTCCGTATACTACTATTCATGCCTTACATACTCGGTACACTATTCGTACTGACGTCCCTTCTTGTGGACGCTGTGTTTCATGCCACGCAGGTCAGCAGACAGGCGGATTTGATCCTTAGAAGCTCTACCAGCAGTGTTGACAGTGCTCCAGTTATTCCGGAGACTCACTTCCTTGGTACTATTTTGTGTATATATATTCGGGCACGGCAGTACTCAGCCCTTTCTATGTATAAACGTACTATGTCTAGAGGCTCGTAGACAGATATGTACAGTCAGTTAAGTATAGTTAGGTTTATGGTGTTTTGGCATGCTAATGTTGATGTATAAGTGATAACGAAGTTTATTAGTCTATGTTCAGAATGACGCCGCTAATGTTAATGTTAAAATAAAATGGCTCTGTTTACATGGCTTGCTAAGAGGTAAAGGTAAAACGATAGACAAGGGGTGCTCGGTACAAGTATCGGGTACTCGTCACGGCCCCTAGACGGGTCGTGACATTATTAATACGTTATAAATGACATTTAGACCATGAAATAAGTATTATAAATGAGGAAACACGATAGGGAGCTAAAACCATAAATGCGGGGAAATTGAAGAGAAATGGTGGATTGTGGTCAATGTATATAAATGATGATTGTTGATTATAATATTGTGAATGTTGTTGTGAGCCTTTGGGAGTTGATATAGAATATGGGAAAAGAAGTAGAAACAAAGGAAGTGCTGCCCAATTTTCCCTAGAAATAGTAATGCGTTCTTGTAGCAGGTTAACTAACGTAATGCAAATTCTCTCTTGAAGGTAGAAGCGTGACGTCAAAAGGAGAACAAGCGAACGATAGCTTAGTTAAACGTCAAAGGTATGTGAGGCTAGTCCTTTATTTCTAATGGCATGAATCCTATAGCATGATTTTCTTTCCTCTTCATGAGTTCCTATATTTCGGAAAGCTAAAAGCCTATGTCTATGAGTAACTATATAAGATAAGAGATATGTTATGAGTCCTATAATGATGATAATGATGTCATTTATTGCTTACACTCACCTTATATGCTAATCCTTTCAAGGTGAGGCAGAATGTCAATGATTTCTCCATAATGAAATCGGGGAATCACGACCTCACGTCACCCCGATAAAGTATAGTTGATCTTGAGCCTTATGCATGTACTATGATAAGATAAGCATATTATGATATGCATGTTATGATGATGATATTACACCGCGCCTATATGGTCGGGCAGTCACCACTAAGGCGGGCAGCTATACACCATGGCCAGACGGCATGGGCAGACACCACTAGTGGACGGCATGAGATGATACCCCAGACGCGGGAGGCCTTGTTACACCTCGGAAAAATTTTCGTTCATGCATAACGAATTGACTGGCGAAGGGCAAGAAATTGCGGGTATCGAATTAATAGGGTCTTAACGACATTTTGTAAGGGGCTTTCCAACCATAGGTAGTGGGCCCCCACAGCATATCGGGATCAAAAGTTATTACCAACTTGCAGCGGACAGTTGGCGCACCTTGCGGCGCAACCTGCGGACCGCAAGCATGACATGCGGTTCCGCAGTTCGGTCGCAAAGTGTGCCAGTGAGAGTCGGTCAGCTGGCACGCTTTGCGACACGACATGCGGCCCGCAAGTTCAACATGCGGCTCCGCACATCTACCACAAAGTGTGCCAGTGAAATGTTGGTCAGCCGGCACACATTACGACACAACATGCGGCTCGCATAGCACGCTTTGCGTCTCGCAAAGCGTGCCGCATGTTGTGTCGGGCCAGAAATTTCTGGACCACTTTAAATGCACCCAACTCGTCCAAAAATCATTTTTTTCATCTTGTTGGCTAAAGAAACCTCTAGAACTCTCTCCAACATCCATCTACAAGAAAATTCAAGGGAAACCCATGATCAACAACATCAAATCCATGAACCCAAGTGTATGAAACTAACCAAGTGTGTCTAATTGAAGAAAGACCCAAAGGAGAGAAGGTAGGGTTTTGGTGCTAGAAAGAAGGTTCCACCCAAGGCTTGTTCAATCATCCTCCAAGGTAAGTTTCATGATCATTTCGTGTTTTTTACGGTATTAGACGGCTAAGGAACTCAAATTGTAGCAAGATATGGGACATGGGTCTTGAATAGGTGAATAGTGTCACTATTGAATGATGTTAGACTTGAACCATAAATGTTGAAGTGTTGTGATTACAAATACGTTATAAATGATGTGTATATCATGAAACAAGTATTAAACACGTGATAAAACGAAGATGAGCTATGAGGACAAATAGGGGGGAAATTAGAGGAAAATGGTGGATTTTGCTAAATGTGCATAATTGATGGTTGTTGATTGTGATATTGTGGGTAACATTGTGAATGTTGGGAGTTGATATAGAACACAGAGAAAGTAGTATAAACAAAGGAAGTGCTGCCCAATTTTTCCTAGAATTTACGATGCGTTCTTGTAGATAATTAACTAATGTCGACCCGAATTCTCTCATGAAGGTGATGATGTGATATTGAAGGAGAACGAGTGAGGGATAGCTTAGCTAAGCGGAAAAGGTATGTGAGGCCAGTCTTTATTTTCCAATGGCATGAATCTTAATCCAAAGTTCTACCTTCTACATGAATTCTTACAAACCGAAAAGTTAGGAGTCTCCTTCCATGGATATTTATATGAGATAAGAGACACGATATGATGATGCTAGAATGATGATGATGCTATTCACTGCTTACGCTCACCTTATGTGCTAGTTCTTTCAAGGTGAGGCAGAATGTTCATAATTACTCCATAATATGATCGGGGGATCACGACCTTACGTCACCCCGACAGAGTGAAGTTATTCCCAAATCTATGCATGTGTTATGACAAGATGAGCATATTATTATGATTATTTTTATGATAAGCATGGCATGAGCATTGCATACCGAGCCTAGTTGGCCGGGCAGTAACGGCTACGGCGGGCAGCTATACGGATACACCATGGCCTTCTGGCATGGGCAGACACCACTAGTGGGCGGCATGAGATGGTACCCCAGACGCGGGAGGCCTGGAAGCGGGCTTATATTATTGATTATCACACCGTTCCGGTAAGGACGGGCAGCTTGCATGTCATGCATACATGATATCATGATGAGTATGAGTAAGACAGCATGTATCATTCTCCTATGATTATTGTTCAGGTTTCAATGTTCGTATTGATGCTCTTATTTTATTATTATTGTCCTTCTTCATTGTTTAAGCCTCTCATACTCAGTACAACATTCGTACTGACGTCCTTTTTTTTGGGACGCTGTGTTCATGTCCACAGGTAGACAGAGAGGCGAGCTAGATCCAGATCCTTAGGAGCTGTCAGATGTTGAGAGCACTCCATCGTTCGGAGGTGCTTATGATTATTCTTTTGGTAGATATATATACATATGTATGCATGATGTTGGGCACGATGGAGTCTTGTTCCGTCTGTATATTCATGACGTCAGTAGAGGCTCGTAGATACATAGTGTGGGTTAGATGGTCTCGCAAGATGCTATTATTATGTATACATTATTTTGATAGCCGAGAGGCATATGTATATAAAGTACTTATGTTTTGGTACAAATTATGCTTCCGATACTTTCATGTGTAAAATTTGCAAAAGATCATTAAATGGGCAGGATGAGTAGTAGAGTGAGCGGTGCTCGGTGTCCAGCTCCGGGTACCCATTGCGGCCCCTAGTTGGGTCGTGACAGGACTGGACGCAGGCTAATGTTATGATTACCACACCGATCCGATATGCACGGGTAGCTTATACATTATGCATATATGATACGATGATGGGTATGAGTCAGACAGCATGCATTACTTCTTTTATGTTTGACAATCAGACATAGATGTTTCATATTGATATTTCCTCTATATCATTGTCTTATTTCATTGTTTCTGCGTCTTATACTCAGTACAACGTTCGTATTGACATCCGTTTTATTTGGACGCTGTGTTTATGCCCACAGGTAGACAGGGAGGTGATCTCGACCCAGATCCGTAGTAGCTGTCAGCTGATTGAAAGCACTCCTTTGTTCTGGAGGTGCTTGGTTATTCTTTTGCGTATACTCATGTACATATATTTTTGGGCATGACTGGGTCTTGTCCCGTCCTTATGTTCAGCACTCTAGTAGAGGCTCGTAGATGCGCAGTGTGGGTTAGATGGTAGCACGAGATCGCTATTGTACATATATATTATTTTGATAGCCTAAAGGCATATGTATATAAAGGTATCTATGTTTTCATATGAAATGTGATTTTCCTCGATTTGAGTATAACTGTGAAAAAGAGGCATCAAATGAGCATGATGAGTAATAGAACGAGCGGTACTCGGTGGTTATCCCCGGGTACCCGTTGCGGGCCCTAGCTGGGTCGTGACAGTTGTTGGTTACTATATTGTGATTCGGGCTAGGCATATAGACAGGGGAGATGCTGCCCGAGTTTTGGCAGATTCTAAAGGAGTTTGGTTTAAGGACTTGAGATAGGCATATGACGATAAGTCTAACGGTAGAATAATTTCTCTTGAGTGTAGATTTTCAAGTTCGGGAGAATAAGTCGTAGGAGATCAATTAGGTATGTTAAGGCTCGTCCCTTTCTTTCAAAGGCACGATCCCTGTGGTACGATTTCATAAATGCTTCCATAACTTCTTTGTTTTCAAAAGATAGAAGTTTATGACTCCAAGGCATGATTCCTTTCCCAATAATCCATAAATGTTTTCCAAAATGCCCGTATTTTCCAAACCAAAGATTTATGATTCTGTGAGCTCTTATGATAACAACGATGAACATGTTTTTTTTACGATGATAATGATGATGTCAAAGATGAGAATATTTTCTATGATGATTATGATGATGATGATTTTATGGTTAAAAGTCTCAAGTTATGAGATCATTGAGCTTATTTCATGATTTTCTCGATTTTATTCATTGTTGTTGGTCTCAACTAATAATAATTGTTCCTTCAAGGTGAGATAGAGTGATGATGATTATTCCATAATATAAATCGGAGATTTCCGACTTTACGTCACTCCACTAAAGTTGTAGCTTATGTTTAAACCCTTATGGATGCTATGAGTATAATATGTGTGTAAAGTTTTTTTGTGACATTACCAATTCCTACTATTTCATTTTGCTTATGCACTGCACTCATTCTCATTCTTCATGTACATAAATAAGGCCCAGTTGACAGGGGGTGACACTGTGACCTTTGTTGTGCTATATACATATATAAGGCACAGTTGATAGGGGGTGACGTTGTGGCCTATGATGTGATGTTTATATATATAAGGCACAGTTGACAGGGGGTGATGCTGTGGCCTATGATGTGATGTTTATATATATAAGGCACAGTTGACAGGGGGTGATGTTGTGTCCTATGATGTGATGTTTATATATATAAGGAACAATTGACAGGGGGTGACGCTGTGGCCTATGATGTGACGTTTATATATGTAAGGCACAGTTGACATGGGGTGACGCTGTGGCCTATGATGTGATGTTTATATATATAAGGCACAGTTGATGGGGGTGACGCTGTGGCCTATGATGTGATGTTTATATATATAAGGCACAATTGACAGGGGGTGACGCTGTGGCCTATGATGTGATGTTTATATATATAAGGCACAGTTGACAGGGGGTGACGCTGTGGCCTATGTTGTGATGTTTTTAGGGGTGACGATGTGGCCTATGTTGTGGCATTTCTATAGATATATGTGTTGTGTTGATATAGCCATAATGATTTATTTGTCTTTGCACATTCATTGAAATGTCTTAGATGTCTTCCATGATTTTATGTATATATTGATTTGAAAAGGTTAAAGTTCATGTGTGGTATCCGCTTTAAGAGGCAATCAACTGTACAGGTCATCTGTATCCCCTATTATGTTCTATATTTCTTATTATGTTGTTATTCATGCCTTACATACTCAGTACACTATTCGTACTGATGTCCCTTCTTGTGGACACTGACTTTCATGCCACGCAGGTGTATACAAATGAGTAGAAGACATTGGCTATAGGATGTTCTCAGGCTATCAGCTGGATTTGTGCGCTCTATCTCAGTTTGGAGTGTTGCCGAGTCAAAATACTTATATTATTGTATCTCGTGTATGTTAGAGACTTTTACAGACAGTGTCGTGTGGATAGTGTGTCGAGATGTCGACAGTTGTGTAAACCGAGCATATAGGTCGATGCGTTTTTATGCTTTATTGTTTTAAGATTTCATTGTGACTAAAGGTTTTCTTTGAATTAACGATAAGGGAGAGGTCCCTGATTTGATGAAAGAGTTTTATTGAAAAGGTTTTTTTTACCTGATGGAAGCGTCATTTCGTAGATTAAAGGTTCACAAAGAGTTGTGACTCCTGGATGGAATAGTAGTGTGGCACTTAGCCGAGTAAGGTCTTAGGTATTAGTCGCGGCCCTCAGGTTTGGGTCGTGATAGTATGGCCTCGGGAATCTCCTCCTCCGGTGTCCCAGACGAATCCTCAGACGGATCCGTGTCATAACTGTCCTCTGAGGGGTCTTCCTCCCTGGAAGTCAAAAACTCTGGAGGAATCGTCACTGGGTCCTCCGAGGGATCAGTCTCAATGGAATAACTGAGGCTCCTCCTGCTCGGTCCTGGAGCCTGGGGTCCTGGATCTACTCTGGGGGCCTTCTTAGCACCCCCACTGTCCGAGGCTGATTTCTGCATCTTTATCAATCTGTACTTACCTACAAGAAAAGAGAGTTAGAAATAATCTCTCCTAGACTCTGGCTCTATCGCACAATCTAAGACAGAAGGAAAGGTCAGTGACTCCTAAATGCCCCGCAGCCTATTGTTTATAAGTGTGGCCGGCTTCACACCCATAAACAGGACTCTACCGGACACGATCTATAGACAATCCCTAGGACGAACTGCTATGATACCACTTTTGTCATGACCCAAACTGATGAGTCGTGACGAGTGCCCGACCACTACTGGCCAAGCACCCCTATGCTTGGATTTACTTCTCACTGATTAACCTGGGCCCATACACAATCCATAACTGAGCTATACTGTCTCTTGAATAATCAACACAAGAAACACCATCTCGAGAACTCACGGCCAACACATAAATATAAACAGAAATACTGAGGGTAACAGCGCAAGCCGATTTGGCTGCTACATATATTGTACAACAAAACAAGTACCGACGAGGCTGCATAACTTCACGGCTACATATCACTATCTACAGACCTCTATAGAATACAGACTGTAGAAAAGACAGGACAAGGCCCTGTCATACCCGTACATCAAAAAGGGCATACCAAAAGGGCGGTCGCTCCGACCCAAATGGAGCTCGTTGGCTGAGACGGAAGAGAGATCCTACTGGTCTGGCTCGCTCGGTTGGCTACCTGATCCTGCGGGCATGAACGCAGCATCCAAAAAAAAGGGACGTCAGTACGAGTAATATACAGAGTATCTAAGGCATGAATAATATCATAGCATGGGACACAGAGCATGAATAATAACATGATGGAAATATAGAGCATTTCATAAGATAAAAGAATAACCTGTAAATCCGATGGTCTGTTAAGGCGGATACCATGCATGCTTAGCTTTACATAAAATCTTTCTCATACATATGTATCATAATAGTGCTGCAGAACGTGCAACCCAATCCATATATATATATACAATAGTGCCGAGGAATGAACGACCTGATCCATCGAACCATATATCCCGCATCCGGGCATCCCGCGTCCGTGACGATATCATAATATACCAACTGATCAGGTGGCCATGCGTCTATAACGCCTCACCCTTTTCCCATAGCCCCATAATATATATATATATATATATATATATATATATATATATATATATATTATAACATAAGAGGCATGCATGAGAGCCCAAAGAAAGCTATAACTCTATCGGAGTGACGTAAGGTCGGTAACCTCCGATCATTTTATGGACTAAGCGTCATCAGTATATCTCACCTCGAAGGAACAAACATCATGAGATGAGATCATCAACAATAAATAAATTTGATAAAATCATGAAATAACTCAATATTCTTATAATAACATTGAAATCATAAACTTGGAACCTTTAAACATAAAATCATCATTATCATTGTAATCATAATAGAATCATTCTCATCTTTGACATAATCGTTGTCATTGCAAAAACATGTCCATTGTTGTTGTCATAGAAGCTTACGAAATCATAAATCTCAAATATGGAAAATACGAACATTTTGGAAAGCATTTATAGGTTATTAGGAAAGGAGTCATGCCTTTGAATCATGAACTTCTAACTTGAAAACAAGGAGGCTATGGAATCATAACATAGGAATCATGCCTTTGAAAGAAAGGGACGAGCCTTAACATACCTACTCGACGTCCCATTAGTTACGTTTATCCGTCCGATCTCATAAATCTACATTTGAGAGGATTTACACTAACGTTAGACTCATTATCGCACACTTGTTCCAAGTTTTCAAATCAAACTATTGTATATTCTGCCAAAAATCGGGCAGCATCTCCCTTGTTTCTATGCCTAACCCGAAATCTCAATTTAGCAACTAACAACCACAACAATAATACCAACATCAACCATCGTATTCTCAATACCAAGATATTTCATAAACATCCCATATGGTGTTTATCCCATTTTTCCACCAACAAAATCACTTTATAATTACATTGCAGTTCCATCTCCGTAAATAAACCAAGATTAACATAAATAACAAGAGATTCATACCTTTCTCTTGATAATATTGCTATATCTTCACATCTCCACCTTGAGCTTAAGCCATAATGCACCGCTATACGATTTTGTAATCGCAACTATACACTATTCTGACCGAAATTCGGGAATTATACCTGGTTTAGGCTTAAAATTTGGTGTTGGGAATTTAGGGGAAATTTCCAGAAGATTAGAGAAGGGTTGGGGTATTTGAGCCGAAAAAATAAGGGGGTAACCCCTTTATATAATAGTTCAGGTTCTGCCTAGATCGACTTAAAAATTGCTCAACGCAATCGCGCTTCCACGTGGCATGTTCGCGTTGAGTCATAGGGTCTTGCCCTGAGCGTTCGCGCCACCTTCTGGCGCGTTCGCGCAGGGTTAATTTCCTGCCCTAACAGCCGACCATAAAATTCCCATAACGTTTGATCCAAATATTGTATGAGAGCCCACGACCTATGGGTGGAAATATATTTCAATTATTTACAACTTTCATTCTTGGTGTTTTTCCAAATTCCAAACCTGTAATGGCGATTTGACCTCCTCAAGTCAGATCGTCCGAAAACATCTCCTTAAATCATCCTTTTGGAGGGCTTATGCCCATATTTGGCTTAAGGGTCCTTAGGGCTTGCTCAACTTCCCATGTACTACTCATATAATATAATCTTCATCCCTAATCCTTGTATGACTTTACTCTTCTTTGAGCTCATACTAAGCCGTCTACAATCTTGGTAGCGCGAAATTTTTCAGGGTTTAACATCTTTCTCCCTCAACATAACGAATACACACCTTGTTTTGATTACCCACTTAATGGTGGCAAGCCCATAGAATCAGCATTCAAATTAACCTAAACAATATCCAACCAAACTTCGTGTCCGAAGACCTAATCATGCCTTCCCCCGTCAGTTCAATAACGTATATACGACTCACTAGTCAAAGTCTAATTAAAGTAAATCATAACCTACCTCAATGCCAAGAAGCTGTCACGAACGTCCATGGAATCTCCACTTTCCCATTTCCAACCGGAAGCTATGATGGAGAAGTCTAGAAATATCACAAACTCGAGAAAGAGAGTCAAATTTAAGCACACGTAGTAGTTTAGACTCCATAATTACTAGTCTTTATAATTCATAGGAAATAACCTTTCTTGTCATGTTCCCAATTAAATAAGTCAAGACTCAATCCATTCTCTAAATATTGAAAGAATCTTTATTCGTGTTTAGTTTATCATCCTAAAAAAGGAATCTATGTGAAGTTTTCGAAAGTACAAAATTCCTGGTCAAGATTACCCTTTACAATTTTCTAGGGTGGAAACAATGATAAGGACCGCATCTTTATTAATCACATGAGATAAAGCTTAGCAAAATAAGAATTTTCTTCGAAGAAGATAGCGTGAAGAGTGTTTGAAGGTTACATTTCTCAAGCCTTTAAGTGTTTTGTTCAGAAATCCTCCCAGATGTCGGCCTAGAATAGGGTTTTGTGGAAAAATAGGATCAAATGTCACAACCCGACTAGGGGCCATGACGGTTACCCGGGGCTAACCATCGAGCACCACTCATTCTATTACTTATCATGCTATTAAGCGTACATTCATTAACATGATGCTCAAATCATAGGAAAAACCATTTTTCATTTGGAAACATAATTACTTTTATATACATAAGCCTCTCGGCTATCAAAGTAATAATATAGATACAATAGTAACATCGTGAGACCATACTACCCACACATACGTATCTACGAGCCTCTACTAGAGTACTAGACATATGGACAGGACAAGACCCCGTCAAACCCAAAATACATATACATATATATACACAAAAGGATAAACCAAATAGCACCTCCGGAATAATAGAGTGCTCCTGTAAATCTGTTGGTAGCTCCTATAGGTCTGCACCGTCTCCCTGTCTAACTGTGGGCATGAACACAGCGTCCAAAGAAACGAACGTCAGTACGAACACTGTACTGAGTATGTAAGGTATGAATGAAATGAACATGATAGAGAAATCATAAGTCATAAGGTGAAGGCAAAACCTGCGTGATTTTTAAGGATGGATACATTTCATACATATATCATATACACATAATCATCATAGCGCATGCATCATTGTGTCATATAATTCATCATCATAGTACCGTATCTTCTCATACACATAAAGCATTATCCGTATTCGGCCACGTAGTGGCTCGACAATATTTGTATTCGGCCATGTAGTGGCTCGACAATTTCACATACATGTCTTCCGTACCTGACCATAACAAGGCTCGGTTATCTCATCATCATCATTTCCATCACATACATCTCATAAGCTTATCATAACCTTTCATTAAAGCATGCATTTGAATTTAAAGACAATCTATGAATATCATATCATATTCGTAGCATGAGCTTCGTATAAATATCGGATGATAGACTTTATAATCTCTATACTTAGGCTCATCATTACCATCCTCGCATCTATGGAATATCTCTTACCTTTTATCTCATATGAAATCCTCTATAAAGATAGACTCGTAATTTTTCGGAACATTGGTCACAAGACATGCAGTAGAGCTTATAGAAAATCTATAACAATATCGGGGTGACATAAGGTCGAGAACCCCTGATTACATTATGGAGCATTCATAAGAATTCTGCCTCACCTTGAAGGAATTAGTATATAAGGTTAGTGTATACAACAAAAAACATCAATAGATCATAGTTAACATCGTTAGCTTTGTAGAAACATTATACCATGAACTCTAGAATCTTTAGACTTAAGCTCATCATCTTCATTATCGTGCTCATAATGTGTCTCTTATCTTTATCTCATGTGGCTATTTATGAACATAGACTCTTAGTTTCGGAACATAAGAAAGTCATGGAGAGGTAGGGAAAATAATATCATAGAAATTACATAAGGATCATTAGCTTCATAAGAATGTCATTATGCTCATAACGTATCTCTTGTCTTTATCTCGTATGAAGCTCTTTATACTCGTAGATTCATAATTCGCGATATGTAGGAAGACCATGGAAAGATGGGAGGTTTCATACCATAAGAGTCATGCCTTAGAAAGAAAGGACTAGCCTCACATATGTTTTCCTTTAGCTATTCTACCGCTTGATCGTTCTCCTTCAATGCTCATGTCCTTACCTTCAAGGGAGTTCGTATTAACATTAGTTAGACGATTATAAGAACGTGCTTTCTAAAGCTAGAGAAAATTGGGCAGCGTCTCCTTTATTTATACTTCTTCCTTCATATCATACATCAATAACTTTTATCAAATTCCTCATTATCCAATCTCCACAATTTCCTCTCAAAGTCATCCATAATCAAGATCGTAGAGCAACATTACATTCACTCTCATCTAAAATTTCTCTCATGCTCTCAACATCATTCATAACATTTTTATAAGCACAACATATCAAAGATCATGACTCATCTCAAGCTACTACCCAAAATCTGATTATTTTCATCTTTGTAACCCATTTTCTATTTCCTTTCATAATATAAGTCTTCCAACCTCTCAATACCTTAAACAACATGTAATGATCATGAAATTTACCTTAGATAGTTTGGGAATGAGCCTTGAGTGGAAATACTTCACTTGAGCCAAAACCCTAGCTTCACTCCCAAGAGAATTCTTGACTTAGAGGAACCCTAGTGAGCTTCTTGCACTTGATTCAATTGAATTCTTGATATTGATCTTTACTTTCCTTTTTATTCTTGTATATGAAGTGTGTGGAACCCTCTAGAACCTTGGAGAGAAGTGGAGAAGTGGAAAAAATAAGAAAATAAAGTGTGAACATGTATTTATAGTTGCAAGTTAATCAGTCTGTCGGGACTTATACAGTCCGCATAGCATTGTACAGTCCGTATAAGTGTCCGTGGTTCACCACCATGGAAAACATTGTTGTTGTTGGGTTATACGGACCCTTATACGGTCCGTATAAAATTCCACGGTCCGTATAAATGATCGTGGTTTACCATCAGGAAAAATACCACCTTTGTTGGGTGTTACACGGACCCTTATACGGTCCGTATAAGGTGGTCGTGTAACTCACAGTTTTTCTGAAGTTGTCCTCGTCGTATCATTTGATCTCCAATCCTTACACAACCTTCTTAACACTTGTTTAGTACTTCATCAATGATCTAAACATCCCTATAATTCTCCCTTGAGGCCTTACCAAACAATTCTTAACGCAATAATTTACGAAACCTTTCCTAAACCCCACTTATACTCCACTTGTCCTATCATTCCTTATTTCATCAATTCATATGGCTTCAAAATCTTAGCGTATGCATTATAAGACCACTAAATATCCGTCTTATAGTCTTAAGAACATCCTGTTACCCTTAAGCTCACATTGGTTCATTCACTACACGACGACATAAAATTTCCAAGGTGTAACACTCTTCCCCCCTTTTGGAACATTCGTCCTCGAATGTTAAGCACTCGGGAATTCTACGAAAATTTCGGTAGAGTTTCCCCTGTAATATGACATTACCATCCTGTCACAACAGCCCATAATAACATTTCCTCACAGGGGCACAACACAATAACAATATCAATTGGCCACACGCGACCCATATGCATAAAAGAAAACGTACATAACTTTATCAAGCTTACATTTCTAGTTCTTAACTTACATCCTGGGGCTATTTGGAAGGGCATTTTTATATCTGCCTATACCTCTCCCATTCCCTTTCTATCATACAGTTAATTCTTCTGGGACATCTCTCATGTCCTTCATTGATTATGCAGCCTCGTACTACTAACTCAATAATCCTGTAACGGTGAACTTTTAAAGTGCTATAACTCATGTATCGTATATTTTCTTTACACTCACATCTTCATAAAACATATTGACAATATAGTCTGCACGATAAGGAAGCTTTCATTAATAACTAACTTACTCGGTAGCATACGTCACTCTCTTACTTTTTCTAACTGACCCTATCTTTTCTCTATCACTTAGCAACTACTATCTTGGAAGTTCTACTCTTCATACTTTACTTCCTTAAAACTTGAGTACCATCGTCCTTACAACCCCCCCCCCCCCTCCTCTTTTTTTTTTTTAAGTCTCATTGGTAGTACATTTAAAAAGGTATTTCATGAAGATTACAGGTGATGGATCAATACTGTCCTCAAGGATGTATAAACATTATTAATACCATATATCATACTCTACCGATTACCGTCGCTACATAGCATATAACCTCTCAATTCATACTTGCTTAATATTACAAATATTTATTTCTCCTTTAAGACATTATCAAAGGTGCAAATATGTTATATCCCGTATTTTTATACGTTGAATTATTCGCAAGCTAATCGACATAAGTTAAGGACGGGATTATTTTTGGATATGAAATAGGAATTTTTAATTCTGAATTGTAATTAGTACACAAATTGCTTATAAATTTTATTTAGTGTAGAAATATTATTGGAGATTAGGGACTAATTAATTATGATTAGATTATTAAGTAGGGATTAGTAATTAATTAAAATTAATTAAGTTTATTATAATTTGTGGGCCCCACCCGTAATTAAAAAAAAAAGATAAATCAAGAAATCAAATTGGTGAGTCATAAGGGGGGGGGGGGGGGGGCACGTGTCCATTTGAGGGGAACCATATATAGATAGTTGGATGATGAACAAATTAGCAAGTTAATTTCATTTCACAAGTAAAAAAAAAAAAAAAATAGAAGAGAAAGAACATTGCCATGGCGGCCAAACTCTCGGCCAGCCATGGTTGTTGAGCAAAATATTTTGTTGCTCATTTTGATTAAGTTCCAAGTGATTTGCAAGTTCAAGGAGGTGATAGCAACATTGGATATTGAATTGAAGAAGAAGAAATAGTGAAATTGGAGCAAAGAAGTGTAGAAATTCCTCCAAGTAAATTAAGGTAAGATTTTCTTATTTTGTGGTATAATTGTATTAATGGTGTTGTAATGGAAGGATTAAAATTTGATTGGATGAAATTGGAAGTAATAAATTGCATGAAATCGTTGATATTAGGAGCTGTAGTTGTTATATGGAATTGTTAAGTTGAAAGGATTAAAAGTATAATTTATGTTCGTATGTTGTTGTTCGTGTTGTAGTCGTGTTGTCGTTGATGAGGATTATAAATTTTGACGAAAGAAGTGTATAACGTATCGTATACAAAGCGTATGTTGGTTTGTTTGGTGTATAATCTTAAAACGTTAATGATTTGGATTGGAAAAGGATTAAGAAGGGTTATTGGATTGTTTGAGTTGTTTATGGGCCGAATTGTACGGGTTTTATATGCATATCTCTATTACTGTCATTGTTGGTATTGCTGTGATAACAGGAGGTTAATTGGAAGTTCGGGTTAGGCGAGTATATAGGGGAAATGCTGCCCGATTTCCGTTAAGTTCTTAACTAATGAAAATCCTAATCAAGAAAGTATGAATTAAAGAATGAGTCCTATAAGTGATTGGTTACAGATTTATAAGCTAGGAAGTATAGTTTACTAACGATAGCGTTACTTTCATATTAAATAGGCTAAATGGGCGACGAAGCGAACTTGATTACGATTAACCTTTAACAAGTATGTAAAGTTATCCTTTCTTTCTTTTTAGCATGATCTTTATGAAACAACAGACGACGTGTATATGATTCCAAAGAAGTTCCTATTCTTAGAGCCACTAGGATGGCTAATGTTCTTGATTCCCAGAACTTACTTTATTATGTCTTGATACGTATCTCTGATTTCTGAAGTTCTATTTGATATGTTCCCTAGTAACAATCGAAGGATAGTTGATATGACTATTGTCTTGATTTTCAAATGATGGTTCATTTTGATTATTCCATTGAGTCTCAAATATGATTTAATTTGCATATGGTTGCTCATTACTCTGCTCGTGCATGCCTCAATATGTCTTTCACCGAGTCCCGGGCCGAGTATGTTATCGTGCACAGTTTCACTGCAGTTTTCATCGAGTCCCTCACTAGAGGGCCGGGTACGGTATATATATATATATGATGATATGATGATATGATGATGGCGGCCAGGATGGTATATGATGACTTTATTCACCGAGTCCCATAATGGGCCGGGTATGATATATGATATTGACATGCATGATTTATGGTTCAAAAGGCAAGCGTTTTGGTATTCTGGATGTTATACTTGTCTCTTGTACTCCCTATTTCAGTTATGATCCTCTTTACTGTATTTCATGCTTTATATACTCAGTACATATTCCGTACTGACCCCCTTTTTTCGGGGGGCTGTGTTTCATGCCCGCAGGTACAGATAGTCGATTGGTGACCCTTGAGCATAGGACCTCTACTCAGCTATCTTGGAGAGCTCCGTTGTTCCGGAGCCTAGACTTCTGGTACAGATCTTATGATGTATATATATATGTTTATCCAGGGGTACGGCGGGGCCCTGTCCCGTCATATTTCGCTATCAGTATTCTTAGAGGTCTGTAGGCATATGTGTGGGTTGTGTATAAGTTCTATTCAGCTGTGTCTATACGATGTGCTATGATATGATGTTCGTCTATAGTGGCAGCCTTGTCAGCTTGCATATGATATTGATATGTCGTGGCAGCCTTGTCGGCTTGCGTAACATTTTATGATTTGATTAGTTCTGACTCCTCAGGAGACAGTTTATCTGGATATATATATATATATATATATATATATATATATATATATATATATATATATGTATATATATATATATATATAACGACGTTATGAACCTTGGAGTTCTTTTGCAAGTTTCCGTATTGTTCTTAGATTCATTTTGATTATATCCAACTGGTACATATACGAGTGTCCAGGTCAGGCACTAGTCATGGCCCACGGGGTTGGGTCGTGACAAGATATACCTATGACGGCATCGTGGAATGACTCTAGATCCTGTCGCTCAACTAAAGCATACATACGGGGCTGAGTGGCACCTGAAGTAGATGCTCCCCCTCTGCCTCTACCTCGACCTGCTAGAACCAGCCGCTGATCCTGTGGGCTGAACCGCAAGCCTACCGCCTCGAAATGGGCACTCTCTCATAATATGACCTGACTGGTCGCAAACATAGCAAACATCCAAACCCAATCGGCACGGTCCCCAATGTAGCATACTGCACTGGGTACATTGCGGTATAGATGATCTCATCTGGCCTGAATCACTCCTATACGAGAGCCCGACTCTCTGAAACTCTGATCCGGTCCGGAATGACTAAAGCAATCGGACCCCTGGCCTGCAACTCGTGGACATACACTAGTCGCCGACTGGTCTGAGTGTCTAGAATATGACTGCTTCGATCCCCCTCTATAGTCGCTATCGGCACCTATGGATTTGGCCCTTTTACTTTGCCCCTTATCAATATCACGCTCTCCCTTTTGCGGATGTTGTTGCGCTTCTAAATTCTAGGCATAGGCTTGAATGCGGTAAATATCCATCCCGTCTTGCAATGAAGCCGTTAAGCAATCTTTAAATAAATGTGGCCCTAAGCCACTCACAAACCTGTGCACTCTATCTCCCATGTCGGCCATTATGGTTGGAGCATATCTAGCCAATGAATTAAACTGAAGGCTATACTCCCGGCACTCATATTTCTTTGTTTCAAATTTAAGAACCTATCCGCTCTAGCTCAGCGAACCTCGGGTGGCAAATAGTGGCGGATGAAGGCATCTACAAATTCTTGCCAAACCGGAGGCGCATTCTCTTTTCTTGATGATACCCAGTTATTTTACCATAAGACTGCCACATCCCGGAGTCTATAAGATGCTAACTCCACCGATTCGGTTTCGGAGGCATGAATAATCCTTAATGTTCTCAACATTTCATCAATAAAACCTTGAGGGTCTTCATCCGGCTTTGACCTGAAAAACTCTGGATGATTCAAACTCATAAAATCACGGGCTCTAGTACTAACGACCCTATCACTTGAACCCGAACCCTGCCGCTGTGCCTGGGCGGCAACTAGCTGTGTCAATAAGTGGATAGCCTCGGTCACTTGTTGACCCGAAGCAACTGGTGGAGGAACTGGAGGCATAGGAACCGGAGCTGAAGCCCCTTCTTGTTCTTCTATAATAGGTGGGGTAGGAGAAGTATTAGATGTAGCCTCATTATGTGATTCACCCTCTTCTACATTCATTAGTGGCTCTCTTTCTACCCGCCGTTTCATTGTAGTCTTGCCCTTCTGGGCGGCTGTAGCTTTTCCCTTTGGCGGCATTTCTGAAATCATAGCACATTATTAAGGATGAGGAAATCTTATAACACAGCTCTATCGCACCAACTCTTAAGATGAAAGATGGTCATTTTTCCTAAATGCCCTGTAGCCTCCTGTTTATCAGTGTGGTGTGCAACACACCATAAACAAGACTCTACTAGACACGGCTCGTAGACACTTCCTAGGACCGAACTGCTCTGATATCACTTTTGTCACGACCCGGCTAGGGGCCATGACGGGTACCCGGGGCTAACCACCGAGCACCACTCATTCCATTACTTATCATGCTCATTAAGCGTACATTCAGTAACATGATGCTCAAATCATAGGAACAACCATTTTTCATTTGGAAACATAATTACTTTTATATACATAAGCCTCTCGGCTATCAAAATATTAATATAGATACAATAGTAATATCGTGAGACCATACTACCAACACATACGTATCTACGAGCCTCTACTAGAGTATTAGACATATGGACGGGTCAAGACCCTGTCGTGCCCAAAATACATATACATATATATACACAAAAGGATAAACCAAATAGCAACTCTAGAAAAATGGAGTGCTCCTGTAAATCTGCTGGTAGCTCTAATAGGTCTGCACCGTCTCTCTGTCTACCAGTGGGCATGAACACAGCATCCGAAGAAACGGACGTCAGTACGAACATTGTACCAAGTATGTAAGGCATGAATGAAATGAACATGATAGAGAAATCATAAGTCATAAGGAAAAGGCAAAACCTGCGTGATTTTTAAGGATGGATACATTTCATACATATATCATATATACATAATCATCATAGCGCATGCATCATTGTGTCATATAATTCATCATCGTAGTACCGTATCTGCTCATACACATAAAGCATTGTCCGTATTCGACCACGTAGTGGCTTGACAATTTCACATACATGTCTTCCGTACCCGGCCATAACAAGGCTCGGTATATCTCATCATCATCATTGCCATCACATAAATCTCATAAGCTTATCGTAACCTTTCATTAAACCATGCATTTCAATTTAAAGACAATCTATGAAAATCATATCATATTCGTAGCATGAACTTCGTATAAATATCGTCTGATAGACTTTATAATCTCTAACTTAGGCTCATTATTACAATCTTCGCATTTATGGCATATCTCTTACATTTGATCTCATATTTAATCTTCTATGAAGATAGACTCGTAATTTTTCGGAACATTGGTCATAAGATATGCAATAGAGCTTATAGACAATCTATAACAATATCGGGGTGACATAAGGTCGAGAACCCCCGATTACATTATGGAGCATTCATAAGCATTCTGCCTCACCTTGAAGGAATTAGCATGTAAGGTGAGTGTATACAACAAACAACATCAATAGATCATAGTTAACATCGTTAGCTTTGTAGAAACATTATACCATGAACTCTAGAATCTTTAGACTTAAGCTCATCATCTTCATTATCGTGCTCATAATGTGTCTCTTATCTTTATCTCATGTGGCTATTTATGAACATAGACTCTTAGTTTCGGAACATAAGAAAGTCATGGAGAGGTAGGGAAAATAATATCATAGAAATTACATAAGGATCATTAGCTTCGTAAGAATATCATATCCTGAGCTTTAGGACTTCTAGACTTATATTCATCATCGGTATCGTCATGCTCGTAACATATCTCTTTTCTTTATCTCGTATGAAGCTCTTTATACTCATAGATTCATAATTCCCGATATGTAGGAAGACCATGGAAAGATGGGAGGTTTCATACCATAAGAGTCATGCCTTAGAAAGAAAGGACTAGCCTCACATACGTTTTCCTTTAGCTATTCTACCGCTTGATCGTTCTCCTTCAATGCTCACGTCCTTACCTTCAAGGGAGTTCGTATTAACATTAGTTAGACGATTATAAGAACGTGCTTTCTAAAGCTAGAGAAAATTGGGCAGCGTCTCCTTTATTTATACTACTTCCTTCATATCATACATCAATAACTTTTATCAAATTCCTCATTATCCAATCTCCACAATTTCCTCTCAAAGTCATCCATAATCAAGATCATAGCACAAAATTACATTCACTCTCATCTAACATTTCTCTCATGCTCTCAACATCATTGATAACATTTTTATAAGCACAACATATCAAAGATCATGACTCATCTCAAGCTACTAATCAAAATCTGATTATTTTCATCTTTGTAACCCGTTTTCTATTTCCTTTCATAATCTAAGTCTTCCAACCTCTCAATACCTTAAACAACATGCAATTATCATTACTTACCTTAGATAGTGTGGGAATGAGCCTTGTGTGGAAATACTTCACTTGAGCCAAAACCCTAACTTCACTCCCAAGAGAATTCTTGAGTTGGAGGAACCCTAGTGAGCTTCGTGCACTTGATTCACTTGAATTCTAGATATTGATCTTTACTTTACTTTGTATTCTTTTATATGAAGTGTGTGGAACCCTCTAGAAGCTTGGAGAGAAGTGGAGAAGTGAAAAAAAAATTAGAAAATAAAGTGGGAACATGTATTTATAGTTGTGACTTAATCAGTCCGTCGGGACTTATACGGACCACTTGTACGTTCCGTATAACATTACACGGTCCGTATAAGTGTCCGTGGTTCGCCACCATGGAAAACATTGTTGCTGTAGGGTTATATGGACCCTTATACGGTCCGTATAAAATTCCACGGTCCGTATAAGTGATCGTGGTTCACCATCAAGCAAAATACCACTTCTGTTGGGTGTTATACGGACCCTTATATGGTCTGTATATAGTTCCACGGTCCGTATAAGGTGGTCGTGTAACTCACATTTTTTTCGAAATTGTCCTTGTCTTTTCGTTTGATCTCCAATCCTTACACAACCTTCTTAACACTTGTTTAGTACTTCATCAATGGTCTAAACATCCTTATAATTCACCCTCGAGGCCTTACCAAACAATTCTTACCGTAATAATTTACAAAACCTTTCCTAAACCCCACTTATACTCCACTTGTCCTATCATTCCTTATTTCATCAATTCATATGGCTTCAAAATCTTAGCGTATGCATTCTAAGACTAAATATCCTTCTTATAGTCTTAAGAATTTCTTGTTACCCTTAAGCTCGCATTGGTTCATTCACTACACGACGACATGAAATTTCCAAGGTGTGTCATCAAATCCCAGAATAAGGTTTTTAAGTTGGGTTTGGTTTGCGTAGACCGCAGTAGCGGTCTACTTATCTACTGGGGCAAACTCGCTACGACGGTGCCTAAACCGCTACAATGAAATGGCCCTAGCAGATCCCACCCTTTTTGGCTTTAACCGACTCGACTATATTTAAAATTAAACGTAAAATATCCCCTTGGACCAATCGTACCATAATTAAACTTTGTTCTTTTACACGAGTTGAGGAAAGTCTAATAATGACTAGACGAGTCATTACATTCAGAGAACGTGTTCTGGCAATAATAGAATAGACAACAGAAGAATAACCTTTGAAGGTTATTCAGGAAGAGGTTTCCCTAAAGCAAGTGATATGAGCAGAGTTAAGCTTAAGGCACTAAGTGTACTAGTTACACTAGGTGTCATCCTCGGCCGTAAGAAATTTAGTTATCCCGGGTACAAAAGGGTTACCATAAGGCGAGTATAGGTTATTAAAAATGTGAAACGACGTCGAAGATGAAGAGGTAAAACATCTACAGGTAAAACTTCAGAGCATTAAATATTAGTACTACCTTAAAGGGGGGAGATGATGTGATATGGTATTAAGTCGGAGTTAAGTGGTTCAGGTAAATATAGAAGGGTAAAGGAAGAATCCGATAAAAAGGAAAAAAGGAATGAGATTGCATTTATTCATATCCTATGGATATGTTACGATTTCAGAACGTTATGCAAACACGACTCCGGGAAGAGGCAGTAAGGGTTCCTGATCAAGATGTTAATTGATAAATAACTACGAATGGACAATTCATGCATATGAAGCCAATGCGAGAGGTAAGTTAGGATAAAAGACATAACCCAAGAGGAGTTACGCAGAATATAGATATGAGAATAAACCGATGAGTAGTTAGTAGTTGATTCAGGAAGGCCCTAGTTATGGCTACACAACAGGTAACAGATAAATCGGCAGATCATGCAAGATAAACAAAGTGAACCCCAGCATAGTAAATTCAGTCGCAGATACGATATCGTAATCCTTGATAAATATTCAGATAAGAGTTGGGGTAGTTAAAGGTACCATATAAGTGTTACGAAAATAAAAGAGAGTGCAATTGGGTAGATCAGAATTTGATTTCAAAAGTAACCCTATGAGTACAAGGGCACAGAGGTAAGTAACTAAGGATAATTATAAGTGAGTAAGATCATCGAAAATTCCATCGGGTATACGATGTAATAAGCTCGCAGCTTTACAAGAGTCAGATGGCCTCCCTTAAGTACTACAATAAAAGACTAGCTGAAGAAATAAGGAAGAAGGCTTCGACCTAAGCATAGTAACCTAGATTTGATATTATAGAAGAAATGATCTTATAACAACGGTCACATTAGAACATTGTACGCACACTATAAGAAAGTGGCACCTATCATTGCTAATAAACGAGAAGTAAAATCAAAAGTGATATTCGAGATCATATAAGTTACAGCAAATTCCAGTATGCGAGGGCACTAAGATAAGCCAAGTATTCATGCAGCAAGTGGCAGAATGACCAGGAAAATTAATTGCTTACGTTTAAAAACAATTGAGAAGGCACAAAAGGAATATTATTCGATCTATGACCCAGAGTTTATTACGTTATGAGCGCACTTAAGATTTCAGAGTATTATCCATGCAACATATATGTTGACATTCTTACAGTTACAAGAGACTTCGGTATATCATTAAAAGAAAGGATTGAGTCCACTTTGTCACACCCCAATATCCCTAGGGTGTGATGGGCACCCGACCCTTACTTAGGGCCGAGCGAACCCTCTAACTTCTGTCGCACATAAAATCACGTCAAACTTTTTAAGTCAAATAAGATAAACCACATAGTAAAATTTTCTTTCAGAAATTTTCTTTTTGTTACTTCTAAATTAAACAAAATCTGTGACCATATGAAATTCAGTACAAAACACAGACCGACACATCGGCTGACGGAGCCGCTTACAGACTTACAACCAATACCTACAACGCTGTCTGCAAAGTCTCTAACATAAGTCCAGAAATCATAACATACAAACTCTGACTCGGCACCACTCCGGGCACAAATGGAGCTTGCCACCTTCGCTGGGACGTCTTCTATATTGTCTTCAACTCATCTGGGAGTACCTGCGCGGCATGAAACGCAGCCCCCGAAGAAGAGGGGGTCAGTACGAAATATGTACTGAGCATGTAAAGCATAAAATACAGAAAACAGAATCATAACCGAACAAACAATACAAGAGGGAGTAAATTATTCAGATTTCCAAAGCGCTTGTTTTCCCATCATAAATCGCGTACACAGAGGTCATATGTCAGAAAAGTACAGAAGGCACAAAATGCCGAATTTCTTACTTATCGGACACAGATCATACATATCAGAATCATATGTCGATATGCTCATAACAGATCCCGACCCTTTCGTGAGGGTCGCGGTGAACAGAATCATATGTCAGAATCCCATATCGTATACGCATCTAACAGAAGAAATGTAGAAGGTACGTAGCTTATTTAGAGTATCAGAATGCTTACTTATAAGTCACAAATGATGCATATCAAATCATGCATAGGCACAGGAACGTGGTCGCCACTCCTGCCTTTGGCGCCACAGCAGATCATGTTTCAGAAGATTTCATACCTCCAAGCATCTCCGTCACATAACACATCATATCATAACAACGGTAACCCCAGGGACATATAACACGCCGGGGGACCGGACACATCATACTTCGTAGCATATACACGGTACCCGGGGACGGACAAATATACACAGTACCCCGGTACTGGACACATCATACTTCATAATTCATATATGGAACCCGGCCCTAAAGCAAGGGACTCGGCGAACCATCCGCACGATACTTACCGGCCCGGGACTCAGCGAAGGAAGTCATAACATATGCACGAGCAGAGTAGTGAGAAACTTAATGCACATAAACCAAGACTTGGTGGCATAATCAGACGTACTATTAGGATATTCACAACATATCGCTCCTAATAGAATACTTATGTCAGAATCTTTTTATCAGAATGCTTATGTCAGAGCACCTATATCGGAACACTTATGTTAGACTATTTATATCAAAAATAGGAATACTCATATTAGATTACTCGTGACCGGGTATTTACATCAGAGTACTCAAATCAGAATACATATTCCAAAATGCATGTATCAGAAGTTCTCATATCAGAACGCTTATGCCAAATACTTACTTCAGAATATGCATGTCAGAATGCTTAGACCAGAATGCTTATATCAGAATGCGTGTATCAGAATACTTAAATCAGAATTCTCCTATCAAAATTATTAGATACTTAAACTAGGGAGGATGTACGAATCATAAACAGACTCAGAATTACAGAATAGAGTAATCCCAATGTACGTATCAATATCATATCTTACTTGGCTCTAAGACATGCCAAAAGAAAGAAAGGGTAAGCCTTACATACCTGTGCCACGACCAACTAGTTGTGCTTATTTGTCCAAACTCGTTAATCTACATACAAAAGAATTCACTTAATCATTAAATCCATTGCCATTCACTTGTCTCAAATTTTCAAATAAATTCACTTATTTTCTGCCGGAATTTCGGCAGCATCTCCGCTGCTTATATGCCTAGCCTGAATTTTTTAATTCAGCAGCCAACAACACAACAACAATACCAACATCAATAATATCCTTTCCATATCAACATATTCCATAAAACAGCCCACATGCTGTCTTCCAACTTTCCACAACTAATTAACTCAGTATACAATTATTTAATCGCGTCTTCTTCGTAAATAAACTAGTATTAACACAAATAGGAAGAGATTCATACCTTTACCTTGATAATATTGCAATATCTTCACTTATCCACCATATACTTAGGCCACAACGCATTTCTGTACAATTTTGTAGTTGTAATTATACGTCGCCTGGACCGGAATTTGGGAATTTTTAGCTGGTTTAGGCTTAAATTTTGGTTTGGGGGTTTGGGAGGAATTCTCCAGATTTTGGAGAGGTTTTTATGTGTTTTAAGAAGAAAAATGGGGGCTTGGCCCCTTTTTATAAGGTTCTGGGTTCTGCCCAGAACCGACATAAATTCCTCCTGCGCGTTCGCGCCCCCTTTGGGCACGTTCGCTCAGAGTTAAACTTTTTGACTGGACCTTCGTTCAGTAAAACGGTCATAACTCTTAACCTAGATATCGTGTGAGGGCCCACGACCTATGGTTGGAAAGATAATTCAATTCTCTACAACTTCTATTTCTGGGGGTTTTTCCAAATTCCAAACTTATAATGCCGATTTTGCCCCTCCAAGTCGGATCACCCAAAAACGTTTTCTCAAATCGTCCCTTTGGAGGGCCTACACTCATTTTTGGCTTATGAGTCCTTCTTAGGACTTACTCACCTTTCCATGTACTATTCATATGTCTCGTCATATGTCCTTTATGAAACTCCGATATGTGGGCCCCACTTAGCTTGCAGCAATGAGGGCTTTTCATCAAATAACACGTGAACTAATTTATATCATATGGTCTCCAAATGTCATATATATGTTATTATTACCTTCTCATAACACAACCTTCATTCCGAACTTGATTTCAGATTTTCGGTTCAGCGCGTTCGCGCCACGTGGGGGCGCGTTCGCGCTGTCTTTGCCCTTTGGCCTTCCTCGTTATTTCCGCATCAATATTTCATGAACAACACATATATATTAAATAAAATTCAAAATGTGGCCTTATTTCTTACAAGTCAAAATTATTTTCGAATTTCCCGAATATGCAAAAATACGGGATATAACAATGACACAAACAAAGGCTTGAATTGTTAGAAAATTATAACATGGATGTTTCATAGCATCCATGAAAGGCTAATGTAATATAATACCCTAGGTTGTAGATTGGACAGCTCAAGCCTACTTAAAGGTTGAGAGGGAAGAGAAAGCTTGAGAGTTACATCAGCTAAGTAAATCAGGAGTCCAATTATTAGACCCACATGATTATAGAAATCGTGATTCAGAAGATTGCTGAATCACTCATAATAGCAGAAGTATAAGACAGATATACATCTAACCTATATTATAGCTGCTCAACGATAAAGCCAGCCAGAAAAGCACCAGCCTTAGAGATAACAAAAGATGGAGTGGAGATGACAGGCTAATTATGTGCCCCCACTGTTGCGGGACTCCGATACATTACCAGGGCGAGAGAGCATCAGTTTTACCATTTGAGTAAAGAACACAGATGACAACAGAGTCATAATCTAGAATAGTATAGAAATAAGAAGACATGATCTAAGACAAGCGACATCATGTGGTCGATACTTTAAATATGATCGTGGACTATAAAGTATAACATGGATGAACGACATTCCGGATCAACTGTTCAATTCAAAAGTGTCTGTTAGGACAAGCTATGCTAAAAATAGAAATGTGTGAGCTTTTATAAAAGTCTAACAATTTAAAAGATTAAGAACGTAAGTGAGTTAAGATGATAAGTCAAGTATAATCTATTACGAGACCGGGATAAGTCAGGAGGGTAGAATACGAGGTTGAGAAGTTGAAGCCCATCCTAAATCACTCACTTCTCAAGCAAAGCAGAATATATTTATATCTCTATACAAAGTGCGACAGAAGGGTTAAATAGGAATGTTACAAGTACCAAGCTGATAAGTAAGCTTAAGAAAGGTAAAATGAGAACTCTGAGAACCAAGGTGAGGATTGCATTTGGTTCTAAGAGAATCGGTACACGAGTCCTTCAGAGGAAAAATAACACAAGAGACCATTATAGGATGGCCAAGGTCGTAGAATAAAAATTCCTAAAGTACGAACGTGTGGAAAGTCATAGACGACTGGGTATTCCTAAAAATATTGCCTACGAAAGACATCATGAGTTTCAGTAAGAAGGGCAAGCTTAGCCCAAGATATATGGGGCCTTACAGAGTCATTCAACAGATAGGCAAAGTAGCTTATGAGCTTCAATTGCCTCTAGAGTTAGAGTCAGACCATCCGGTTTTCCATGTATCCATGATACAGAACTACATTGAAGATCCTTCTCGGGTTTTCCCAATAGATGACATTCAGATTACAAAGGATCTATCCTATGGGAGATTCCAATGGCTATTTTAGATCGACAGATCCATATGTTGAGGACCAGAAAGGTGGCCTCCATGAAGGTATTAGGGAGAAATAATAACGTTGAAGAAATGACATGGGAGGCAGAAGGGGAGATGAAATATAAATACCCCTACCTATTTCAAACTGAAGATATGGCTTGAGATGGGATATTACAGCACATCCCGGTTCAAACCAGCAAGTCGTGAGGTGAGCTCTTATATTTGAGTTTTAGTACTTATGATTGACGATCGTGTGAGGCCAAGTGTTCCTATTTATAGACATGGGCCATGTATGGCATGGATAGTCTATTTATTAGCTTTGTGCAGGTTGGTTTTAGTCCAGTTTACATAGGAAACTTTGGCGAAAATTTTGCAAGACTCTAAGAGTTAACATTCCAGGATGAATGCTCCTAAGGGAGGAAGGATGTTACACCCCGTACTTTCATGTTAGAATGCATATGAAGTGAATCAATATGATCCAGACAGTTTAACAACCTTTACAAAGATAATGATGGGTTAAAACATGTATTAAGGAAGTATCGTGAGGGTTGGAGGCTA
The DNA here is from genome assembly GCF_019175385.1 of Lycium barbarum. NCBI lineage: Eukaryota > Viridiplantae > Streptophyta > Magnoliopsida > Solanales > Solanaceae > Lycium > Lycium barbarum. Next base: position 41,334,598 of record NC_083338.1, read on the forward strand.
AACGAATCAAAGATGTTATAACCCGTACATTTGGGGTAAAAATAGGAGTGATTGATATGCTAAGGAGGTCGTGTTTTAAGTTAATTGAATCATATAATGTTTTTATGTTAAGTTTTTATGTCAAACAAGTTGTAAAACAAAATTCGGCAAAAGTTATTGCAAGTTACGTTCATAATTTCACCGAAATTTGGGTCTAACGTCACTGAGCTTTTCTCTCAATATACGTGGAGTTAAGGGGTGATCCACCCACTAAATTGAAGGTCTACAAGTCTAGTTTCTAACACATCAAACCATTTTTCAATGAATCATCAGCGTAGAGATATATTTGCTTTTTTGCGAGACTACGCAGGCAGCCCCTTTGGGACCCACTTAGGCAGTGGTAAATTCTCAAGTTGTATAAAGTGGTAGAACGACTTGGAGACATCATTTTGTTACACCTTGGAAAATTCCCCGTTAATGTACAGTGAATAGGCTAGCGAGGAACACGAGGTATACGGTGATTAGGATAAGTAAGAAATAGCATTTGATGACCTTAATCGAGATTCAAAGACATTTGACTAAAAGGAAGAAGTTTGACAAAGAAAGTAAAGGATATGTTATGTGTCGGGTAGGAATTATGGACGACGGGTAAATAATGGCATAATGATGTCTTAGAGACGAGTAATGACGTCCCTTAGATTGGTATTGAAGTGTTAAACAAGTGTCAAGAAGGTTCCATAAGGATCGGAGATCAAACGAGTCGACGAGAACAAGTCCCGAATAGCTGGGCATTATACGGCCAGACATACTGGCCTTATAAAATACACGGACCGTATGTCCAGCAGTAGGTTCAGCCCAGAATCGCACACTTTACTGGGCCAAACATACGGTCGAGACATACGGTCAGTGAAAAATATATGGACTGTAAGTTGGTCCGTATGTTCTGGTCGGGACAGATTTTGAATTAATATAAGGGACCTCTCTCTCATTTCATTTTCATTTCATTTTCACTCCACAAGTCAAGAAACCTCTAGAATATTCTCTCCACTCTTCATCCACAAGAATCTAAAGGAAATTGGTGATCAACTTTATCAAACCAACAAGAATCAAGAGTGTGAAACCTATTAAAGTCATCTAAGCCAAGAAAAACTCAAGGGAAGTGAAATAGGGTTTTGGTGCTAGAAGAGTATTTCCATTAAAGGCTTGTTTCTACACTATCTAAGGTAAGTTTTATGGTATTTTCATGATGTTTGAAGTATTGATAAGTTGAAACACTTGGATTGTAGAAGAGTATAGAAAATGGGTCATAAATATGTGAATAGAAACATTGTTGAGTAGTAGTTGGAATGAATCATGAATATGGATATGTTGAGATTGTGAATACGTTATAAATGACACTGAGAACATGGAATAAGTATTATATATGAGAAAGCGCGATAGTGAGCTATAACCATAATTGTGTAGAAATTGAAGAGAAATGGTGAATTGTGGTAAATGTGGATAAATGATGATTGTTGTTTGCGATATTGTGAATGTTGTATGAACGTTTGGGAGTTGATATAGAATACGGGAAAAGTAGTATAAAAAAAGGAAATGCTGCCCAATTTTCCCTAGAAATAGTATCTCGTTCCTATAGTCAATTAACTAACGTTAATGCGAATCCTCTTGAAGGTAGAAACGTGCATATTGGAGAGGAACGTCCAAGCGATATAGTAGCTAGACGAAAATGTATGTGGGGCTAGTCCTTTCTTTCTAATGGCATGAATCTTATGGCATGTATTTCCTCCTTCTTCACGAATTTTCCTATCTTCAAGAAAACTAAGAGCCCTTGTTCATGGATATCCATATGAAATAAGAGATACACTATGAGTGCGATAATGATGATGATAAGTTGAGTCTAAAGAATCTAGTATTCATGATACGATGATTCTATAAAGCTAATGAGGCTATCTATAACCCATTGATGTCGTTATTGTATACACTCACCTTATATGCTAATTCCTTCAAGGTGAGGCAGAATGTCAATGAATGCTCCATAATGAAATCTGGGAATCACGACCTTACGTCACCCCGATAAAGTATAGTTGTCCTTGAGTCTTCATGCATATATTATGATGATGATATAACACCACGCCTACATGGTCGGGAATTCACCGCTAAGTTGGGCAGCGTATACACCATGGCCAGATGGCATGGGCAGGCACCACTAGTGGGCGGCATGAGATGATACCCCAGATGCGGGAGCCCTGGACTCATGCTAATGCTAATGATTATCACACCGTACCTATATGAACGGGCAACTTATACATTATCACACCGATCCGATCTGGACGGGCAGCTTATGCATTTATGCATATATGATATGATGATGAGTATGAGCGAGACAACATGATTTATTTTCTTTATATTTGACAGTCAGACACAGATGTTCCTTATTGATGCTTCCGTTTATTTCATTGATGTGTCATTATTGTTTATGCCTCTCATACTCAGTACAATGTTCGTACTGACGTCCGTTTTCTTTGGACGTTGTGTTCATGCCCACAGGTACACAGGGAGGTGAGCTTGACCCAGACTCGTAGGAGCCAATAGCTGATTTGAGAGCACTTCATTGTTCGGATGTGCTTATGGTTATTCTTTTGTGTACATGTATATTTTGGGCACGACGGGGTCTTGTCCCGTCCTTATGTCTAGCACTCCAGTAGAGGCTCGTAGATACGCAGTGTGGGTTATATGGTCTCACGAGATTGCTATTATGTATATATATATATATATATATATATATATATATATATATATATATATTATTTTGATAGCCGAGAGGCCATTGTATATAAAAGTATTTATGTTCCCCAATGAAATATGATTTTCTTATGATTTGACTATGAATTTGATAAAACGGCATTATATGAGTATGATGAGTAGCAGAACGAGCGGTGCTGGTTGGTTAGCCTCGGGTACCCGTCACGGCCCCTAGTCGGGTCGTGACAAAAGTGGTATCAAAGCAGTTCAGTCCTAGGAAGTGTCTACGAGCCGTGTCTACTGGAGTCTTGTTTATGGTGTGTTGCGCGCCACACTAATAAACAAGTGGCTACAGGGCATTTAGGCAAAATGACCATCTTTCATCTTAAGAAATCGTGCGATAGAGCTGTCTTATAAGATTTTTTTCCCCTCCTAATAGTGTGTTATGATTTCAGAAATGCCGTCAAAAGGAAAAGCTACAACTGCCCAGAAGGGCATGACTACGATAAAAAAGCGGGTAGAAAGAGAGCCGCCCATGAATGTAGAAGAGGGAGAGTCACATAATGAGGCCCTATCTAATACTTCCTCTACCTCGTCTAATGTGGAAGAACAAGGAGGAGCTTCAGCTCCAATACCTCCACAGGTTGCTTCGGGTTAACAAGTGACCGAGGCCATACATCTATTGACACAGTTGTTTGCCGCCTAGTTATAGCGGCAAAATGTGAGTTCAGGTGATCAGGCAGCTAGTAACAGAGCCCATGATTTCATGAGTTAAAATCCTCCGGAGTTCTTCGGTCAAAGCTGGATGAAGACCCGCAAGGTTTCATTGATGAGATGTTGAGGACATGAAGATTATTCATGCCTCCAAGACTGAATCTGTGGAGTTAGCATCGTATAGACTCCGAGATGTGGCGGTATTATGGTATAATAATTGGATAGCATCGAGAAAAGAGAATGAGCTTCCTCCCGTGTGGCAAGAATTTGTAGATGCTTTCATTCACCATTATTTGCCACCCGAGGTCCGCCGAGCTAGAGCGGATAGGTTCTTAAATTTAAAGCAAGGAAATATGAGTGCCTGAGAGTATAGCCTGCAGTTTAATTCTTTGGCCAGATATGCCCCGACTATGGTGGCCGACATAGGAGATCGGGTACATAGATTTGTGAGTGGCTTAGGGCCACATTTGTAGAAAGATTGCTTGACGGCTTCGTTGCAAGACGGGATAGATATTTCCCGAATACAAGCCCATGCCCAGAACTTAGAAGGACGATAACAACCACAAAGAGGTGATCGTGATATTGATAGGAGACAAGGTAAGCGGGCCAGATCTATGGGAGCAGGCAGTGATTATAGAGGGGGATCGAGGCAGAATTATTCCAGACATTCGGGCCAGTCAGTGACTAGTGCACCTCCTCGATTTACAGGTAGAAGATTTGACCGCTCCTTCCACTCAGGACAGGGTCAGAGTTCGAGGGCCACAGATTCTCAGGTCAGGGAAGATTATAGTCAGAGGAGACCCCCTGTACCGCGATGCAGCCAGTGCGGTAGGTTACATTCCAGACAGTGTCGCCAAGGTTCGGATACTTTATTTGCCTGCAGTTAGGTTGGGTATATGATGCGAGATTTCCCGTCGATGAGCGGTAGAGTTAGGGTTCAGCCCACAGGTCAGTGGCTGGTTCATCTTCAGTGCGCCCGGTAGAGCAGATTCCTCAGATTTCAGCAGGTAGAGGTAGAGGCAGAGGGGTAGCTCTAGTTCAGGTGCCACTCAGCCCTGTGTATATGCTTTAGCCGGACGACAGGATCTCGAGTCCTCCCCGGATGTGGTTACAAGTATATTGTCCATATTCTCCCACGATGAATATGCATTGATAGATCCGGGTTCTACTTTTTCTTATATTACTCCATATGTTGCTGGTCGTATTGGGGTGAAACCCGAGCCAATTAAACCTTTTGAGGTATCTACTCCGGTTGGTGATCCCGTGATAGATAGACAAGTGTATAAAGATTGTGTAATTGTGATATGTGATCGCCAGACCGAAGCTGATTTAATTGAGCTGGAAATGTTAGATTTTGATGTGATTATGGGTATGGATTGGTTGGCATCGTGTTATGCTAGATTGACTACCGAATGAAAGTAATTCGATTTCAATTTCTGGGAGAGCCCGTGCTTGAATGGAAGTGTAATACAGCATCTCCAAAGGGTAGGTTTATTTCCTACCATAAGGCAAGGAAGATAATAGCCAAGGGCTATATTTATCATCTAGCTCGAGTTCATGACACTGAAGCAAAGTCGCCAACTTTCAAATCTTTTCCGGTGGTGAATGAATTTTCGGATGTATTTCTAGATGAACTTCCAAGTCTTTCTCCAGAAAGAGAAATTGATTTTGCCATTGATGTGTTGCCGGACACCAAGCCTATTTATATTCCTGCTTATCGAATGGCTCCAGTAGAATTGAAAGAGCTAAAGGGACAGTTCAAAGACTTGCTTGAGAAGGGGTTTATTAGACCCAGTTCATCACCGTGGGGAGCACCAATCTTGTTCGTGAGAAAGAAAGATGGTTCTCTACGAATGTGCATTGATTATAGGCAGTTAAACAAGGTGACGATAAAGAATAAATATCCTCTCCCAAGGATAGATGATTTATTTGATCAACTACAGGGTGCCAAGTGGTTTTCAAAAATAGACTTGAGATCGGGTTATCATCAAGTGAGAGTTAGAGAAGCGGATATTCCTACAACAACTTTTAGAACGAGATATGGCCACTATGAGTTCCGCGTGATGTCGTTTGGGTTGACTAATGCTCCGGTAGTGTATGAATTTGATGAATAATGTATTCAGGCCAATCTTGGACCTATTCTAATAGTATTCATCGATGATATTCTAGTGTACTCTCGCACAGAATCAGAACATGCAGATCACTTACATATTGTTTTTGGAATTCTTCGACCCCGAAAATTATATGCGAAATTTTCAAAGTGCTAGTTTTGGCTGAATTCTGTGACATTTCCGGGCCATGTTATTTCAGATGAAGGCATTCGAGTTGACACTCAGAAAATTGAAGCTGTGAAGACTTGGCCAAGGCCTACAACGCCTACAGAAGTTCGTAGTTTCTGGGATTGGCAGGTTATTATAGAAGATTCGTAGAGGGATTTTCCTCCATTTCAGCCCCATTGACGAAGCTAACCCAAAAGTCAGTCAAATTCAAATGGAATGAGCTTGTGAACGCAGCTTCCAGGAATTGAAGGACAGATTAACCTCAGCTCCAGTCTTAACACTTCCAGAAAGGCTAGATACTTATGTCGTGTATTGTGATGCTTCCGGTGTTGGGTTAGGGTGTGTATTGATACAGCACGGTAGAGTTATTGTATATGCTTCGAGACAACTGCGGAAACATGAAAAGAACTATCCAACTCATGATCTCGAATTGGCTGCAGTTATTCATGCCTTGAAAATGTGGAGACATTACTTGTATGGAGTGCATGTCGATATTTATACAGATCACAAGAGTCTTCAGTACATTTTCAAACAGAAGGAGTTAAATCTGCTACAGAGGCGGTGGTTAGAGTTATTGAAAGACTATGATGTGAATATTTTATACCACCTTGAAAAAGCAAATGTAGTAGCTGACGCCCTTAGCCGCCGATCAATGGGCAGTTTAAGTGATGTTCCTCCGGAAAGGAAAGAGATGGTTCATGAGCTCCACCAACTAGCTAATCTTGGAGTACGTGTAGTCGATTTGGGTAGTGCAGGGATTATCCTTTATGATCCCACAGTTTCGTCTCTGAATATAGAAGTGAAAGAGCGTCAGTATGAAGATCCTCGATTGTGCCATTACAGAGACCTATCTTATGAGAAAGAGAAGTCCCCATTTGAAGTTTCCACGGATGGAATTCTCAGGTACCGAGGCAGGCTGTGTGTGCCGGATGTGGCAGAATTACGCCGACGAATTCTAGAAGAAGCCCATTACTCTCGATATTCTATTCACCCAGGTGCAACCAAGATGTATCACGATCTTAAATTGATATATTGGTGGGATGGCATGAAGAGAGACATAGCAGAATTTGTAGCCCAATGTCCAAATTTCCAACAAGTAAAGATCAAACATCAAAAGCCAGGAGGCTTATTGCAAGCAATGGAAATCCCTACTTGGAAGTGGGAAGTAATCAATATGGATTTTATTGTGGGGTTACCTCATTCCCGAGGCAAGTATGATTCTATATGGGTGATCGTGGACAAACTCACAAAAGTAGCTCATTTTTTTCCAGTCCGAACCACATACTCGGCTGAAGATTATGCAAGGTTTTATATCAAGGATATTGTGCGACTCCATGGTATTCCACTATCCATTATCACAGATAGAGAAGCGCAGTTTATAGCCAAGTTCTGGAAGTCCTTTCAAGAAGGTCTAGGTACCCAGGTGAAGCTTAGCACGGCATTCCATCCGCAAACCGATGGGCAAGCTGAGCATACTATTCAGACCTTGGAATATATGCTCCGAGCATGTGTGCTGGATTTCGGTGGTAGTTGGGATGATCATTTACCCCTTATTGAGTTTGCATACAACAATAGCTACCATTCCAGCATTCAAATGGCTTCGTATGAAGCTCTATATGGAAGAAAGTGTAGATCCCCAATCGGATGGTTTGAAATAGGGGAAACTCTGGCGAACTTTTCATAGAATTTCGGAGTTTTTAACATTCGAGGACGAATGTTCCAAAAGGGGGAAGAATGTTACACCTTGGAAAATTCTCCGTTAATGTACAGTGAATAGGATAGAAAGGAACACGAGGTATACAGTGATTTGGATAAGTAAGAAATAGCATTTGATGACCTTAATCGAGATTCAAAGACATTTGACTAAAAGGAAGAAGTTTGACAAAAAAAGTAAAGGATATGTTATGTGCCGGGTAGGGATTATGGACGACGGGTTAATGATGGCATAATGATGTCTTAGAGACGAGTAATGACGTCCCTTAGATTGGTATTGAAGTGTTAAACAAGTGTCAAGAAGGTTCCATAAGGATCGGAGATCAAACGAGTCGATGAGAACAAGTCCCGGATAGCTGTACATTATACGGCCAAACATACTGGCCGTATAAACTACACAGACCATATGTCTAGCCACAGGTTCAGCCCAGAATGGCACACCTTACTGGACCAAACATACGGTCCAGACATACGGTCAGTGAAAAATATACGGACCGTATGTTGGTCCATATGTTCTGGTCGGGACAGATTTTGAATTAATATAAGGGACCTCTCTCTCATTTCATTTTAATTTCATTTTCACTCCACAAGTCAAGAAACCTCCAGAATATTCTCTCCACTCTTCATCAATAATAATCCAAAGGAAATTGATGATCAACTTCATCAAACCAATAAGAATCAAGAGTGTGAAACCTATTAAAGTCATCTAAGCCAAGAAAAACCCAAGGGTAGTGAAATAGGGTTTTGGTGCTAGAAGAGTATTTCCATTCAAGGCTTGTTTCTACACTATCTAAGGTAATTTTTATGGTATTTTCATGATGTTTGAAGTATTGATAAGTTGAAACACTTGGATTGTAGAGGAGTATAGAAAATGGGTCATAAATATGTGAATAGTATCATTGTTGAGTAGTAGTTGGAATGAATCATGAATATGGATATGTTGAGATTGTGAATACGTTATAAATGACACTGAGAACATGGAATAAGTATTATATATGAGAAAGCGCGTTAGTGAGATATAACCATAATTGTGGAGAAATTGAAGAGAAATGGTGAATTGTGGTAAATGTGGATAAATGATGATTGTTGTTTGCGATATTGTGAATGTTGTATGAACGTTTGGGAGTTGATATAGAATACGGGAAAAGTAGTATAAACAAAGGAAATGCTGCCCAATTTTCCATAGAAATAGTAACACGTTCCTATAGTCGATTAACTAACGTTAATGTGAATCCTCTTGAAGGTTGAAACGTGCATATTGGAGAGGAACGTCCAAGCAATAGAGTAGCTAGACGAAAAGGTATGTAAGGCTAGTCCTTTATTTCTAATGGCATGAATCTTATGGCATGTATTTCCTCCTTCTTCACGAATTTTCCTATCTTCAAGAAAACTAAGAGCCCTTGTTCATGAATATCCATATGAAATAAGAGATACACTATGAGTGCGATAATGATGATGATAAGTTGAGTCCAAAAACTCTAGAATCCATGATACGATGATTCTGTAAAGCTAATGAGGCTATCTATAACCCATTGATGTCGTTATTGTATACACTCACCTTATATGCTAATTCCTTCAAGGTGAGGCAGAATGTCAATGAATGCTCCATAATGAAATCGGGGGATCATGACCTTACGTCACCCCGATAAAGTATAGTTGTCCTTGAGTCATCATGCATATATTATGATGAGAATATTATGATGAGCATATTATGATGATGATATAACACCGCGCCTACATGCCCGGGCAGTCACCGCTAATGCGGGCAGCGTATACACCATGGCCAGATGGCATGGGCAGACACCACTAGTGGGCGGCATGAGATGATACCCCGGATGTGGGAGGCCTGGACGCATGCTAATGCTAATGATTATCACACCATACCTATATGAACGGGCAGCTTATACATTATCACACCGATCCGATCTGGACGGGCAGCTTGTACATTTACATATATGATATGATGATGAGTATGAGTGAGACAACATGATTTATTTTCTTTATATTTGACAATCAGACACAGATGTTCCTTATTGATGCTTCCGTTTATTTCATTGATGTGTCGTTATTGTTTATGCTTCTCATACTCAGTACAATGTTCGTAGTGACGTCCGTTTTCTTTAGACGCTGTGTTCATGCCCACAGGTAGACAGGGAGGTGAGCTTGACCTAGACTCGTAGGAGCCCGTAGCTGATTTGAGAGCACTCCATTGTTCGGATGTGCTTATGGTTATTCTTTTGTGTACATGTATATTTTGGGCACGACGGGGTCTTGTCCCGTCCTTATGTCTAGCACTCGAGTAGAGGCTCGTAGATATGCAGTGTGGGTTATATGGTCTCACGAGATTTCTATTATGTATATATATATATATATATATATATTATTTTGATAGCCGAGAGGCCATTGTATATAAAAGTATTTATGTTTCCAAATGAAATATGATGTTGTTATGATTTGAATATGAATTTGATAAAAGGGCGTTAAATGAGTATGATGAGTAGCAGAACGAGCGGTGCTCGGTGGTTAGCCCCGGGTACCCGTCACGGCCCCTAGTCGGGTCGTGACACATGTTTCATCCATATCAGTTCCTATACGCCCTAAAACTCTCTCTAAAGGGTTCTCACATAGTTCAAGAGCTCTCCTAAGGTGCTCAAAGTTAACTAGACACTAGAAACCTTGGGAGATTTGGGAGATTTCTTCATGGTGAAGTAAGCTTGAGTTGGAGCTGTTCTTGCTCATTGAAGGTGAGATTATGACTCTTCAACTCTTTCTTTGGATCATCTATGTCATAGCTATCTTGTTCTTAAAGAACTTGTATGATAAAAGGAGTAAAAGCCATGTTTGATATGTTGTAGTTGGTGGACAGTTTTGGGATATTTTTAAGCTATATTATGGTTGGAAAATTACGTATAACATCTTGGATTTGTTGTTGTTGATCTTGTTATTATGATTATAGAGAAAGGAAGGTGCTAGTTGTGGCTATGAGATGAGCTCGTAACTCATTAATTTATATTCTAGTTTTTCTTTTCGGTTACGAAAGTTCTATTGTTGTTTAGTGTTGTTGTTGCTGTGACACTGATTGACTGATTATGAACTTAATTCTAAGTTAAATTCATGGTTGTTTTACGTGGGAAGGGGGCTGGTTATGTATTGTTGGTTGAGTTGCTAGATTTGAAAGAAAATAGAAGTTAGAAACTTGTTGCTTAGTAACCTGAAACCGATCTTGTCGCTCATTACTCTGTTGTTGAGTTGCTAGTTGGTTATAGTCATTATTATGCCTATTTTAGGCTTGGGTTAAGTACTAAAATCAGGGGAGATGCTGTATCACGACCTATTTTGCCTAAGTCGTGCGGGCACTTACCTCCCACCTCGGTAAGCGAACCCTCCACCCAACAATGAATAAATACAAAAAAGGATGAAAAATAAGCAACGGAAAAGAACAAATGCGTAAGTCTCACGAATATATATATATATATATATATATATATATATATATATATATATATATATATATACACACTCTGCATTCATAAAAGAATGCAGCAAGTGCATGTCAGTACAAACAACAGTACTGGTAGGGATCATCGGCGGACTAAGCATAGCTAACACAATTCAGATAATAAAGCAGATAAGCAAATAAACCAATCAAGCATAAGATAATATAATCAATTCCAAGTATCCTTCATCGCCTATGTAAAGCATCTAATCTCAAATATGTCAAGTCAGAATATATCTGATCCAATCAAACATCACAATACAATCAGCAAGCATCTCAATCAAATCATAATGCAATGCAATGCCATGCAAATGAAGTGTACACATGTACTCCGAACGAAAATATCGACGTCTCGATAACACAACCCAGTGTGACTTGCGAAGTCAAAGTTCCACCTCTCCCGGATCTTTGCCCAACAGACAGACGGAACCCCAGATCTTTTCTTTTGGGGGTTCTCATCGGCACCACTCTGGGGGACCCGCGGAGTCCATGTACTAACAATAATTCTGGAAATAATCATCGGATATCGGCCATGCAATCCATGATTTCAGGATGAACATCGGATATCGGACTCTCACGTCACTCAAGTAAAAGAGTTGTCTCAAATATCAACTTCACTCATCAATGATTCCGGGATGGACATCGGATATCGGCCTCTCACGTCACTCAAGTAAAACTAAACCCAGCTCATCAAGTGTTTCATTCGTGTCATCAATACCACAACAATGTATCATGAAAATGAGAGTGCGTGCAATGCATGAATCGCATCAATAATCATGTTCAATATCACAAGTACCAACAATGGGTATGCCAACCATATATTCGAATCACAAATATCGACAGTGTGTATGCCAATAATATAACCGAATCACAAGTACCAACAGTAGGTATGCCGACAGCATATCCAAGTACAAATTCTAGATTAGAAATCATGAAGAATGATACTGATATTGCTACTATTTAAATTAGGTCAATTCTAGCCCTAGAAATTGGGAAAACGGGCGCACGAGGGTAAAACAGAAAATTCGAAAGCAAATTACTAATTTAAGTACTATGTGATCATAACCCAACCCCTAATTGGAGATTTAACTCAAGGATTAGCCTAATTCCCGATTTCAATCAAAAACCCCCAAATTAGGTATAAACCCTAATTCCTTGATTCTGAAATTCAACACTAGGAATGCAAGATATATGATTAATAAGCTTAGATTCATTAAAATCTAACATAAACATCATCAATTTATCATTACCAAGACTAGAGAAAGTGTTCATCCAAACCCTCTTCAACATCCATTACTAAGGGGTTATTAAAGGATAGGAGGAAGTCTAAGATGATTATGATTTAAGGAAGAGTAAAGGAATGAGCAAGATTTACCTCCAAGAATCTCCTCCAAATATCTTTAAGAACAGTTCCCTCAAGCTTAACTATCAAGATGGGAAATAATGAGGGTCTAAGGGCTTTTAACAATTCATTAATTTTACAAACTATCCATCACCCGCTTTAGCGGCACTGGGACCCCCCAGCGGTGCCTCTTCAGTGGTCACTTGACCGCTTCAGTGGTAAAGGCAAAAAGCCTTGGATTGCTCCAGCGGCAGGGTTACAGCTCTAGCGGTACCGCTGCCGCGGTTTGGCGGCACCAGACACCAGAAAACTTCCTAAGTTTCACAATTTGATCCGATTTTCCGACTAGTTTCCGAGGCCATCTTCTCACATACCATATACAAAGACACACATAAAAATGCACTACGGACGCGTCCGTGGCCTCAGAATTCCCAGTGGAGGTCTCGTTGACCGAGTCAACCCCAATGCCTTAATTCTAATCCAACCCAAGTCCCGAAATGCATCTGAGTGCATTGGGAATCGAACCATATACACACCCAAGTTCTAAACAACTATCTGAACCTCTCGAAATTAATGAAACTTCGAAAAAGGTTCGTTTACCCAAAAGTCAACGCTGGGTCAACCATTTTTCACTTAAAGCTTATATTTCACAAAGGTTGCTCGAATCCGGTCTAAACACCTCCATAAGCGTGTCAACGGTCCCCTCGGGTCAAAATTGAGATAATTAATGCTCGAAAAAGGGAAAAATGCCGAAAATACAATAATGACCAAACGGGTCGTTATATCAGATACCAATTGAACCGTCACTCGTCCTCGAGCGAAGAAAAGAAAGAAAGTAGGGAAATACCTAATTTCCAAAACAACTAGGGATATTGGATACACATGTCAAACTCGATCTCCCAAGTAGCCCCCTCCACAGGACGGTGCTTCCATTGCACCTTCACAGAAGCAATTTCATTCGACCTCAACTTCGGTACCTGCCTATCCAAGATTGCGATAGGCTCCTCCTCATAAGTCAAATTCTCATCAAGCAATATAGAATACCAACGTACAATGTAGGTGTCATCGGCATGGTACTTCTTTAGTATCGAGACTGTTACACCTCGAAAAAATTTCATGTCATCGTGTGGTAGATAGACTAACGCAGGGTGAGATGTATGCGATGTACCTACAAGTAAGGAGTGGTAATTAACAATTATAATTAAGATTCCAAAGACATTTGAGGCAAGAGAAGGAAGTTCATTGAAGAAGGTAAAGTATTAGTTGTGTTTTGAAAAGGGTTTGCAAAGTACCGAGCTAATGTGATTTAATAATGTCTTGAGGAAAAGTTATAACACTCCTTAGATTATTAATGAAGTGTTAAACAAGTACTAAGAAGGTTCCATAAGGATTGGAGATAAAACGAAATGACGAAAATAATTTCAGCAAAGTGTAGTTATACGACCACTTATACGGTCCGTATAACTTTATACAGTCCGTATAACCTTAACAGGAAGTGAAATTTCTTGATGGTGAAATACGATCCCTTATACAAACCGTATAATGTTATACAGACCGTATCAGTGTCCGTATAACATGATCGGGACAAATTTTTCCAAGATTTGCTCTTTCTATATATATATACCCCAAGCTCATACTTCTCATTTTATACATTCTCTACACCTCTCAAGAACTCTAGAATCTTCCATACACTATGCTAACATAAATCCAAGGAAAATCAAAGATCAACATCATCAATCCAAGGAAATCAAGTGCAAGGAAGCTTTCTAGGGTTGCTAGAAATCAAGAAATCTCTATGGAATTGAAGTTAGGGTTTTCTCCAAGTGAGGCATTTCCATCCAAAACCCATTCCTACACAATCAAAGTTGAGTTTTATTATCATTTCAAGTTATTTAGAATATTGAATGGTTGAAACACTTGGGTTATGGAAGAAGGAAGAATATGAAGCTCAATGTGAAAATAATGGTGTTATTGAATAGTAGCTGACATGAACCATAATTCTTGAGATATTATGAGTATAATCTTGTTATAAATAATATTAAGAATGTTGGAGAACCATTATATGTGTATGAATACGACGTTGGGTGATAACCATGGTTATGGGTGACCTTGAGTGGAAATTTTGAGAATTGAATAAAGTCGAACTTGTCGAAGTTATTGATTATGGTATTATAAATGTTGTTATTGATGTTGGGAGTTGTTATAGCATATGGAGGAAGTTGTAGAATCAAAGGAGATGCTGCCCAATTTACGTTAGCTTTAGCTTAAGCTTAAGTATGTTTTCGATTTTCTAACCTTACTATGAATTCTCTTGGATGTAGAATCGTGAACATTGGAGGGAAGCGTTTAATTGATATGGTTAGAGAGACGTAAAGATATGTGAGGCTAGTCCCTTCTTCGCTAAGGCATGATTCCTATAACGTGACTTGCTTTATCTTTTCATGACTTTCTTATATTCTGGAAACTATGAGTTTATGATTATTAAGAGCTTTTCATGAAACAAAGATAAGAGATATATTATGATAATGCTGATGATGAGTCTAAGTCTAGATATTCTAAAAGCTTATGATACGATAGTCTTATAAAGCTAATGATCTTTATATGATTTCTTGATATTGCTTATTGTTGTTGTACTCACCTTATAATGCTAGTTCCTTCGAGGTGAGGCATGATGATCATGACTACTCCATAATGGAAATCCGGGGTTCTCGACCTTACGTCACCCCCATAGAGTTATAGTTTGTACTTAAGTTCTAATGCATACTCTATGATAAGTATATAATGATTAGATTACACCGCGCCTACATGGCCGGGCCTGACACCGCGAAGGCGGGCGGCTTAAGATAACACCATGCCTAGATGGCCGGACATGACACCACTAGTGGGCGGCGTGTGATATTTACCCGGACGCGAGTTAACGATGATGGTATATTTGATATGCATTACATGTGTTTCCCTTTAAAACCTAAGCAGGTTATACCTTCGCCTCATGTTTCATTATTTCTTTACTATGTCAGTATTATTCATGCCTTACATGCTCAGTACATTTTTCGTACTGACGTCATTTTCTTTGGACGCTGTGTTTATACCCACAGGTAGGTAGGGAGACGGCCCAATTTATAGGAGCTACTTAGCAGACTTACAGGAGCACTCCACTATTCCGGAGGTGGCATTTTTGATGTATTCTTTTGTGTATATATTTGGGCACGACAGGGTCCTGTCCCGTCCTTATGTCTCAGTACTCTAGTAGTGGCTCATAGATACGGATGCGTGGGTAGTAGTTGTCTCATGGATACATCAATGTATATTTTTATTTATCATTTTACAGTCGTGAGGACTTATATATATGTATGTGTTGCCTTCATGATTGTTTATGTTCAGGCTGGGTATGATGATTAGCATAATGAGTGGTGCTCGATAGTCAGGTCCAGGTACCCGTCATGGCCCCCTAGTCGGGTTGTGACAAAAGTGATATCAGAGCAGTTCCGTCTTAGGGTGTGTGTACGAGCTGTGTCCAGTAGAGTCTCGTTTATGAGTGTGAAGCGCGTCACACTTATAAACAGGAGGTTGTGGAGCATTTATGAAAAATAACCATCCTTCCTCTTATTTGATCATGCCGTAGAGCCATGTTATAATATTTTATTTTCCCTAATTGTGCGTTATGATTTCAGCGATGCCGGTAAAGAGAAAAGCCACAGCCGCCCAGAAGGGCAAGGCTACGACAGAAAGGTGGATGGAAAGGGAGCCGTCAATGAATGTATAATAAGGCGAATCCCATAATGAGGCTCCATCCAATACTTCTCACACTCTACCTGTCCTAGAGGAATAAAGAGGGGCTTGAGCTCTGGCTATTATGCCTTCGGTTCCTCCACCGGGTGCTTCGGGCCAACAGATGACCGAGGCCATTCAGTTATTGACCCAGTTGGTTGCCGCTCAGGCTCAACGGCAAGGTGAGGGTCCCGGTGATAGAGCCATTAGTGCAAGGACCCGTGATTTCATGAGTTTAAATCCCTCAAAATATTTTAGGTCGAAGCCGGTTGAAGACCCGCAAGGTTTTATAGATAAGGTATTGAGGACGTTGAGGATCATCCATGCTTCGGATGCTGAGTTAGTGGGGCTGGCATCTTACAGACTCCAGGATGTAGCGGTCCTATGGTATAATAATTGGATAGCTTCGAAGAAGGACAATGCACCTCTCCCAATTTGGCAGGAATTTGTAAATGCTTTCCTTCGTCACTATTTTCCACCCGAGGTTTGAAGGGCTCGTGCTGACAGGTTTTTGAATCTAAAGCAAGAGAATATGAGTGCTCGGGAGTATAGTCTCTGTTTCAATTCATTGGCCCGGTATGCCCCCACTATGATAGCCGATATGGGAGATAGAGTATATAAGTTTGTGAGTGGCTTAGGGCCACACTTGTTCAAAGATTGCTTGACAACTTCATTACAAGAGGGGATGGATATTTCCCGTATTCAGGCCCATGCCCAGAACATAGAAGAGCAACAACATCCGTAAAGGGGTGAGCGCGATATTAATTGAGGCAGAGTTAAAGCGCCAGATCTGCTAGTGGTGAGCATAGAGGGGGTCAGCAGCACTATTTTAGATATTCGGGCCAGTCCGCGACTAGTACACCTCCACGGTTCGCGGGTAGAAGATTTGACCGCCCCATTTATTCTGGTCCGGGTCAGAGTTCGAGGGTTTCGAGTTCCTAATTTGGAGGTGATCCTAGCCAGAGAAGACTACCAATTCCACGATGTAGTCAGTACAGAAAATTACATTCGGGCCCGTGTCACCAAGGTTCAGATGCTTGTTATGTTTGTGGACAGACTGGGCACGTGATGCGTGATTGTCCATCGAGGTATGGTAAATTTGGGGTTCAACCCATAGGATCAGTAGCCGGTTCATCTTCATCTGTGCGCCTCGTAGGGCAGACTCCCTAGGTTTTAGCAGGCCGTGGTAGAGGCAGAGAGGTAGCATCCATTTCAGGTGGCACCAACCCTCGTATTTATGATCTAGCCGGACATTAGGATCTTGAGTCCTCCCCGGATGTGGTTACAGGTATACTATCTATATTCTCTCATGACGTTTATGCATTGATAGATCTGGGTTCTACGTTGTCTTATATTACTCCTTATATTGCTGGCCGCATTGGGGTGAGACCCGAACCAATTAAACCTTTTGAGGTATCTACTCTGGTTGGTGATCTCGTAATAGCTACAAGTGTATAAAAGTTGTGTGATTGTGGTATGTAATCGTCAGACTATTGCTGATTTAATTGAGCTGGAAATGTTAGACTTTGATATGATTATGGGCATGGATTGGTTGGCCTCTTGTTATGCTAATGTGGATTGCAGAACAAAGATAGTTCGATTCCAATTTCCAGGAGAACTAGTGCTTGAATGGAAAGGTAATACAGTGTCTCCAAGAAGTAGGTTTATTTTCTATCTCAAGGCGAGGAAGATGATCGCTAAAGGCTATATTTATCACCTAGTCCAAGTTCATGACACCGAAGCAAAGCCGTCGACTTTTCAATCTGTCCCGATAGTGAATAAATTTCCGGATGTATTTCCCGATGAACTTCTAGGCCTTCTTTGTCACGACCCAACCCCGTAGGCCGCGACTAGTGTCTGACCAGGACACCCGTACGTACCCAATAACCCAAACCAGCATATAAACGAAGTATACAGATATAGAAGTTGAACGGCATTGTTAACTATCGCAGTTAAACAGATATAGCCCGTGGAAGCCGATAAGGCTGTCACAGAATATATCAACCCAAAACATATACACAACCCACATGTATGTCTACAGACCTCTACGAATAACAACAGAATCATAAGACGGGACAGGGCCCCGTCATACCCCCGAATAACATATACATGTGCAATAGAAAAGTCTGTACCAAAATATGGGCTCCGGACAAGGGAGCACTCCAAGACAACTGAGTAGAAGTCCTAAGCGGGCGGATCAGCAAAACGAGCGTCTGTACCTGCGGGCATGAAACGCAGCCCCCGAAGAAAGGGGGTCAGTACGGAATATGTACTGAATATGTAAAGCATGGAGTACAGTAAACAGAATCATAACCGGAACAGAAAGTACAGAAAATGAGTGCAATGTCCAGAATATCAAAATGCATATTTATAAAACATAAATAATGTATGCAAAAACATATGCCATATCCGGCCCCATTATGGAACTCGGTGAACAGAACGTGGTCGCCACCCCGTCACTGGCGCCACAACACATCATACTCCAGAGTAGGGAATAGCTCCGTAACATATCATAACATATCAGATGGCCATATCATATCATATCATCAAACATCAGAATATATGTACATGGCACATCATACTCTAGAACCCATGTACATGTCATACCTGCCCCCTCACATCGAGGCACGGCGAACAATGCAGTGGATTACGCGTGATAACATATCCTGGCCCGGGCTCAGTGAAGGAAGTATTGAGGCATCCACAAGTATAGTAGTGAGAAACTAAATGAAATATGAAATATAAATTGTTTACGATGACTCGAAAGAACAATCCAAACGATAGCTCATTTAGAAGGAAATCGGACGATAGTAATAGTATATACCTTTCGGATGTCACGGTGGATTGTGTCAAAACAAAACATCTGGGTTCGTTTGTACATATCAGAACATGTCATAGGACTCAATGGAATAGGTAAAACACTTTCTTTTGATAGTCGGAACGATAGTCAAAAGTTTCCCTCGGATATCGCTCGAAAAAAAGTCAAATACGGCAATATGAAAAGGTCTCGGGAATTGTGGGCCCACCTCGGGTCAAGTCGAGGTGGCGTACGTGAATTATGGACATTGGGCCTTATGGAGTCGTCTACGAACGTTTCAAGGTAATCCGATTCTATTTGTAAAAGTTACGGACGTTTTATGGCACAAGACTCTTTTAGAAGTAAAAAGTGTTTAAGCTATTTTTCATCAAAGCATAAAGTTCATAATTCAATTGCATTGAAATGAATAAGGGTCATAACTATGCTCTGATTTCTAAGAATGGATTTTTCCCCAAGACTCGTATCATAGCCTATTATGACTAGGACATGCCAAAAGAAAGAAAGGTAGGCTTTACATACCTCGTTCACTCCTTAAGCTACTCCAAACTCAAGTTTCGGATTTTCCAAGAACTACAATATGTCCATAGATATCAACATTAGCCATAGGCACTTAGGAGTTTAATCTTAAGTTAACATTTGTCTACAGAAATTTGGGCAGCATCTCCCCTATAAACTCAACATCCCCTTCAACTCGGCCAAAACATCAACAACAATACCAACAACCATACTAATAACATCACAATCAATTTGGAACACATTATAACGTTAGTACCCTTCTTCTCCACATAGTTCATCAACATTCAGTTCAACTACGTATATTCATGTCAATATCAACGCTCACATATCCATTACTAATCCGAGATCATTCAAACACAATTCAAGAGCATTTCAAACTATCTACCCAACATTCGAACAATTCTACCAAACAACCCTACTCCACCTGAAACCTCTAATTTCCAACAAGGATAATCACAACACATTTTTACCTTCCACACTCATGAACTACGCTAACAATTCACACGTTAGCAATGTTATTCCCGTGACAACAAGAAACGTTATTAGAATTACATTGGCCTCAAAATCAGCCCGTAACAATTCCAACATCCATTTAAGTTATCAAACTCTCATTTTCATCATAGAATACATATCAACAATAACCAAATTGCTAGATAAAATAATTGGTTCATTGCTCCTACACACACACATGCACACGGCCACCACACATACACCCCTATTTTCATGATTTTCATTCTTTTCTACATACTACAACATATATGAACCATTTATAACATATAAAACAGGATTAAATCTTACCTTTTTTTCTCAACTTCACAACATAGCTAGGGTTGTGATTTTGCGACAAAGAGCGGTTTTCTTGTTTCAACAATTATACCACGTTGAAGAGGGCCTTTGAATTAGTAGGAATACTAGAAGAATCAATTTTTTTGATCAATATTTTTGATCTTCTTTCTCTCCCTCTCTTGGCCGAAAGTTGGGGTGGTCTTTTTTTCTTCAAGCTTCTTGATTTTTCTATGAGTTGAAGATGACTTAATCTTCTTTTAATTATATACACTAAACTCCCTCATGGGCCTTGGCCCATTAAGGGGCCGGCCACCCTTGGCCCAAGGTTCAAGCCCACTCTTTTTTTTTTCTTTTCTCTTCTTTTTTTTTCCCAAGCCCAATTAGTTCATGACTAGTTTTTTGTAGTTCGTGAAAACTATTTTTCAAGTTTCCAATTTTTCCCTTAGCCTTCCTCAACATTTCCGCATCAATATTTTCATGAACAACTTATGTATCAAACAAGATCAAAAATATTGCCTTATCTCTTACTAGTCGCAATTATCTCAAATTATCCGAATGTGCAAAATACGGGGTCTAACATTCTTCCAGAAAGATAAATTGATTATGCTATTGATGTGTTGCCGGAAACCAAGCCTATATCTATTCCCCCTTACCGAATGGCTCCTGTGGAATTGAAAGTGCATTGAATGATTTTCTTGAGAAAGGATTCATTAGGCTCAGTTCATCACTGTGGGGATCACTTCCCTACTTGTGAGAAAGAAAGATGGTTCCCTACGGATGTGCATTGACTATAGGCAGCTGAACAAGGTGACGATAAAGAACAAATATCCGCTTCCAAGGATCGATGATTTGTTTGACCAATTACAGGGCGCCAAATGGATTTCAAAAATTGATATAAGGTCGGGGTATCACTAAGTGAGAATTAGAGAAGAAGATATTCCCAAGACAGCTTTTAGAACAAGATATGGCCACTGTGAATTTTGGGTGATGTCATTTGGGTTGATTAATGCTCCGGCGGTGTTTATGAATCTGATGAATAATGTATTCAGGCCCTTTCTAGATCTATTTGTGATCGTGTTCATCAATGACATCTTAGTATATTCTCGGTCAGAAACGAAGCACGCAAACCACTTGCGTATTATCCTTGGAATTCTTCGGACACGAGAGTTGTATGCAAAATTCTCAAAATGCAAGTTTTGGCTAAATTCTGTGACTTTTCTGGGCCATATTATCTCAGCTGATGGCGTTCGAGTAGATGTTTAAAAGATTGAGGCCATGAAGACCTGGTCAAGACCTACAACACCTACAGAAGTCCGTAGCTTTCTAGGATTGACAGGTTACTATAGAAGATTTGTGGAAGGTTTTCCTCTATTTCAGCACCATTGACGAAGTTAACTCAGAAATCAGCAAAATCCCAGTGGACTGATGCTTGTGAACGCAGTTTCTAGGAATTGAAGGATAAATGAACTTCAGTCCCAGTCCTGACACTCCCAGAAGGGCTAGATAGCTATGTTGTGTATTGTGATGCTGGTGTTGGTTTAGGCTGTATGTTGATGCAGCACAGTACAGTCATCGCCTATTCTTCCTAGAAGTTGTGGAAGCATGAAAAGAACTATCCAACTCATGACCTCGAATTAGCTGCGGTTGTCCATGCACTAAAGATATGGAGACACTATTTGTATGGTGTTCATGTTGATATTTATACAGATCACAGGAGTCTCCAATGTATTTTCAAATAGAAGGAGTTGAATATTCGGCATAGGCGGTGGTTAGAACTGTTGAAAGATTATTATGTGAGTATTTTATACCACCCCGAAAAGGCGAATGTAGTAGCTGATGCACTTAGTCGCAAATCAATGGGTAGTCTATGTGAGGTTCCTCCGGGAAGAAAGAATTAATCCGTGAGCTTCACCAGCGAGCCAGTCTCACAGTTCGTCTAATTAATTCAGTCAATGCAAGAATTGGTATTCACAACCCAGCTATTTCATCCTTAGATATGGAGGTGAAAGAGCGCCAATATGAAGAACCCCAGTTGAGTCACTATATAGATACATTTCCAGAGAAAGAGAAGTCACCATTTGAAGTTTCTACAGATAGAGTTCTTAGATACCGACACAGGCTATGTGTTCCAAATGTTACAGGACTACGTCGTCGAATTCTAGAAGAAGCTCATTACTCTCGGTAGTCTATTCACCCAGGAGCGACAAAGATGTATCGCGACCTCAAGTTAATGTATTGGTGGGATGGAATGAAGAAAGACATAGCAGAATTTGTAGCTCAATGTCCAAATTGCCAACAAGTGAAAATTGAGCATCAAAAAGCCAGGGGGATTGTTACAAGCCATGGAAATTCTAGCCTGGAAATGGGAAGTGATCAACATGGATTTCATTGTAGGATTGCCTCGTTCCCGATGCAAGTATGACTCCATATGGGTGATCGTGGACAGACTCACGAAATCAGCTCATTTTCTTCCAGTCAGAACCACATATTCGCTAGAACATTATGCAAGGTTGTATCTTAAAGAGATTGTGCGACTTCATAGTGTCCCGGTATTTACTATCACAGATAGAGGAGTACAATTCCCAGCTAAATTCTGGAAGTCTTTCCAAGAAGGTTTGGGTACTCAGGTAAGGCTTAGCACAGTGTTCCATCCATAAACTTATGGTCAAGCCGAACACACTATTCAGACCTTGAAGGATATGTTACAGGGGTGTGTTTTAGATTTCGGTGGTAGTTTGGATGACCACTTACCTCTTATTGAGTTTGCATACAATAACAACTATTATTCCAGTATTCAAATGGCCCCGTATGAAGCTCTATATGGAAGAAAGTGTAGATCCCCACTTGGGTGGTTTGAAGTAGGAGAGATACAACTAATAGGTCAGGAGTTGATTCAACAGGAGGTGGAAAAGATCAAGGTTATCCTAGATCGATTATTGTCAGCCCAAAGTCGCCAGAAATCTTATGCGGACAACCGTCAGCGAGACTTAGAATTCCAAGTTGATGAATGGGTATTCCTGAAGGTATCGCCGATGAAAGGCATGATGAGATTTGGCAAGAAGGGAAAATTAAGTCCTCGATACATTGGACCTTATAGGATTGTCTGCAAGATAGGCCAAGTAGCTTATGAATTGGACTTACCCCAACTTGAAGCAGTCCATCTAGTTTTTCACGTATCAATGCTCCATAAATGTGTCGGAGACCCCACTAGAATCGTGCCTGTAGACGATGTTCAAGTTACAGTAAAGTTGACTTATGAAGAGATACCCATTGCAATACTAGATAGGCAGATGCGGAAGCTCAGGAACAAAGACGTAGCTTTAGTCAAGGTCTTATGGAGAAACAATAACCTAGAAGAAATTACTTAGGTAGCAGAGGACAGCATGAAGTCCAAGTACCTGCAGTTGTTTCCACCCCCAGAGGAGATTCAAGATGAGACGCCGTTATCATAAGGTATGTGATGCTTTCTTTTAATGTTTTTGGTCGTGTGTGGCCATATTTTCTTACTAGTGTGTTGTAGCCCTGTGAGGCAATGTTATTATGGGCTGTTGTGATAGGATGGTCGTGCCATGTTACGGGGGAAACTCTGGCGAAATTTTTGTAGAATTCCCTAGAACTTAACATTTGAGGACGAATGATTTTAAAGGGGGGAAGAGTGTTACACCTCAAAACAAATTCATGTCGTCGTGTGGTAGATAGAATAACGCAGGGTGAGATGTATGCAATTTCCCTACAATTAAAAAGTGGTAATTAATGATTGTAATTAAGATTCCAAAGATATTTGAGGCAAGAGAAGAAAGTGTGTTGAAGAAGGTAAAGCATAAGCTGTGTTTTGAAAAGGGTTTGCAAAGTACCGAGCCAATGTGATTTAATAATGTCTTCAAGAAATGTTATGAATCTCCTTAGATTGTTAATGAAGTGTTAAACAAGTGCTAAGAAGGTTCCATAAGGATTGGAGATCAAACGAAACGACGGAAATAATTTCAGCAAAGTGGAGTTATACGACCACTTATACAGTCCGTATAACTTTATACGGTCCGTATAAGGGTCTGTATAACCTTCCTTAACAGGAAGGTAAATTTCCTGATGGTGAAATACGGTCACTTATACTGACCGTATAATGTTATACAGACTGTATAAGTGTCCGTATAACATGATCGGGACAGATTTTTCCAGAATTTTCTCTTTCTATATATATCCCAAGCCCATATTTCTAATTTTATACATTCTCTACACCTCTCAAGAACTCTAGAATATTCCATACACTATGCTAACATAAATCCAAGGCAAATCAAAGATCAACATCATCAATCCAAGGAAATCAAGTGTAAGGAAGCTCTCTAGGGTTGCTAGAAATCAAGAAATCTCTTTGGAATTGAAGTTAGGGTTTTCTCCAAGTGAGGCATTTCAATCCAAAACCCATTCCTGCACAATCAAAGGTGAGTTTTATGATCATTTCATGTTATTTAAAATATTGAATGGTTGAAAGACTTAGGTTATTGAAGAAGGTAGAGTATGGAGATTAAATGTGAAAATAATGGTGTTCTTGAATAGTAGTAGACATGAACTATAATTCTTGAGATGTTATGAGTATAATCTTGTTATACAAAATATTAAGAATGTTGGAGAAGCATTATATGTGGATGAATAAGACGTTAGGTGATAACCATGGATATGGGTAACCTTGAGAGGAAATTTTGAGAATTGAATAATGTCGAAATTGTCGAAGTTATTGATTATGGTATTATGAATGTTGTTATTGATGTTGACAGTTGTTATAGCATATGGAGGAAGTTTTAGAATCAAAGGAGATGCTGCCCAATTTTCATTAGCTTTAGCTTAAGCTTAAGTATGTTTCCGATTTTCTAACCTTAGTACGAATTCTCTTGGATGTAGAATCGTGAACATTGGAGGGAAGCGCTTAATTGATAAAGTTAGAGAGACGTAAAGGTATGCGAGGTCAGTCCCTTCGTCGCTAAGGCATGTTTCCTATATATAATGTGACTTGCTTTATCTTTTCATGACTTTCTTATATTCCGGAAACTATGAGTTTATGATTATTAAGAGCTTTTCATGAAACAAAGATAAGAGATATTTTATGATAATGATGATGATAAGTCTAAGTCTAGAGATTCTTAAAGCTTATGATACGATAGTCTTACGAAGCTAATGATCCTTATATGATTCCTTGATGTTGCTCATTGTTGTTGTACTCACCTTATAATGCTAGTTCCTTCAAGGTGAGGCATGATGATCATGACTACTCCATAATAGAAATCGGGGCTTCTCGACCTTACGTCACCCCGATAGAGTTATAGTTTGTACTTAAGTTCTAATGTATGCTCTATGATAAGTATATAATGATTAGATTACACCGTGCCTACATGGCCGGGCATGATACCGTGAAGGCAGGCGGCTTATGATTACACCGTGCCTAGATGGCCGGGCATGACACCGCAAAGGCGGGTGGCTTAAGATAACACCGTGCCTAGATGGCCAGACATGACACCACTAGTGGGTGGCGTGTGATTGTTACCTAGACGTGGGTTTACGATGATGGTATATTTGATATACATAACAGGTGTTTCCCTTTAAAAGCTAAGCAGGTTATACCTTCGCTTCATGTTTCATTATGTCTTTACTATGTCAGTATTATTCATGCCTTACATACTCAGTACATTTTTTGTACTGCCGTCCTTTTCTTTGGACGCTGTGTTCATGCCCACAGGTAGGCATGGACACATCCCAGATTTATAGGAGCTACTCAGCAGACTTACTGGAGCACTACACTATTCCGGAAGTGCCATTTTTGATATATTATTTTGTGTATATCATTGGGCACGACCGGTCCTGTCCCGTCCTTATGTCTCAGTACTCTAGTAGAGGCTCGTAGATACGGATGCGTGGGTAGTAGTTGTCTCATGGATACATTAGTGTATATTTTTATATATCATTTTGCAGCCGTGAGGACTTATATATATATATATATATATATGTATGTGTGGCCTTAGCGATTGTGTATGTTCAGGTTGGGTATGATGATTAGCTCCGGGTACCCATCATGGCCCCTTAGTCGGGTCATGACAGAGACATGAAAAATCGGATGAACTCCCGCCAAGCCTGGTGGCAATACCAAGTCATAAGCTGCATCACCGATATAGTCCACAATCTCAAACGGACCAATATACATGGGGCTCAACTTTCCCCTCTTACCAAACCTCATAACACCCTTCATGGGTGAAACCTTCAATAGGACCTAGTCACTAATAGAAAACTTCAAATCTCGGACCTTCCTGTCTGCATGCTTCTTTTATCAACTCTGAGCTGCCAACAACTTGTCCTGAATAACTCTCACTCTATCAAGGGACTTTCTCAATAGATCTGTGCTCCAAGGTCGAGCCTCAAACCCATCAAACCAACCAATCGAAGATCTATATCTCCTACCATATATGGCCTCAAAAGAAGTCATGCCAATACTCGAATGATAACTATTGTTGTACGCAAACTCTACTAAGGGCAAGTGCTGATCCCAATGACCACCAAAATAAATAACACATGCTCTCAACATGTCCTCGAGCACCTGAATGGTCCACTCGGACTGGCCATCGATCTGGGGATGAAAAGCTGTACTAAGATCCAATTGGGTACCCAACTCCTCATTAAATGCCCTCCAAAATCGGGAAGTGAAGATAGTACCCCGATCAGATACAACAGAAATAGAGACCCTATATAATCTCACAATATCTCGAATATACATCTTAGCTAACTCCTCCGCGATATAGGAAACCTGAACTAGAACAAAGTAAGCAGACTTAGTCAACCGATCCACTATCACCCAAATAGAATCAAACTTGCCAAGGTTCTTCGGAAGACCCGTGACAAAATTCATGGTAATCCTCACCAACTTCTACTCGGGAATGGGCATCCTCTGAAGCACCCCACAGGGCCACTGGTGCTTATACTTTACCTGCTGACAATTTCAACACTTAGCCACAAAGCCAACTATATCTCTTTTCATCTTACGCCACCAATAGTGCTGTCTCATGTCACGGTACATCTTAGTCACCCCCGGATGAATGGAATTGCGGGAGCTATGAGCCTCAGACAAGATCAACTGAACCAAATCAATAACACGAGGAATGCACAAGAGTCCTTTAATCCTCAGAATGCCCTAAGAATCAATCATGACTTTCTTGGCCTCACCTATCAAAATTCTATCTCGAATCTTGCTCAACTGAGCATCCTCAAATTGATGAGTCCTAATCCAATCCAATAAAAATGATCTTGCCTCTATACAAGCGAAAATCCAGCCCGGGGCTGAACTATCAAGACGAAGGAAACTGTTGGCCAGAGTCTGAACCTCCATGGCCAACGGATGCTCAGAAACAATCAGTCGAGCTAAACTCCCCATACTCACTGCTTTGTGACTCAAGGCATCAACTACTACATTGGCTTTCCCGGAATGATACAGAATGGAGATGTCATAGTCTTTCAGGAGCTCCATCCATCGGCGCTGCTTGGAATTAAGATCTCTCTGGATAAATACATGCTGAAGGCTACGGTGATCGGTAAAAACCTCACAATGGACACCGTACAAATAATGCCTCGTAAGCTTCAAAGCGAAGACTACGACCAATAACTCCAAATCATGGGTAGGGTAATTCTTCTCATGAACTTTTAGCTGACGAGAAGCATAAGTTATCACTCTACCCTCCTGCATCAACACCGCACCCAAACCCATACGAAAGGTATCACAATAGACAATGAAATCCATACCTTCCACAAGTAAGGCTAGGATCGTAGCTGTAGTCAAAAGAAGCTTGAGCTTTTGAAAGCTCTCATCACAATCATCCGTCCACAGAAAGGGAAACATCCTTCTGAGTCAATCTGGTTAAGGATGAAGCAATGGCAGCAAAACCCTTCACAAAGCGACTGTAATAACTGGCCAAACCCAAAAAACTACGAATCTCACTACCGTAGTGGGCCTCACCCAACCCCTCACATCCTCAATCTTCTGGGTATCAACCATAATCCCCTCCTTGGACATCACATGGGCTAGGAATGCTACAGACCCCAACCAAACTCATACTTAGAAAATTTAGCAAACAAGCTATGTTTCTTCAACAATCCAAGAATAGTACGGAGATGGCTCTCATGCTCCTTTCAACTCTTGGAATACACCAAGATGTCATCAATGAACACAATCACAAAAGAATCAACAAATGCTCTAAAGATGCCGTTCATTAAGGTCATACATGTAGTCGGGGCATTTGTAAGCCCAAAAGACATCACTAGAAACTCGTAGTGGCCATATCTCGTCCGAAATGTTGTCATCGGAATATCTTCTGCGCTGATATTCAACTGGTGATAGCCCGAACACAAATCAATATTCGAAAACACCGAATCACCCTGAAGCTGGTCAAACAGATCATCAATACGAGGCATAGGGCAATTGTTCCGAATAGTGACCTTGTTCAACTGGCGGTAATAAATAAACATCTTCATGGTCCCATCTTTCTTCTTCACGAATAACACAAGAGCACTCCAAGAGGAAACATTAGATCTAATGAACTCCTTGCTTAATAAATCATGTAATTGTTACTTAAGCTCCCTCAACTCACCCGGTGCCATCCGATATGGTGGGATGAAAATGGGACGAGTGCCAGAGTCCACGTCGATACAAAAATCAAGGTCGCGATTGGGTGGCATACACGGTAGATCCGATGGGAATACCTACGAAAACTCACTCACAATAGGGATAGACTAAAGAGGTAGAGATGCAACAGTTGTATCACGAACATGTGCCAAATACGCTAAACACCCCTTACTTACTAACTTCTTCGTTCGAAGGAAGGAAATGATCTTCCTCGGAGTGGGACTAGGAGTACCTCTCCACTCAAGCCTAGGAATGCCCGGCATGGCTAGGGTAACTATCTAAGTATGACAGTCCAAGATCGCATGATAGGGAAAAAGCCAGGACATACACAATATAATATCAAATCCCATCATATCGAGAATCATCAAATCCACCCAAGTGTCGTACTACATAAAAGTAACAAAACAAGACCGATAGACTCGATCAACAATCACAGAATCTCCAACCGAAGTAGACACATGAACAAGTATATCTATGCCATCACAAGGCAAATCCCAACCAACAACATGAAATACAGATACATACGAATAAGTGGAGCCAGGATTAAATAACACAGATGCTGCTCTATGACGGACAAAAATGGTACCTGAGATCACAACATCTGAGGCCTCTACCTCCGGCCTACCAGGACATGAGTAACTGTCACGACCCAACCGGAGGGCAGCGACAGGCACCCGGTGCTAAACCACTCGAGCACCTCTTATCGTACTTTCACATTTATATCTAGATGAGCCACATAACTAAATCATACTTTCCATCCATTGTTCATACTAATTCTATTGGGCAACAATACATATATATCATCATCAATAACAATGCCTATATGGATGTACATAAGCCGACGAGGCTAACAAAATGATATCCAAAATATAGGCCGACAAGGCCAAACACATCTAACCATATACACATGTCTACGAGCCTCTAAGGAGAGTATGTCATATCATATAGGCGGGACTGGACCCCGCCATTCCCATAAATATATACACAAAATAATAAGTACCAAAAGTTGTAGCTCCGAATGAAATGGAGCTCCGCTATGTAGTCCCTGAGTAATAAAGCTATGGATCCAGCCTGTCTCCCTGGCCACCTGCGAGCATGCACAGCATCCACAAAAAAAAGGACGTCAGTACGAAGAATGTACTAAGTATGTAAAGCATGATCAACATCATTATAGAAGCATAATAAGCAACATAAGAAATAGCACAAGATGGGAGGTAGTAGATCCAACATCATAAACACTTACTTGCTTTTCATATGGACATTCCATTTCTAATGCATAACCGTGTGCATACATCCATATGTGTATCCATAATCGTATTCGTACTCATTTACATTTCGTATCCATTTTCGTATTCATATACATATTCATATTCATATATATATATATATATATATATATATATATATATATATATATATATATATATATATATATATATATATATATATATATATATATATATATATATATATATATATATATATCATTTCCATAGCATACCCAACCATGAAGGTTCAGTGTTTCACATACCTGGCCCTACCAAGGATCAGGGTCATACATACCTGGCCCTACCAAAGCTCAGGCTTGTCCGTACCCAACTTCAGTGGTGCGCGCGCAATATATATATATATATATATATATATATATATATATATATATATATATATATATATATACTCTACCCGGCCATATAAGCTCGGGGTTTCATAATAGCCATACATAGGCACACATACATAAAAGTCCATAAGCATCTTTAGCATCATTACTATCGTCGTTCATTACATCTATCCCTAGAGGATTACTCATCATAGGAGGAATTTAGTACAATCGTAACATATCGAGAATCATGAGCTTAGTAGCTCTTAAAGATAGAATCATTTTGGAAGACATTATAGGCTTATAGAAGAATAGATATTTGGCCAAATAACCATGTCTTATGAAAGAAGGGTTAGCCTTACATACCTTTCCGTTCAACTATTCTATCACTTGCACGTTTCTCCTTCAATGCTCACGTTTCTACCTTCATTAGAGTTATACTATCATTAGAAAATTGGTAGCTTAGCATACATAACTAAAGCTAGAGAAAATTGGACAGCATTTCCTTTATTTATATGACTTCCTCCATATCATATATCAACTCCCAAACATCAATAATAACATTCACAACATCATAACAATAGTCTTTATTCACCTACATTATCCTTACTTGTCAATTCACTTCCAATCATCCATATACATAGTCATAGCACACTATTACATTCATTCATATACAATGTATATCCCATGTTCGTAACATCATTTATAACATAACCATGATTGTAACCTATCAAGAATCATGACTCAATCCAAACTATTACTCAAAAATGACACTATTCCCACATTCATAACCCATTTTCTATATCCTTCTACAATCCAAGTGTTTCAACTTCTCAATACCTTAAACAACATGGAAATGCCATAAAACTTACCTTAGATGGTGTGGGAATGACCCTTGGATGGAAACACTTCACTTGAGCAAAACTCTAGTTTCACCTTCACTTGGATTCCTTGTCTAGTATGAACTTTAATGAGTTTCTTACACTTGATTCTCTTGGTTTGATGAAGTTGTTCACTAATATCCCTTGAATTCTTATGGGATAAGTGTGGAGAAGTATTCTAGAGAGTTTTAGAGAGAAGGGGAGTGAAGGGGAAATGAAATAAAATAACATTAGACCCCTTATTAATAATACTCAAATCTGTCCCGACCATGTTCTACGGACCAACATACGGTCCGTATAAATTATACTGACTGTATGTCTGGTCGTAGATTTGGTCCAATGAGGTGTGCTAATCTGGGCTGATTATACGGCCAAACATACGGCCAGTTGTTGGGCCGTATAATGCCCAGTTCTTCCTAACTCATTCTCGTCGACTCATTTGATCTCCAATCCTTATGGAACCTTCTTGACACTTATTTATCACCTCATTAACAATCTAAGGGACGTTATAACTCTTCTCCAAAACATCATTAAATCATCATTAACTTGTTACTCGTGAATCCTTTCCGATACCTATTGTCACGACCCGATTACGGGCCATGACGGGTACCCGGGACTAACCACCAAGTACCACTCATTCTATTACTCATCATACTCATTAAGTGTACATTCGTTAATTTATACTCAATCATAGGAAAACCATTTTTCTGTTGGAAACATAATTACTTTTATACACATAATCCCTTCGGCTATCAAAATAATATATACATATATAATAAGGATATCATGAGACCATACTACCCACACATACGTATCTACGAGCTTCTTCTAGAGTACTAGACATATGGATGGGACAGGACCCCGTTGTGCCCAAAATACATATATGTACCCAAAATAATGAGTCAATGGCACCTCTGGAACAATGGAGTGCTCTCAAGTCAGCTAACAGCTCCTACGGGTCTGGATCACCTCCCTGTCTACCTGTGGGAATAAACACAATGTCCAAAGAAAACGGACTTCAGTACGAACACTGTACTGAGTATGTAAGGCATGAATGAAATGAACCTAATAGAAAAATCATAAGACATAACATGAAGATATAACCTGCGTGACTTTTATGGGTGAATACATTTCATACATATATCATATGTATAATCATAGTACATGTATCATCATAACGCATATACCATGGCATCATAATCACCCTCGTTAACCCGCATCCGGGTAGCAATCATATGTCGCCCACTAGTGGTGATCATGTCCGGCCTTCTAGGCGCGGTGGAATCATAAGCAGCCCACCTTAGCGGTGACATGTCCAGCCATTTAGGCATGGTGGAGTCACAAGCAGCCCGCCTTTGCGGTGACATGTCTGGCCTTTTGGGCACTGTGGAATCGTATCGTCATATACTCATAGTAAACTTAACATTTTACTACATTGCATAGGAATATCATAAACTTACATTATTGACATCACATAGACATATCATGACTTAACATCATTATACATTTATCATCAAAACATACATTAGAACTTAAAGGCAACTATGGCTATGTCGGGGTGACATAAGGTCGTGAACCCCCGATTACATTATGGAGTAATCATCAACATCATATCTCACCTTGAAGGAACTAACATTTTAAGGTGAGGGTACACAAGGAAAAGCATCAGTGGAACCATACTTAGAATCATTAGCTTCATGCACATGTTACTCTACTCTAAGATTCTTTATACTTAAACTCATCATCATCATTAACTTGCTCGTCATATCTCTTTTCTGTATCTCATACATATATAGCTCATTACAGTCATGGACTCATAGTTCCTTCATTTAGGAAGATTATGGAAAGTTTAGAAGATTCATGTCATAGGAGCCATGCCTTAGAAAGAAGGGACCAGCCGTACATACCTCTTTCGTTTAACAGTTTTATCGCTTAATCGTTCTCCTTCGATGCTCGCGTCTCTACCTTCAAGAGGATTCAAATCAACATTAGTTAATCGATTATATGAACGTGTCACTATTGCTATAGAAAATTTGACAGCATTTCCTTTGTTTATACAACTTTCCTCATTTTACATATCAACTCCCAACATCCCTCACATCATTCACAATATTATACAAAAAAATCATCATTCATCTACGTTATCCACATTTCACAATTTCATTTCGATTCTTCCATAATCGTGGTCATAGTCCGCTATCGCGTTTTCTCACATATAATACTTATCCCATGTTCTAAATGTCACTTATAGCATACTTATAATCACAACATATCAATATTCATAATTCACCCCAAACTACTACTCAACAATGACACTATTCCCACATTCATGACCCATTTTCTATATCCTTCTACAATCCAAGTGTTTTAACTTTTCAACACCTTAAACAGCACGGAATGATCATAAAACGCACATTAGATAATGGAAGAATAAGCCTTGAGTTGAAATTCTCATCTTGCACCAAAACCCTAGCTCACTTCCCTTGGAATTTCGTGGCTCAGATTAACTTTGATATGTTTCATACACTTGAATTTGTGGGTTTGGTGAAGTTGATCATAGATTTCTCTTGGGTTCTTGTGGGTGAAGAGTGGAGAGAATTCTAGAGTGTTCTTGAGGTGTGGAGAGGAGAAATGAAATGAATTAAATGAGAGAGAGGGTCTTTATATCATTTTAAAATGTGACCCGTCACGAATATAAAGACCAACATATTGTCCGTACATTTTATACTAACCGTATGTTTGGATTGTATGTTTTGTCCAGTGAAGACCCTCATTCTGGGCAGAACATACTGTTGGACATACGGTCCGTATATTTTATACGGCCGGTAAGTTTGGCCGTATAATGCCCAGCTTTTCGAAGTTTGTTCTCGTTGACTCGTTTGATCTCCAATCCTTATGGAACCTTCTTGACACTTGTTTAATACTTCATTAACAATCTAAACATCCCTATAACTCATCCTCAAGGCCTTACCAAACAATCCTTAATGTAATAATTTATGAAACCTTCCCTAAACCCCACTTATACTCCACTTATCCTTATCAATCCTTATTTCATCAATTCATATAACTTCAAAATCTTAACGTATGCATCTAAGACCACTAAATATCCGTCTTATAGTCTTAATAACTTCCTATTACCATTAAGCTCGCATTGGTTCATTCACTACACGACGACATGAAATTTCCAAGTTGTAACACTCTTTCTCCCTTTTAGAACATTCGTCCTCGAATGTTAAGCAGTCGGGAATTCTACAAAAATTTTGCCAGAGTTTCCCTTGTAATATGGCATTACAATCCTATCACAACAACCCACAATAATATTGCCTCACAGGGCCACAACACAATAGCAATATAAATTGGCCACACACGACCCATATGCATAAAAAGAAATCATACATACCTCATAATCTTGATGTTTCGTCTTGAATGTCTTCCGGGGCTGAAATAAGTGCGGACATTTGGATTTCATATTTTATTCCGCTTCCCGAGTCATTCATCTCGTTTGTTATTTTTCCATAAGACCTTAACTGAGGCCACTTCTTTATTTCGAAGTCTCCGTACTTGCCTATCTAATATGGAAATGCGTACCTCTTCATAAATCAACTTTTCTGTCACTTGAACATCATTTACTGGCACGATCCTAGTAGGATTTCCAACATTTTTACAAAGCATCAAGACATGGAAAACTGGGTGAACTGACTCCAAATCAGGAGGTAGATCTAATTCATAAGCCACTTTGTCTATTTTGCGCACAATCTCATAAGGCCTAATGTATCGGGGAGACTAAACTCCCCCTTCATTCAGTGATCTTATTGCATTCGTAAGTTGTCACACCCCAAGGCTACCGTAGGAAGCGTATTGCATGTACTTATGTCATATTCCAAGTAATTGTCCTATTTATCCCTAACGATAATCCCAACTCAACATTTCAACTCAATTTACCATATAGTTTCCTTCAACTAACCCGGAGTATCATGACTACACTATCCTTGTTTACCTCCTACTCCTCTTTTTAAGTACCCACTTGGTTTCATTGGTGACGTATAAATACTTGCAAGTTACATAGTCGTTCTTGCGTAGTTTGTGTACATACACATCTATACGTATACATGTATCCATATCCGTATACATATTCGTGTCCATATTCATATCCATAGCATACCCGACTTTGAAGGTTCGGTGGTTTTCGCATATCCAGCCACAACAAGGCTCGGTGTCATTCATACCAAAAGTCTTTTGTCTATCTGTAGTAACTTATCTCGTCATGCTCTCTTTCTTCCTTTATTTTTCGCAAGAGGAACCCTATTCTTAACTTAGTACCGCTTGTCCTTTAGAATATACTACCTTTGTACAATCCATTCTTTGCTTCCAAAACTTATTCCGTTCATGTTACATCCGACATTTTTGTTTATTCGAAAGATTCAAGATAAATTGATTTGTGATGAATAAGGCCACAATTGGATCTTACTTGGTATGAATGTGTAGGTTATGAATTCAATGGTGTGGAATTACGAAAGGTGGCCAAGGGCAAAATTGGAATTTTGGAAACTTGCCCATGAACTACAATATTTAGCCAATAATTTGGGCTCACAAAAATAATAAGAAAATGAGGCCCAAAAGGTGGAGGCCCAACCGGCCAAGAGGCCTTTGGCCCAAGTCCATTAATTAGTCATGTGACTAATTATATATCAAGGATAACTCTTAAGAAGCTTCAAGAAATATTGAGTGAAAACAAGAGCAAAAGAGAAGGAGAGGTCACGGCTAAGAGAGAGAGAAAAGAGAAAAAAAAAGAAAAATTCTAGGAGCCAATCTCTTTGGTTCAAAAATTCAATTCTTGTGGGATTATTACCAAGCTCAAGATTCTCTACAACTTGGTATAATTATTTTGGCAAGAGGACAACTCTAGTGGGAAGTGAAGAATTTGAAGAAAAGGTAAGAATTTCATGCCTTTGTTATGTTATGGAAGGTGTATGCATGTTGTAGAGTGTGGAATTGAGTAAGAAGTATGAAACTTGTGTGTTATGTGTGTGAATATGTGTTGGCCGTGTGGGAGGTTTTGACCGTGTGTGTGTGTGTGTTGTATACTTGTGATGAGTTGAATTTTTGTTGAAATCTTGTTGTAGTTATGGAAGAAATGGTATTAGAAGTGAAGGTTGAATGAATTAGTGAAAGTTGAAAATTATAAGGTATGGCCGTGTGGTGCTATGTGTAGGATGGAATGTGAACTAAATTCCGTTAGTATGTTAATTGTGTTATTGTGAAATGAATGGAAATATAATAGTCCTTGTTGTCATGGAAAAATGGTTACTAAGTTGTTGAAGGAAACTATGCAACCTTGTTATTGCTTATGTAAAAATGGAAATGGAAGTTGGGGGATATTGCATGTTGGCCGTGTGGTGCCTTGTATGAAAGTGGATGGATTGAATTTATTTAATGCAATACTTGTGTTGTTATGACTTTGTGAAGTAGATGGAAGGATAATGGTTAAGCTAAAATGAAGAATTTGTTGGTTAGGTTGTTGTCGGAAAGTATGTCGCTTTAGCGTGATTTCTTGAAATTATGATTAATGATAATGAACTTGGAATATGGAAATGTGTTTATGAACTTGTATGTTGAAAGTTAGGAAAAGATTGGAAAAGTAGTGACTTAATGGAAGGTTTGAATGTTTGGGTATCTTATGAATATTATGTGAAAATGGTATAGATGCCTCCGATGTATGTCGTAATGATTTTGATGGATAATGGATATGAAAATAATAAGTTTGGTTTGGAAATGCAAGTTTGAAACGAAAAATGTTTCGTTATGTCGAAAGATGGCTAATGATGCCTTAGTGTATGTCTTGATGTTTGTTGTTGTTTGGATGTCATTTCTGGGTTGTTGTGTTGATGAATTGAGCCGAGCTAAGTCTCGGGGATGTCGTATATACAGAGGAAATGCTGCCGAAATTTCGGTAGGAAAGTATGTGTAAAGTTGGAATATTGAAAGAATGAAACTAACAAATGGTAAACTTGACCATTTCCAGATTTTGGACGAAATTTGGATTGATGCTAAGCGAGCATAACGCGTCATCGAGGTATGTGAAGCATTTCCCTATGTTCCTAGGCATGTTCTGGATGTGATAGGCTCGGCCGCGAGCCTTAAGTACGACTCCGTTCCCCGAAATTCGTGATGGAAAACCGCTCCAATTCCTTCAATTCAATTGAAGCTATTTTTCTTACAAATTGCCTTTAAAGTGAATGTTTGTACAAAACTTCCCTAAACGGAGTCGGAACACTTCCAAACGACTATGGATGACCTCATAAGGTCTATTAGCAATAATTTACCTATGTAGCCTCGAGTTGGTCCGAGGCGGGTCCACAAGGCCCGATATCTTCTGTAAAATTTTAAATACTTCCGTTTTGGTCCGATTTTCTCTAAAAACTTCTGGACTATTATTTTGTGTATTATATGGCTATTTTTGCGTAATTCATACAAATGATTTTGGAACATCTGAGAATCCGATTCCGATGATAATCTGTCGTACCTTCCCAACTAGGACATAGGCGCGTACTATGCATACTATCTGGATATTCTGATTTTGGCTCGCCATTTGGCACCCTTCAGTTTGATCGATTCTGTATGTTGAGTCTGTATGTAAGTAGTTTCTCATTTATCGGTTCGTGTCTGTCCCAATGCATTCTTTCACTGCGACCCGGGCCAGGTTCTGTTATCGTGCATATTTCTCTGCATTGTTCACCGCGTCCCTCGGCGTACGGGCCGGGCTCTGTATGTCTGTATGATATTATGATTTGTGTATGGGGATGGCGGCCAGGATGGCATATGATCTGATCTGATTCTGTCTGTCCACCGCATCCCGTACTAAGAGGGCCGGGTTCTGTTACCGCGCCCCCAGACAGGGCCGGGATCTGTATGAATGTATGCGTGTGCTATCTATATTTATATAAGCACATGCCTCTGTATGATTCTGTATGACTCTGTACTACTCTGCATGCATAATTCTGTTCGACATACTTCTGTCTGTCCGTATGAAAGACGACTACGTCTGTATGTCCGTATGGATTCTGATTCTGTATGTCCGTATGGATTCTGATTCTGCTCGTCTGTCCGTATTATGATTCCGTTTGTCTGTCCGAACCATAATTCTGTTTATTTGTATGGTACACGGTTCTGCATGTCTGTCTGGATCATGACTCTGTCAGTCAGTCTGATTTATGGTTCTGTTTGTTATATTTCTGTGACTCCGGTTCGGACTATGTTTATATCTGTTATGTTCTGCTTTACATACTCGGTACATTTTTCGTACTGACCCCCGTTCTTCGGGGGCTGCGCTACATGCCCGCAGGTACCGACGCACCAGGTGATACGCTGCCAGCGTAGGTGTCTGATTCAGCTGTTTTGAAGAGCTCCTTTGATCCGGAGTGTATATTTTTGGTATATATCTCCTGTCTTCTGTATACTCTGTATGTATGGATATTCTGGGTACGGCGGGGCCCTGTCCCGTCATATGACTCTGTATGTCTGTAGAGGCCTGTAGATAGATGTGTGGGTTACGGGTTTCGTCTGTATGCTTGCCTTATCGGCTTATATGCAAATTTCTGTATATTCAGATATATATATGTTGGCGCGCGTGCCGTAGTTGTATCGACCTACTTTTGTAACTTTTGTTTTAAAAAGAAAAAAAAATCCGTATGATTTGAAATTCGGTTGGGTAGGTATGTACGGGTACCCAGTTGGGGTACCAGTCGCGGCCACGGGGTTGGGTCGTGACAAAAGTGGTATCAGAGCGGTTAGTCCTCGGTATGTCTACAGGCCGTGTCTAGTAGAGTCTTGTTTATCGATGTGTTGTGCACCACACCTATAAACAGGAAGCTATAGGGCATTTAGGATGTTACCCTTCTTTGGATTCTTAGATCGTGCGATAAAGCTATATGATTAGGATGATTCTCCCCTACGAATTGCTGTATCTACAGCAAGGCTCCAGAAGAGCAGAAGTGTCGGTATTTGGGGAAAATGTTTCTGACCCTCTTCGTGCAGGTGATCGTAGGTTGATAAATAATGAAGAGGAGCGCTTCGGATTATGGGGATGGGGGTGCTAATAAGGCCCCTAGGACATCACCAGGACCGAGTAGGCAGATCCCCAGCTACTCGATTGAGACAGATCCTTCGGAGGATCCAGAGACAATTCCTCCAGAGTTTTTGATCCCCAGAGCAGAGGCTCCCAGGGAAGACAGTTATGACACCGACCCTTCGGAGGACCCAGCGACGATACCTCCAGAGTTTCTTACTCCCAGGGAGGAGGATAGCCCCGAGGCTGAGCCACTAGAGCACTCCTCTGGGACGCCGGAGGAGGAGATTCCCTAGGATGTGCCAGCAGCTCCGGTAGTGGAGCAGTATGTTAGACAGGCTTCCCCAGAGAGTGTCACGCCCTATTCCAGCCCTTTGTCCTGGCCGTCGGTGAACCAGGAATTGCCAGGCTACCTACACTCCTCCGATTCAGATGCAGGTAACAGTGGGGGCCATACCGACGACGATGATGAGGGACACAGCTCCCACGGCAGCTCCCCAGGTTTGACCCGAGTTGATCAGTTATGAGTACGTAAGTTTCCTAGAAATTTCGATATGTGTATGATATCTGTAAAACGTTGTTCTATGAAGACGACGGAAATTTAAAAGGATTAGAGACCTAGTGACCAAAGGCAAGGGCGACTGAGATGTCCCCACCGTCAATGTGAGTCTAGAAATCCCGGATGAAAGTAAACACGAAAAGTGCCTCCGATGCTGTTGAGTTGGGCACGTGTGGTAAGTGTCGACGACGTTATAATTCTTACTTGAGGTTATCAGCCCCGTGTGGCTGCGATACGACATGATATGATATGTATGTGTGTGTATATGTGTTGGCCCTATGAGGCATAATTGGTATTTCTGGTGTACAGGTTTTGGATAGTAAGAAAAACAGAGGAACCTCTGCCCAAATTTTTCCAGAAATATGGAAGTAAATATGTAGACTAAGTACAAAAAGGTCCCGCAATACTTGTCGGACTTTAGTTTTCTTCTGCCAGTGGCCGGAGAACACCTTACGGTGATATTTTATCAGATTCCACCGATTATTTGGAGGCGGAATTCGTGGGACGAAGACTTAAATCCGTGGGTTATCCGTAATCACATGTATATGTGTATGAAGGTGAATGTTTAAGATTCAGAAAGGCGACATGGTAATGGTATGACTTAGCCAGGGGTGGGACCCGCTACAACATTTTTTCCGAAAATTTGCTAAGACCCCGATCTGCCCTAAAATTATGTGACAAAGGCCCTGCGGGGTAATCGACGGAATTATTTTAGCCCTAACGCGTCAAAATGCATGAAAGTTTCGGGGTTAAGCGTGCTCAAGCCAGAGCAATTCTAGGATGGGTGACCCCCTGGGAAGTAATGCAAAGTTTTGCACAAGTGTAAGTATGATAGATGTAAATGAAAATTTGGGGTAACCAAAAAGGACAAATGGAATGTGTGGAGTGATTAGTGCCCTTACAGGAGTCGCGCAGAGCGAGGCGGACTAAATGGGCAAAGAAAAGGTACAACACCGCTCGGGAAATTGAGCGAATTTGAATAACGGTTGGAGACGTTCGCAAATAAGATATTAGTAAATGTATATGTATGTGCATGATTTTCGTCTGGTGATCATATGGGTTAAGAACCGAGTCCCGGCAACTAATATTGTGATCGGCGAAAGGTTTTACTAAACCGAATACATGAAGCGAAGCGGGGGTGAGGACACAAATGCTGTCAAGGACTAGAAAAACCCCTATTCCATTATAATTTAGTCTGGTGTGACGATGTCTGAAAAAGTAAATGAGTAGGGATGGTAGGAAAGATGAAAGATAAGAAGTGTGAATAAGCGGAATCTTTGGAAGAGTCGATAAGCGACACGCAAGACGATCTGTATGACCACTTGGCGAACAAGTTTACGAATAAAGGGAAATTTTCATAAATTACTGGAGCCTTAATAGGAGTGATCTGATTCTAATTCAGATTCTATCTGTTATACTTCTGCACTTCCGATTCTGATAGGGCTCCGTCTATCACGCCTCTATGCTTCTGAAATCGATTATGTTTCCAATCTGATAAATCTTTGTATGTCTGATTCTGAATATGTTCCTGGTTGACATACCTCTGTATGACCGATTCTGAATACGTTTCTGTCTGACATATCTCTGTACGATTAACTCTGATTACGAATCTGTCTGACACACCTCTGTATGTCTGACTACGGATATGAATCCGTCTGATATGCCTCTGTATATCTGATTTCGATCACACGTCTGTCTGATACATCTCCGTATGTCTGATCTTGATTACGACTCTATCTCATACATTTCTGTCTGTCTGACTTTGATCATGATTCCGTATGATACATTTTTGTACGTCTGACACCGATCTCAAATCTGTCTGACATACCTCCGTACCCCTGACTTTGACTACGAATCCGTCCGCCATGGTTTAGTACGTCTACCTCCGATTACGAATCAGTCCGATATGCTTCTACGCGTTCGGTTCCAGTTCTGAATCTGTTTGGTATGATGTAGGAATATGATAATGTGGTAAGGAACCGAGGAGTGTAACAAGAAATGATATTGACTATGATATCTGGGAAGCGTTCGTCTGTTACAAGAATATAGTTTATGGTCCGATAATTATGTGGGGTATAAAAATATAGATTATGAAGTTATTTGAATCAGTGACGAGAAGAATTACCCCCTCATGTAGGTGAAGAAGCCATGTCGGGAAGTCCACGAAGGACAATTATAAAGAGGACCCTCCCAAAGTAGTATGACGCCCCATAAGGTCAATTTAACATTCGAGGACGAATGTTTCTAAAGGGGGGGAGGATGTTACATCCGACATTTTTTTTTATTCGAAAGATTCAAGATAAATTGATTTGTGATGAATAAGGCCACAATTGGACCTTACTTGGTATAAATGTGTACGTTATGAATTCAATGGTGTGGAATTACGAAAGGTGGCCAAGGGCAAAATTGGAATTTTGGAAACTTGCCCATGAACTACAATATTTAGCCAACAATTTGGGCTCACAAAAATAATAAGAAAATGAGGCCCAAAAGGTGGAGGCCCAACCGGCCAAGAGGCCTTTGGCCCAAGTCCATTAATTAGTCATGTGACTAATTATATATCAAGGATAACTCTTAAGAAGCTTCAAGAAAAATTGAGTGAAAACAAGAGCAAAAGAGAAGGAGAGGTCACGGCTAAGAGAGAGAGAAAAGAGAAAAAAAAAAGAAAAATTCTAGGAGCCAATCTCTTTGGTTCAAAAATTCAATTCTTGTGGGATTATTACCAAGCTCAAGATTCTCTACAACTTGGTATAATTATTTTGGCAAGAGGACAACTCTAGTGGGAAGTGAAGAATTTGAATAAAAGGTAAGAATTTCATGCCTTTGTTATGTTATGGAAGGTGTATGCATGTTGTAGAGTGTGGAATTGAGTAAGAAGTATGAAACTTGTGTGTTATGTGTGTGAATATGTGTTGGCCGTGTGGGAGGTTTTGACCGTGTGTGTGTGTGTGTTGTATACTTGTGATGAGTTGAATTTTTGTTGAAATCTTGTTGTAGTTATGGAAGAAATGGTATTAGAAGTGAAGGTTGAATGAATTAGTGAAAGTTGAAAATTATAAGGTATGGCCGTGTGGTGCTATGTGTAGGATGGAATGTGAACTAAATTCCGTTAGTATGTTAATTGTGTTATTGTGAAATGAATGGAAAAATAATAGTCCTTGTTGTCATGGAAAAATGGTTACTAAGTTGTTGAAGGAAACTATGCAACCTTGTTATTGCTTATGTAAAAATGGAAATGGAAGTTGGGGGATATTGCATGTTGGCCGTGTGGTGCCTTGTATGAAAGTGGATGGATTGAATTTATTTAATGCAATACTTGTGTTGTTATGACTTTGTGAAGTAGATGGAAGGATAATGGTTAAGCTAAAACGAAGAATTTGTTGGTTAGGTTGTTGTCGGAAAGTATGTCGCTTTAGCGTGATTTCTTGAAATTATGATTAATGATAATGAACTTGGAATATGGAAATGTGTTTATGAACTTGTATGTTGAAAGTTAGGAAAAGATTGGAAAAGTAGTGACTTAATGGAAGGTTTGAATGTTTGGGTATCTTATGAATATTATGTGAAAATGGTATAGATGCCTCCGATGTACGTCGTAATGATTTTGATGGATAATGGATATGAAAATAATAAGTTTGGTTTGGAAATGCAAGTTTGAAACGAAAAATGTTTCGTTATGTCGAAAGATGGCTAATGATGCCTTAGTGTATGTCTTGATGTTTGTTGTTGTTTGGATGTCATTTCTGGGTTGTTGTGTTGATGAATTGAGCCGAGCTAAGTCTCGGGGATGTCGTATATACAGAGGAAATGCTGCCGAAATTTCGGTAGGCAAGTATGTGTAAAGTTGGAATATTGAAAGAATGAAACTAACAAATGGTAAACTCGGCCATTTCCAGATTTTGGACGAAATTTGGATTGACGCCAAGCGAGCGTAACGCGTCATCGAGGTATGTGAAGCATTTCCCTATGTTCCTAGGCATGTTCTGGATGTGATAGACTCGG
This sequence comes from Lycium barbarum, assembly GCF_019175385.1. Taxonomy (NCBI): domain Eukaryota; kingdom Viridiplantae; phylum Streptophyta; class Magnoliopsida; order Solanales; family Solanaceae; genus Lycium; species Lycium barbarum. The sequence continues at coordinate 41,378,511 of NC_083338.1, forward strand.
CCGCGAGCCTTAAGTACGACTCCGTTCCTCGGAATTTGAGACGGAAAACCGCTCCAATTCCTTCAATTCAATTGAAGCTATATTTCTTACAAATTGCCTTTAAAGTGAATTTTTGTACAAAACTTCCCTAAACGGAGTCGGAACACTTCCAAACGACTATGGATGACCTCATAAGGTCTATTAGCAATAATTTACCTATGTAGCCTCGAGTTGGTCCGAGGCGGGTCCACAAGGCCCGATATCTTCTGTAAAATTTTAAATACTTCCGTTTTGGTCCGATTTTCTCTAAAAACTTCTGGACTATTATTTTGTGTATTATATGGCTATTTTTGCGTAATTCATACAAATGATTTTGGAACATCTGAGAATCTGATTCCGATGATAATCTGTCGTGCCTTCCCAACTAGGACATAGGCGCGTACTATGCATACTATCTGGATATTCTGATTTTGGCTCGCCATTTGGCACCCTTCAGTTTGATCGATTCTGTATGTTGAGTCTGTATGTAAGTAGTTTCTCATTTATCGGTTCGTGTCTGTCCCAATGCATTCTTTCACTGCGACCCGAGCCAGGTTCTGTTATCGTGCATATTTCTCTGCATTGTTCACCGCGTCCCTCGGCGTACGGGCCGGGCTCTGTATGTCTGTATGATATTATGATTTGTGTATGGGGATGGCGGCCAGGATGGCATATGATCTGATCTGATTCTGTCTGTCCACCGCGTCCCGTACTAAGAGGGCCGGGTTCTGTTACCGCGCCCCCAGACAGGGCCGGGATCTATATGAATGTATGCGTGTGCTATCTATATTTATATAAGCACATGCCTCTGTATGATTCTGTATGACTCTGTACTACTCTGCATGCATAATTCTGTCCGACATACTTCTGTCTGTCCGTATGAAAGACGACTACGTCTGTATGTCCGTATGGATTCTGATTTTGTATGTCCGTATGGATTCTGATTCTACTCGTCTGTCCGTATTATGATTCCGTTTGTCTGTCCGAACCATAATTCTGTTTATTTGTATGGTACACGGTTCTGTATGTCTGTCTGGATCATGACTCAGTCCGTCAGTCTGATTTATGGTTCTGTTCGTTATATTTCTGTGACTCCGGTTCGGACTATGTTTATATCTGTTATGTTCTGCTTTACATACTCGGTACATTTTTCGTACTGACCCCCGTTCTTCGGGGGCTGCGCTACATGCCCGCAGGTACCGACGCACCAGGTGGTACGCCGCCAGCGTAGGTTTCTGATTCAGCTGTTTTGAAGAGCTCCTTTGATCCGGAGTGTATATTTTTGGTATATATCTCCTGTCTTCTGTATACTCTGTATGTATGGATATTCTGGGTACGGCGGGGCCCTGTCCCGTCATATGACTCTGTATGTCTGTAGAGGCCTGTAGATAGATGTGTGGGTTACGGGTTTCGTCTGTATGCTAGCCTTATCGGCTTATATGCAAATTTCTGTATGTTCAGATATATATATGTTGGCGCGCGTGCCGTAGTTGTATCGACCTACTTTTGTAACTTTTGTTTTAAAAAGAAAAAAAAATCCGTATGATTTGAAATTCGGTTGGGTAGGTATGTACGGGTACCCAGTTGGGGTACCAGTCGCGGCCACGGGGTTGGGTCGTGACAGTTCATTCTGATCATCCCCTCTCATCCTTATTATGTTGATCCTTCTCCTAACAATCGTCCTATTTCGTTATTCATCTTTCTGTAGTCTTGGTCTTTTACATCCAGCTAAAGATATCACTCATGATCTTGATTATAAAAATCACAAACTACTACTACTTTCCCATATCACATTTCTCTGATTCCTTTTTCAAGCTTACTTGCTATCATTTCTGTCATTGCGAAACCTATATGCTGGATTTTTCTAACAAGGTCTTATAAGCTTTCTCATCTACTGCCCCATGGCTCGCTTGTTGGTTTCACACCTGCACTCACTCTTTACTCATATTGAACATGTCACATCTTTAGTCGTTTCCTCACTATACTTTGTATTACATTTCTTGTTACGTTCTCATTATACCCTGATCATAATCAACTCTATAGAGTGACACTTCTTGATCTCATTCGCAATCCCGCTTATGAAATAGAATAAACCTCGTGAATTAAGCATACTTAACTTATTACTCTTTCTGATCAGCCCTATTACACTTAGCACATAAATTATCTTACCAATGTACTCACATTTGTTATTACCCTTCATATTCGTACCTCTGTCTCCATGATGCTGTTACCTTATTTTGCTAATAGACCTGTCGTATTTTACTTGTACTTATCCACCCAATCAATACTTCAGTATCACACACTATTGGAGTTACCCTTTCTCTTCTATGTCATGCTTTAGTACTACCAGTCTCCTTAATTTACTCTAGTATTTCTCTTTACTATATCATTGTCGATCTTATAATTGCCGCTACTATCAATTCAATAATATTTAACTCATCTCTTGTAGTTGTCAACAATACTCCTAACTTAATCTCGCCCTGCCATTACTTTTTGCACAACATCTTTTCCCGTTAGGACATATTACAAGCTTATATCTTATCTCCTTTATATTCTAGGAAAATTTCGACAGAGTTTCTCCGATGTCTCAATAGGACATATATCGGGACACACATAATACGCAACTCAGCAACAGAAGATCACTTACCATTAAAGGATATAAATAATAGCGCTTATCTCATAAGTTGTGCCTGCACACTCGGTCTAGAATTCCAATATATATATATATATATATATATATATATATATATATATATATATATACATACACATATTATTTATATTCACTCACTGTCAATCAACTTACTCGTAAATCACGATTCTGGCTATCACTAGGTCACTAACAAATATAGTCATCTCAAATTGTTGGATTGGCTCAGATTTTTCACCTCAACGCAATCATCACAACAGGAGTGATACACGACAGCATAGGATCCGAATCAATCGATGCACACATATCATAAGAGGACACTAACAATATACCTGGGACAATACCGGGGGAGACTTATGGATATGATGCCAGGATCCACTTGGACTGGGCATTCCTCTTCAGTCTCTATCACCGCCTACTAACATCTGTGGCCTTGGCCTTGGAAGGCGTACTGATGATCAAAAGCCAGCTACCACTCCCGTAGTCCGAACCTTATCTTTACCACGTAGCGATAGGCAGTCGCGCTTTAAATGGCCTGACCGAGCCCAGGCATAACAAACATCCAAGCCCAAGCTGCACGGTCCCCAATGTAACCTAGAACACTGAGTACATCGTGATACCGGGGATCTTGTCTGACTAGAACTACTCCGAATCCGAGAACTGGAAACTCTGAGACTCTGGGGTGACCTAGAATAAGTAGATCCATCAAACCTGGGTCTAGGAAACTGTGGAGGAGCACTACTTTTTGAACGAACTGAGTGCCTAGAGAATTGTTACCTTGGAGCGCCCCTAAACCCATGATCAAAACCTGAAGAACTAACTCTCTTTCTCCAACCCCTATTATCGTGGCCCACATTCTGCCACTGGGCTTGAGTAGCTACCAATTGAGTCAGTAAAAGAATGGCCAGTCTTATCTCTTGGCCCGAGGCAACTGGTGGGGGAACGGGGGGTGCTAGAGCTAAAGTTAAGGATCCCCTTTGATCCTCTAAAGTGGGCAAAGTATGGGAAAATCGAGATAGGGCCTTATTCTAGGGTTCGCTCTCCTCTATATCCATAGACGGCTCCCTTTCAAGCCCTTCTTCAACCACTATCTTTCCCTTCTGGGCTGCCGTAGCTTTTCCTTTCATCAGCTTTGCTGAAATTATAACGCATAATTAGGGAGTGGATAATCTTATAATACAACTCTATTGCACGATCTCTCAAGATGAAAGATGGCCATTTTTCCTAAATGCCCTGTAGCCTTCTGTTTATTAGTGTGGCGCGCAACACACCATAAACAAGACTCTACTAGGCACGGCTCGTAGACACTTCCTACGACTGAACTGCTCTAATACCACTTTTGTCACGACCCGACTAGGGGCCATGACGGGTACCCAGGGCTAACCACCAAGCACCACTCATTCTATTACTCATCATACTCATTAAGCGTACATTCGTTAATTTATACTCAATCATAGGAAAACCATTTTTCGGTTGGAAACATAATTACTTTTATATACATAAGCCCTTCGGCTATCAAAATAATATAAACATATATAATAAGGACATCGTGAGACCATACTACCCACACATGCGTATCTACGAGCCTCTACTAGAGTACTAAACATATAGACGGGACAGGACCCCGTTGTGCCCAAAATACATATATGTACACAAAAGAATGAGTCAATGGCACTTCAGGAACAACGGAGTGCTCTCAAGTCAGCTAACAGCTCCTACGGGTGTGGATCACCTCCCTGTCTACCTGTGGGCATGAACACAACGTCCAAAGAAAATGGACGTCAGTACGAACATTGTACTGACTATGTAAGGCATGAATGAAATGAACATAATAGAAAAATCATAAGACATAGGATGAAGATATAACCTGCGTGACTTTTATGGGTGAATACATTTCATACATATATCCTATATATAATCATAGTACATGTATCATCATAGCGCATATACCATCGCATCATAATCATCATCGTTAACCCGCGTCCAGGTAACCATCATATGCTGCCCACTAGTGGTGATCATGTCCGGCCTTCTAGGCGTGGTGGAATCATAAGCAGTCCGCCTTAGCGGTGACATGTATGGCCATTTAGTCACGGTGGAATCACAAGCAGCCGGCCTTTGCGGTGACATGTCCAGCCTTTTGGGAACGGTGGAATCGTATCGTCATATACCCATCGTAAACTTAACATTTTCATACATTGCATAGGCATATCATAAACTTACATTATTGTACATCTGATAGGCATATCATGACTTAGCATCACTAGACATTTATCATAAAAACATACATTAGAACTTGAAGGCAACTATGGCTATGTCGAGGTGACATAAGGTCATGAACCCCCGATTACATTATGGAGTAATCATCAACATCATAGCTCACCTTGAAGGAACTAACATTTTAAGGTGAGGGTACACAAGGAAAAAAATCAATGGAACCATACTTAGAATCATTAGCTTCATGGATATCTTACTTTACTCTAGGATTCTTTATACTTAAACTCATCATCATCATTATCTTGCTCATCATATCTCTTTTCTGTATCTCATACATATATAGCTCATTACAGTCATGGACTCATAGATCCTTTATTTAGGAATATTATGGAAAGTTTAGAAGATTCATGACATAGGAGTCATGCCTTAGAAATAAGGGACCAACCTTACATACCTCTTTCGTTTAACAGTTTTATCGCTTGATCGTTCGCCTTCGATGCTCGCGTCTCTACCTTCAAGAGGATTCGCATCAACATTAGTTAATCGATTATATGAACCTGTCACTATTGCTATAGAAAATTGGGAATCATTTCCTTTGTTTATATAAATTTCCTCATTTTACATATCAACTCCCAACATCGATCACATCATTCACAATATTATACACAAAAATCATCATTCATCTACGTTATCCACATTTCACAATTTCATTTCGATTCTTCCATAATCGTGGTCATAGTTCGCTATCGCGTTTTCTCACATATAATACTTATCCCATGGTCTAAATGTCACCTATAGCATACTTATAATCACAACATATCAATATTCATAATTCACCCCAAACTACTACTCAACAATGACACTATTCCCACATTCATGACCCATTTTCTATATCCTTCTACAATCCAAGTGTTTTAACTTTTCAACACCTAAAACAACATGGAATGATCATAAAACTCACCTTAGATAATGGAAGAATAAGCCTTGAGTTGAAATTCTCTTCTTGCACCAAAACCCTAGCTCACTTCCCTTAGGATTTCTTGGCTTAGATGAACTTTGATATGTTTCATACACTTGAATTTGTGGGTTTGATGAAGTTGATCATAGATTTCTCTTGGGTTCTTGTGGGTGAAGAGTGGAGAGAATTCTTGAGTGTTCTTGAGGTTTGGAGAGGAGAAATGAAATGAATTAAATGAGAGAGAGGGTCCTTATATCATTTTAAAATCTGACCCGTCACGAACATACGGACCAACATACGGTCCGTACATTTTATACTGACCGTATGTCTGGATCGTATGTTTGGTCCAGTGAAGACCCTCATTCTAGGCAGAACATACAGTTGGACATACGGTCTGTATGTTTTATACGGCAGTATGTTTGGCCGTATAATGCCCAGCTTTCCGAAGTTTGTTCTCGTTGACTCGTTTGATCTCCATTCCTTATGGAACCTTCTTGACACTTGTTTAATACTTCATTAACAATCTGAACAGCCCTATAACTTGTCCTCAAGGCCTTACCAAACAATCGTTAACGCGATAATTTACGAAACCTTCCTTAAACACCACTTATACTCCACTTGTCCTTATCAATCCTTATTTCACCAATTCATATAACTCCAAGGTGTAACACCTATCGTATATCTTGCCTCCTCATTGGGAACTTTCTCCTCCTACCTGGAATGTCTTTGAAATCTTAATTAGGGTCATCAAATGTCATTCCTTAATTATTGAAATACCATATACTTCATGCTCTTCGTTAGTCTATTCACTGTGCATCAACGGATAATTTTTTGAGGTGTAACAGTAACAATGGGCTCCACCATACCAAATCTGAGATCCCCCTCTCATACTTTAGGAACCACCTCTAGCTAGCTGGGACCCACATCTAGAACTATGGGAAGTACCGTGGCCTGACTGAGCACCACTTCTCTGAGAAGTCCCACCTCAACTACCAGATGATACAGAAGTCCTCGGCGGCTAATAACCCCGCCTGGGTCGAGAACACCTCCTAGCAACATGCCCAACCTCTCCACACGAAAAGCAGGTGAGAGGAGTCGAATACTGAAAAACGGAAGCTAAAGACCCGGATGAAGCAACCTTGTCCATTGGTCTAGAGAACGAACTCTCCGGAGTTCTCTGCCTAGGTAGCTCACTAGGGGAAGCCGGTAATGCTGAATGCACGGGACGACCGGAATAGGGCTGAGGTGGCCTCGAAAACTGATCGGCGCCCTTCAAACCAGAACCCTCAAAACTGGCAGTCTGACGTGGCCTTTTGTAACCACCACCAAAAGCACTGGCCATAGTGCCCTCAACCATAGAAGAATGCTCGATAATGGATTGGAAAGAAGCCCCATAGACTCCATCTGAAGACAATGAATCTTTAGAGAGCCCACTAGCCCTCCAACAAAACGCCTGATCATATCGGCCTCAGTAGGGATGAACAGAGTAGAAAATGGGACAGATAAAGAAAACGGGTCACATAAGACTCCAAAGACATGCCCCTTTGCTCAAGGTGTAAAAACTGCTCCCTACGCACCTTTCTCAAAGATCGGGGCACATACTTCTCAAGGAAGGCCAGTAGAACTGAGTCCAAGTCAAATGAGGAGAACCCTCAGGTCTGCACGCTACAAAATACCTCTACCACGCCTTCGCGTCGCCGCGAAACTGGTAGGACACATAATCAACATCGTGGGTCTCCACTATCCCCATACGATACAGCAACTCATGCATATCAAGAATAAACTAATAGGTATCCTCAGACGAGGTACTAGGAAACCTCGGCGGCTCTAAATTTTTGAATCTCCCAACCAGGTCCTCATAAAAAGTAGTCATAATAGCACCCTACATGGGCATAATCTCAACACCAAGAGCAGGTATTGTATCAATGCGAGGAGCCATAGCTACAGCGGGATATGCTGCCCGCGTAGGTCTCTGCTCAAGGGTCTACGCCCTAACCCTAGTCTGTGAACCCCCCGGTGTAGTAACACCGGCTGCCGCCTACTGGGTATCAAGATGAAGTAATACTCTGGCCATAGTATCATGCATGGCCTGATCAAAAGTAACTTTAGGCTGTGTTTGAGCTGGAGCCATATCCTCGAGCTCGGGGGACGGATATCTCTCTCGGTGCTATCCTACTGCCGGAACTCTACCCCTGGCTGGGCCAGCCCTACGGCCTCTTGCTCTGTTGTACCCTCTAGCTGTCGCTCGCCCTCGGACGCTAGCTTTAACTGAGAACTCTGGCACCTGACCTCAGGTTATAGTAGCTCGAGTCCTCACCATCTGTGAGAGAAGAGATAAGATTTAGATACCAATTTGATCTTTCCAGATACCAATTTGAAATAAGTAGCACGAAAGAACGTAATAAAGTGAGATTTCGTAAATGTTCTATAGCCTCCCGTAGATAAGTACGGAGCTCATCGTACCGATCCGCGAGACTCTACTAGACACGCTCTTGTATTAAAGATCATGTAACCTAGGGCTCTTATACCAACTTGTCACGACCTATTTTGCCTAAGTCGTGCGGGCACTTACCTTCCCACCTCAGTATGCGAATCATTAACCCAACAATGAATAAATACATAAAAGGATGAGAATTAAGCAACAGAAAAGAACAAATTCATAAGTCTAATATATATATATATATATATATATATATATATATATATAATAGTAGAAAGGTGTGGAATGACGATAAACACCCCCAGGGTCTACTCTGAGTAACACAAGAGCGTCTAAAGGGAAATAATATAATCTGGAATACTAATACATAAAGTGCCTATGTCTCTGAATAAAATAGGACAAATGATACGAAAGTCTTCAAGGTTAGCGGACGGCCATGCTCACCCTGGAAACTCGAGAGAAAGCTGAAGCATCGATCAGCCACGGGTCACGAAAGTGGATTCAACCTGATACTCTGCATTTATAAAAGAATGCAGCAAGTGCAGGTCAGTATAAACAACAGTATTGGTAGACATCATCGGCGGACTAAGCATAGCTAACACAATTCAGATAATAAAGCAGATAAGAAAATAAACCAATTAAGCATAAGACAATATAATCAATTCCAAGTATCCTTCATCGCCTATGTAAAGCATCTAATCCCAAATATGTCAAGTTTGAATATATCCAATCCAATCAAACATCACAATACAATCACCAAGCATCTCAATCAAATCATAATGCAATGCAATGCAATAGTGGTATGAATGCAATGCAATGCCATGCAAATGAGGTGTACACATGTACTTTGGACGAAAATATTGACTTCTCGGTAGCATAACCCAGTGTGACTCGCGAAGTCTAAGTGCCACCCGTCCTGGATCTTTGCCTAACAGACAGACGGGATCCCGAATCTTTGCCCACGGGGGGTTCTCACCTACACCACTATGGGGGACCCGCGGAGTCCAAGTACTAACAATAATTCCGGAAATAATCATTCGATATCGGCCATGCAATCCGCGATTTTGGTATGAACATCGGATATCCGACTCTCATGTCACTCAAGTAAAAGAGTTCTCTCAAATATCAATTTCACTCATCAATGATTCTGGGATGAACATCAGATATCGGCCTCTCACGTCACTCAAGTAAAACTGAGCCCAGCTCGTCAAGTGTTTCATCAGTGTCATCAATACCACAACAACGTATCATGAAAATGGAAGTGCGTGAAATGCATGAATCACATCAATATTCATGCTCAATATCATAAGTACCAACAATGGGTACGCCAACAATATATCCTAATGATAAATACCGACAGTGGGTATGCCAATAATATAACCGAATCACAAGTACCGCCAGTGGGTACGCCAACAACATATCTAAGTACAAATACCAACAATGGATATGCCAACTATATCATAATCAAGATGATAAAACAGAATCCAATATCTTCCAACTACTAATGGCATCAATCCGGCCCAATAGAACAATCAAAGCACACATAACGGGGTGACCAGTCCCAGCACACATGTTATATCCCGTATTCCATACATTCGGACAATCCGAGAGGGTCGTGGTAAGTTAAGGACAAGGTCATTTTCGAAAGTGATTTTAATGTACAAGTTGCTATGAATATTATTTATGACTATTATTAGGATGGAAATATTGAGAAAGGACAAGGGTAAAAAGAGAAATTTGCATAATGGCCAATGGAAATAATATGGAAGACAAAGGGCAAAATGGTAATTTCCCAAAATGCTAGAAAAAAAAAAGGGAAAAGAAAAAGAATGAAAAAGATGACAAATAAGTCATCTTTGTTTTAATTTGAGAAATTTCTAGAGAGGGGGCATGTGCCCCTCACATGCTTGTGGGAAAATATATATAGAGAAGTGGTGGAAAAAAATGAGACAAAGTCATCATTTTACAACTCTAGAAAATTCAAGAGAACAAAAAAAAAAGAAGAAGAGAGCAACAAGAAGGCTAGGTTCGGCCAAGAGAGGAGAAAAAGAAGACCAAGAAATCTTGTTCCAAAAATTTGGTTCTTCATGTGTTTCTACTAATTCAAGGATGCTCTTCAACATGGTATAGTTGTTGAAGCAAGAATCTCTCTCTTTGTTGCAAGTTGACAACCTAGCCAAGTTGAGGAATTGTGAGGAAAAGGTAAGGTTTAATCCTTTTTATGATATTATAAAGGCTTGTTTATATTGTAGTATGAAGGAATGGATAGAATTCATGAACTTGTGGAGATTTGCATGGTGTGGCCGTGAGTATGCATGTGTGGTGTAGGCAAGATTAGTTGATTTTATGTTGTATTCTAGTTATGGTTATTATGAAAATTTTAATGGAAATGAAAGTTGAATGAAAATGGGATGAAGTTGAAAAATTGCATGTTGGCCGTGGCCTATAAGTGGATGAGATGGTGATAGATTTATTTTGTTTCACATGTTAGTTGTGTTGTTGTGATCATTACAATGTAAATGAAGCATAGATGGGGTAAGTTGGCATGAAAGCGGAATGTAGAGAATTATGTCATATTAATATGATTTTATGATATTAAGATAATGAAGTTGTTAAGGGGTAGATTGTTGTTGCTGGAGATGAATTAGTAAGTAGAAAATGTGCTGGAATGGTTTTGTTGCATATATAAGGATTTTGGATTGAATATGAAAATTGATGGAATTGTTGAATGTTGGATATATAGCTTGGAATGCTCTTAGTTTATGTTGGAAGGATCTTAAATTAGTATGTGGATATGAAAATATTGACAATGATTTATAAATGCAAAGTTAGTTTGGAAGTTGTTGCTTTATGTAGAGAAAAGACTATTTGTGTTAGAAAGAGATTTTAGGTGATAATTGATGTTGTTGGCATGGTTGTTGTTGACATTTGAGCCGAGTTAAATTCTCAGGGTGTCATATTTATAGGGGAGATGCTGCCGAAATTTCAGTAGAAAAGTACTAAACCAAAGTTGGAATTTTGAACTTCATGAATAGTAATTGGCAAATGTGACCATTTGTAGGTTTTTGACGAAACGGCATTGGAGTTTCGACGTGCTTAAAAAGCAAGAAAGGTATGTAAGGCTTCCCCTTTCCTTCTTTGGCATGTCTTAGACGTAGTAGGCCTGAATACGTGTCTCGGGGGCCACTCTAATTCTAGAAATTCGAGTTTGAATTTGACTACTATTCATTCAGTAGAATTGAATTAAATGCCTATGAATAGTTGAAAGAATCGTCTAAATACCTAGAACTTGCATGAATAGGGTCCGACCATCCTAAAACTCTCGTAAGTGATGTCATGAAATGTAATATACGTACATTGTATACGCCGCCTCAGTTGACCTGAGGTGGGCCCATTGGTCTCAGATTTTCCTTTACTGTCCTGTTCGCCAAACGATAAGTGTTGTAACCATACTAATGAGGATACTTCCATGATGTTAATGACAATGATATTAAGAAAGAGAGTATGTATATGACAAGTATGATAAGAATGATTCCATGACTAAGAGTTTCAAGTTAAGAATTTAACATGAGTATGAAAGTGTCAAGCTAGTTTTGATTCTTAATCCTATTTCTTGGACATGACACTAATTTCTAAAAGACTTCAAAGTGTATGAATTATCGTCTTATGAAGTTTATGACTTCATTCTACGTTCTTCCTTAACGCTATTCTTTGTTGACAGTCTCGCCTTATAATGCTAGTTCCTTCAAGGTAAGACATAACGATCATGACGGTTCCATAATAATGAATCGGAGGTTACCGACCTTACGTCACTCCGATGGGGTTGCAGTTTTCACTTGGGCTCTCATGCATGCTTCATATATATGTATGATTTATTTTATGACACCGCGCCGCCCAACGGGCGGCCGGGCAGACACACCACTGCAGTGGGCAGATTATACCCCGGACGCGGGAGGCCTGGACGCGGGCTTATACACCGTTCCTATATGGGCGGGCAGCTATACACCGATCCTACGTGGTCGGGCAGTTTACTTACAGATATTTACATGGTTTTTTTTAGAAAGCTAGCATGCATGGCATCCGCCCCAAGGGGCACTCAGATGACAGATTACTCCTTTATTTCATGGTCTACTCAGAGAGTGTTACACCGTACCTATATGGTCGGGCAGTAATCCACCGTACCTATATGGTCGGGCAGTAGTCCACCGCACCTTCATGGTCGGGCAGTTACACACAGTACCCACACGGTCGGGCAGTTTACTTGCAGTATCTATACATTACCCCAGAAGGTAAAGTTAACTTGCATAACATCTATCATGGTAGACAAACAGCGATACAGGTTATACCCCTCTCCCATGTTGTGTTTTATGTTTTCTATCATGATCTCATGATATTACTCATGCCTTACATACTCGGTACACTTTTCGTACTGACGTCCCTTCTTGCGGACGCTGCGTTTCATGCCGCGCAGGTAAGCAGGTTGACGGACTCGACTCCTAGGAGCTCTCCAGCGGTACATTGAAGTGCTCCAGTTGTTCCGGAGCTCCAGTTTAGTGGTATTACTTTCGTGCACATACTTGGGCTTGGCGGAAACCGGCCCATCTTCTTATCATATGTATTATGTTAGAGGCTCGTAGACAGTTATGTACAGTTAGATGTTTTATGATCTTGTTTGCTCCCGTTCCCGTATATGAAGTTAGTAATGTATATTAATATATGTTTGTAATAATGCAGTAATTAGTAATGTTAACTTGAGGGATGACAATAATCAGTATCACGACCCACTTAGCATAAGAAGATGATACGAGATAAGGGGTGCTCGGTACAAGTATCGGGTACTCGTCGCGGCCCCTAGTCGGGTCGTGACAACACAACAGGGCCGAACCTAAGGCAATATCCAACCCGACTTCATACCTGAAGGTTCACATGCTGTGCCCGATAATATAATTTAAATATGTTCTTCGCTATACGAAGTCTCACCAAAGGTAAGCCATAACCTACCTGGATAGCCGAACCACAACACCAACAACTCACTCATTTTCCTTGCCTTTCCATTGAACCTCAGAACCAAAGTAGTCTAAGCATAATTGAATTATAGATTAGAAATCATGAAGAATGATACTAATATTGCTATTATTCAAATTAGGTCAATTCTAGCCCAAGAAATTGGGAAAATGGGCCCATGAGGGTAAAACGAGAAATTCGAAAACAAATTACCAAATTAAGTACTAGGTGATCATAACCCAACAACTAATTGTTGATTTAACTCAAGGATTAGCCTAATTTTGTATTTCAATCAAAAACCCCCAAATTAGGTATAAACTGCCGAAAAGACTATAATGACCAAACAGGTCGTTACATGCTGCCCATTTTAATATAGAATAAGCTTATCATTCATTATACGATAGTTGTATCTTTCGTAGTTTAATGATAGCATCATTATTGTTATTGTAGATTAAGGTGCGATGAGTTGAGTTCAACATGGTTATTAAAAAGATTGTTATAAGGTATGTAATGGCTATCCCTTTTCTTTCACTGGCATGAATCCGTTGTAAGTAAGCGTTGGGTTAATCTTATACGAGAAACACATATTGTATAACTCGTGTCTCAATAGGTTTTACATTTTCCATATACTTCCATCGTATCTTATTGAGAGGGGTTCTCAGCCGTTTTATGTCATTTCATGATATTGAATAGAGGTAGAGAGTTACATACGCACGTTTATATATTCTACTATACACATGATATACAACATTATATACATAGGTTTTTTGTTGCCTAGTCACTTGGTCTATGTGAGATGTTATTGCTTGGACACATGGTCAGTGCGATATACTATTACCTAGCCTTATGGTCAATGAGAATGTTCTATTACCTGGCCACTTGGTCAGTGAGAGTGTTCTATTACCTGGCCACTTGGTCAGTGAGAGTGTTTTGGTTACCTGTCCACTTGGTCAGTGAGAGATATACTCTTAGCGAACCTTATGTCAGTGAGAGCTTTCTGCTGCTTGGCCACTTGGTCCGTGAGAGATAGTACTGCTTGTCCACTTGTTCAATGAGATACACTATTGTCTAGCCTTACGGTTAGTGAGATTTTTCTGCTGCCTGGCCACATGGTTAGTGAGAGATATTGTTGCCTGGCAAGTTGGTCAATGAGATATACTATTGCCTAGCGTTACGTCAGTGAGAGTTTTCTGCTGCTTGGCCACTTGGTCAGTGATAAATATAATTTCCTGACCACTTGTCAATGAGATATACTATTGCCTGGCCTTACAGTCAGTTAGCGTTTTCTGTTGCCTAGCCTTACGGTCTGTGAGAGATACTTTGAGCCCTATATGTACCTGGCTAGCTATGATATTACTATATTGCATTGTACTTGAGTCAAAATAGGTAAGTATACCACAGAGCATTCCTTGGCTTCCAGATTACTATGTATTAAGTTCAGTTTCAGCTTTCAGTTATTCTATTGGCTTACATACTCGGTACATTATTTCGTATTGATGTCCCTTTTACTGGGGCATTGCATTTCATGCCTGTAGGTTCTGATAGATAGCCGGATAAACGTTCCTAGTAGGCAGAGCCAGACATTACCTTGATTGGTAAGCTCCATTCATCCGGAGTTATCAAGTTTAGATTTTTGTGTCCTTTTTGTGTATACAGACTTGATGGGTAGGTCGAGACCCTGTCCAAATCATGATACTGTTTTGTTATCTCTAGAGGCTTATATACTCGTCTTGTATACTTTGTAAGTTTGTTTAGTGGCATTGCCAACCCTTCTATATGTCTATTCTGGTAGTACTATTTGTAGATGTTCGTGGTGGCCTCATCGACCTGCACAATCATATAGACATAGTTTTGAGTGTGATTACCCTTCAGATGAGATAGATGTGATTCACAGATGATTCAAAATAGGGCCTTGTCGACCTAGATTGGTATTTTCTATTTGCAGGTAGGCCTTATGTTACAC
The DNA here is from genome assembly GCF_019175385.1 of Lycium barbarum. Lineage (NCBI taxonomy): Eukaryota > Viridiplantae > Streptophyta > Magnoliopsida > Solanales > Solanaceae > Lycium > Lycium barbarum. The sequence continues at coordinate 41,393,761 of NC_083338.1, forward strand.
CTCAGAAATTTGTTCGTGAGCGTACAATGAATAGACCAACGAAGAGTATGAGTGTACGGTGTTTTACTAAGAAGAGGATGACTACTTATGAGTTTTGAAAATGCGAAAGTTGCAGATTTGCACTTCGACCCAGTTGGTCGTAAAATAGAATACGCCGTAAAGTGGTTTATGGACCGTAAACTTCTATCGTCTTTCAACATTCCAAAACTTCAACTTTCTGCCAAATGTCTAAATGGTTAAATACGACTCAGAATACGGACCGTAAATCGAAATACGACCCGTAAACTGTGACCGTAAACCACCATGAACTCCAGCAAACCTTTCTGGTTCTGTTATGCTTAAATACGGTCGTGAAACACGGACCATAAACCAGAATACGGCCCGTAAACTGGGTTTACGACCACTGTGCACTTTCGACGACTGTTCACTTCAGATCAGATTTTGGGTTATTAAAAAGGGGACCAAGTTTATTATTTCATTTCACTTCACTTCTACATGACACCCCTTCTCTCTAAACCATCTCTATACATAAATTCCACAAGAATTAAAGGATATTTGGTGATCAACAACATAAACCAAGTGAATCAAGTATAAGAAAACCCATTAAGGATCATACAAGTCAAGAAATCTCATTGGAGATAAACTAGGGTTTTGCTCAAGTGTAGTATTATCAACCAAGGCTTGTTCCTACAACATATAAGGTAAGATTTATGATGTTTCTATGTTGTTTAAGGTATTTAAGAGTTGAAATACTTGGATTATAGAGAGGTATGGCAAAATGGGTCATGAATGTGGAATAGTGCCATTTTGAGAAATAGTTTGAATTGAGTTATGAGTCTTGATGTATTGTAATGTAAATGTGTTATAAATGATGTTGACAACACGAGATGAGAAATGTACGTGAATGAACATAGTCGTGCATTATGGCCATGGATATGGATGATTGAAAAGTGAGTCTAGAATATGGATAATGTGGATGAATAATGACTATTATTGTAGTATTGTGAATGTATTGTTGTCGTTTGAGAGTTGAAATATACTATAGAGGAATGTCGTATAAATAGAGGAGACGTTGCCCGATTTTCTCTAGTTAAGTCATGTATGCTAGCTATCGATTCAAATGATAGTATGACTTTAATGAAGGTAGAAATGTGAGCTTCGGAGGAGAACGTACAAGTGGTATAATAGTTGAACTGAAAGGTATGTAAGGCTAACCCTTCTTTCATAAGGCATGGTTCTTTGGCCAAATATCTAAATCTTCTATGAGACTGATATCTTTCAAATGATTTGACCTTCCGAGCTTGTAAGCTCACGATTCTTGATCCGCTACGATTGTACTAAATCCCTCGTATGACGAGTAAGCCTATAGAGATAGATGTGGCGAATGACGATAATAGTGATAATGATATCGATGATAATGGTAATAACAATGACGATAACGATGACGATTATGATAATGATGTGAATAGTAAAGAGGCTTATGAGCCATGATGTATATGTATCTATGTACGACTATTATGGAACCCCGAGCTTATGAGGTTGGGTAAGATATGTAAATAAGTATGTATATGATTACGTAACGCGCGCACACCTCTGCAGATGGTACGGATAACCCTAACGCCTTGGTAGGGCCAGGTAGATGTAACCCTAAAGCCTTGGTAGGGCCAGGTATAAGTAACCTTGAGCCTTGGTTGGCCAAGTATGTGTGAAACACCGATCCTACATGGTCGGGTATGCTATGTAAATACTATGTATATGATATGATTATGTGTATGATATGGTTACGAGTATGAATACGAATATGATACGATATGAATGTGAATAAAGTTATGTATACGAATACGAGTACGAATATGGAACGGAAAGATCCTATGCACGACAAGTAAGTGCCTATGACGATGATATTACTGTCTCCCATCTTGTGCTATTTCTCATGTTGGTTATTATGCTTCTATATTGATATTGATCATGCTTTACAAATTAAGTACATTCTTCGTATTGACGTCCTTTTGTTTGTGGACGCTGCGTCATGCCCGCAGGTGTACAGGGAGACAGGCTCTATCCATAGTGGTATTCTCAGAGACTACCTAGCAAAGCTCCATTTCATTCGGAGCCATAGCTTTTGGGTACTTACTATTTTGTGTATATAATTATGGGCATAGCGGGGTCCTGTCCCGCTTATGTGATATGTTATACTCTTCTTATAGGCTCGTAGACAAGTGTATATGGTTAATGACGTCTGGCCTTTTCGGCCTATATTTTGTATATCATTTATATAGCCTTGTCGGCTCATGTACATTGACGTGTTATAGATGCCAACCATGATATGAAAGCATTGTCGTCCAATGGGACTAGCATGAACGATGAACAGAAATGTACGTTTAATTATGTGGCTCACCTAGATGTAAGTATAAGTGTAAGCCAAGGGGTGCTCGGGTGGGCTAGCACCGGGCACTCGTCGCGGCCCCATAGATGGGTCGTGATAAAAGTGGTATCAGAGCAGTTCAGTCCTAGGGTGTGTCTACGAGCTGTGTCTAGTAGAGTCTTGGTTATAGGTGTGATGCGCGCCACACTTATAAACAAGAAGCTGCGGACATTTTAGAAATAAATGACCCTCTTTCTTCATAAGAATCGTGCGATCGAGCTATGGTACAAGAAATTCTTGTCCCTTAATCGTGTGTTGTGTGTTTCAGAAATGCCTGTAAAGAGAAAGGCTACAGCAACCCAAAAGGGCAAGACGGTGGCAGAAAAGTGGGCTAAAAGAGCACCGCCACCGGTAGTAGAGGAAAGTGAGTCCCAGAGTGCGGCTCAATCTCAGTTCTCCCGTTCAGTACCTATATTAGAGGAGCGTGAGGGAGCCTCAGCCTCAGCTCCAGCTCCCCCACCAGATGCTTCAGGCCAAGATGTGAAAGAGGCCATACATTTGCTTACCCAGTTGGTTGCTGCTCAGACTCAGCAGCAAAGTACAGGGCAAGGTGACAGGGCTGTTAGTGCAAGGGCCCGTGACTTCATCACTTTGAACCTTCCGGAATTCTTTAGGTCAAAGCCAGAGGAGGACCCTCAGGACTTCATTGATGGTATCTTGAGGGCGCTTCGATTAATACATGCTTCGGACACCAAGTCGGTGGATTTAGCGTCGTATAGATTGAGAGATGTCTCGATACAATGGTATACAGTCGTATAGATTGATGCTTTCCTCCGACACTATATGCCTCCAGAAGTTCGGTGAGCTAGGGCCGATAAATTCTTAAATTTGAGGCAAGGTAGCATGAGTGCTCTAGAGTATAGCCTCCGCTTCAATTCTTTGGCTAGGTATGCTTCGGCCATGGTAGCAGATATATGTGACCGAGTGCACCGATTTGTAAAAGGCCTAGGGCCACATTTGATGGATAGATGTTTGACTGCGTCCCTTCAGGATAATATGGATATTGCACGCATTCAGGCTCATGCTTAGAACTTAGAAGAAAGTTTAGAACAGCAGAGAAATGAACGCGAGTAGGATAGGGGTCATAGCAAGAGGGCCAGATCTTCAGGTCCGATGAGTGAGTTCAGAGGCGGCCACAGGCAGCAGATGTCCAGGCACTCAGGCTATTCTATGACTGGTGCGCCTCCACAGTTTTCAGGCCAGAGATTCGACAGATCTACTCGTTTCGGGCAGAGTTAGAGTTATTCGATGTCTCAGTTTAGAGATGATTCGGGTCAGGCAAGGCCACCCGCACTATGATGTTCCCAGTGTGGGATGTTGCATTGGGGTCGATGCCGAATGGGCTCAGATGTTTGCTATTCATGTGGTCGACCAGGCCATATTATGCGTGATTGCCCCTCAGTTCATGGTACAGGTAGGACCCAGCCTTCAGGGTCGGTAGCCTGGTCTTCAGCATCTGTACGCCCTATGGGGCTAGGTTCACATACGCCAGTCATCCATGGTAGAGGCAGAGGGAGAGTTCCCAGTTCTAGCGGTCCTCAGCACCGTGTTTATGCTTTGGCTGGACGCCAAGATCTTGAGTCTTCTACTGACGTGGTCACAGGTATATTGTCGATATTCTCTCATGATGTATATGCCTTGATTGATCCGGGCTCCATATTGTCATATGTTACTCCATATATTGCGGGTCGATTTAGAGTCGAGCCGGAGTCGATTAAACCTTTTGAGGTGTCTACACCCGCTGGTGAATCGGTAATAGCTAGCCGAGTATATAGAAATTGTGTAATTGTGATTTGTGATCGTCGTACCATGATTTATTTGCATGAGCTAGAAATGGTGGATTTTCATGTTATTATGGGCATGGATTGGTTGGCTTCTTGTTATGCCAATGTTGATTGTAGAATGAAAATGGTTCGTTTCCAATTTTCGGGAGAACCAGTCCTAGAATGGAAAGGGAATACGGCGTCACCAAAAGGTAGGTTTATTTCCTATCTGAAGGCAAGGAAAATGATCACAAAAGGGTGTGTCTATCATCTAGTTCGGGTTCAAGATGTAGAAGCTGAATCGCCGACTCTTCAGTCAGTTCCCGTAGTAAATAAATTTCCGGATGTGTTCCCGAAAGAGCTTCCAGGCCTCCCTCCCGAGTGGGAGATTGATTTTGCCATTGATGTGTCGCCTGGCACTAAGCCCATATCTATTCCTCCTTATAGAATGGCTCCCGTAGAATTGAAAGAGTTAAAGGAGCAATTGAAGGACTTGCTTGAAAAGGGCTTTATTAGGCCTATTTCATCCCCATGGGGAGCACCCGTATTTTTTGTCTGAAAGAAAGATGGCTCCTTGAGAATGTGCATTGATTACCAGCAATTGAATAAGGTGACAATTAAGAACAAGTATCCTCTTCCGAGGATTGATGACTTATTTGATCAGTTGCAAGGTGCCAAATGGTTTTGAAAGATTGATTTGAGGTTCGGGTATCATCAAGTGAGAGTTAGGGAGAAAGATATCCCTAAAACATCCTTTAGAACAAGATATGGTCATTTTGAGTTCCGGGTGATGTCATTTGGGCTAACTAATGCGCCGGCGGCATTTATGGATCTGATGAATAATGTGTTCAGGCCTTTTCTCGATTTATTTGTGATCGTATTTATCAACGACATCTTGGTATATTCTAGATCCGAGGCAGATCATGCGGATCATTTGCGTACTGTCCTCGGAGTCCTTCGAACTCGAGAGTTGTTTGCAAAGTTTTCCAAATGCGAGTTTTGGTTGAACTCAGTGGCATTTCTGGGGCATATTGTGGTAGCCGATGGTATTCGAGTGGATAGTCAAAAGATTGAGGCCGTGAAGACTTGGACAAGGCCCACAACTCCTACGGAGGTTCGTAGCTTTCTGGGCTTAGCAGGTTATTACAGGAGATTTGTTGAAGGTTTTTCTTCTATTTCTGCACCACTCACAAAGTTGACCCAGAAATTGGCAAAGTTTCAATGGACACATGCTTGTGAGCGTAGCTTCCAAGAGTTGAAAAGTAGATTGACTTCCACACCCGTCTTGACACTTCCTGAGGGATTGGATGGATATGTTGTTTATTGTGACGCTTCAGGTGTTGGGCTAGGCTGTGTATTGATGCAACATGGTAAGGTGATTGCGTATGCTTCAAGGCAATTACGGAAACATGAACGGAATTATCCAACCCATGATTTAGAATTTACTGCAGTGGTTCTGCGTTAAAGATATGGAGACATTATTTATATGGTGTCCATGTGGATATTTACACAGATCATAAGAGTCTTCAGTACATCTTCAAGCAGAACGAGTTGAATTTGCGGCAACGACGATGGTTGGAATCGCTAAAAGATTATGATGTTGATATCTTGTACCATCTCGGAAAGGAAAATGTTGTGGCTGATGCTCTTAGCCGCAGATCTATGGGGAGTCTATGTGATGTACGACCAGAGAGGAGAGAAATGACTCGTGAGCTCCAGCAGTTAGCTAGCCTAGGAGTTCGAGTAGTGGACTCAGGTAGCAGGGGGACTACTGTCCAGAATTCAGCAGTCTCGTCGCTAGTAGCAGAAGTGAAAGAGCGACAATATGAAGATTCCATGCTAAGGCATTACAGAGATATACTCCCTCAGAAAGAGGAGTCATCATTTGAGCTTTCAGGAGACGGAGTTCTCTGATGTCGAGGCAGATTGTGTGTTCCCGATGTGGCAGGTCTACGCTACCAGATATTGAAAGAAGCTCATTGTTCCCGTTATTCTGTTCACCCCGGAGCGACGAAAATGTATCATGACCTTAAGTCTATATATTGGTGGAATGGAATGAACAAAGACATAGCGGAATTCGTAGCTCAATGTCCCAATTGTCAACAAGTGAAAATCGAGCACCAAAAGTCGGGTGGATTGTTGCAAGCTATAGAAATCCCAACTTGAAAGTGGGGAGTGATTAACATGGACTTCATTACAGGATTACCCCGTTCTCGCCGTAAGTATGACTCCATATGGGTGATTATGGATAGACTCACCAAGTCAGCTCATTTCTTACCAGTCAGGACGACGCCTGTGGCAAAAGATTATGCAAAGCTTTATCTTAAAGAGATATTAAGACTCCATGGTGTTCCAGTATCTATTATCTCAGACAGAGGAACTCAGTTTACAGCCAATTTTTGGAAGTCTTTCCAAGAGGGTCTTGGGACCCAAGTGAGCCTTAGCACGACATTTCACCCGCAGACCGATGGGCAAGCTGAACGCACCATTCAGACTCTTGAAGATATGTTACGGGCATGTATGATAGATTTCGGAGGTAATTGGGATGATCATTTGCCACTCATTGAATTTTCTTACAATAACAGTTATCATTCTAGCATTCAGATGGTACCGTACGAAGCTTTGTATGGGCGAAAGTGTAGATCCCCGATTGGGTGGTTCGAAACAGAAGAGGCTAGATTGATAGGGCCAGACTTGGTCCAGCAAGCCATAGAGAAAGTCAAGCTCATACAGGATTGGTTGTTAGCAGCCCAAAGTCGTCAAAAGTCCTATGCGGATAATCGTCGAAAAGACTTAGAGTTCCAAGTGAAAGATTGGGTATTCTTGAAAGTGTCACCGATGAAGGGTGTAATGAGATTTGGCAAAAAGGGGAAGCTTTGTCCCCGATACATTGGACCTTATGAGATTGTGCGAAAGATAGGCAAAGTGGCCTATGAGCTAGACCTACCTCCGGATTTGGAATTAGTCCATCCAGTTTTCCATGTCTCGATGCTTCAAAAATGTGTTGGAGATCCTACTACGATCATGCCAATAAGTGATGTGCAAGTGACAGAAAAGTTGAATTATGAAGAAGTGCCCATTGCCATACTAGATAGGAAAGTACGGAGGCTAAGAAACAAATAGGTGGCCTCAGTTAAGGTTCTATGGAGGAGCAGTAAACGAGAAGAAATGACATGGGAAGCGGAAGAGAGTATGCGATCCAGATACCCGCATTTATTCCAACCCCCAAAAGAGATTCAAGATGAAACTCTAACGACATAAGGTGTGTATACTTACTTTTCATGCTTTTGGTCGTGTGTGGCCCTAGATATGTTGATATTGTGATGTAGCCCTACGAGGTGATGATATTATGGGTTGATGTGACAAGATGGTAGTGCCATATTATAGGGGAGACTCTGGCGAAATTTTTATAGAATCCCGGAGACCTTAACATTCGAGGACGATGAATAGACCAACGAAGAGTATGAGTGTACGGTGTTTTACTAAGAAGGGGGTGACTACTTATGAGTTTTGAAAATGCGAAAGGTGCAGATTTGCACCTCGACCCAGTTGGTCGTAAAATAGAATACGACCCGTAAAGTGGTTTACAGACTGTAAACTACTATCGTCTTTCAACATTCCAAAACTTCAACTTTCTGCCAAATGTCTAAATGGTTAAATACAACTCAGAATACGGACCGTAAAAACAAATACGGCCCGTAAACTGTGACCGTAAACCATCATGACCTCCAGCAAACCTTTCTGGTTCTGTTATGCTTAAATACGGTCGTGAAAGATGGACCGTAAACCAAAATACGGCCCGTAAACTGGGTTTACGACCACTGTGCATTTTGGACGACTGTTCACTTCAGATCAGATTTTAGGTTATTAAAAAGGGGACCAAGTTTATTATTTCATTTCATTTCACTTCTACATGACACCCCTTCTCTCTAAAACATCTCTCTACATAAATTCCACAAGAATTCAAGGATATTTTGTGATCAACAACATAAACCAAGTGAATCAAGTATAAGAAAACCCATTAAGGATCATACAAGTCAAGAAATCTCATTGGAGATAAACTAGGGTTTTGCTCAAGTGTAGTATTATCAACCAAGGCTTGTTCCTACGACATCTAAGGTAAGATTTATGATGTTTCTATGTTGTTTAAGGTATTTAAGAGTTGAAATACTTGGATTGTAGAGAGGTATGGCAAAATGTGTCATGAATGTGGAATAGTGCCATTTTGAGAAATAGTTTGAATTGAGTTATGAGTCTTGATGTATTGTATTGTAAATGTGTTATAAATGATGTTTAGAACGTGAGATGAGCAATGTACGTGAATGGACATAGTCGTGCATTATGGCCATGGATATGGATGATTGAAAAGTGAGTCTAGAATATGGATAATGTGGATGAATAATGACTATTGTTGTAGTATTGTGAATGTATTGTTGACGTTTGAGAGTTGAAATATAATATAGAGGAATGTCGTATAAATAGAGGAGACGTTGCCCGATTTTCTCTAGTTTAGTCATGTATGCTAGCTATCGATTCTAATAATAGTGTGACTTTAATGAAGGTAGAAACGTGAGCTTCGGCGGAGAACGTAAAAGTGGTAAAATAGTTGAACGAAAAGGTATGTAAGGCTAACCCTTCTTTCATAAGGCATGGTTCTTTGGCCAAATATCTAAATCTTCTATGAGACTATGATATCTTTCAAATGATTTGACCTTCCGAGCTTGTAAGCTCACGATTCTTGATCCGCTACGATTGTACTAAATCCCTCGTATGACGAGTAAGCCTATAGAGATAGATGTGGCGAATGACGATAATAGTGATAATGATATCGATGATAATGGTAATAACGATGAAGATAACGATGACGATTATGATAATGATGTTAATAGTAAAGAGGCTTATTAGCCATGATGTATATGTATCTATGTACGACTATTATGGAACCCCGAACTTATGAGGCCGGGTAAGATATGTAAATAAGTATGTATATGATTACGTAACGCGCACACACCTCTGTAGATGGTACGGATAACCCTGACTCCTTGGTAGGGCCAAGTAGATGTAACCCTGAAGCCTTGGTAGGGCCAGGTATGAGTAACCTTGAGCCTTGGTTGGCCAAGTATGTGTGAAACACCGATCCTGCATGGTCGCGTATGCTATGTAAATACTATGTATATGATATGATTATGTGTATGATATGGTTACGAGTATGAATACGAATATGATACGATATGAATGTGAATAAAGGTATGTATACGAATACGAGTACAAATACGGAACAGAAAGATCCTATGCACGGCAAGTAAGTGCCTATGACGATGATATTACTATCTCCCATCTTGTGCTATTTCTCATGTTGCTTATTATGCTTCTATATTGATATTGATCATGCTTTACATATTCAGTACATTCTTCATATTGACGTCCTTTTGTTTGTGGACGCTGCGTCATACCCGCAGGTGCACAGGGAGACAGGCTCGATCCATAGCGGTATTCTCAGAGACTACCTAGCAGAGCTCCATTTCATTCGGAGCCATAGCTTTTGGGTACTTATTCTTTTGTGTATATAATTATGGTCATAACGGGGTCCTATCCCGCTTATGTGATATGTTATACTCTTCTTAGAGGCTCGTAGACATGTGTATATAGTTAGAGACATCTGGCCTTGTCGGCCTATATTTTGTATATCATTTTGATAGCCTTGTCGGATCATGTACATTGACGTGGTATAGATGCCAACCATGATATGAAAGCATTGTCGTCCAATGGGACTAGCATGAATGATGAACAGAAATGTACGTTTAATTATGTGGCTCACCTAGATGTAAGTATAAGTGTAAGCCAAGGGGTGCCCGGGTGGGCTAGCACCGGGCGCTTGTCGCGGCCCCATAGACGGGTCGTGACACCTTATCGGCCTAAGTTGAGTTTTACCTTAAGAGTTCATAGTTACAGAGTGGTACGCTCGAGGTCAAGTAAGGCACTGGGTGCCAGCTATGCATCCCAGGTTTGGGGCGTGACATCAGGACAATCATTCCAATGACCGTCTTGACCACCACATATATTACAAACATGTTACTCAAAGGATTGGGAATGTGCACACAACCCGTTCCCGGAAATATTATGATAGTGTTGCCATAGATGGGTTCTCCACAATTCAGACAAGGATCACGAAAATAAGAACAACCAACATTCGACCAATTTTCGCTCCAAGATGTCATGTCAAGAATAATAATAATCAAAATATTAAAGTAAAACAAAAATAAAATAAAAAAATTGAATAGACCAAAAAAAGTTTAATATAGATTAACTTGTTAATTTCTAAGTCCCCGACAACGTCATCAAAAACTTGTTGCTCTCAAAGACGCAAGCAAGCGTACGTAATCGTACAAGTAATATAGTTATTTTAGAAATCGGATGTCTAACCCACAGAGATTTATGATTAACCGTCAGCTAAATGAAATAATCCGAATTATCTACACAAAAGATGAAATCTAAAGGTTGTAATTATAAACTAACTAAAAATAAAAGAAAGAAAATAATGAATTTCAACCAAGAAACAGAGGATTTTTATTTTATCAATGAGATGAAATATGTTAGAGGCTGTGCGTCTACCAAAAAAATATGTGAGGGACCTGGTTGTGTACCAATTCACTAATACAATGCAGTAAGTAAAGAAGGCACTGTTTTTACCTTAGAAAACAGCTTGCTCAAGAGATTAAAAATCACGACCTACCTCAGTAGGATTTCAACTCCACTACACGAGAAACTTCAGATTACAACCTATTGTAAGCTAGGAACTAACTCCTATAATCCCTCAACCCTTACAATAGTAGCAACCTAGGAACTAACTCTCATAGTCCCTCTACCTTTTCAATACATCGATTGCAAGTACCTCCTTTTGACTAACTCTAGCCAAGGAACCTAATACACCTAGACCATTCCAGCCTAGTGTACCACTCAAAGGCACTCATTGAGATTTTACCGTGACTAACTCTAGCCACACACTAATACAACTGAGCTAACTCTAGCCTAGTGTACCACTCAAGAGCTTGTGGAAGAAACCTTAAGAATTTAGAACATCAACAAATAGCTTCCTTTTTAGGAAGAGTAGGTTTACAGTTTAAGCACAAGTAAACAAAGACTCACAACAACCTAAAGAACATAGACAATATATTGTGTCAGGATCAGGTTCTTCAGCTTGTAGATGACTTTATTCTTGAGAGAACTTGAGAAACTTGCGTCGGCGGATTTTGCATAATTTAGATTATGTTTTTCAAGTCTATAAAATATGTTGCCATCATGTTGTATATATTGTGGAAGCATGGGGGTGAAAAGAGACCACTCTTCAATTTTGACATATAGCATGGGCAAAATCACTGCTGTACTTGTGTGCAGCAAGTGGCACAGCTTTACAGCTGTCTCTGCTGACAATGCAAGGTGCACAGAGAGCAGATTACAGACCAAGTCTCTATCTGGTTCTGAAACAGTTGACAATCATCAAAACACGAATGCACTTGGAACTATCAATTTCCCCCTTTTTGATGATGACAAACTCATAGAATATGTTCCCCCTGAGAACCAGCTTCCTACTTGTTCCCCCTGCGAAGAACCATAATTTTCAAGGCACCTAAAACATATTAGCAACATAATGCATTCACTCTGTGAACCAGAAGACGAGGTCACCCACTAAAAGGTCTTTCAATTTTGGTACATATCAATCTTCCAGTTCTTTCACCTCGATTTTAGCCCATTCATTTCATCATCAATATATAAATCTCTCAATATCTTCCCTATTTTGGCATAATAAAAAACAATTACTCAACACCGAGTCACTGGAGTAGGATACCAGTGAGAGCAAGCCAGCAAAAAGGTGCAGTAACTGTCATGACCCGGCTAGGGGCCGCGACGCGTACCCGGGACTACCACCGAGCACCGCTCATACTATCATTTACCTAACCCATTTAACAATCATTCATATATTTCCGGTTAACTTTAAAAAGAGGATTTGTTTTTCATTACAAAAATATAACGCGTTGATACAAAAACATATTTCAATATACGTATACACATGCGTACTACCCATGTTGTGGAACCACACAACCCACATCGAGCATCTATGAGCCTCTATTGAGTGACATACAAATATATACACAAAAGGAACAATGAACTAGCACCTCCGGAAGATGGAGTGCTCTTCAGCTCGGCTAGTGACTCCTATCAGTCTGGATCGCTTTCCCGTCTACCTGTGGGCATAAACACAACATCCAAAGAAAAGGATGTCAGTACGAACATTGTACTGAGTATGTGAGGCATACATCAAGAAATAAGTAAGAATAAGAAAGTAAAGTAAAGTAAGAACAAGGAGATAATCGATAACTGCTTGCCTCTTAAGGCGGATCCATGCATGCATACTCATAAAGCATCATATAGTAAATTTTTGCGGAACGCGCAGCCCGATCCATATGTCATCATATGTTAGTGCCGAGGAACGTACGGCCCGATCCATAAACATAATAAGCTAGTGCCGAGGAACGTACGGCCCGATCCATAAATATAATAAGTTAGTGCCGAGGAACGTACGACCCGATCCATAAATATAATAAGTTAGTGCCGAGGAACGTACGACCCGATCCATAAATATAATAAGTTAGTGCCGAGGAACGTACGGCCCGATCCATAACCCATATATCCCGCGTCCGGGCATCCCGCATCCGGGATGGAATCATGATATGCCAGCTGTACAGGTAGCTATGCGTCTATAGCGCCTCACCTTTCCCCCTTTCCCCTGAAAACATTTTCATATCATATATATATATATATATATATACATAATATACATAGCATGCTGGAGAGCCCAAGGAAAAGCTGTAAGTACGTTGGAGTGACGTAAGGTCGAAAGCCTCCGATTGTGTTATGGAGTAATCATCGTCGCTTTGTCTCACCTTGAAGGAACAATTATTATAAGTCGAGACTATCAATGAAGAATAGAATTAAAAGAAAGCATAGAATAAAATCATAAACTTCATAAGGCATCCATTCATATACTTTGGAAGATTTAGAAATAAAGTCACCATCCATGAATAAATTGAGAAATCAGTAAATAGCTCGACGTTCTCATATAGTCCTTGAAATCGTAAACTTGAAACTTTTAAACATAAGATTTGCTCTCAACATGGTCAGCACAATAATACTTTCACTTTTGACATCATCATTGTTATTGAAAACAATATCCACGGTCGTTATCATAACGCTCACATAATCGCAACCTTTGGTTTGGAAAATAGGAGTACTTTGGAAAACATTTATGAAATATCAAGAAGGAAATCGTGCTTCGGAATCTTAGATTATTTAACCTTTGATAGCAAGGAAAAGATGGGAGCATTTATGAAATCGTAAGCTAGGGATCATTCCTTGAAAGAAAGGGAATAGCCTCACATACCTTCGACGTTTACAATTCTTATTGCTTGCTCGTCCTCCCCTAATGCACTCGTATACCTTCAAGAGAATTCATTTCGTCGTTAGCTAAGTAATTACAAGAACGGACTACCATTTCTAAGGAAAATTGGGTAGCACTCCCTTCATTTCTAATACTTTCCCCATGTTTCATTTCCACTCTCATACATTCATACCGACACTCACAATATTACTTTCAACAATCATCACTAATACACTTTGAGAAAAATCTACCATTTTCCTTCAATTTCTCCACATTCATGGTTATAGCTCGTTATCACGTTTTCTCTTATATAATACTTATTTCATGGTCTAGACGTTATTTATAACATATTCACAACCGTAGCTTATCAACATTCATGACTCCATTCAACTACTATTCAATTGTGCCACTATTTACCCATACAAGGCCCATTTTCTATGTTCTTATACATTTCAAGTATCTAAGCCTTCCAATACCTTGAACCATATGGTATAGTCATGAAACTTCCCTTGGATGATGGTGGAACAAGCCTTGAGCAACAATACTCTTTTTATACCAAAACCCTATTTCAACCCTTTTGAGATTTCTTGAAGAAGATGACTTCCAATAGAGTCTCATGCACTTGCTTTCATGAATTAGATGTTGATGATCTTGGTTCCCCTTTGATCTCTTGAATTTTGTGGATGAATATTTGGAGAGCTTCTAGAGTGTTCTTGAATGGTGTAGATGCATAATGAAATAAAATGAAGCCTTGGTCCCTTTTATTAATTCGAAATGTGGTCTTTAATGAATTCCAGACGGGGTGAACAGTGGTCGTAAACCACAGTTTACGAGCCATAAACTGGTTTACGAGCCGTCCTCCCTGGTCGTATTTAAGCATGTCCAAAACAGAGAAGTTGGCTGAAGAATATTGCAGTTTACGATCGAGGTTTACGGTCCGTAAACCAGTTTACGGGCCGTATTCCAAGTTGTATTTAAGCATTTCACCGCTTAACAGAAAGTTGAAACATGAAAGGCTGGAGGACGATGGTGGTTTACGGTCCGTAAATCACTTTACGGGCCGTTTACCACTTCACGACCACTGTGCTGAATAAAATTCCATAACTTTTTCATTTCCAAAAATTCACGAATCATCACCCCTTGCTTAGTAGGCAGTATTTTGCAGAGGGAAAGAGGTGTGAAGCGATGTGAACCAGAGAAGGTGTTATGTAAGAGAGAGATTGATGGTGAAAAGAAAAGAGAGAGCCTATATTTGTTGTTAAGGTGTCAGAGATGACTGTTCAGAACGGATATAAGAGAAGGGGTATTAGTTCAGAATTGAAGCATCAATTCAGGGGATTCGTTTTTTTTTTTTTTTTTTTGAATTTTGAATTTTGAAGTGAGAGACGCTTGACCGACTTGGTACTATAAGTAGTTGAGAAAGCATATGAAAGTGCTGAGAGAACTACTAACCCGTGTCACAGGAAGACCGGGTCTCTGGACAATTTGACAGTGCTGAGCAGCAATTCTAAAAACTTGTTCATATGATGTACTGCACTTCCCATGTGTGCATACCCCCTTTCCTGTCACATCCATCTTTTGACCCAACATTTTTACATTCTTCTTTTTCATCTTACTTATCTTCCCTTCTTGCTTCCCTTGGAGTGATTGAATTTTGAACTACGGCTTTTGATATTGACATGTGTCCTTTCCATTAGATAACAAAGACACACATCCTAATGTAAAGACTTTGAGGCAAGACTTCTCAAGTTAACTCAGGAGATTAATAAACTATTTCCTTTCTTCTCTCTCTTCTCAGCCTACACATGATGTTAGGGTTTGCATTTGGGACCCCAAACCAGCTTGGGTCCCTTATAATTATAAAAAGGGTGGATCAGGCTTCTTTTCGCCCAAACAGGAAGCACATTCCCTTTCTCCTTCTGAGGTCCTTTCTTTTGAGAACCAGTTTCTTTTGTACCTAAACTTACTCTCCTTGCTGTTATAGCCCGTACTTTGTACGTTTGGATACTTCGAGGTAGTCGTGGTACGTTGAAGGCAAGACCATTTTCCAAAACTATTTTAGTGTGCAAGTTGTTTGTGAATATTATTTGTGAGTACTATTGCTATGGAAATATTGAGAAAGGCTAAGGGTAAAAAGGGAAATTCACAAAAGAGTTCATGGAAATATTGTGGAAGGATAAGGGCAAATTTGGAATTAGGAAAATAATTTTCATGAATTGCAAGACAAAATACACAAAAAAAAAATAAGTGGGCTTGAATAAAAGGCCATAAGTGGCCGGCCAACTTGGTATGGGCCAAGGCCCATATGGGAATTAATATATGTAACTAAAAGATGACCAAAATCATCTTCAACATAAGAAACTTCAAGAAACCTTGAGAGACAAAAAAAGATAGCCTATTCAGCTAACAGAGGGAGAAATGGAAGACCAAAAATCTTGATCAAAAAAAAATATTTCTTCTAGTATTCCAAGCCAGTTGAAGGCCCTAATTAACATGGAATGATTGTTGGAGCAAGAAAACCATTCATTTTTGCGAGGCACAATTCTAGCCAAGTTGAAGAACTAAGTGAAAAAGGTAAGGTTTCATCTTCTTTTATATGTTGTGGGTGATTTGTATATGTTGTAGAGTGAAGAAATGAATGAAATTCATGAAATATGTGGGGGTGTGGGTGTGGCCGAATAGGGCCATATTGTGTAGACATGATGAAATGATTTTATTAAGTATTTCAATTGTTGTAGTTGTGGATTCCATAATGTGAAATGAATGAAAACCACGAATTTAGTGTGTTGGTGTGGTGGCCGTGTGGTGTGGAGTTTGGCCGTGTGTGTGTTGTGTTGTATAGGGATTATGAATTAATTTTATCTAGTATTTTGGTTGTTGTCGTAATGAATTCTATGATGAAAATGAAAGCTAAATTATTCTAGTGAGGTTGTAATGGTTGGAGAGTTGTTTTAGAAGTTAATGTGCATTGAATATAGTCTTCTTGTATTTATGGAAGACAATGTTGTTAGTATGTGAATTGTTGGTGTAATTCATGAAATTGGAAGAGAAGGAATATGTCGTTATTGTTCTGGTTGAGTTTGGAAGGTTTCGGGTGAAGTAGTATGTCGATTGGGTTGTTTTTAATATTATGTGAATTGTTTGAAATATTCTTGAATAATGTTAGAATGACTTCGGATTAATATTTGAATGTAGGATCATCGGTGTTAACTTGACTATATGTGATTGAACTGAATATAAATGAAATGTCGTTGAATTATGTGACAAGGGTTGCTAATGTTAGAATGCGTCTTGAATTGACCGTGTTGGCATGATTGTGGGTATTGTTGTTGTTATTTTGGCCGAGTTAGATTCTCGGGGATGGTGTATTTACAGGGGAAGTGCTGCCGAAATTTCGGTAGAATATAAATGAATTCATTTGAAAGACTAAGGCGAGTATATGTCAATGAATCTAATGATTATGTCAATTCTCTTGAATGTAGACAAGCAAGTTTGGATGAACAAGCGTAGCTAATAAGGCGTGGCACATGTATGTAAGGCTTACCTTTCTTTCTTTGGCATGTCCTAGAGCCAAATAAGGTATGATATGCATCTTGGGGATACTCTATTCTGTGATTCCGAGTTTGTTTATGATTGGTATTCCCCTTCTGATATGTACCTATGATTTCTGAAGCCCTGTTTGATATGTTTCCGAGGTTGTCTATGACTCCGATTAACTTCTGACACAAGTATGTCTGATATGATTGAGCTTATATATGAGTGGATAACGAGATAAGCATAAAGAATTGTGTTTCTAAAAGAGTTCTGTAAGTTTTAATGCCCCTAACTTTCGTAAAAGATCTCGGATTTGCTTTGAAATGTTCGTAAAAGTTCTGTGGTAGAAATGTCTGTAACTTTCACGTACTTACGGTTCCAAAAGTTATATTTGATTTGATCATACGATATCCGAAAGATACTTGATATGATTGTTGCTTTGATTTTCCAAAAATAGCTTCTGAAACACTTGTAGAACGTTCTGTACTTCAAACGTTCATAACTTTCTTATGCTAAATCCGATTGATCCGAAAATTGTTTCTGAGCCTTTAGATGTCGGTAAGTGTACGTATCCATCGAGACTTGATTTGTGTGCATATGATTCCGCGCTACTCTGTTCGTGCAAGCCTCAGTATGTACTTCACTGCGCCCCGGGCCAGGTTCTGTTATCGTGCGTCTTCTCTGCATTGTTCACCGCGTCCCTCTCCCTTGTGGGACGGGTTCTGTTATATGTACATTTGTATGTGTTGATATGGGGATGGCGGCCAGGATGGCATATGATGATTCTGTCCACCGCGTTCCGCAATAGAGGGCCGGGATCTGTTATGTGCATATATGATACATGATTTGACATGCATGATTCTGATTCATCGCGTCCCTTACTAAACGACCGGGTTCTGTTATAAGCATACATGATATATGACTCCGTCCACTGCGTCCCTCCTTAAAGGGTCGGGATCTGTTATATGTGTATATGATATATGATATTCGCATACATGATGACTCCATTCACCGCGTCCCTTACTCGAGGGCCGGGATCTGTTACATGATTCTGTTCACCGCGTCCCTCACAAAAGGGTCGAGATCTGTTATATGCATATATATGACATAGGATTCAGATATGAGTGATTTGTGTTTGGCAAGTATACATTTTGGCATTTTGTACCTTCTGTACTTCTTCTGACCTATGACATCGGCATACATGATCTGTGTCTGGAAAAGAAACAATCTGACATTCTGGATCCGTACTCCTTCTGACATATGACTCCGGCATATATGATCTGTGTTTGGGAAATAAACATTCTGATATTCTGGATCTGCACTTTTCCTGACATATGACCTCTACATACACGATTTGTGATT
Source organism: Lycium barbarum (assembly GCF_019175385.1). Taxonomy (NCBI): domain Eukaryota; kingdom Viridiplantae; phylum Streptophyta; class Magnoliopsida; order Solanales; family Solanaceae; genus Lycium; species Lycium barbarum. Next base: position 41,412,281 of record NC_083338.1, read on the forward strand.
GGAAAATAAGCGTTTGGTAATTTATATAATGTACTTACTCTTGTACTGTTTGTTTCGATTTTGGTTCTGTTCTCTGTATTTCACACCTTACATGCTCAGTACATATTCCGTACTGACCCCCTGTTCTTCGGGGGCTGCGTTTCATGCCACGCAGGTATACCCAGATGAGTAGAAGATTTTGTCAGGAGATGGTCCAGCGGGATTGGCGAGCTCCACTTACTCCTGGAGTGTTGCCGAGTCAGAGTATATGTATGTCATGATTTCTGGATTGATGTTAGAGACTTTGCAGACAGAGTCGTGGGTATTGGAAGTCAGTCTATAAGCGGCTCCATCAGCCGATGTGCCATTTGTATTATGAAATAAGTTCTATTTGATTACAGATTTTATTTGATTTGAAAACAACAAAAAAAATATTTCTGAACGCTTTATTATGTATTTCATCCTTATTTGAATTAAAAGTTCAAGGAGATTATGTGTGTACTAAGGGTCAGAGGGTTCGCTCGGCCCTAAATAAGGGTCGGGTGCCCATCACACCCTAGTAAGGTTAGGGTGTGACAAAGTGGTATCAAAGCAGGTTTGTCCTACGGGTTGTCTGCAAAGGCGTGTCCGGTAGAGTCCTGTTTATGGTGTGAAGCGCGCCACATTTATAAACAGGAGGCTACATGGCATCTAGGGATTGTTGACCTTCTTTCTGTCTTAGATCGTGCGATAGAGCCAAGTCACAGGAAAATAAAATTCCATATATGAGCCTTACATACGACGGAAGGAGGTAAGTGATGATATGGAAAGTCATTGCTGTAAGTATTAATATATTTGATCTGTTACTTGAAATTGGCAGTTCCTGATGGCTAGAATGTGACAAATAGCCGTATGCTCTGTGAGGCATTGTTGATATTTTCTATGTACAAATTTTGAAAGGAAAAGAATGGTATAAGAGGAATCAGGTCTGTTGAAGGATTCAGAGAAAGTTGACAAGCCGTTTTGTTGTAGATTATTATGTAAGGATGGTGAGTGGAAGTCCGAACTGGCTAGTAATCGAGTATGCATAAGTAACGGCGACGAAAGTACGTTCGCTGCCCTCGGGAATCTGGAAGTCCAGGATAAGAAATAGTTATACATATAAGTGAAAAGTGGACACTAGGAACCGAAAAGGTAAAATAGTAATTGTAAAGGCGAAGGACGTGTTACGAAAATGACTCGGGGTCTGTAAGACCTCGATTTACTCCATATTATGTAATAAAGGTCATGCGAGGAAGTGGACACGATTATATCAGCATTAAGGCACCGGATTCTATCGAAGTTTCGAGGTTAAGCGTTCTCAGGTGGGAGAAATTTCAGGATGGGTGCCCCTGGGAAGTATGCAAGAAAAGAATGATCAGGTCCTCGAAAGGTATGTAAAGGAATAAAATGTGCAGCTATGTTAAGGTGGTTGCCTCGGATATGGAAATGCTTTCCTAAAAGGATGACTTGAGAATAAGACGGGTTTGCACGTTTAAGGCAAAACTTCATGAACTTCAGAGCCGATGCCACAAATGGCAAAAGAAGAAAAGGGTTCGAGGAGGAAGAAAACTAAGGAAGGTTAGGGACAAAAGTAGGAAAAATATATTAACGGATTAGTTGAAGGAAGAGGAGGACCTTTGGGAGCGAAACAATTGGAAATCTTTAATCATAGGAGTAAGAAGGATATTTTGACAAGTCAGTAATAGGAACCCGATTACGCACCAAGGAAAGAATAAGGATGATGGGCCAACATTTTTGGTTTGGAAATTAATAATAGGGAATAGGAATTCGTGCGAGATCCGAGAGATTTGATCTTAGAGGAAATGGAATGAAAAATAAAGAATATGCATGGAAGACCGCTTGGTCATAGTGTCATAGGTACAGTTAAAGGCTCAAGGAGCAAGGATAGAGAGAGTATAAACCGTAACAATTTTGTGCTAAGAGCGAAAGTAGCAGGACGCTCGAGACAACATGGATGCACAACTGTGGCACTAATGCATAGTTAAGAAGACTTACGAGTATGTGAATTAAATGGGTGAAAGGCTTAATAGTAGGTGAAAGAGGATGGAAATATGGACAGAATGACGATATAGACAGAAAGTAAAAGAAAAATTTAGGATAAGAAGTTTTGATATGTTATGCACAGAATCGGAAAGAAAGATGAGGAATGAGGTAATTATCGTGGACGAGGATACTCGGAGACTGTTGGCATATAAGGAACCCCTTATAAAGGGGGGGGGGAGAACATATTATACTGGACTTAAAAGGAATCGCAACATTTTCAAGCGCCAGAAAGGAATTCTATTAACTCAGGGCTAGAGTTCAAAACATATCGGCACATCAAGAGAGTACATGAAAAGAGTAGAAATGAATTGGCAATGAGGGTACCAAGAGACCAACATGAAGGGAAAGGATGGAAGACATCTTAATAGAATGCTTCACGCCAACATGAGTCATGATATGTTTAGGACAAGATTTGAGTCCCTCACATCGGACAAATTTGCGCCGTACCTAAGTACGCAGCAACATGTCTTGAAAGGTAATAAAAGAGCAAGAAAATGCTTACAAGCTAATCTTACGAATAATAATGGAGAGAATGATAAGACTCAAAGGATATTTCGGATAACAACGACTATTGTAATAAAAGTACCAACGCTTGGTAGTTTGGAAATTTTTGAAAGAAAGAAAGGACGCGGTGCCTTTGGATGAAATAAAAGAGTTCGTTAGATACTAGAAAATAGTTCATGGGCCATTAACTATATGAAACACGAGAGTACACGCTATGAATTTATATGAATCATCGATGTGAAGCGAGGCTCGATCACATTTGTAAGGAATCCCCACTGGAGGGCCAACAAGAAATAACAAAGGACGAACTGAGCACCAATACAAAGAAGTCAAAGACAAGTATACTTGTGTCGAAAAATGTGAGGGAAGGAAATAGAGAAAAAGTTGTAGTAAGAACTCAAAGGTGTTGCGAACTAAGAAGTTAGGCGAATTCAAATCATAAGCTACCATAAGGATTACTGGACTGCGAAGGGATAATAAATAAGGAAACATTTTGTACATACGTTTTTGGATGAATATTTAGAATGAAAAAGTTAAAAGGGGGATAGCGACAAAGGTATAAAGAAGCAGGGAGAGATGAAAGGAGAACACCAAAGACAGACGAATATTTATAGCATGATAAGTGAGACTGCAATATTGTAGATCAAGTGAGAGCAGGGAATAGCCTGTGGCCATATTGGATCGTTAAGTAAAGATTGCGCGCCAAAGGCGTGGTTTCTGTCAAGTGTGGTGACGAAACAATAACAGAGAAGAGATAATCTGGGGAGTACAAGGATCATGAGTTGGCACAGCGGATTAGGAAACCTATAACATGGAATAAGGATTCATGTAAAGACTAAGAAGTTTGATTATAAATGAAATAGGGTGAAAGATAAGGAATGGGCATGAAGGAAAGGACAATTATAAGAGGGACCCCCCCCCCCCGAAGTGTCATGAGACCCCTTAAGATCAGTTGAACATTCGAGGATGAATGTTCTAAAAGGGGGGGAGGATGTTATAGCCCGTACTTTGTACGTTTGGATACTTCGAGGTAGTCGTGGTACGTTGAAGGCGAGACCATTTTCCAAAACTAGTTTAGTGTGCAAATTGTTTGTGAATATTATTTCTGAGTACTATTGGTATGGAAATATTGAGAAAGGCTAAGGGTAAAAAGGGAAATTCACAAAAGAGTTCATGGAAATATTGTGGAAGGCTAAGGGCAAATTTGGAATTAGGAAAAAAATTCATGAATTGCAAGACAAAATACACAAAAAAAAATAAGTGGCCTTGAATAAAAGGCCATAAGTGGCCGGCCAACTTGGTATGGGCCAAGGCCCATATGGGAATTAATATATGTAACTAAAAGATGACCAAAATCATCTTCAACATAAGAAACTTCAAGAAACCTTGAGAGACAAAAAAAGATAGCCTATTCAGCTAACAGAGGGAGAAATGGAAGACCAAAAATCTTGATCAAAAAAAAATATTTCTTCTAGTATTCCAAGCAAGTTGAAGGCCCTAATTAACAAGGAATGATTGTTGGAGCAAGAAAACCATTCATTTTTGCGAGGCACAATTCTAGCCAAGTTGAAGAACTAAGTGAAAAAGGTAAGGTTTCATCTTTTTTTATATATTGTGGGTGATTTGTATATGTTGTAGAGTGAAGAAATGAATGAAATTCATGAAATATGTGGGGGTGTGGGTGTGGCCGAATAGGGCCATATTGTGTAGACATGATGAAATGATTTTATTAAGTATTTCAATTGTTGTAGTTGTGGATTCCATAATGTGAAATGAATGAAAACCGTGAATTTAGTGTGTTGGTGTGGTGGCCGTGTGGTGTGGAGTTTGGCCGTGTGTGTGTTGTGTTGTATAGGGATGATGAATTAATTTTATCTAGTATTTTGGTTGTTGTCGTAATGAATTCTATGATGAAAATGAAAGTTAAATGATTCTAGTGAGGTTGTAATGGTTGGAGAGTTGTTTTAGAAGTTAATGTGCATTGAATATAGTCTTCTTGTATTTATGGAAGACAATGTTGTTAGTATGTGAATTGTTGGTGTAATTCATGAAATTGGAAGAGAAGGAATATGTCGTTATTGTTCTGGTTGAGTTTGGAAGGTTTCGGGTGAAGTAGTATGTCGATTGGGTTGTTTTTAATATTATGTGAATTGTTTGAAATATTCTTGAATAATGTTAGAATGACTTCGGATTAATATTTGAATGTAGGATCATCGGTGTTAACTTGACTATATGTGATTGAACTGAATATAAATGAAATGTCGTTGAATTATGTGACAAGGGTTGCTAATGTTAGAATGCGTCTTGAATTGACCGTGTTGGCATGATTGTGGGTATTGTTGTTGCTATTTTGGCCGAGTTAGATTCTCGGGGATGGTGTATTTACAGGGGAAGTGCTGCGGAAATTTCGGTAGAATATAAAAGAATTCATTTGAAAGACTAAGGCGAGTATATGTCAATGAATCTAATGATTATGTCAATTCTCTTGAATATAGACAAGCAAGTTTGGATGAACAAGCGTAGCTAATAAGGCGTGACACATGTATGTAAGGCTTACCCTTTCTTTCTTTGGCATGTCCTAGAGCCAAATAAGGTATGATATGCATCTTGGGGATACTCTATTCTGTGATTCCGAGTTTGTTTATGATTGGTATTCCCCTTCTGATATGTACCTATGATTTCTGAAGCCCTGTTTGATATGTTTCCGAGGTTTTCTGTGACTCTGATTCACTTCTGACACAAGTATGTCTGATATGATTGAGCTTATATATGATTGGATAACGAGATAAGCATAAAGAATTGTGTTTCTAAAAGAGTTATGTAAGTTTTAATGCCCCTAACTTTCGTAAAAGATCTCAGATTTGCTTTGAAATGTTCGTAAAAGTTTTGTGGTAAAAATGTCCGTAACTTTCACGTACTTATGGTTCCAAAAGTTATATTTGATTTGATCCATACGATATCCGAAAGGTACTTGATATGATTGTTGCTTTTATTTTCCAAAAATAGCTTCTGAAACACTTGTAGAACGTTTTGTACTTCAAACGTTCATAACTTTCTTATGCTAAATCCGATTGATCCGAAAATTGTTTATGAGCCTTCAGATGTCGATAAGTATACGTATCTATCGAGACTTGATTTGTGTGCATATGATTCCGCGCTACTCTGTTTGTGCAAGCCTCAGTATGTACTTCACTGCGCCCCGGGCCAGGTTCTGTTATCGTGCGTCTGCTCTGCATTGTTCACCGCGTCCTTCTCCCTTGCGGGCCGGGTTATGTTATATGTACATCTGTATGTGATGATATGGGGATGGCGGCCATGATGGCATATGATGATTCTGTCCACCGCATTCCGCAATAGAGGGCCGGGATCTGTTATGTGCATATATGATACATGATTTGACATGCATGATTCTGATTCACCGCGTCCCTTACTAAAGGACCGGGTTCTGTTATAAGCATACATGATATATGACTCCGTCCACCGCATCCCTCCTTAAAAGGCCGGGATCTGTTATACGTGTATTTGATATATGATGTCCGCATACATGATGACTCCATTCACCGCGTCCCTTACTAGAAAGCCGGGATCTGTTACATGATTCTGTTCACCGCGTCCCTCACGAAAGGGCCGGGATCTGTTATATGCATATATATGACATATGATTCGGATATGCATGATTTTTGTTTGGAAAGTATACATTTTGGCATTCTGTACCTTCTGTACTTTTTCTGACCTATGACATCGGCATACATGGTCTGTGTCTGGAAAAGAAACAATCTGACAATCTGGATCCGTACTCCTTCTGACATATGACTCCGGCATATATGATCTGTGTTTGGGAAATAAACATTCTGATATTCTGAATCTGCACTTTTCCTGACATATGACCTCTACATACACGATTTGTGATTGGAAAATAAGCGTTTGGTAATTTATATAATGTACTTACTCTTGTACTGTTTGTTTCGATTCGGGTTCTGTTCTCTGTATTTCACGCCTTACATGCTCAGTACATATTCCGTACTGACCCCCTGTTCTTCGGGGGCTGCGTTTCATGCCACGCAGGTACACCCAGATGAGTAGAAGATTTTGTCAGGAGATGGTCCAGCGGGATTGGCGAGCTCCACTTACTCCTGGAGTGTTGCCGAGTCAGAGTATATGTATGTCATGATTTCTGGATTGATGTTAGAGACTTTGCAGACAGAGTCGTGGGTATTGGAAGTCAGTCTATAAGCGGCTCCATCAGCCGATGTGCTATTTGTATTATGAAATAAGTTCTATTTGATTACAGATTTTATTTGATTTGAAAACAACAAAAAGCATATTTCTGAACGCATTATTATGTATTTCATCCTTATTTGAATTAAAAGTCCAAAGAGATTATGTGTGTACTATGGGTCAGAGGGTTCGCTCGGCCCTAAATAAGTGTCGGGTGCCCATCACACCCTAGTAAGGTTAGGGTGTGACACTTGATATAAACTCTCTGTTCCTCTTAATCAATTTAATTCTTACTTTCCAAGACTCGTTGTAGTGACCTGCTCGTCCACAATTGTCACGACCCATTTTGGGGTCGCGCGGTCACCTACCTTTCTCACCTCAGTAGGCGAACCCTCTCATTGATTACACATCAATTAAGTAAAGGCGATTCATTTAAATCAATACATACTTAGAAATTCAGCGGAAACTTCATATTATATTCAATAAACTTAAGATTTAATAAAATTACAATGATGTAACACATACAGACTCGATCCACTTCCTATGACCTGGTCTAGACTAATACAAGAGCAACTAATGATTTCAGATTACCACCACATTCTAAGACTCAATCTCCGTCCTGAAATGAAATGGGGGGAGGTCTTCCAGATAGGCACCGCGTATTTCCACATATGCTTCGATCAATCACCTGAAACAACCTACACCCCCAAAAAAGGTGTAGCAAGTGCAATATCAGAACAAACCACGCGTACTGAGTAAGTTTCATAGACCGACAATGGTTAGTAACACATATCAGTAAAAGAATTCACAGATAAACATGATAACAACCCAATCGTCATACGGCTATCTACCACACATGGTATATCAATACCCTTAAGCATTAATCTCACTCTAATAATTCACCAGTCAAGATCACAACGACATCGAAACTCACATAACATTAAATCTATCGTTTTAGTTTAGTAGTCAACTCATCAATAAGACACTCGTTATCTTACATCACATAGAGACCAAACATATAACTGATCTTACGGGCGGTCTATAGGATACCTCAACAAGTTCAATTAATAAATCCATATCCAAGTACATGTCATTGCCTAGGTAAGGCATCTAATCCCAAATGTGCCAAGTCTAAATAAATCAATCTGAATCCAATCATCACAAGTAAACACCAAATAGTCTCAACACGCCATAATGCAATGCAATGCAAGATGTGTTAATCCAATGCAATGCAAGATATATGGGTGCAATGTCATGCCATGCCAATGAGGTGTACACACGTACTCCGGACGAAAATATCGACGTCTCAGTAGCACAACCCAGTGTGACTCGCAAACTCTTAGTGCCACCCGTCCCGGATCTTTACCCAACAGACAGACGGAACCCAGGCTAATATCTCACAGAGGGAGTCTCATCGGTACCACTCTGGGGGACCCGCGGAGTTCATGCACTAACAACGATTCCGGGATAACATTGGAATCAACGATACAACAATGATGCCCAAATATAATCATCGGACATCGGCCTCCTCACAATCACTCAAAAGAGTTTATCAAAATATCAGTTTCACTCAATCAACGATACCAAATCATCACCGGGTCTCGGCCATGCATCATGAATATGAGGGAATGTACGCAATGCACATATCAACGATTCCAGAATTGAACCTCGGACATTGGCCTTCTCACAATCACTCAGTAAAAGAGTTTCTCAAACATCAGTTTCATAAAATCAACGATTCCAGAATGGATCTTCGGACATAGGCCTTTTTACAATCACTTAAATAAGGAGTTTATCAAATATCAGTTCATAATCAATGATACCGGATCATCACCGGGTATCGGCCATGCATCATGAATGTGTCAGAATGCGTGCAATGCATATATCAAGTATCAACAATCAAGTTTAGTATCACAAGTACCGACAATGGGGTACGCCAACAATGTATCATATCACAATACCAACAGTACTGTGGGTATGCCAACAATATACCAATATCACAATACCAACGGTGGGTATTCCAAAAATATATCTAATCACAATACCAACCGTGGGTATGTCAACAATATATCAATATCACAAATACCATAGTAGGTATGCCACCAATACATCCAAACACAGATGGATAACGAGGTCTAATCTCTATAAACAACTCATGGCATCGAGCCAACACAATAGAATTGTCAAGCACAACACAACGGGGTAGCTAGTCCCAACACACAAATGTCAATTTACATTATTACCACTTCCTTAAATCAGCCTATTAGCTTAGAACAAGTAATCTCATCTCACACTAACAATCATTCATCACAACTCTTTTTAGAACTCAATCACAATGGTGTGTTTATTTTATCCTCCCATCTATCAACTAGGTTCACTAGTAATGGCATAACACTACAATCGCATGTTACGGGAATTTCTCATCATTAGACACAAAAATAGGTTTCACCCGCTACTTCCAAGTCACATATATCCACCGATATTAACGAAAAATCACATCAAAAAATCTAAGGGATCTACAGGCCACAAGCCCCAACACACAAATCACACAACAATACCATCCTAAGATTCCATCCCAAATCTCCAATTTCTATACATGCATTCTTCGTTCCTTCTAATACACGAATATATGAAACTAACCGGAGTCTATCGAAAGGGAAACCATAACCTACCTGGCAGCCGAACAGGTGCCACGAACCCACACGTTGCCTTGTCTTTCGAAGCGTCTCCAAATAACCAAACTCTATCACATATAAATTCTATGTAAGAAACCATGAATAATGATACCCATATTGGCTACTTTCTATTCGGCTCAATTCCAACCCTCAATTTAGGAAAAACGAGACCCAAGGGCAAAATGGGAATTTTATGACCACAATTCCAAATTCAATACTAAAAGGTCAAAACCCATTACTTCAATCATAGGAATACTCAATTAATTCTTAAAATCATCATTTATATGAAAACCCCCAAATTTAGGTTTAAGAATCCTAACTTTGATTCAAAATTTTCAACTTTAGAATGGAAGATTATTGGTTAACAAGCCTAGATAGATCATTATGTAGCATAATAGCAACATTAACATCATTTATTCACAATCTAGGAAGCCAATTCATTTTTAGAACTCTTTCATGAAAAACCCCAATTTTGGGTTGAAGAACCCTAGGTTTTGCATAGAGATTTTTGGAAGAGGAAGGGTTTTACAAATCCAAAATGATGGATTAATTAATGGAAACTATTAAGCATGAGATTTAGACCTTACCCATATGAACAATCTTGAACAATAATCAAGAATCCATTCATCCCTAAGTTTCCAAGAGAGAAGGTATCCTAAATGAGGTCCAAATCCAACATAGTCTCTATTTTCCCTCTATTTTAGTGCCAAGAAGACCTCAAAATTCTGATTGGATGACACCATTAGATTCCTCATGAAGTTCCCTTGAATTTTGGCTTTTGAATCACCTCATTAGGACTCAAAATGAGAGAGATATGAGGGTTTTTATATTGGACCCGTCATCAGTTTTTAGCGGAACCACCGCGGCGGAAACCACTACCGCTACAGCGGTCAAACCGCCATAGCGGAAACCAAGGATGCTGTAGCGGTGCTGCTACAGCGGTAAGGGGTTCGCTATAGTGGTCACCAGATACTAGATGCCCCGATTTTTTGATTTTTCGCCCCGGAACCCGATTTTGACAACAAAATATGTAGATATAGGTAAAAACGCGCTACGAACGCATTCATGCACTCGAAATTCCCAACGGAGATACCGTTGATTAAGTCAACTCCGAAACCATAATAACCATCCCCAAACCAAGTGCCAAAATGCTCCCGAGTGCATAAGCAACTGAACCACCCACCAATCGATCATAAATAGTCATCCGGACCTCTCAGAATCGATGGATTTTTGAAAGAAATCCGTTAACCCAAAATGAACTCCCGGTCAAACGGTTTTCGCTTAAAGCCAACTTTTTCTAGAAAACATTCCAAACTCAAAACAATGCCTAGGAAGTCATGTCAACTATCCTCTCGAGTCAAAATAGTTCTACCGAGACTTAGGAACGGGTCAACGAGGGCAAAAACGGAAGAATCACGGTAACGACAAAACGGGTCGTTACATCAGATACCAATTAAACAGTCCCTCATCCTCGAGAGAAGAACAAGAGTAGGGGAATCTTACGGTAACCAAGGAAATCATATCACAACCAACACGAAGCTCTTAGAACAAGAAGCATACCCAAACCGCAATTCGTTCGCACTTAGCCAAAAGACCCAATTACCATGTCTCGAAAACACATAACGGATCTCTCATAGATAAGTCAAATAGCACAAACCTTTAGACATAACTAATCATAAAACATTCAGAACTTGTAAGATATTCTAAGCTAGTCGCTCCTTGAATCACAATTTCTTAGAAGTACACAATACAAACCGAAACCATGACTTACTCTTTCCAAAAGAGAATCCTATATCTTCCAGAAAACTCTAAGCTATTTCATCGAAACTTGTCTTTCTCGTAGTCAACTTAGTCAGTCTTTAAGTGTCCTTAACTTTTCAAATCACTTATCTAGGAACTTACTATCGAGTATTTCATAGAGCAAGATCTGCCAACATCCAATGATCAGAACAGAGCCTTATCACAACCCTAGAATCTCTCCAAAACACAACCACTATCATTATAACCCATTGTAGTAATCGAATGGATGACTCTGGTGAAAATACCACAAGGACTACTAATAATAAACCTCAAAAATTAGGTGTTCCTTATCACATCCGTTTAAACTAATTACTTGGAACCCATAAGTTCCTTTGGAGTTACAAACTCGATCTAACCATTTCCATTCAAACTATAATGACCCACAATGAACGCACCATTTCAGAATATCACTAGTCACACAAACTGATTCCAAGATCCAGAACCCATTACACTCTTACAGTGCATAGCAAACTATAAGTTACCGATCTTGGCTGTAAAAGCTGAAACTTACCCAAATTTTTCTGAAGGTACCGGATGACTAAATCTTGCGAATGCGGCCTCAAATTCCTTAAGATTAGCCAATACGCTTTCCTGGTAAAACCCAAATTTTTCCGACACTAACGACATATGTACTCACAAATCAATCTTTTAACTATCAAACTTTCCATTGTAATACCTCAATAACCCATAGTACTTCTGAAAGCATCAAAATCTCACCATCCCTGGCGCTAACAAGCATAATCACTTCGGGCCCATAATATCCAAAGTCATTCCGTCAATGTTGTTCATAACATAAAACACTTAGCACAACACGATCCCATCTCAGAAACACTGATAGCCATAACATACTAAGAATTTCTGCAAATCCTTTCTCTTAAAAACACACTAACTCATTCACTGGTCACCACTTCTTATCACTTACTCATTCTGTAATCTTACGTTCTCAATCACACAACAATCACAAGCTCGTCTATTCTATACTAGACTACCATACCATCATTCAAATAAATTCAAGTACTACCAAGGGCGCGCCTAATTCTTGCCACTCTCGACTAACACCAACCAAATCTCGAAGCCACCAAATCAATTACCGCAAATCATAAGTGTTGCACACTACCGAACTAACCTTGAAGATAGAATCACACCACACTTTACACATTAGAGTTACCTTTCAACATATCACAGTCTAAACCGACTAAACTCTAAATCCAACAAAGCACATACTTGGTCCACAATGACCCACTTTACACCACCAAGGTTCCCTTATTCCATTCCTTATTTTGAATTCCAAAATGATCTATGTAACTCGAAAAGGTTTAAGCCTCATCTCTGATTCACTAAATTAGAATGCCTCCATTGTCAAACCTAAGCACACCTAACCATTCAAGTGACTAAACCATCAACTTCAACTGGATAACAACACCGATAAATAATAAAACTCACTGAAGCCACACAACAAGCACAAAGTCTCTTGGGCTCAATCCGATACTGGACATAATTCCTAACAGTTGCTTGGTTACTAGAATCTCACTCTCGTAATAGTCATAAACACATTTTCATAAGCAAGCCAGATACCAATTATTTCTTTCTTAGTGCTTAAGAATTTTCTATCCAAACCCTCTTTATCTCGACTCAATTCCAAGTACACAACAAGTGCCAATACCAATCCCCTTAAGAATTCAAAGTCTCTGTGCTCCCTCATAATATGGACCTGTTAGTACTTACTCTCAACTTCTCTTATCTACCATAGGAAATCACTATACTCGTCGCATCTGGTAATCCCTAGCGAACTCACACTCGTCCTCGCATTCAGAGTCAAACCCCTCCCTCCCCCCTTCTTTTTTTTTCAAATCCAATCCTATCCTCAAAAGATTGTTTTTACTAAGCCCACATGCATTGACCATTTCTGAGCAACCGACCACTAGGATCACAAGTATCCTTCGGCTCTTATTACCAACTCCACATCTCTCAAAGAACCAACAATGAAACATCTTAACCAAATTCCCACAATAGAAACTCACACAATAACTAAAACTGAACATGGCCAAGCGACTGAATAAAGATGACACTTTTCATATTGTATCGCAACCTGACATGCGAAATCAATAGCACAGAATTTAGAACGGGTTTCTGCTATTCGAGGGGGAATACAACAAGAATTCACAGATACCAATTGGAATTTCCTAGATACCAATTGGACCCTACCGAGAAACCAATTCGACCAAAGTAGCACGAATGGAAAGAATGAAGGGAGTTTTCCTAACATGCCTCATAGCCTCTTGTGCATGGGTACAGACGTCTCCGTTCCATTCCACAAGACTCTACTAGACATTGCTCTTCTACCTAGTAGACCGGCAACCTAAGCTCTGATACCAACTTGTCACGACCCATTTCGGGGTCGCACGGGCACCTACCTTTCCCACCTCAGTAGGCGGATTACACATCAATTAAGTAAAGGCGATTCATTTAAATCAATACATACTTAGAAATTTTGCGGAAACTTCATAATATATTCAATAAATTCAAGATTTAATAAAATTACAATGATATAACACATACAGACTCGATCCACTTCCCATGACTTGGTCTAGACTAGTATAAGAGCGACTAATGATTTCAGATTACTACTACATTCTAAGACTCAATCTCCGTCCTAAAATGAAATGGGGGGAGGTCTTCCAGATAAGCACCACGTATTTCCACATATGCTTCGATCAATCACCTGAAACGACCTACACCCCCAAAAAGGGTGTAGCAAGTGCAATATCAGTACAAACCACGCGTACTGAGTAAGTATCATAGGCCAACAATGGTTAGTAACACATATCAGTAAAAGAATTCACAGATAAACATGATAACAACCCAATCAAGTCATATGGCTATCTACCACACACTGTATATCAATACCCTTAAGCAATAATTTCACTCTAATAATTCACCAGTCAAGCTCACAACGATATTGAAACTCACATAACATTAAATCGATCGTTTCAGTGTAGTAGTAAACTTATCATTAAGACACTCGTTATCCTACATCACATAGAGATCAAACATGTAACTGATCTTACAAGCATTATATAGGATACCTCAACAAGTTCAATCAATAAATCTAGATCCAAGTACACGTTATTGCCTAGGTAACGAATTTAATCCGAAATGTGCCAAATCTGAATAAATCAACTTGAATCCAATCATCACAAGTAAACACCAAATCATCTCAACATGCCATAATGCAATTCAATGCAAGATGTATCAATGCAATGCAATGCAAGATGTATGGATACAATGCAATGCCATACCAATGAGGTGTACACATGTACTCTAGACGGAAATATCGACGTCTCAGTAGCACAACCCAGTGTAACTCGTAAAGTATGAGTGTCACCCCTCCCGGATCTTTACTCAACAGACAGACGGGACCCTGGCTAATTTCTCACAGGGGGAGTCTCACATGCACCACTATGGGCACCGGCTGAGTCCATGCACTAACAACGATTTCGGGATAACATTGAAATTTTCCATGCAGCAACGATGCCAGAATATAACTATCGGATATCAGCCTCCTCACAATCACTCAAAAGAGTTTATCAAAATATCAGTTTCACTCAATCAACGATACTGGTTTATCACCGAGTATCGGCCATGCATCATGAATATGAGGGAATGTATGCAATGCACATATCAATGATTCTTGAATTGAACCTCAGACATCGGCCTTTTTACAATCACTTAAATAAGGAGTTTATCAAATATCAGTTCATAATCATGACACCGAATCATCACCGGGTATCGGCCATGCATCATGAATGTGTCAGAATGCGTGCAATGTGTATATCAAGTATCAACAATCAAGTTTAGTGTCACAAGTACCAACAATGGGGTATGCTAACAATGTATCATATCACAATACCAACAGTGGGTATGTCAACAATATACCAATATCACAATACCAACGGTAGGTATGCCAACAATATATCTAATCACAATACCAACCGTGGGTATGTCGACAGTATATCAATATCACAAATACCATAGTGGGTATACCACTAATATATCCAAACCCAGATGGATAACGAGGTCTAATCTCTATTAACAACTCATGGCATCGAGCCAACATAATAGAATTATCAAGCACGACACAACGGGGTAGCTAGTCCCAACACACAACAGGTCAATTTAAATTATTACCACTTCCTTAAATCAGCCTATTAGATTAGAATAAGTAATCTCACCTAAAACTCACAATCATTCATCACAATTCTTTTTAGAACTCAATCACAATCGTTGGTGTATTTCATCCTCCCATCTATCAACTAGGTTCACTAGTAATGACATAACACAACAATCACATGTTACGGGAATTTCTCATCATTAGACACAACAATAGGTTTCACCCGCTACTTCCAAGTCACATATATCCACCGATATGAATGAAGAACCACATCAAACAACCTAAGGAATCTACAGGCCACAAGCCCGAACACACAAATCACACAACAATATCGTCCTAAGATTCCAGCCCAAATCTCCAATTCCTATACATGCATTCTCCGTTCCTTCTAATACACGAATATATGAAACTAACCAGAGGCCACCGAAAGGGAAGCCATAACCTACCTGGCAGTCGAGCAGGTGCCACAAACCCACACGTTGCCTTGTCTTTCGAAGCGTCTCCAAATAACCAAAATCTATCACATATAAATTCTATGTAAGAAACCATGAATTATGGTACCCATATTGGATACTTTCTATTCGGGTCAATTCCAACCCTTAATTTAGATATACCGATTGGATCTAAGCTCTTGGAATTGGAATAAATTCGGCAGCGGATCGGGACCCAAGGGGAAAATGGGAATTTTATGACCACAATACCAAATTCAATACTAAAAAGTCAAAACCCATTACTTTAATCAAAGGAATACTTAATTAACTCTTAAAATCATCATTTATATGAAAACCTCCAAATTTAGGTCTAAGAACCCTAACTTTGACACAAGAATTTTAACTCTAGAATGGAAGATTATTGGTTAACAAGCCTAGATATATCATTATCTAGCATAAATATCAACATTAACATCATTTATTCACAATCTAGGAAGCCAATTCATTTTTAGAACTCTTTCATGAAAAACCCCAATTTTGGGTTGAAGAAGCCTAGGTTTTGCATAGATATTTTTTGAAGAGGAAGGGTTTTACAAAGCCAAAATGATTGATTAATTAATGGAAGATATTAAGCATGAGATTTGAACCATACCCATAGGAACAATCTTGAGAAATAATCAAGAATCCATTCATCCCCAAGCTTCCAAGAGAAAAGGTATCCTAAATGAGGTCCAAATCCGACATAGTCTCTATCTTTCCTCGATTTTCATGCCAGGAAGACCTCAAAATTATTATTGGATGGCACCATTGGATTCCTCATGAAAGTTTCTTGAATTTTGGCTTTTGAATTGCCTCATTTGGACTTAAAATGAGGGAGATATGAGGGTTTTTATATTGGACCCGTCATCAGTTTTTAGCGGAACCGCCACAGTGAAAACCACTACCGCTACAGCGGACACAAGGACACTGTAGCGGTGCCGCTACAGTGGTAGGGTATCCGCTGTAGTGGTCACTAGACATCCGATGCCTCGATTTTTTGCCCCGGAACTCCGAAAGCTCATCTAGAACCCGATTTTCACAAACAAAATATGTAGATATATGTAAAAATGCGCTACGAACTCATTCGTGCACTCAAAATTCCCAATGGAGATACCGTTAACTAAGTCAACTCCCAAACCTCAATAACCATTCCCAAACCAAGTGCATAAGGAACCGAACCAAACCCACCAATCAATCATAAATGGTCATCTGAACCTCTCACAATTGACAGATTTTTGAAATAAATCCGTTCACCCAAAAGTCCACTCCCGGCCAAACGGTTTTCGCTTAAAGCCAATTTTTTCTAGAGAACATTCCAAAGCTCAAAAAGAAGCCTAGGAAGTCATGCCAACTATCTTCTCGGGTCAAAATAGTTCTAACGAGACGTAAGAATGGGTCAACGAGAGCAAAAACAGAAGAATCACGGTAACGACAAAACGGGTCGTTAAAACAATGGGTGCACAAATAATTTTCAGTGATGGAGACATACTTATTGTGAGGATTATAGGGGGTCTTCTGTTACACCTCGAAAATTTCTGACTTGTTGCCTTGTGAATAGGCTAATGTGAGCTTAAGGTCATTATGAAATCCTTACAAGATTAAGGGAAGTACTAGATAACTTAAAGCGCATACCATAAGATTTTGAAGTCATATGAATATATGTGAAATTTAGTTCGTTGAAGGAAGTGAAATATAAGTCGTGTTCAGAAAAGTTTTCACTATAATTGAGCTAATATTTATTTGATGATGTCTTGAGAGGCTGCTATAGGGCCTATTTTATGGTTAATGAATTATTATGTAAGTGCCAAGAAGGTTCCACGAGGATTGAAAGTCAAACGAATCAACGAGAGGAAGTTTCACATAACTGGGAGTTATACGGCCACTTATGCGGTCCGTATAAGGAGTGCCCGTATAACATGACCTTCACAGAAAGGGTCATTTTCTTGGTGGTGTTATACGGCCACTTATACAACCGTATAACTTTATACGGTCCGTATAAGGGGATCCGTATAACTTGAACTATTTCAAAAAAGGACTTTCCCATGGTGGTGTTATATGGTCCACTTATACGGCCCGTATAACATTATATGGACCATATAAGTGGTCCGTATAAGTTTGTTGGGCTGAATTTTTATGTTTTGTATAAATAGATGGCCTTTGTTCATTTATTTCATTTTTCATCTTCCACATGTCTTGAGAGCTCAAAACCCTTCTCCAAGCATATTCAACCCCAATCCAAGAGAAAACAAAGATCAAGAGGCAAGAATCAAGGTGCCCATGTGTTAGGAGTCTTGCTAGGGTTAGTAGACTATAAGTAATTCTTGAGTATTGAAGCTAGGGTTTTCACCTAAGTTGATAGCTGCTCCAAAGCTCATTCCCATGAGATAAAAGGTTAGTTTTCATGCTTATTTCATGTTATCATGAATGCTTGGTGGTTGAAGAACTTGGTTAGAAGAATAAAGTAGAAAATGATGGCTAAGTGTAACTTTTATGAAGTTTTTGAGTAATAAGATAACTTGAGTCACGATTCTTAGTATAATATGGATATAATCCTATTATGGAAGGTAGAAATGGTGATGAGGAAACATTGTATGAAAATGTGCTAAAAATAGGTGTGAAGTTGTTAGTATAAGTTGAGCATGAGAATGAATTTTGAAGGCTTAATTGAATGTGATTACTTGATGATGATATTGTGGGTGTTATTATGGATGTTTTGGAGTTGTTTTGTAATATGGTGCAAGTTGACGAAATAGGGGAAATGCCGCCCAATTTTCATTAGATCATGAATTATTCTAGTTTGAATTTAAGAGTATCATTAAGGCTTAACCATGGTGTGAATCCTTCTAATGTAGATTGTTTAAGATTCATCGGTGAACGTTAAGTAGTTAAGAAGACAAAGAGGTATGTAAGGCTAACCCTTCTTTCTAAAGGCATGTTTTCCTCATTTTGCGTCTATACGAGATATTTACGCTACTTCTATTCCTATAAATGTTGTAAGCTCATGACCCTCGAGATTCTCTTGATATTGTTGACAATGTTTCTTGTGATGATAATGATAACGATTATGATGACAAGGTGAATTCTAGGGATGCCATCTAAGATATTTGAAACGTTCTATTCCTAGAAATGCTAGAATGTTCATGACTTTCGATATTTTGAAATACCTCCGGTGAAAGTTCTTCAAAGTGATGATGATAATAACGATGATGATAATAGTAATAATGGCAAGGAAGATGATGATGTTGGCATGACTTAAGTACACCTATATATATATATATATATATATATATAAGTATGTATGGCTATTAAATAACACCGAGCTTGTATGGCCCGGTACGATATCTAACGTGCGCGCACCTATGTAGACGGGCACGGATAACACTGAGCCTTAATAGAGCCTGGTACGGATAACACTCAGCCTTGGTAGGGCCAGGTACGGATAATACTGAGCCTTGGAAGGGCCAGGTATGTATAACACCAAGCTTTATTATGGCCGGGTATGTAAGACACCGAACCTCTATGGTTGGGTATGATACTACTATACATACAAATGTATGAAATGGGAGTTTCCCATTAGAAAGAGGATAAGTAAATTTAACGAACGTTGCTAGAGGTATACCTAGCTCTTTGATTTCATAACTCGTCCGTCTTATTCCATTTCTTATGTTTTCATTATGTTATTGATAATGCTTTACATACTCAGTACAGTATTCGTACTGACGTCCCTTTGCCTGGGGGTGCTGTGCTGCATGCCACACAGCCCCATATTGCTTTGCAGGAAAGTTATTCAGGAGTTTGACTGTAGGGTTTTCCAAGCTATCAGCTGGATTGGTAAACTCCATTCGGCTTGGAGTGATGCCGCGTTAGAGTATTTCCTTATGAGCTGAGTCATATACATTATGTGTGTGTTGGGGTCCTGTCCTAACTTAGGTTTTGATGTCATATCTTATGTTAGAGACTTTTGGAGAACGAGTTATGTATACAGTACGTTAGCCTTGTAAGCAGCTATGTAAACCGATGTATCATTATGCATTACTTTACAGAGTTCATATGATTACAGATTTTACTTGATTCGAGAAACACAGAAAGAATATTTTGGAAAAGCTTTCATCATGCATTTCATCTCTTGATTTAAGAGTCCAGTGAGAGTATGAGTATAACGAGAACCAGCGGGTTCGCTCAGCTCTAAGAAAGGGTCGGGTGCTCATCATGCCCCATCAAGATTGGGGTGTGACAAAGTGGTATCAGAGCAGTTCATCCTTGGGGTTGTCTGTAAAGTCGTGTCTAGTATAGTCTTGTTTATGGTGTGTTGCACGCCACATCTATAAACAGAAGGCTACAGGGCATTCAGGATGGCTACTTTTCTTTCATATCTAAGATCGTGCGATAGAGTCAGGCCATAGGAAATGAGATTCCTTATACTAACACTTGATTTCAGCAGAAGAACGGTATCAATAGGAGAAAGTGAGTGATGATATTAGAAGTTATAGAGCTAAGTGACTTTAGTGAGGCTACATTATCAGATTATGTATTTTTATGATAATGGACTAGTGGTCCTAGAGGTAAGTCAGTGTAAGTACAATAGAGTAATTGTTATACCCCGTATTTTTATACGTCGAATTATTCGCAAGCAAATCGACTCAAGTTAAAGACGGGATTACTTTCGGACATGAAATAGGAACTTTTAACTTTCAATTTTAAATAGAACACAAATTGTTCATAAATTTTATTTAGTGTAGAAATATTATTGGAGATTAGGAACTAATTAATTATGATTAGATTATTAAGTGGGGATTAGTTGCTAATTAATATTAATTAAGTAACTAATTAGGTAATTAAAGTGGTCCCCACCCGATTTACTAATTCAAAAAAAAGAAAAAAATATACATATCAAAACATTGAATTGGTGAGTCATTATAGGGGTAGCACATGTCAAGTTGAGTGACAAGTTATATATGGAAGATTGGATGAGCAATTTAGAAGCAAATTACCATTTCATAAAAATAAAAAAAATAAAAAAAATCAAACTTGAAAAAAAAAACGAACATTTTATTCCAATGGCTGCTCTCGGCCAGCCATGGCTGAATGGGAGAAATTATTTTGTTGCCATTTTGATTAAGTTTCAAGTGATTTTCAAGTTCAAGGAGGTGATAGCAACATTGGGTATTGAATTGAGGAAGAAGAAATTGTGAAATTGGAGCAATTAAGTGTAGAAATTCCTCCGAGAAAATTAAGGTAAGATTTTCTTATTTTGTAGTATGATTGCATTGACGGTGTTGTAATGGAAGGATTAAAATTGGATTGGATGAAATTAGAAGTAAGAAATTGCATGAAATCGTTGTTATACGAAATCGTGGGTTGAAAAGGATTAAAAAGGGTTATTGGATTGTTAGAGTTGTTTATGGGCTGAATTGTAAGGGTTCTATATGAATATTGCTACTACTGTCATTGTTGGTATTTCTGTGATAATAGGAGGATAACTGGAAGTTCGGGTTAGGCGAATATATAGGGGAATGCTGCCCGATTTCCGTTAAGTCCTTAACTAATGAAAATCCTAATCAAGAAACTATGAATTCAAGAATGAGTCCGATAAGTGATTGGTTAAAGATTTATAAGCTAGGAAGTATAGTTTACTAACGATAGCATTACTTTCATATTAAATAGGCTAAAGGGGCGACGAAGCGAACTTGGTTACAGTTAACCTATAACAGGTATGTAAAGCTGTCCCTTCTTTCTTTTGGCATGTCTTAGATATAAGTGATGAATGATATGAGCTTTGGGGTAATTCCATTCATAAGTTTCGAGTGTGATTCATGATTCCTATTCACTTCTTCATGTTAGAACTCTTAAAATGATTGAGCTTCCCTCTCAAGTTTTCTATCGTTGGATAGTAGTCGATATATATAAGCTTCTATTCTTGGAAGAATCTACGATAACTCATGTCCTTGAATGCTAGAAGCTATTTCATATTATATTGATACATGTCTATGATTCCTAAGGCTCTTTTGATAAAATTTATAATGACATTCGAGGGATACTTGATATGATTGTCGCTATTGATACTCAGGTGTTAATCCCTTCTTCTTATTCTGTTTGAGTCTTGATAATGTTTTAAATTGCATATGGTTGCTCACTACTCTGCTCGTGCATGCCTCAATATGTCCTTAACCGAGTCCCGGGCCGGGTATGTTATCGTGCACAATCTCACTGCATTGTTCACCGAGTCCCTCACTAAGGGGCCGGAATATGATATATATATATATATATATATATATATGATGGTGTTATGCTGTGTTGGCGTTATGATGTGTTTATGGAGTTATGTTGTGTCATGGCATTATGATGTGTTTATCGAGTTATGCTATGTTATGGCGTTATGATGTGTTTATGGAGTTATTCTGTGTTATGGAGCCAAGGATGGTGTGGCGACCATGTTCACCGACTCCCATAATGGGCCGGGTATGATATATGATATTGACATGCATGATTTATGTTTGAAAAGGGCAAGTGTTTTAGTATTATGAACATTGTACTTGTCTTTTGTACTCCCTATTTCAGTTATGATCCTTTTACTGTATTTCATGCTTTATATACTCAATACATATTCCGTACTGACCCCCTTTCTCCGGAGGGATGCATTTCATGCCCGCAGGTACAGATAGTCGGTTTAGTGATCCTTCAGCATAGGACTTCTACTCAGCTGTCTTGGAGAGCTCCGTTGTTCCGGAGTCTAGACTTTCGGTACAGATCTTATGATGTATATACATATGTTTATCCAGGGGTACGACGGGGCCCTGTCCCGTCACATTTCACTGTTGATACTCTTAAAGGTCTGTAGACATATGTGTGGGTTGTGTATAATTTCTGTTCAGCTGTGTCTATACGATGTGCTATGATATGATGTCCGTCTGTAGTGGCAGCCTTGTCGGCTTGCACATGACATGATATTGATGTGTAGTGGCAGCCTTGTCGGCTTGCGTACCATTTTATTATTTGATCTTTTGTGACTCCTCAGGAGACAGTTTATCTGAATATACATATATGATGACGTTATGAACCGTTGTAGTTCTTTTGCAAGTTTCCATATTGTTCATAGATTCAGTTTGATTATATTTAACAGGTTCGTATACAGGTGTCCAGTTCGGGCACTAGTCATGGCCCACGGGGTTGGGTCGTGACAAAAGTGGTATCAGAGCAGTTCATCCTCGGAGTGTCTACAGACCGTGTCTAGTAGAGTCTTGTTTATCGGTGTGTTGTGCACCACATCTATAAACAGGAAGCTACAGGACATTTAGGATGTTTCCTTTCTTTCATATCTAAGATCGTGCGACAGAGCCCAGCCATAGGAAATGAAATTCCTTATACTAACCTTTGATTTCAGCTGAAGAACGACATCGACAGAAGGAAGCAACTGATGATGTTGGAAGTTACAAAGTACACAGGTAAGTAACGGTGCGAAAGAGGCATGTCGGATAAGGTAAGAATATTGAGGTATGATCGACATGTAAATTTGAAGAATGAAAGGGGAGGTAGATCGGAAGGTATAACAGGATAGATCGTTAAAAGATCAGGTACGTCTCGAGGTGCGATATGTAAGGTAAGTTCCAACACCTTTATACTTTTTACTGGAAATTGGGAGCCCTGTGTGGCTATGATATGATATGATATATGCATATATATGTTGGTCCTGTGAGGCATTGTTGGTATTTCTTGTGTGCAGGTTTTGGGATAGTAAGAAGTACAGAGGAAACTCTGCCCAAATTTTCCCAGAAATAGAAAAAGAAGAGAATGAGATATAAGTTCATAATATGTCTTGAAAGTCGATACCGATAGGGGAAAATTTATTATGTTGGACTAAAGCTTTAAGAGATACCCTCCGTGTCATCCGTAAGGGGCACCATTATTATTTGGAAAATTTTATTTCGAAGAAGCATATATGAGCAGCAAAGTTTGGAATTCATTTGAACGGACCAGAATACTTTCCAGCCACATTTTTACCTTAGAAAAGCTCATGTTGAAGGGCAAAAACGTCCACAATTAAGTTTCACTTTTATTTGAAGAGTACAAAGCATACAGCAAGTAGCTTATGAACTAAACAATTCGTTCACGACTCAAGAATAAATTTGGAGGTAAACCATGTGAAACAAGCACTAGAAGTCCTGTGGTGCTTGTCGGATCCTAGTTTTTCTTCTGGTGGTGGTTGGAGAATGTTTCATGGTGACATTTTATTAGTTCTTAATCAACTAATAGGAGATAGAATTCGTGGAAGGAAAACTCAAACTTGCGGGCTGTCTAGGATCATGTGTTTCATATGTTGTTGATGAAATGCTGGGATAAATTGGAAAGGGCTTGTGACACTAAGGGATGATTTAGAAAAAAGTGGCAAATCTTAACAGAACGTTTATTTGAGGTATCGAGTGGACTGATAAGTGGAGATAAATTACGACGAGTTTACAGTTAAAAGGAGTAATAGTATGATTGAGATAAGAGTACGGAGGAGGAAGAATTATGACAAATATGACGATATTGATAAGACGGCTTGTGAGATATTAAGGATAAGACTGATCAGAAAGGGTGAAAGGTTAAGTACGCGTACTCCACAGAGTGAAATTAAACCGTAGTAAGAATCGTGGATCTTTAAGGTTAAGAAGTGTTACGCTATAGGATTGATTACGAACAGGATGTAATGTGAATATCCTAAGGGTTGTTATAAAAAAAAGAGTAAAGCCAAGTGAGGAAGTGACTAAAAGACATGACGTGATCTATGTGACTAAGGTATAAAGGCAAATATGAAATGGAAAGACAGGGTATAGAATGAATAAGAAAGACTTATAAAGTCCTTCTATAAGGAAAAGTCCAGCATAAAGATTATATAATAACGAAAACGAAAGTGAGCCCAAGAAAAGAAGGAGTTAATTGAAAGAAGGAAATAAGGAGAAAGCGAGCGAGATAACGGTGTAATAACAGGTTATGACGTAGCCGAGAACACGGGTAATATAAATGGCATAACTTGTGAAAGACTAAGCTACAGAAAAATGAATAACGAGGTAGAATGAGTGCTCAGAAGTGACTAGCATGACAAGAACAAACAGGGATGAACAAAATACGTTTGGAGAATGAGAAAAGGGGTTATGTAGAAATAGTGTTTTCCGAAAGATACAGGAGCAGCATGAGATTCCTCGTGCACAAAATAAAATATGGACATGGACTGGAGAAATGAAAGGAATACTAAAGAAATCACCCAAGACAGACATAATCAAGTGAGTACGAGTATAAGATAGAAAGGAAAATATGTAGCTACGAACTTAAGAGTGCAGCACGACGACAAGGTGGTAAGATAAGAACATTATTAAGACGAATTTGATATGATTTTGACTAAGTTAGAGGTTAGTGTTGCATACACGACAAGGGTGAAAGAGCATAAGGCATAAAGGAGTGCTGCATGTATATGACTTTATCTCGGAATTAGTGAAATCCTTAAAGGGCAGGGACTGTAAGCCGGAGGAACAAATAATGCAAGGTAAATTTGTTACAGGAAACAAACGATACAGGTTAGGAAAAAACATTTTACAAAGAGAGCCTTGGATACTTATCATCAGAATATAAGTGCTACCTAATTGAGAATTTGGAATGACTACAAGTACTAGTTAATTATGGATTGGAGTAAGTGGAATGTGGCTTTGGATAAATTGCTACATTAATTACATTACTCGAGTACCAACCATCAGATAAGATTTTGTACTATATATCGAGAGTTCTCATTGTTTCGTGATTTGGTTAAGGTTTCGTACGTGGGGAATGAAAGTTATAAATGATAAAGAAAAGACCTGGACATGGTATAAGTACAACCCCAAAGGGGGGAAGCGGGTGAAAGAAAAGTAAGTACAAATGGAAATAATTGACGCTATAATATATCCAATATGGATACTCAAACTTCAAGTGAGATCCCATGCTGAAACAAGTTGATAAGATCTGGAAGCCAGCGATAAACGAATAGTAGCCAAGATGGTATTTGAGACAGTGCTGAGAATTATTGGTAAAGGTCTTGGATAATATGACATTAGAAAGTGGATGCTTATAAAAGGAAGAATACGACAAGAGAATGGTAACGAGTAACTTAAAAGATATTATAAAGGATAGCAAGGCTATATTGGATTAGAGGTTAAGATGTTGGCAACGAAGTTGCTTCCTAATGATATTGTGACTTACAAATAGCAAAGGAGAAGGGACAGAAAAATCTCCTACAGTAGGATATGAGAAAATCAAAGGGTAAGTAAAGGAAGGGATAAGAGTATGACAAGAAAGGCTACAAATGAGTTTTAGTACGGATATGTAAAGCAGAATGAACTAGGAAAAGGGAAAACTATGACTAAGATTGGATATACTCTATACAAGTTGTACAAGAATAGTTATGCAATCTACGAATATTTCTATGCTAAAAATGAGACCAAGTGAGTACTTGATAAGAAGAGCAAGGATTTAGTAATAACAATGTGGTCACGATATTTTGGATACATTAAGGAAAGGTGCAAGATGGTTTGAACCCAAATACCGAGATAGAATTAGTACTGAGGGCAAATGGGACATGGCCATGGTTGAGCCGAAAATTTACCCCGATACCAATTGTAAGATACAATAGGAGAATGCAAGGTAAAACATGAAGACTAGTGAGACGATGCTAAGGTATTTTCCGGGCTGATTTGAGCACCTATACATACTCTTGTAAAGATTGCAATAGGATGCGTGATAGGAGAGCTAAGATCAAATTTAAGTAAAGAGGCAATAGAAGAGTTTGAAGTAAAGATAAAGAAACGACACGAGATAATATGCCTAAAGTATTGCCAGTTAGGTTAAGGGAAATTACGAAATGATTTAACCGAGACGATCAGAACAAGTGGGTTACTGGTTACTGGAGGACAGTGAAGTTATAATATGAGGGGTATAGATCGATATCAAGAACTAAAAGCAAGTGATAGTTAAAAACCTTTAAAGGAAAGTCAGAAAGTGACACATGATGTTGAGGATTCCAGAATACGGACTATAACAGCGGAGTAAAGTAAGGATATTGGAGTAGAAAAATGTTACCCTCTGGGAAATTTCGTTTTACTCATTGAACCTGCGAAGGGTCTACAGGTTACCAGAGACATGCAATACCCCAGGGATATTAAAGTCTAATGAATCGATGGAGGACGTCTGCGTTATAAAAATCTTATTTAAAGATTGAGAGGTAAGATGGAGGAAACGATATCTTAAGGGAGTAAATATACGAGAAGAAGGAGTCGAGTTAAGACTAAACGCACAAGGGAGAGAGTAATATTTCAGCGGAAGAGCTCGCAATACAACTGACAACCAACTGCGAAATAAAGAGGAGAGCAAAGACAACGACGTAAAATAAATACCTTGAGAAGCAACAGAAGGAGGAAATATTACGGGAATAACTATATAGAGACCTGGAATGCATTATAGTGAATTATAGCGAATCGACCAATGGAAGAGGTATGTGAAGGGAATACTTGAGAAAGTATTGGGAGTTCAGGACCAGTTTAACATTCCAGGACGAATGTTCTAAAAGGGGGGGGGGGGGGGGGGGGGGGGGAAGGATGTTATACCCCGTATTTTTATACGTCGAATTATTCGCAAGAAAATCGACTCAAATTAAAGACGATGTTATACCCCGTATTTTTATACGTCGAATTATTCGCAAGAAAATCGAATCAAATTAAAGACGGGATTACTTTCGGACATGAAATAGGAACTTTTAACTTTCAATTTTAATTAGAACACAAATTGTTCATAAATTTTTTTTAGTGTAGAAATATTATTGGAGATTAGGAACTAATTAATTATGATTAGATTATTAAGTGGGGATTAGTTGCTAATTAAGATTAATTAAGTAACTAATTAGGTAATTAAAGTGGGCCCTACCTGATTTACTAATTAAAAAAAAGCAAAAAAATATACATATCAAAACATTGAATTGGTGAGTCATTATAGGGGTAGCACGTGTCAATTTTATGGATAAGATATATATGGAAGATTGGATGAGCAATTTAGAAGCAAATTTCTATTTCACAAAAAAAAAATCAAACTTGAAAAAAAAAACATTTTATTCCCATGGTTGCTCTCGGCCAGCCATGGCTGAATTGGAGAAATTATTGTGTTGCCATTTTGATTAAGTTTCAAGTGATTTGCAAGTTCAAGGAGGTGATAGCAACATTGGGTATTGAATTGAGGAAGAAGAAATTGTGAAATTGGAGCAATTCAGTGTAAAAATTCCTCCGAGAAAATTAAGGTAATATTTTCTTGTTTTGTAGTATGATTGCATTGACGGTGTTGTAATGGAAGGATTAAAATTGGATTGGATGAAATTGGAAGTAAGAAATTGCATGAAATCGTTGTTATACGAAATTGTGGGTTGAAAAGGATTAAAAAGGGTTATTGGATTGTTAGAGTTGTTTATGGGCTGAATTGTAATGGTTCTATATGAATATTTCTACTACTGTCATTGTTGGTATTTCTGTGATAACAGGAGGATAATTGGAAGTTCGGGTTAGGCGAATATATAGGGAAAATGCTGCCCGATTTCCGTTAAGTCCTTAACTAATGAAAATCCTAATCAAGAAAGTATGAATTCAAGAATGAGTCCTATAAGTGATTGGTTAAAGATTTATAAGCTAGGAAGTATAGTTTACTAACGATAGCATTACTTTCATATTAAATAGGCTAAAGGGGCGACGAAGCGAACTTGGTTACAGTTAACCTATAACAGGTATGTAAAGTTGTCCCTTCTTTCTTTTGGCATGTCTTAGATATAAGTGATGAATGATATGAGCTTTGGGGTAATTCCATTCATAAGTTTCGAGTGTGATTCATGATTCCTATTCACTTTTTCATGTTAGAACTCTTAAAATGATTGAGCTTCCCTCTCAAGTTTTCTATCGTTGGATAGTAGTCGATATATATAAGCTTCTATTCTTGGAAGACTCTACGATAACTCATGTCCTTGACTTCTATAAGCTATTTCATATTATATTGATACATGTCTATGATTCCTAAGGCTCTTTTGATAAAATTTATAATAACATTCGAGGGATACTTGATATGATTGTCGCTATTGATACTCAGGTGTTAATCCCTTCTTCTTATTCTGTTTGAGTCTTGATAATGTTTTAAATTGCATATGATTGCTCACTAATCTGCTCGTGCATGCCTCAATATGTCCTTCACCGAGTCCCGGGCCGGGTATGTTATCGTGCACAGTCTCACTGCATTGTTCACTGAGTCCCTCACTAGGGGGCCGGAATATGATATATATATATATATATATATGATGGTGTTATGCTTTGTTGGCGTTATGATGCGTTTATGGAGTTATGATGTGATATGGAGTTATGATGTGTTTATGGAGTTATGCTGTGTTATGGCGTTATGACGTGTTTATGGAGTTATGCTGTGTTATGGCGCCAAGGATGGTGTGGCGACCATGTTCACCGAGTCCCATAATGGGCCGGGTATGATATATGATATTGACATGCATGATTTATGTTTCAAAAGGGCAAGTGTTTTGGTATTCTGAACATTGTACTTGTCTTCTGTACTCCTTATTTCAGTTATGATCCTTTTTACTGTATTTCATGCTTTATATACTCAGTACATATTCCGTACTGACCCCCTTTCTTCGGGGGGCTGCGTTTCATGCCCGCAGGTACAAATAGTCGGTTCGGTGATCCTTCAGTATAGGACTTCTACTCAGCTGTCTTGGAGAGCTTCGTTGTTCTGGAGTCTAGACTTTTGGTACAGATCTTATGATGTATATACATATGTTTATCCAGGGGTACGACGGGGCCCTGTCCCGTCATATTTCACTGTTGCTACTCTTAGAGGTCTGTAGACATATGTGTGGGTTGTGTATAATTTATGTTCAGCTGTGTCTATACGATGTGCTATGATATGATGTCCGTCTATAGTTGCAGCCTTGTCGGCTTGCACATGACATGATATTGATGTGTAGTGGCAGCCTTGTCGGCTTGCGTATCATTTTATGATTTGATCTGTTGTGACTCCTCAGGAGACAGTTTATCTGAATATACATATATGATTACGTTATGAACCGTTGGAGTTCTTTTGCAAGTTTTCATATTGTTCATAGATTCAGTTTGATTATATTTAACAAGTTCATATACGGGTGTCCAGTTCGGGCACTAGTCAAGGCCCACGGGGTTGGGTCGTGACAGTAATTGATTAAATGTATCTCTTGAAGATAAGTTCAGTTATAAGTTGTGAACTAAACAAGTTGAATGAATCAGTATAGAGGCAAGCAACTGTACGAAAGATGTATGTCGTGTAAGGTAAGAATATTGAGGCATGATTGAAATGCAAAGCTGAAGAATGAAAGGGAAAGTAAATAGGAAGGTATAACAGGGCAGATCACTAAAGGATCAGGTGCATCTGGAGGTGTGGTATATAAGGTAAGTTTCGACATCTTTGTACTTTTACTTAAAATTGGGAGCCCTGTGTGGCTGAGATATGTCGTATATATATTAGCCCTATGAGGCATTATTGGTATTTGTTGCGTGCAGGTTTTGGATAGTAAGAAATATAGAGGAAACTCTGCCGAAAGTTTCCTAGAATTTAAAGGAGATAAGATATAAGCTTGTAATATGTCCCAACGGGAAAAGATGTTGTGTAAAAGGTAATGGAAGGACGGGATTAAGATAGGAGTATCGTTGACAACTACAAGAGATGAGTTAAATATTGTTGAATTGATAGTAACGGTAATTATAAGATCGACATTGATACGGTAAAAAGAAATGCTAGAGTAAATTAGGGAGACTGGTAGTACTAAGACACGACATAGAAGAGAAAGGGTAACTCCAATAGAGTGTGATACTGGAGTATTGATTAGATGGATAAGCACAAGTAAGATACGACAAGTCTATTAGCAAAATATAGTAATAACATGACTGAGACAGGGGTTCGTAAGGGTTATAACGAATGTAAATACCTTGGTAAGATGACTTATGTGGTGAGTGTAATAGGGCTGATCAGAAAGAATAACAGGTTAAGTATGCTTACTCCATGAGGTTTATTCCATTTTATACGCAGGCTTGCGAATGAGATCAAGAAGTCGCACTCTATAGAGTTGATATGATCAGGATATAATAAGAACGTAGCAAGAATCGTAATATAAGGTAAGTAAAGCATGACAAGGAAACATATAAAGATATAGCATATTCCATATGAATAAGGAGTGAATGCAAGTGTGAAACCAATAAGCGAACCATGGGGCAGTAGATAAGAAATCTTATAAGGCCTTATTAAGGGAAAGTCCAGCATAGAGGTTTCGCAATGATAGAAATGATAGCAAGTAAAAGGAAAAAAAGGAAACCAACTTGAAAAGAAATCAGAGAAAAGTGATATGGCAAAGTAGTAATAGTTTGTGATTTATATAATTGAGATCATGAGTGATATCTTTGGCTAGATGTAAAAGACCAAGACTACGAAAAGATGGACAACAAAATAGAACGACTGTTAGGAAAGGGATCAGCATAATAAGGATGAGAGGGGGTGATCAGAATGAACATAATAGGTTTTGGAAGCGAACAATGGATTGTATAGAAGTACTATATTCTAAAGGACAAAGCAGTACCGAGTTAAGAATAGGGTTCCGTGTACGAGAAATAAGGGATGGATTATAAAACGGGAGATAACATGATAGATGGAGGAGAAAAGGATGTAAAGGAATAAGTTGGAAAGAAAAATGTGGCCATGAGTTATGAGTTTACCGTACGACGATAAAGCGATAAAGCAAGGCTATCATCAACGACAAATATGATATGATTAAGATTGGTTTGAAATCAATGTTGAGCTCCACACAAAAGTAAAAGAGTATGAGGCATAAAGGATATTAGTTGTGCCTGAGACTTAGATCCTTGAAAACAAGATGGCGGCTTTAAGGGAAATGCATTTATGGTTACTATAAGTCGGCTACGGGAAAGAGAGGGATAGCTTGAGATGGGAAGGAAAGGGAAAGAAGATGCTATAAGTGAAATCTGAGTATCGAGAATGGGATAAGTGACATTGCATGGATGGTACGGATAACTAGACATACTACTATTTCCAGTATCTCTATGGGACAAAAGTCGCTAATTGGAGCGGATGTAATGATTGACTCATAACTAACAATTGAGCTAAGTAAAACACATCCTTGTTTAGATTGCTATGTCAGTTGCATTACTTGATTACAACACTGCAAGATGAGTATGTTAAGACTTCACACATGAATTACCGCAGCTATAAATTATGGGAAATGGCATGAATATGATGTTGTATAATAAGGGAATTGAGGAAAGGGATATATGAATTCAAGATTGGAAGTGAGGCAACGAATTTGAGAATGGTATAAGTAAAACCCTTAAAGGGGGGAAGCGAGTAAGGAAAATACAAGTGTAGAGATTGAAGCGATGAACCCTATGATGTCACAGAT
The DNA here is from genome assembly GCF_019175385.1 of Lycium barbarum. NCBI lineage: Eukaryota > Viridiplantae > Streptophyta > Magnoliopsida > Solanales > Solanaceae > Lycium > Lycium barbarum. Next base: position 41,444,669 of record NC_083338.1, read on the forward strand.
ATGGACTCTAAAACAAAAAAGTGAGAATTATGCAAAAATAAGTCTAATAGCTAGTAAATAAATGAACAAGAATTGAGCGGGTATCTGAGACTGTACTGAAAATCATTCGTGGAGACCTTGAACAGCATGACATTGAGGGCAAATAGCTGAAGGAATATGGTAAAGGATAGCAATGCTATATTGGAATAGAGGCAAAGGAATTGACAGTAGAGTCGTTTGTTAATGATATTGTGATTTATGAGTGACAAATAAGAAGGGACATAAAGTTTTCTATAGTAGAATATAAGATGTGATAATCAAGGGACAATACAGGAAAGAAAAGAGTATGACGAAATAAGTTACAACAGATAGACAAAAGGAGTTGTGGTATGTAGGAGATACGTAAAACAGAACAAACAGGAAGGGAAGTTTACGAATAAGGTTAGATGTTCATACATGAATCATACAAGAACGGTTATGTAACCTGCAAGTATTTACATGTCGAGAATGAAACCAATTGGGTACTTAAAAAGAGGAGTAAGAGGTAAGCAAGAATAGTGTGTTTGTGATACTCCGGTTCAGTTGAGGGAAAATATATGGTAAATTGATAATGTTGAGTTGGAATTGTTGTTAAGGACAAATAGGACAATTACCCTGAATATGGTATAAGTATATGTTATACGTTTCCTACGATAGCCCTGGGATGTGTTAGATTACTTACGAATTCGATAAGATCATTGAATAAGGGGGTTTTATCAGAAGAATATTACGCCTTGGAACTTTCATTTTTGTATCATTATGGTTATAGAGAATTTCTAACAGTTTACCAGAGGGTTATGAAATTCTTGAGAATTTTGAGGCCTTTTGATGAGTCGACGACGGACACCTATGACAGGACACCTCGGATCGAATTTACCTAGACTCTACAGATGCGAATCAATACCATTATCATGGTCATATGGAAGAAAGGAAGTGGAAGAGATTTGCAAACCATGTGAGACTTAATGCCATTATTGAGCAAGAAAAAGGATCGACGAATCCGAGTATCAAGAAGGATCATATCAGGAAAGTGACTCACTTATATCTCTTGAAAGGATATTCCTGAGGAATCGAGGGAGTATTGCAATTGAGAGTCATTACTAAGAACAAAACTTGTTTTCAACTATTCAAAAGGAATGTTGTAGATAGTGCATGTCAGAGGATTAAAAAAAATGAAAGAAGGAGGTACGCTATGGACTATACGACCTAAATAAAGAGTGGAGGTTGACCTATAGGAATTAGAAGAGAAAACAAGAGGAACCAATATGCGGTGGTAAACCTATCTAAGGGGGAAAAAGCTCCTACCCTGCAGTGTTACTGAAAAGATGACTTCAAAACAAGAAAAACTCGACCTAAGCTTCAAACGTAGGTGGATATAGTAAGTTGCAGTCAATCACGGAGGTAGCTAAATTATGACCACTTTCTTTGGGAATTTAATAATAACTGATATCAGGTGGAGAATGGTATTAAGTTAAGCAAGGAGCGGTATAACATAAAAGGAGAGTAATTGATTCATCATAAGATTACGATAACCAGCATACTTATACCGGACCAGTTTAACATTCGAGAACGAATGTTCTAAGGGGGGAAGAATTTTACACCTCGGAAATTTCTGATTTGTTTCCTTGTGAATAGGCTAATGTGAGCTTAAGGTAATTATAAAATCCTTATAAGATTAAGGGAAGTATTAGATAAATTAAAGTGCATACTATAAGATTTTGAAGTCATACGAATATATGTGAAATTTAGTTTGTTGAAGGAAGTGAGATATAAGTCGTGCTCGGAAAGGTTTTCGCTATAATTGAGCTAATATTTATTTGATGATGTCTTGAGAGGCTGCTATAGGGCCTATTTTATGGACAATGAAGTATTATGTAAGTGCCAAGAAGGTTCCACGAGGATTGGAAGTCAAACGAATCAATGAGAGGAAGTTTTGCATAACTGGGCGTTATACGGCCACTTATATGGTCCGTATAACTTTATACTGTCTATATAAGGAGGGCTCGTATAACATGACCTTCACAGAAATGGTCATTTTCTTGGTGGTGTTATACGACCAATTATACAGTCCGTATAACTCTATACGGTCCGTATAAGGGGGACCATAATACTTGACCTATTTCAGAAAGGAAATTTCCCATGGTGGCATTATACGGTCCACTTATACGGCCCATATAACATTATACGGACCGTATAAGTTTGTTGGGCTGAATTTTTATGTTTTGTATAAATAGATGGCCTTTGTTCATTTATTTCATTTTTCATCATCCACAAGTCTTGAGAGCTCAAAACCCTTCTCCAAGCATATTCAACCCCAATCCAAGAGAAAACAAAGATCAAGAGGCAAGAATCAAGGTGCCCATGTGTTAGGAGTCTTGCTAGGGTTAGTAGACTATAAGTAATTCTTGAGTATTGAAGCTAGGGTTTTCACCTACGTTGATAGCTGCTCCAAAGATCATTCCCATGAGATAAAAGATTAGTTTTCATGCTTATTTCATGTTAACATGAATGCTTGGTGGTTGAAGAACTTGGTTAGAAGAATAAAGTAGAAAATGAGGGCTAAGTGTAACTTTTATGATGTTTTTGAGTAATAAGATAACTTGAGTCACGATTCTTAGTATCATATGGATATAATCCTATTATGGAAGGTAGTAATGGTGATGAGGAAACATTGTATGAAAATGTGCTAAAAATAGGTGTGAAGTTGTTCGTATAAGTTGAGCATGAGAATGAATTTTGAAGGCTTAATTGAATGTGATTACTTGATGATGATATTGTGGGTGTTATTATGGATGTTTGGGAGTTGTTTTGTAATATGGTCTAAGTTGACGAAATAGGGGAAATGCCGCCCAATTTTCATTAGATCATGAATTATTCTAGTTTGAATTTAAGAGTATCATTAAGGCTTAACCATGGTATGAATCCTTCAAATGTAGATTGTTTAAGATTCGTCGGTGAACGTTAAGTAGTTAAGAAGACAAAGAGGTATGTAAGGCTAACCCTTCTTTCTAAAGGCATGTTTTCCTCATTTTGCGTCTATACGAGATATTTACGCTACTCCTATTCCTATAAATGTTGTAAGCTCATGACCCTCGAGATTCTCTTGATATTGTTGACAATGTTTCTTGTGATGATAATGATAACGATTATGATGACAAGGTGAATTCTAGGGATGCCATCTAAGATATTCGAAATGTTCTATTCCTAGAAATGTTAGAATGTTCATGACTTTCGATATTTTGAAATACCTCCGGTGAAAGTTCTTCAAAGTGATGATGATAATAACGATAATGATAATAGTAATAATGGCAAGGATGATGATATGTTGGCATGACTTAAGCACACCTATGTGTGTGTATATATATATATATATCAGTATGCATGGCTATTACATAACACCGAGCTTGTATGGCCTGGTACGATATCTAACGTGCGCGCACCTCTGTTGACAGGTACGGATAACATTGAGCCTTGGTAGGGCCAGGTATGGATAACACTGAGCCTTGGTAGGGCCAGGTACGTATAACACCAAGCTTTATTATGGTCGGGTACGTAAGACACCGAACCTTTATGGTCAGGTATGATACTACTATATGTACAAATGTATAAAATAGGAGTTTCCCTTTAGAAGGAGGATAAGTAAATTTAACCAACGTCGCTAGAGGTATACCCAACTCTTTCATTTCATAACTCGTCCATCTTATGCTATTTCTTATGCTTTCATTATGTTATTGATTAAGCTTTACATACTCAGTACATTATTCGTACTGATGTCCCTTTGCCTGAGGGCGCTGTGTTGCATGCCACGCAGGCCCATATTGCTTTGCAGGAAATTTATCTAGGAGTTTGACTGTAGGATGTTCTAGGCTATCAACTAGATTGGTAAACCCCATTCGGTTCGGAGTGATACCGCGTCCGAGTATTTCCTTATAAGCTGAGTCATATACATTATGTGTATGTTGGGGTCCTGTCCCAACATAGGTTTTGATGTCATATGTTATATTAGAAACTTTTACAGACAGAGTCATGTATAAAGTACATCAGCCTTGTAAGCAGCTATGTAAGTCGATGTATCATTATGCATTACTTTACGGAGTTCATACGATTACATCTTTTACTTGATTTGAGAAAGACAGAAAGAATGTTTTTGAAAAGTTTTTATTAGGCATTTCATCTCATGATTTAAGAGTCTAGTGAGACTATTAGTATAACGAGAACCAGCGGGTTCGCTCGGCTCTAAGGGTCGGGTGCCCATCACGCCATATCAGGATTGGGGTGTGACATCTTCTCTTTCACAATACCAATCCCTCTTTATCACTTCCCTTACTCTTGTATCAGGAGATTGACTCACTTATATCTCTTGAAAGGATATTCCTGAGGTGTCAAGGGAGTATTGCAACCAAGAGTCATTACTAAGAAGGAAACTCATTTTCAGCTATTCAAAGGGAATACTATAGATAGTGCATGTCAGAGGATTAACGTGGTGACTCCAAGAAGGATGTACACTGCGGACTATGCGATTTAAATAAAGAATGGGAGTAGACATATAAGAATTAGAAGAGAGAACAGGAGGAACCAATATGAGATGATAAACCTACCCAACGGAAAGACAACTCGTATTCTATAGTGTTACTGGAAATATAACTCCAAAACAAGAAAAACTTGACTTAAGCTTCAAGTGTAGATGGATATAGTAAGCTACAGACAATTACGGAAGAAGATAAATTATGACCACTCTCTTTGGAAATTCAATATTAACTGATGTCAAGTGGAGAATGGTATTAAGTTAAGCAAAGAGAGGCACAGCATGGTAGATGAGTTCTAGTTAGCATTGAGTTGTTATAATATCACCATAACCGGTATACTTATACAGGACTAGTTTAACATTCGAGGACGAATGTTCTAAAGGGGGGAAGGATGCTACATCCTGTGTTTTCATGCGTTGGAAAGCGTACAAGTTAAATGACATTAGTAACGGAAACGAGGTTATCCCCTAAGCTTATAGGTGGTTAGAGTGATGGTATAGATGTATCGTAAGGATTAGACGTTAAACAAATCGAAGAAAATAAGTTTTGTCAAGGGTCGAAATTTATTTGAATGAAATACGGTCCAAGCTATAATATCCCGTATTTTGGACCAGGAAATTGAACCGTCCAACATGAGCAAATTTACCCAAGCCCGAAGAATTTGGTCATAATCAAGTATGAAAATAAAGAGATCGGTGTATAGAAGGATGAGGTCCCAAAATAATTTAGGCCTTAACAAGTGTGACGACAGTGATTGGGAATAATATTTACGTATGTATAAAGAGGCTATGGACTAGAGGTCTACCATATGATTATAATAATGAGTATATGAAGTGCGTTAGAAGCGATCAATATTGAGTGAATTGAAATCAAGAAATTAATTAGGATTATCGGATAAGTGATGAAATAAATAAAAGTGGAAGTGGGTTGCATTCCACATGGGAGGCAGCAATAGTAGTTAATAACATATAAGTGTTTATCAAGTGTGGTGGCATTCAAATTAAAAAAAAAAAAAAAAAAAAAAAAAAAGAGGCCACGTGTAAAGAAGAAAATGCATGCGTGGACTTAGTCACTACTTTGAGAATTCCCTTTTAAAAACAAAGATGGTGCAGCATATATGTATTTCCACCAAGGCAGCAATGTAATGGTTATTTTAGTACCAACAACAGAATTTTCTTTATTTTTAGGAGATAAGTATAATTCCTCTCATGAAACAACATAGTAGGTTTTGCTCTCCGCTTCGATCTCGTTGTTCCATTTTGTCGTGTTGTTAAATTCGAGCTTTCTTCGAAGGGAAGTAAGGTGGAAGAAGATAATTTCTTGGCATATAAGGTAAGAACTATTCTCTCCTAGGTATATTTAAATTCATCCTGTTCATAGCTAAATTGTGAGATGGGAACTACGAAATTAATTGCGGGAAATCGCATAAGTTATTGTTGTTGTTATGTGGGCTGATTTGAGGTATATCTTTGGGTTTTGTTGTGGTTGAAAATTATTGGAGTAACTTAAGTATATTGTTATTGTTGTCATTGATTTGTACTTTGAAGGAAAGAAAAATTCGAGAAGTGTGTTTGATAATCGTATCCGGGCTTGTCGCTCGTCGTGAAATGTTTGTGACTTGTTGCTGCTACATGGTATCTTATTATTGATGTATATACTTGTTGGATTGTTCTGGTTGTTGTTGTTGATATATGGAATTTGCGAAAGTGAGAGGAACGGGAGAGATGCTGCCCATTTTGTTTTAGGATAAGTTAAATTTTTGTTATACGATTAAGAGAATCATTTGTATAATTAACGATAGTATCATTATTATTAGATATAGACTGTGGAGTAGATACGAGTTAAGTTCTTGAGCCGTTGAGCTAAGACCAGGTATGTTAAGTGTCACGACCCAGCCTCGTGGGCCATGACTAGTGCCTGAGCTGGACACTCGTATACGTACCTGTTAGATATAGTCAAACTGGACCTAAGAACAATATGGATACATGCAAAAGAACTCCAAAGGTTTGTAACGTCGTCATATATGTATATCCCGATAACCATTCTCTTGAGAAGTCACGACTAATCAAAACGTAATATGATACGCAAGCCGACAAGGCTGCCACTACATGTCAATATGATACGCAAGCCGACAAGGCTGCCACTACATATCAATACCATACGCAGGCCGACAAGGCTGCCACTACAGACGAACATATCCATAGCACATCATATAGACACAGCGGAACAAAACTTATACACAACCCCCACATATGTATACAGACCTCTAAGAGTATCGATAGTGAAATATGACGGGACAGGGCCCCGCCGTACCCCTGGATAAACATATATATACATCAAGAGATCTGTACCAAAAGTCTAGGCTCCGAAACAATGGAGCTCTCCAAGACCGCTGAGTGGAAATCCTAAGTTGGAGGATCACCAAATCGAGTATCTGTACCTGCGGGCATGAAACGCAGCCCCCCGGAAAAAGGGGTTCTGTACGAGATATGTATTGAGTATATAAAGCATGAAATACAATAAAGAGGATCATGACTGAAATAGGGATCACAGGAGACAAGTATGACATTCAAAATACCAATACACTTGCCTTATGAAATGTAAATCATGCATATCAATATCATATATCATACCCGGCCCATTATGGGACTCGGTGAATAAAGTCATCACATGCCATCCTTGGCGCCACAATCACATCATCATAGCATCACATCATCATATCATCATATATATATATATATATATATACCGTACCCGGCCCTCTAGTGAGGGACTCGGTGAACAATGCAATGAAACTGTGCACGAAAACATACCCGGCCCGGGACTCGGTGAAAGATATATTGAGACATGCACGAGCAGAGTAGTGAGCAACCATATGCAAACTAAGTCACATCTGAGACTCGATAGAATAATCAAAATGAACCATCATTTGATAATCAAGACAACAGTCATATCAAGTACCCTTCGAATGTCACTATGGATTATATCAAAATAGAACTTCTGGAATCATAGACACGTATCAAGACACAATGAAATAGCTTCTGGAAATCAAGAGCATTAGCCATCCTAGTGGCTCTAAGAATAGGGACTTCTTTGGAGTTATACATTTGTCGTCTGTTTGTTTCATATGGATCATGCCAAAAAGAAAGAAGGGTTAGCTTAACATACCTGTTATAGATTAACCGTAACCAAGTTTGCTTTGTCGCCTCTTTAGCCTATTTAATATGAAAGTAACACTATTGTTAGTAACTACAACTTTCTAGCTTATAAATCTACAACCAACCACTTATAGGAATCATTTCTTAGTTCATACTTCTTGATTAGGATTTTGATTAGTTAAGAACTTCACGGAAATCGGGCAGCATTTCCTCTATATATCTTGCCTAACCCGAACTTCCAATTAATCTCTGATTAGCACAGCAATACCAACAACAACAATAGCAACCAAATAACCTCTCTTAATTCTTTTTCAACTTACGTCATTAACATTTAAGGTTATACAATAAGCAGATCATTATACGCTTCTTATACGACACCTTATGCACTTGTTTTCTTCCAAATTTACGAGCCACATTAACAGCAACACAACAACAACCAACTACCATCCATTTACAAGAAAATTACTCCGATACCATTTCAATAGCAATCCGAAACAGCCCACTAAGACTACACCATCAAAAATATAATTTTCGACCTTTACTTCGCAAAACTACAACCATACGGAGAAGAGTATAATTTTGCCATGGACAGCAACACCTATACGTATTTATCACTAAATTTCCAGCCCCTCAACATGAACAAATTATCTTCAATTACCATACAACAATAATGACAACACTAATCAAATTTAACCCATCGTTGCTAAATTGGAACAACACGAACACGGTCCAAACGGAACCTTAACGTTAACGTATAAAATTTCTTGCATCCAATTCCACTTAATGAGAGTTAATATCTCAATTACAACATCATCTAATCCAATTATACCATAAAAAGAGAAGGTCTTACCTTAATTTAATTGGAGCAAATTCTACACTCACTTGCACCAATTGCACTATTTCCTCTTCCTCAATTCAATTCCTTATGTTTCTACCACCTCCTTGGACGTGTAAAGTACCTTGGGATTAAAAACAAAAATTAAAAGAGGATTGCCATGGCCGTGACCAGCCATGGCTAAACTATGAATTTGTTTTCAACAAAATGAGAAGGTGAAGTGTAAATCCTTAGTCATCAAAGGCCATATGTATGCAACCCCCAAATTCTACATGTGCCCCACCATAATGAATCATCCACTTTATTTCATTTTATTATATTTTTTTTTAATTTAGAATTCAGTGGGGCCCACTCAATTATCTAATTAACTAACTTAATTAATCTTAATTAATCACTAATCCCCACTTAATAATCTAATCATAGTTAATTACTCCCTAATCTTCATTAATATTTCTACACTAATTGGAATTTACAAGCAAGTCGTGCCATATTAAAAATTGGGATTAAAAGTCCTCGTCTCATATCTCAAAAATAATCTCGTCCTTAAAATTATGTCGATTAGCTTACGAATAATCCAACATACAAAAATACGGGATATAACATTAAGGCTATCCCTTTTATTCTTTTTGGCATGAATCATACGAGAAAGAATGAACGAACGAGTGTTATCCATAATGGTTCCATTCTTAGAAAGATAGAAAGCTTATGCTTCTTTGGACTCCTGATAATGTTTTTGTTTTATGCTTATGATTAATGAATTGGCCTCATGATCATACATCCAGTAAAGGTAAGAGATATTGATGATGTTAGATCCATAGTGATACTCAGAGATTACCGACTCTACGTCACTCCGAAAGGCTCAGATGTCATCTTTATGGGTCCTTCATGCATTCATACTATATATATATATATATATATATATATATGTACAACAATTTTCTGACACCGCGCCGCGCTATAGTTGGTCGGGCAGGCACGTAGATGTGCACACCACTGCAGTGGGTAGATTATGATGATACCCCGGACGCGGGATGATATGATATATGGATCGGGTTGTACGTTCCACAGCACTGACAATATGGATCGGGTTGTACGTTCCTCAACACTAATAGTTATGTTATATGTATATGATTTTTGAAAGGAAGCATGCATATAATACACCCTCAGAGGCACTTTCAGTTATACAGAGTTATACAGCCATTTTCAAATATACAATTATACAAATACATTCAGATTTACAAATTGACTCTCATGTCATAAGTTTCTTTCATGATTCTTATTTATATGATATTTTCTTGCTTTACATACTCGGTACATTATTTGTACTAACTCCCCTATTACCTGGAGGGGCTGCGTTTCATGCCAGCAGGTCTGCAGATATACGTTGGTGATCCATCTATTAGGATGTCAGCTCAGTGGATGAAGTTGGTGCACTCTGTTTGTTTCGGAGATACCAGGAGTCAACATGGTCTTATGTATATATAGATATGTACGCACATATATATGGGTATGGCGGCGTCCTGTCCCAGCCACGTTCCGTTATGTTTTCCAATAAAGGCTTGTAGGCAGTTATGTACAGTTAGATGATGTCAAGACTTGAGATTTCATAGGTTATCGTAGTTGGTTATGATAGCCTTACCGGCTCATATAGTATATTCAGCATCTTCACAGACGACTCTTACAGAAAAGTTGATACGTGCATATTTCTTATGGGTTTATTGGGAGTCATATAACGGCCCTATCGGCCCACCTATGTTTATGTCGTTGTCACAGATGTATGTAAGATGGTACTGGGCTAGTATGGTCAGGTGCCCGTCGTGGCCCTTTAGTTTGGGTCATGATAGCTGAGATCTTTGGCTTTGGAGATGGCATTTACCTTGCTATCCAAGGAATCGGGTAACACACCAAGCATCTTTCATACCAGTTTGGTGGTTGTGATGACTTCTCCCAAAGAATGAAGCTCATTTATAATAGAGGTGAATCTAGTGTGCATATCATGAATAGATTCTCCTTCTATCATTTTGAACATTTCATGCTCAGTGGTGAGCATGTCGATCTTGGATTTCTTCACCTGTGTTGTTCCTTCATGGGCAGTTTGAAGAGCTTCCTAAATCTCTTTAGTAGTGGAGCACGTTGAGACTCAATTGTATTCATCAGGTCCTATTCCACAGACAAGAATCTTCTTTGCTTTGTAGTTCTTCTCCACAGCCTTCATGTCTGCCTCATTATATTCTTGCCTCGTTTTTGGAGTCGTTCCCATGCCAGCTTCATCTTTGTTTACAAGAACATGAGGACAATCACAAATAATGTCCCACGGTTCTGAGTCCTCGGCCATAATGAAGTCATGCATCCTAGCCTTGCAATAGTAGCAACCTAGGAACTAACTCCCATAATCCCTCCACCTTTGCAATACTCCGATTGCAAGCACCTCCACTTGACTAACTCTAGCCAAGGAACCTAATACACCTAGACCCATTCCAGCCTAGTGTACCACTCAAAGGAACCCGTTGAGATTTTACCGTGACTGATTCTAACCACACACTAATACAACTAAGCTAACTCTAGCCTAGTGTACCACTCAAGAGCTTGTGGAAGCAACCTTGAGAATTTACAACACCTACAAACAACTTCCTTTTTGGGAAGGGTAGGTTTACAGTTTAAGCACAAGTAAACAAAGACTCACAACAACCTAAAGAACGTAGACAATATCTTGTGTCAGGATCAGGTTCTTCAGCCTGTAGATGACTTTGTTCTCGAGAGATCTTGAGAAACTTGCATCGGTAGATTTTGCACAATTTAGATTAGGTTTTTCAAGTCTACCATATATGCACCATGTTGTATATATAGTGGAAGCATGTGGGGAGAAAAGAGACCACTCTTCAATTTTGACCTAAAGCATGGGCCAACTCACTGCTGTACTTGTGTGCAGCAAGTGGCTCGATTATAGTTGTCTCTACTGACAGTGCAAGGTGCACAAAGAGACGATTACAAAACAGGTCTCTATCTGGTTCTGAAACAGTTTGACAATCATCAAAACACGAATGCACTTAGAACTATCAAAATCGATATAGGGCTATGGGCTATCTAACAATCACATTGTTTTCTTCAACTGATTCAACTTCTTAATCTATCTAGTTTACTGATTGACAGGGTTGATATTACGACTAAGAATCTCTCGAGTCCTCTAGCCTCCTATTCGTATTACTTTCACGCCTATATCTCTATGGTCATAAACCTTAACACAAATGCATTTATATTTCCTGTATATTATTCAAATAAGGCGAACTAGGTATATCTTTATCCTAGATGCAAATTCGCTCCTCGATGCCCAGGGTTGAGATCCTTCGCTATGTTAGAATTCCTCTCCCGTGTTCAAGCTAAGATTCACAGATAATATTCGATTGCTGATCAAGCAACCAAATAATTAAGCTTAGGATTAAATGAATAAACCAGTACTATGGACTAATTAATTAAAATCGATATTCGAATAACAAACGATCATAGAAGAACCATAACCCTAGAATGGAAGTTTAGCTCCACATAGACATGGAGGAAATAAAGCAAATCATCCAAAAGATAATATAAATATCGAGTATTATGGAGAAGAAAAGTTAGAACCCAATAAACTCCGGCCTCCAAGGCGGCTTATAGCTCTCTCTAGGTCTAAAGTTGTGTAAAAATCATCCAAAGGGTCTTTTTATGGTGTTGGCAATAATCCTCTTAAGCCCACTCTAGGTCCAAAGTTGTGTAAAAATCATGCAAAGGTTCTTTTTATAGTGTTGGGAATAATCCTCTTAAGCCCATCCAAAACGAGTTAAGACTTAGAAAAATATTTTGTTCGGCATGCCTAGCTCGCTGAGCGAGGGGGTACCTCGTAGTGGCCTTAACTCAGCGAGGTGCCCCTCTCATTTTGCACCTAGTGAATTTCACAATTTTTGCTTTGGCACCGTGTAGCTCGCTAAGCGAGCAATAAGGCGAGCATACCTCTCGCTCTCACCTTCACTCGACCAGGCTTCACCTTCATTCTCTACCTAGCCACATTCTTGATCTTCCACTTTTGCAACCTCCATCTCACTGAGCGAGATCTACTGCGAGGTAGGGCTCGCGATAAGCTTCGCTTAGCAAGGCCACTGCTTCAATCCATACTTAGCATTTTTTTTTTCTTCGTTTTCTTATTTGCTGCATCTTTGGCTCGCTAAGAGAGCACTATAGCGAGGTGAGGTTGTGATTTGAGCTTCGCTCAGCAAGGTCTCATCTCATTTCACTTCCGATTCGACGCATTTTCCATGTATAGTACCTATATGCATCAATAACACCCATTTTAGCTCCTGATGGAAGATTCAACATTAGCTAGGTGTATTTAGTACATTTAGTCCTCTAAACAAAGTTTAAACATGGGTAAAATACAGCGGTTAGGCATATAATTACACCTAACATCATAGAGATCAACCCGAACTCCTTTTCTTATCCGATTAGTATCTTGTTGACTCCTTGTTCAATTCTAATTCATTTTTGTTATATCCCAGCTGAAAAAACTTGATAATAATATAGGATAACTATTCACATTAATCACATGTTAATTTAGCAATAAATTAAATTAGATTTAACAAATTATTGCTAAATTCTTTTTTCCTTACCATTATTATTTCTTGACAACCTATTGAATAAAACACAATTTTAGGACAAACGAATTTTATTTATCATCATCAGAATCATACTCAACAATAACTTATCATAAGAACTGCTAAAACAATAGTCTTTACCTCTAAAGCTCTTAAAATGTTATCAAGATCAAACTTAATTAACTGGTTGTATATCAGCCTTACTAAACCGCTTAAACCAAACTTACAAATCAATAAGTACTTTAATAATTTTGAAAGAGTAGGTAGTTTAGTTTCGGAAACCAAATCATAATGCAAAACATTATTATAGTCTTCGAGCATCTAACACTTAGCTGGGTCTTTTGGTAGAGTGTATAAGAATAGTACTGAATAGGATATCTTAATAATGTAGAGATTAGTTATGCTGGGATTTGTTACGCTGAAATTAATCGACTGTTTGGTATGGTGTATTAAAAATAACATGCATTGCATAATTTCTAAAACAAAAAAATTACTCCCTCTGTTTCAATTTATATGAACCTATTTCCTTATTAGTCTGTGCCAAAAAGAATGACCTCTTTCTATATTTGAAAATAATTTACCTTTATGCAATGATTTATAGTCACACAAAATATACGTGACTCATCTAACACCACAAGTTTAAAAGTCTTTTCTATTTTCTTAAACTTCGTGCCCAGTCAAATTGGTTCACATAAATTGAAACGGGGGGAGTATTTGTTTACAAAAATGCCCTCCACATTCTTTAGCTTTGAGGGAATTCAAAGGCAATTTTGTCTTAACCATGTTTTTCCATGTATTAATAATCTTGGTATTGCCAATACCGTGGTTTGTTATGTATTAATTATATATAGGATAATACAAAATGTGTTGTATAACTAATACTCTCTCCGTCCCAATTTATGTGACAGTTTTCACTTTTTGAGAGTCAATTTGACTAAATTATGAATTGAACTCAGTATTTATAAATAAATTTATGTTTAAAAAATACATTTTTTTTAATTAACTTTCCACTAAGATGTCTTAGTGGTGCTTTTATTTACTGAATAAAGAAAAAACAAAATGTCCAAAGCAGACAAAAGACAACAAACGTAAAAAATGGAAAACAGAAAGCAAATAGAATCTAGGAGCATCTCTTCCAAATACATGAAAAGTACTATAGGTTGCAAATTTTCTCATACCAATTCGGTGAAAAAACACATCTTAAAATGTTGGTCAAAATTCATGCAGTTTAAATTTCTAGAAGTGAAAAGTGTCATATAAATTGAGACAGAGGGAGTACTTGAATAAGTTATATATATGTTGAAAAACTGTACCAAACAAGAGATTAGTAATACAAATGCTAATACATGTATTATTTTCTCTAATACATCCTACCAAACGACCCTAGAGAAATCTGCTTTGAGAGAGAAAGCTCGACTCTACTAAGGGTTGCTCGGTTGAAGAAGAACAGGAAGTCCTTCAATCGGGGTGGGCATGGGATCATATTCTATCTTCTCATCTGAAATCAGTAGTTTCCATCTGAAATCTTTTACCGCATTGTGGATAAAAACAAGAATCTCTAGCCGTGCAAACTCTTTCCCCAAGCACATTCTAGGCCCTCCTCCGAATGGAATATATGAAAATGGTGTCGGCCGTGCTCCTTCAAATCTTGAAGTATCAAAGTCTTTAGTGTTTTGAAACAACTTATGATCCATGTGTGTTGTAGGGACATTCCAATATATCTGTCGCATCAGACCAAGCCATCGTGTAATAGTTGCAAAAATATGTGGATATACCATTTGTAAGTAAATCTTTATCTAAGCAAATACAAAGAACACATGCGCTTGCAAGAAACCGCTGATTAAAAACACGTAATTATTCCATTTCTTTTTATTTTTGAACCTTGCTCTACTTACGGTCTAAAGATTCTTCTGATTAAATTAAAGATTTAACTGTTTGCACATGGGGTTGAGGATTAATAAATCACATGGTGAGTTTTCTCTCTTTCACTATTGGAGGGTTCAAACACCATCGATAGCATTGTATCTCCTCCTTCCCCTCCCTTCCCCTACAGTAATAACATATATATATTTTTTTTAATCCCTCGTGTATTTCACTTCATGCTATTCAATTTGAACACAAGATTTGGATTACACAAGAAGTCTGTAATTTCAAAACTATGCCTTTGATTTTGCACTTCAGAATCTACCCTCTTAAAATCCCACCATATAAATCCATCTCTTTGATCACGTAGCCCCTATGTAACTAAATTTGAGATATGTGAACTGTACGAGAGTATAAATAGCAACAGCCAAGAAAAATAAAGTATAAAGCAACTAAAATAAATATTGAAGTACCTTCCATCCTTTTGGAATGCTATAACCTTCGTAGTTAAAATCCACCAGCACTTCTTTGAAACTTCCAGCAATTGGTGATGTTAACCTGAGAACTTCAGTCACTACATCCCACGTATACTTCATCTTCTGTATGTCATCCCAGTTCAAGTATTCCATTCCTCCTTTTGATGATGCAATCTCCTTTTGTTCTGTTCTCATTATCAAGAGAAAACATTACCTCTATATTAGTTGAACCTTGATTCGAGAAATTTAATACTAATTTCATATATTTTATTTTGTATGACAGTGTTTGACTGACCTTGTAAAATGTTCTCATAAACATGAGGCAACTCCGCAAGATACTTCATCACCAATGTTATAGTAACAGTGGTGGTGTCGTGGCCAGCAAAGATCATCATCAGGATGTTATCCACTACCTCCAGTTCAGACATGAATTTACCGTTCTCGTCAGGAAATAGAAGTAAATGTGACAGAAGATCTTGTGGAGGAGAATCTGATAATTTTTGTTCTATAGCCTCTCTTCACTGCTTCACAATAAACAGAACTTCTTTTCGGATAGTGTTTGTTGCTCTCTTTGCATGGTAAATTCCAGGAAAGTTTAGGGCTATAGATATGACTCCTTTCAAGAAAATGTTGAATAGATTGAAAGCTTGGAAATTCGGTTTATGTCTTGAAGGCTCATGAATAGGCGACATGCCAACTCAAATATGTGTAACTTGACAATTGGGAAAATTTTCAGCTCCTTTTTGCCTCCATATATAGACAGAGAAAGTTTCAACATTCACATACATAAACATGTACTACTAGCAAAGACCACTTCATTAATTTGATGATCGTAATCACATACTCGTTACACGAGACATATCTCTACAAATCAAAGCTTTTAAATTATAGGTTGTGCAAAATATATTGGACAACTAAAAAAGTGAAGAATTGATAAATTAACTTTATAACACGAACTTATATTTTTTTAGTATATATAATTAAAAAGTTTCAAAATATAACAATTTCCTATAATTCGACACTTGGGTCTTAAGTGTCTTATGGCGAATTGCAAAAATTTACCAAACTTTTGTATACGGTAAAAATCGGATATATGTTAAATCGGTAAGACCGGAGACCGAGGGAAGAAAGGGACAAGTATGTGCACGAAGACTTTCTTTCTGGACCGGAGGAGTGCTTGAACCGAAGAAAAGGAAGGGCATCATTTGGTCCGGCTTCTCCATAGCCGAGTTGGTCGTGGTCGTTGGTCCGTTTGATCGTGGCCGTTGGTCCGTTTGATCGTGGCCGTTGGTCCGGGTGATCCGTTACATAATTGTCACGCGTCAATACCGTTCTGCCACATTGTACTGTCAATCGTACAGGTGTCAGACCGTACGACCAACCTTATCCATTTTAGGGTTTTTCTTTATTCTTTAGGGCCTTATGTTGTATTAAGCCCATGAGGCAAAACTATAAATAGGGGTCATTATCCTACTTTTAGGGGTTGGCTTCTCAGATCTAGAACATAATTGTAATAGCAAAATATACAACATTCTACTACTTATTATCTGATTTTGGTCCGGATTCACTGTGTTTTTCTCAGATTTGTTCAATAAAGCAAATATCATATATTATTTAATACACGCATTATTATAAGCCACCACTCATTATTCAGATTATTCATAGCCCAATTTAAACCATTTTCTCTCAATCAAGAATAGATTAAAGTTCAACCACATATCCTATACCTCACTCATAAATTTAATTGATTATCCAAATTTGGGGTAAACAGTTTGGCGCCCACCGTGGGGCTAGGATAATAGTGGTCTTTGATCTTGCTCATCTCTTACCCGTCCGAATCGGAAAAAAAATCCGTTCTCTATGAAAACGGACCAAATGGCTAACAGTGGACAATCTGGTCACGTCAACAACCTCGAAATCGTGGCCGAAAATGAAGACAGCGGGCCACGAGGATTACCAAATCCCGCTGACCCTAACCCCGTTAATTCGAGGGAGGGCCTTAATCGACAAAACACCGTGGACCAGGAGAATGCCGCCCAGCCAGCCACTGATCCTTTAAATACTCACAATTCAATTACTTTGTCCCGGACACAGGGCCGAAAAGAACCGGATACCCCGAATGATAATATTGACTTACGTTTAATTTTTGAAATGTTGCAGGAACAGAGAGCGGCGATTGCCGAACAAGGAATCGCAATAGCCCAATTGCAAAACAGAAGAGATAAAACGACCCCGGAGAAGGCGAAGGGTGTTGCTAAACCCAGAAGAGATGAGGTGCGGATGGTTGAAAGAAATGGGTCCGGAGCTGGTTCATCCACCGAGGTTCTGAGAATGCTCGAAACATTGGCGAAGCGGGTAGACTCGACCGAAAAGAGGGTGGAAACATACAACTCTCGGGTGGATCAAATCCCGGGGGCTCCGCCTATTCTGAAAGGGCCGAATTCGAAGAGGTACATCCAAAGGCCTTTTCCTCCGAGTGCGGCTCCGAAATTGATCCCGAAGAGATTCAAAATGCCGGATATCCAGAAATATGACGGCACAACGGACCCTCACGAAAACGTGGCGTCATACACCTGCGCGATAAAAGACAACGATATGGAAAAAGATGAAATCGAATCCGTGTTGCTGAAAAAGTTCAGGGAAACTCTTTCAAAAGGAGCATCGACTTGGTACGACCATCTGCCCGAGCATTCAATCACTTATTTTGAAATGCTCATCGATGTGTTCGTAAAAGCACACGCCGGAGCCAAAAAGGTGCAGGCTCGGAAGGTGGACATTTTCCGTATAGCCCAAAGAGACGATGAGTTACTGCGTGAATTTGTCAACCGATTCCAAAGGGAACGGATGGAGCTCCCCCCGGTTCCGGAGGAATGGGCTGCACAAGCTTTCAAAAAAGGGATCAATGTTCGGAGCTCGACGGCTTCGTTCAAATTAAAGGAAACCTTGCTGGAATACGAGGTTGTGACATGGGCAGATGTCCATAACCGATACGAGTCAAAGTTCGGGTGGAGGATGACCAACTCGAGCTTCCCCCGGGGCCAGTAAATATGAACAAAAGTTTTGAGAGACCAAGGAAAAATTACGAACCGGAGGCCAGATCATCGAGGGAAAGGTATCGACCATATTCTCATTCGGAAAAACCAAGCTTCCAGGTCAGAGAAATCCAGGGTTGGCCCGAGCCATTTCTCCGGTCGGGGTGATAAATGGGTCGAGCGCCTGTCGAACAGTCAAGGTCTCTCATTCAGGAGCGATGTCGGAAGCTCTGTCGGCAACAAAGACTTGCCGAAGATATCGGAGTACAATTTCAATGTCAAATACCTCGGACCTCGTCTCGGCCATTGGCCGTGTCCCGGATGTAAGATGGCCGAGACCTCTACAGTCGGATCCGGGCCAACGGGACCCGAACATGATGTGCGAATATCATGGAACCCATGGACACAGTACTGAGGATTATCGCCAGTTAAGAGAGGAGGTAGCTCGGTTACTGAAGAATGGGCATCTCCGAGAATTGCTGAGTGAAATAGCCAAAGGTCACTACAAGGAAAGGGAGACTCATAAAAGGGTTGAGCCAGTAGAACCCCAGCATATAATCAACATGATAATCGGGGGCACCGATACCCCACGAGGGCTGGTGATGAAACGAACCAAGGTTTCTGCTGTGCGTGAAAAGCGCGGCCGGGATTATATACCCGAGGGTTCCATCTCTTTCAGCAATGAGGACGCAGAAGGCATCATTCAACCGCACAATGATGCATTGGTAATCTCTATTCTTATTTTTAAAACTCAAATTAAACGTATTTTGATTGACCCAGGTAGCTCGGCCAACATCATCCGGTGGAGAGTGGTCGAACAACTAAGGTTATTCGATCAGATTGTACCGGTAGCCCGGGCACTCAACGGATTCAACATGGCGAGCGAAACCACAAAGGGGGAGATCTCATTGCCGGTAAACATCGATGGTACTATCCAGCAAACAGTGTTCTATGTAATCGAAGGAGATATGAAGTATAATGCATTACTAGGTAGACCCTGGATACATAGCATAAGGGCCGTGCCGTTGATATTGCATCAGCTGCTAAAATTCCCGACTCCGTAGGGGATAAAAACCATCCGAGGTAAACAACCCGCTGCAAGGGAGATGTTCGCGGTCGAGGAAGCGGCACCTCAGCCCAAAAAATCGGATCAAAAGAAAAAAGATTCAACCGGGGGAAAGGACACCAAATAGCAATCAAAGCACTCGGGGTTAGATCCGAGGTATGAAGAGGATGATTTCGGTGTACCCAGATCATTCTTCATACCAGATAACTCGGCTGCAACCAAGTCAATAGTAGAGGAGCTGGAGCAGATCATCTTGTTTGAATATCTACCGGACAGAAAGGTATACCTGGGCACGGGGTTAACCTCGGAGCTCAGGAACAAGTTAATTGAATTCCTTCGAGCTAATGCCGATTGCTTCGCATGGTCCCATATAGATATGACAGGTATACCACCGGAAGTAACAACTCATAAGCGCAGCATAGACGGGAGGTTTCCCCCGGTAAAGCAGAAGAGAAGGCCCATGGCAGAAGCGAAACACGCCTTCGTAAAAGACGAGGTAACAAAACTT
Organism: Lycium barbarum; assembly: GCF_019175385.1. Taxonomy (NCBI): domain Eukaryota; kingdom Viridiplantae; phylum Streptophyta; class Magnoliopsida; order Solanales; family Solanaceae; genus Lycium; species Lycium barbarum. Next base: position 41,464,773 of record NC_083338.1, read on the forward strand.
GTAAAAATAGGCTCTATCCGTGAGGTAAAGTACCCGGACTGTCTAGCTAACGTAATAGTAGTTCCGAAGAAAGGTAATAAATTTCGAATGTGTGTTGATTACAAGGATCTAAACAAAGCATGCCCGAAGGATTCATTTCCGTTGCCTCACATCGATAGAATGATCGATGCAACGGCCGGGCATGAGATGTTAAGTTTTCTCGATGCCTATTCTGGGTATAACCAAATTCGGATGCACCCGGAGGATCAAGAGAAAACATCCTTTATTACCCGATATGGGACTTACTGTTATAATGGCATGCCTTTTGGATTAAAATATGCCGGTGCAACTTACCAACGCCTAGTTAATGGGATGTTCGAAGAACAAATAGGGAAAACAATAGAAGTTTATATTGACGACATGGTGGTCAAGTCCCTGGAAACAAAGGACCATTTAAAGCATTTGCAGGAAACTTTAGATGTACTCCGCAAGTATAACATGAAGCTCAACCCGAAAAAATGTGCCTTCGGTGTCCAGTCTGGCAAATTTTTGGGTTTCATGGTATCAAACCGGGGGATTGAAATCAACCCAGACAAGATCAAGGCCATCGAGGATATTGAGGTAGTGAATAACGTCAAAGGAGTGCAGAGTCTCACCGGAAGGATACCGGCACTGAGTCGCTTCATATCAAGGTCCTCGGACAAGAGTCATCGCTTCTTCTCCTTACTGAGGAAGAAGAACGACTTCGTTTGGACACCGGAGTGTCAAAGAGATTAACAAGAATTAAAAAGATACTTGTCCAGCCCACCGCTGTTGCACACACCAAAAGCGGACGAGCAACTTTTTCTCTACCTTGCTGTCTCCGAGGTAGCGGTAAGTGGCGTTTTGGTCCGAGAAGAATCAAGTACGTAATTCCCTATTTATTATGTAAGTAGAACTTTGGGGGATGCGGAGACCCATTATCCCCACTTGGAAAAATTGGCATTAGCATTGATAAGCGCTTCTAGAAAACTCAAGCCCTACTTTCAATGTCATCCGATATGTGTAGTGACTACTTACCCCCTAAAAAACATCATGCACAAACCAGAATTATCGGGTAGACTAATTAAATGGGCCGTAGAAATTAGCGGATATGATATCAAATACAAACCTCAGACGGTCATCAAGTCCCAGATCTTGGCCGATTTTATGGCGGATTTCACCCCGGCTATGGTCCTCGAGGTTCAGAAAGAACTTCTGCTGACCTCGGGGAAGGCCTCGGGTATTTGGTTGCTACACATGGATGGAGCCTCGAACCTCAAAGGTTCCGGCCTAGGAATCGTCCTTAGAACCCCGGCCGGGGATGCCGTTCGACAGTCTATTAGAACTGTTAAATTGATTAACAATGAAGCCGAGTAAGAGGCTATGATTGCAGGTTTGGAATTAGCCCGGAGTATGGGGGCCGAAATAATCGAGGCAAAGTGCGATTCTCTTTTGGTCGTTAACCAGGTGAATGATGTTTTCGAGGTCAAAGACGAAGGATGCAGAGGTATCTGGAAAAAATCCAAGTGATACTACACCGATTTAAAGAATGGACCATACAACATGTACCGAGGGAGAAGAACAGTGAAGCCGATGCATTGGCCAATTTGGGATCTTCGGTCGAAGGGGAAGAAATCAACCCCGGGACTACGGTACACTTGATGAATACGGCGATAGAAAACGGACATGCCGAAATAAACACAATGGGTTTAACTTGGGATTGGCGCAACAAGTACATCGATTACTTGCGTGATGGAAAGCTCCCGAACGACCCAAAAGAATCACGGTCATTAAGGACGAAAGCTGCGCGTTTCTGCTTGGTAGACGGCCAATTGTATCGACGGTCTTTCTTCGGACCCCTGGCCAAGTGTTTGGGTCCCGGAGAAACGGAGTATGTGATGAGAGAGGTGCACGAAGGAACCTGCGGCAACCACTCTGGTGCTGAAGCTCTAGTCCGAAAGATTATCAGGGCTGGTTATTACGGGAACCAGATGGACGAAGATTCAAACAATTTTGTCCGGAAATGTGACGGGTGTCAGAGACATGCGCTGATGATTCATCAGCCTGGGGAGTTCCTGCATTCGGTGGTGTCACCGTGGCCTTTCATGAAGTAGGGAATGGACATTGTTGGTCCATTGCCATGGGCACCAGGTAAAGCCTGATTTATTTTGTTCATGACCGACTATTTCTCCAAATGGGTTGAAGCATAGACCTTCGAAAAAATTAGAGAAAAGGAAGTCATCGACTTCATATGGGACCACATCATCTGTCGTTTCGGCATCCCTGCCGAGATAACTTGTGATAACGGTCCCCAGTTCATGGGCGGCAAAGTCAACGATTTCCTCGAAGGGTTGAAGATCAAAAAAATTGTATCAACTCCATATCACCCGTGTGCGAACGGACAGGCGGAATCCACGAACAAAATAATAATTCAAAATTTGAGGAAAAGACTCGAAGCATCAAAGCATCATTGGAGGGAAATATTACCGGAGGTATTGTGGGCTTACAGAACCACATCGAAATCTAGCACGGGGGAAACTCCTTTCTCGTTAGTCTACAGGGCCGAAGACCTTATTCCCGTAGAAGTTGGTGAACCGACTCTCCGGTTCCGCTATACCACCGAGCAGTCAAACGAGGAGGCAATAGCCGTAAAACTCGACCTCACTGATGAACTTCGTGAAAACGCGTTGGTCCGTATTGCAGCCCAGAAACAGAGAATGGAAAGGTATTACAATCGGAGAGCCAATTTTCGGCATTTCCAAGTTGGGGACTTGGTGCTTCGGAAAGTTACCTTGAACACCAAGAATCCCAACGAAGGAAAACTAGGTTAGAACTGGGAAGGACCGTACAAGATAACCGAGATAACGGGAAAAGGATCGTACCAGTTGGAATCCATGGACGGGCAACGGTTGGGCAATAACTAGAATGTGGCTCATCTGAAAAGATACTACTGCTAAGGTATGGACTCCTCGTGTTTTTCTATTAACCTTTCTTTTTTGCAGGAAGTCAAGTACCGGATAAAGTTAGAATCTAGGTCTGAAAACACGTGTTGCACTATTTTCCTTTGTACGGTTTTGTCCCAAAATGGGTTTTCCGATAAGGTTTTTAATGAGGCAACAAGTACAACGTGTTACTCGACTAAGAAAAGGACAAACGCCCGGAAACTCGGGGTCACACCCTACGAACGGGGACTTAATAGCGCTTACCCGATCTTGTAGCTCGGATAAGCGCTAGGGAACTATTATACCCACTTCGAAGTTTACCTCGGTTAGCGGAAATCAGAGGAGCTCAACAAAACAAAACCGGACCGTTTATATTAGGTTTTGAGGTAAGGAAAAAACGATCAGAATGAACCGTGTCCACTCAGTATTTGCTACGGCAAAACCAAGAACCGGACCTTCCGCATTAGGTTTCGATATAAGGACCAAACGACTAGAATGAATCGTGTCCATTTAGTATTTGCTACGGCAAAAGCAGAAGGAAAAATTCTCATATCTTGTACAAATACTTGCAATACAAAAATCATTGAAAGTTCGGATAACGATATCTCGGATGTCTTTTTGTTAAAACACTTTACCCCGATGATTATCGACGTATTTCGGCATTACTTCATTCATATACCCTATTCCGGGCACTACGGTTGAAATTCGACAAAGGCAACAAGGTCATAGTGAACCAAGCCAAAATCGTTAATCCCTCAAACGGGGACTGTTACATCAAAATTTAGCTAAGGCTGAGATTCAGGTGTCCGAAAAATACCAGCCCTAAAAAATAGCCGAAAAATACCGGCCCTAAAAATGCCCATCGTGATTCGGAGACGTCTGAATTCACAAAGCATAAGATAAGTCCCATGGGCAAAAACTCCATAAAATTCCCGGACAAAATGTACATGATGAAGAGAAAAGCAGATATTCAGGCACAGTCAGAAATAATGACTCCTTGAAACGGACCGACAATTCGGCCAGAAGTCATAACGAACATTCAAACAAAGTAAAGAATCAATAAAAATGCATGTTCTATTTATACAAAAGATTTTACATCGGAGACTCCTACAAAGGCAAAAAATAAAAGGCTAAGTACAGGCCCTAATCTATCCGGTATGGCTGGATCCGAAGTGTTCGGACACTGTCTGCTCGGAGTCGTCGGAGTCAGCCCCGAGGGCACCCTTAGCCTCTTTCTTGACTCTTTTAGCCTCGAGTATCAGGGCCGGAAGATCCGCAAAGCCATGCTCGGCTTGCTCAAGGGTGATCCTCCGAGACTTCCACTTTTCATACTCAGCAGCAATAGTAGCCTGAGCCTCGGCGACCTCCACACTCTTTAAAGCTTCTTCCAAATCAGCTTCGGCCTGGGCTAACTTTTCCACCCGTACGCCTCGATCTTCTTCGAGGACCTTCTGCATTTGAATGTACGACTCGAGCTCGGCCTTGAGAGAGTCGTTAGCATCAACTGTCTCCGCAAGCTCGGTTTTTAGATCATCACATATCTGGGCCCTCTTCTCCGCCTTCTCCTCAAACACCCTCATTCGCTCTTTGTACCAGGCACTCTCAGATTCAACCAGCCGATTCCTCTCGGCCATGCTCGTAGCATCGGACTTGGCAGAGTCCAGCTCCTCCCGGAGTTGAGAGATGATGGCTTCGAGCTCACCAAGCCTCGAGGAAAGACGGGTATTGTCTCGGCTAAGGCCGATCTTGTCCGCTTCGAGACGCCGGTTATATTCGATCATCTCGGCCAGCTCACCCTTTAATTGATGATTTTCAGCCTTTGTTGCATCGAGCTCGGGTTGGAGGTTGGAAAGAGTAACTGCTCGGTTCAACTCGTCCTCCTTCACCCGCAGAAGGTGCAGATATTTCTCTGTTTCTCGGCCTTGAGCATCCAGTTGGCCCTTGAGATCATCCACCTCTTGCTGGGCACAGACGAAGGCTTCATTAATGAGCACCACACTCTACAAAATGAAGCAAGTTAAACACTTGAATAAACGAGATAAAAATTCTCAATGAAATCATGCAAGGATGGCTGATAAACTTACTCGATTGCCCGCGTGCATACCCTCGTTAATGAGGAACTGCCAAGGGATTCTTTCATTTGTCCGAGTCCGAGACAAGGGGCCTCAAGTAGCTTGCCACACCCACCGGGCGGGAAAGAAAGCTGCAATCCTTGGAAACGGTGATCGTAGCCGATGTTTTCCTCCTCGGTTCCACACTTGGGGCCGGAAAGGTGCACACCAAGCTATCCCTGGCACCAGACTCGGTGGTCCGACTAGCCGCCCTCGTGGTCCGAGGGATCGGGAGATGTCCGAATCTAGCAGCTTCACATAACATGTCATCAAAACCATCCGGTCTTGAGGCCAAAGTTGGAGAACTCAGACGGACTTCAGCAGCTTCAGAAAAGGCAGGGATCTCCGAAGTTGCGGCAGTCTCGTAGCGGATCAACATCCGTGGGGGCTTCGGTCTCGGGGAACGACTTAGTCTTTTGACCGGTTCCGGCAGCAGGTGCCTCCCCGGATCTTCTTGTCCGTTGCAGAGGGGTTTCTTCGGAAGAAGCATCACCTGAAATATCAACGAATTCAATCGACCTTAAAGGAGCCGGGTAATGAATTTCTTCCCCACCTGTGCGTAATGCCGGAGCCGAAGGTCCTTCCCTGGCTGAAGGAAATGGTGACACAGTGATACCCTCCTCCGGAATGGGAGCCACGGAAGGGGCCACACTGATTCTCCGAACGAGGAGCACGGGCTCTGTTTCATCCCTTAAAGTCCTAGCGACGCTCCTCGCCCTCTTCTTCGATTTTTGCCCATTGTTCGAGGGCCTTTTTCTCTTGGCGGCGGCAGCAAGGATACGAGATGCACCCGTTGAATCGAACTCGAGTGCCGACGTTGCTGGTTCAGCTACTGACTCCGGCCTGGGATCCACCGAGCCCTTAGGTAAACCTGAAAATCGAAGATGTTACAGAAGGGTAGAAGATGCATGAATACGGATATAAGCAAAGTATTATCGTGGTTCTGGGCGAACCATCGGTCACGTGACAAGTGTCTCCACGTCCGATCGTCGTGGCAATGTTGGATGAGGAGAGCAGTAACCCATTCGTTGAGATTTCGGACGACCGGAGGAATCCAACCCACGACTAATATAAATAAGAAGACAAGTAGTGAGAAGGTGGAAGAACTGAAGTTCGACAAACATACAAAAGCAATTATTACGAGTTCAGACTTACGACTATTATTCCACCTTTCCGGAAAAGGCATGTAGTTGTCCGGGATAATGTCCGAGGTCCGCACCCAGACATATCGCTCCAACCAGCCCCGGTCTCTATCTTCGTCCATTTCTGAGAAAAATGGATTCCGACTACGCTTTGCGAGTTTTATTACACCACCCCGGAACAACCTCGAGGAGTATAACCGTATTAAGTGGACCAGTGTGAATTCCTTTTCTGTATTATTGGCCAACAGCCGGAGGCAGGCCATGGTCCTCCAAACAATCGGACCAATCTGCGCCAAGGTTACGTTGTAAGTCCGGTACATGTCTAAGATGACCGGATCGACGGGGGGGTCGAGCTTGAGGGTGAAAGGGTAAGTATAAACGTATAAGAAGCCTTCCCGATGGTCGGTGACTGATTCGCCTGGCCCGGGGGCAAAAACTTGAACTGAACGGGTGTCCCATCCATAATCAGCCCGGACTAAGTCGAGTTTTCCCTCGGTAATGAATGAGGGATATCGTCTCACATCAAACCCTCTATCGGATACCGGAGAAGGTTTTTCAACCTCAAAATCTTTGTTGAAATTAGGTTTGGCCAGTACAATGTCCGAAGCACTAGGCTCGAAGGTGATTTTTGCCTTAGGCGGTGAAGTTGGCTCGGTTCCGTGAGAAGAAACTGAGGGAACATCATGGGAATTGGTTTCGGTGTTGGCAGACATTTGAAAGTATGGAAAAGATAGATTGGGTGAATTCGAAAAGGAAGTTAAAAAGTGGAATAGGGGAACAGCCAGAATTCAAAAATGGTCAAGAACAAGAGGAAGAAACAATAGGACACTCAACAAAAATGGTTAGATGAAGAAGTTGGCAAAGCTATTTCCGTTCGCGTAATGTCAGTAATGAATCAACGAGAAATATGGAATAAAAGGTGATTAGAGGAAACGAAATGAAGAGGTGAAATGAAGAACTGAAGATGATGAAATATAATGGGTCGTAAAATGAAAAAGTGAAGTAGAAGGAGACATTATATAGATACGGGATGGAGGCGGTTGCAGATCCCAGCCAACCGGGGAGTGCCCCGTGTCCCATAATTAATGAGAAGCGACTTGAAACGACGTGCGTTACGGCGGTTGTCAGAGCTGGCCGTCCGGTGCGAGACATGTGGCTGATGACAGACGGGATGTGACGCAACTGTTCTCGCCAAAATGAAAAGATAAGAACGAGCATTCGGAACCACCGATTTTTGATTCATCCACTTCCCGTTACTCTGATAAAACTACGATCCGGGAAGCGTGTGGACTATCCGTATACGGTAAAAATCGGATATATGTTAAATCGGTAAGACCGGAGACCGAGGGAAGAAAGGGACAAGTACGTGCACGAAGACTTTCTTTCTGGACCGGAGGAGTGCTTGAACCGAAGAAAAGGAAGGGCATCATTTGGTCCGGCTTCTCCATAGCCGAGTTGGTCGTGGCCGTTGGTCCGTTTGATCGTGGCCGTTGGTCCGGGTGTTCCGTTGCACAATTGCCACGCGTCAATACCGTTCTACCACATTGTACTGCCAATCGTACGGGTGTCAGACCGTACGACCAACCTTATCCATTTTAGGGTTTTTCTTTATTCTTTAGGGCCCTATGTTGTATTAAGCCCATGAGGCAAAACTATAAATAGGGGTCATTATCCTACTTTTAGGGGTTGGCTTCTCAGATCTAGAACATAATTGTAATAGCAAAATATACAACATTCTACTACTTATTATCTGATTTTGGTCCGGATTCACTGTGTTCTTCTCAGATTTGTTCAATAAAGCAAATATCATATATTATTTAATACACGCATTATTATAAGCCACCAATTATTATTCAGATTATTCATAGCCCATTTTAAACCATTTTCTCTCAATCATGAATAGATTAAAGTTCAACCACATATCCTATACCTCACTCATAAATTTAATTGATTATCCAAACTCTAACAATTTCAATTAAATGACATTTGGAATCTCACAATTTAAAAGTCAAAACTCAAAACATCAACCGATTTGGTGCTAATTTTGGAAAAAGTTTCAATATCCACCCACCCCGGTGATATAACTACCTAATAAAATTTTTACTTATATTTTACTAGTTTGGTCGGTCGAGGCCCTTCCTCTTTAAGAAAAGAGTACAGTAATATTTTTTCGGGAATAAGCTAAGGCAAAACAGTATATTCATACTTTGAACTTATGTTATCACTACATGTGAAAGATTTTACTTTCATTTTGTTTGGTTAAGGTCCTTCATTGTGATGTGGATAAAAAAGAGACAACACTCTTCTTTACCAACTTTCATCCGTCGTTTTATTTTTTGTTACAACGCAATTTCTATCAAAATGCAACGAATTTCAATAGTATTCTTTGTTCAGTTTGGTGTGTAGTTATGACACTTTAAAAACATGGATTTGTTGCCTTTCAAAACTTGCATTTCTTTTTTTTTTTTAAAAATCGATATATGCTACAAAGTATACTCATCTATATTTTTATTGTAAATTTATTGTAGCAGACATAATAAAATATATGACAGTCCAAAACAAGTACTCGAATGCATTTAGTACAAAAAGGAGGTTTTGACTTCTACAATTGACCCAAAAGCTACCAATTATTAGCAATCGTACATCGCAAATGAGATCATTGATATAAAAATGAGGCACGTATAACCTCAATAGGGTAACAACGTACATCAAAAGTGTAAAATATTTTTACACTATCAGTGTATATAAGTTAAATTTAAATTAATAGGGTGGAGTATATTGTAAGGGCCCATTTGGTTGTTTTGAGTTTTAGAACCCCCTTTATCTATTTGAGACTTCCTATAGGTTCATTTTAATGTTTAACGACTTGCAAGTATGGGTGGCAGGGTGTCGAAGGGCTTCAATGCGTTTTGGAACACTTGAATCGAAACTAGTGGCTTAAAGCTCATAGTTTTAACCAAAGTCAACATTTTTGGTTAATAGACTTAGATTCATTGTTAGACGATTCCTATAGGATTTAAGACTTATTTGTGTTGTTTTGGTTGAGACCCAAAGATTCGACTGAGATTTGGATAGCAAAAACAGTTCTGAACTGTCCATAATTTTTTTTTTTTGGTTGTCACGAGTGCTATCGCTCACAAGGGGTGCAATCGTGTTGAAGGGTTGTGGTTGGGCAACGCTATTGTGCAAGGAATGCACATTCGTGCAGAAGGACTGGCCGGCATTGGGGCGCTATCGCGCAAGGGCCTAGCTTGGCACTCGCAAGGCGCATGTCTCTCAGAAGAATCCTCAGACGTTGGGCATTATCGCGTATGGCCATTGTGGTTGTGCTGAAGGACATGGGCTGGCATTGGGTGCTATTGCTCTCCCCATGCCATTGTGATCACGCTAAATAGGCTTCATGTATAAAAAATAGGAGTGACGGGATTTTAAAGTTATTTCAACATTATTGGAGATTTGGAGCTCGGGATAATGGGATAATGTGCGAGAAACTATTATAAACATCGGATGAGTGTTTTTATCACGTATTTGGATGATTAACATAATTATCCATGTGTTTGTTGGCTCATGAGATTTGATTGTGAAAACTAGGATTTTGCTCTAAAGATAAGAGTATGAACTTTTAGGATTTGAAGGATGATTTGCTATCAGATTTGAGTTATAGCATAGATTTGAACTGGTATGAGTATGGATAATGTGTTTATGTAATAAAGTTATAATTTTGACCCAGTGTTTGGATTTCACTTTTTGATTGGACTATTTTATATTGTAATATTGGTATTGTTGGACTCGTTTAACTCCGCAGAGTACATTTTTGGAGGCTTTGATGAAGGGGAAAGTCATTTGTGGCGTTTGAAAGGCTTTGAATTAAGGTAAGTTAAGACTTTGATTTTGACGTGGAATTTTTCTCAACTAAATGAGTAATTAAAAGAACTAAGGGTATGGGTGTAACATATAGGCGAGGTGACGAGCACTTACGTGGTTACCGAGTGCTATGTTCGGATATTTTTAACTTATATGCTTATTATTTTGTGCTACGTGATTTTGAAATAATTATCTGAGCATATTTTAGTGATTCAGGTAATAAATGTAGCATTGATTCACATGTTGGGGTACTATTCCGAATATTTCGTGTACTTAATGATACTTGAGCTGCATAGATTTATTTTTTATGGACCGCTTATATGACATATATATGACTGTATATATAACTCATGTTTATTTCATGGTATATATTTCGAACTCTTCGAAATGTTTGAGGTGATTATGGCCCAATGGGACCTTATTCCGAGGGGTGTGGTATAACTATGGCCGATGAGATTTTATTCCATCAGATTTTTATGATGATTATTGACATGATGGGGCATTCCGTGCAAGCGTATGGACAACATGGTCATCCCCCATTAGTCATTGGCCGAGCAACTCCCAGCCAGACCAACGTGTGCACAGAGTGCTAAAAGCACTGGTTTATGACAATTGTGGTAAAGAGTCAGCATCATACGCATTGCGTCACGACTCTTATGTGTGAATATCATCTGTATATGCTGATTTTGTGCATTATTATGCAGTTCAGATAGATCTGTGGATATCGTGTGTGTGGGTGTGTTGATTATGTGGATTATTATGTTATTCAGATGAATTTACCTTGTGTGCAGTAATTTCTTTATTTGTTGAGATAATATAAACTTAATAGGTTGTGTTTACCACTTAAAAAGGTAACATTGAATTTATAAGTGGTTTAAAGGATATGCGATTTGATTTGCTTTAGAATGAAAACAGAACAATAATGAAATTCAGATTGCGAATAAAAAGAGTAAGAAATAGCCTTGAATTTGGGTGAACAACCAGGACTAATGCTTGAGTCTGCTCAGACCAAACTGTTGATGATCTTATTATCTTTATGCTTGACAGAACTTTGAGAAACAAATAGTATAATCGGGTATTAAATGGTAAAAAAGTTGATGGAGGAGGAAGATTTACTCCCCTCCCTATTTATAGTAGAAGAATTTACATTATACAGGGTAACTAAATCAATTTAAGATGAGGATCCCCGAAATCTCAGGTTTGACAACTGTTCACTATGTCGTGCGGAGGAAAATCCGTAACGGGCCGAATTTTTCGCAACATCGTCAGCTGCGGGTGCATTCCTCCAGAAATTTTCGGGTCCGAGTGTCTCTGTCCGGTTAAGCCAAGCTCTACTATCTGTTGCTTCTTATTCTGGGTTTGGATCATCGAACCTTGGGTCAGGGCTACCGACCCCGAATTTTACCGTATATAGATAGTCCCTCCATTTTCGGAGGAAAGTATTAACTTCGGGAAATGGATCTGGATAAAATCGAGTAGTCCGTACCTAGCCGCCTTGGAAAAGACATTCCATCAATCATGCACTCTGACCGATACTAGTTCATCATTACTACAGCCGCCTAATCAGTCTCGAGAATCCACCCTTTGTCAGAACTTTTAAACCCTTCAACTTTTGTACTCCCCACTATATAAAGCCCATGCCATATATTTTCATTTTGCCATGCACTTTGAACAAAAACCCTAAACCACAACTTCTCAAAAACCTTTGTTTGTAACTGCTTGGTTCTGAATCCTCTTCTAAGTTCCGATCTTTTCTTAAACCTTTATTTTTCACCGCTTGACACTACGCTTTCTTCTTAGTCATGACTTCCCTACTGCTGTTAACTCAAAGTGTGGATCACCCTTTATCACCACCATATTCACCGCCGTTGTCAGCGACGGGAGCGACCAGCCCTGAGGAGGAGTTGGAGTTCCATGTTATGGACATTCTCCCCGCCGGCTTCAAATATGCAAACGACTACAAAGTATCTTCTCACCTAGATTATGTGAAAAAATTTGAATCCTTCGTTGATGCAGCCGCTATCCCCATAGTTCGGAATGATTGTAACTTTAGTGTGGATGTTGACGCCCGCCTTGTTGAGCGTGGGGTAAGAATCAGCCATCATGTTTATGGCTGTTCGATGGCCTATACCTACCCTTTTGCTATTGGATTTTCTCTTCCCATTACCCAAGTGATCGAGGACTTTTGTCGTCGATACCGCGTTTGTATTGGCCAAATTTCTCCGCAGATTTGGAGGTTTGTGTATTGCCTCGAAATTTTGGCCAATGTAGCCGGGGTTTCTTTTACCCTCGACCATCTGATCCATATCTATGTTCCCCGGGTAATCCAAAGGGGCATAGTTCATTTGCTTCCCCGTGGAACTCGAGGCCTCATAGATCCGGATCCGGAAGATGATTATGACAGGGGATGGCTACATCGGTTCGTAATGATTCGCACGGACCAACTCCACCGTTCTCTGTCCGTAGACTTCCCATAAACGTGGAACCCCACCCCAAATCCGGTCGAACCTGAGCTCGTAATCACTATCTTCAAATGGGTAGTTGCATTTTTAGGCGCCTCTCGTGACGTGGGCCGTTCTTGGAGGAGCATGGCACTCGAAGGGTGGAAAGGAAAAAACCATGGTAAATTTGAATCTGCCTGTTGAATTCCTTGTTTGTTATCCGCTTACATAATCTAACTCCCAACCTCTGATTTTTAGGGCTACCCACGAAGAGGTCTTCTTCAAAAGGGAAAAATGTTGTCGAAGAGGATGCTGAGGATGTTACTGAGAGGAAAAGAACAACGGCTGCGTCGGTTATGACATCCAGACAGAGAGTCCCTACGAGCTCTTCGGCTATTCCTTCAGGCATAGGTTCTCGGGTTAGATCACGCCATATCTTGCGGACTCGGGGAGAAATTTCTCGAAGTAGACTACCTCCAGTGATTGTTCTAGGCGAGGACGATTTAACGAAGCAAAACAGCCCTGGTTCGGCTATTCAAGAGGACCATCCTAAATCCATTTAGCCGATGCATGATTTGTCGAAGTGTCTGAGGATATGGACCAAAGTTCTCAACCTTTGGTTTATCATACCGGACCGAACTTTCTTCTTGTTTCTAGCTTTTAGGACCATAAGTTAAATCATTTCGTTTTGCGAAACTAATGTAATCGAGACAGTCGGATACCTGTTTACAAAATGTAATAGAAGTTTCTTTGGATTGACTCGAACTTATTTGGATTATGAACGTTTTAATCGGCTTTTATCTTCCACCCGAGTGTAGTTGGCTTTTACTTTCCATACGGAGCCTTCTCTTCATTTATGCCTATGGTATGTCGAACTTATGGATATCTTATCCTGTAAGTTTCGGAATAAGCGAGAAAATCAAACGTCTTGTCAACTTTTACGTTCGTCTATCTTCGGCCACGTGTGGCTTCACTATTGGCCGACCCTTCGGTTATTTGATCAATGTGTTTCCGCCATTATGACCCCTCGCTTAAAAATAGTTCAAACTCCTTCACTTTTACTATTTACGACTTCCAAAAACTACTTTTCGATTTTAACTTGTGTTTTCTTCATCTAAGAAATAGTAGCCACCGCCGGAATCTTCAATTCTTTTGTCGGAATCACCAACTTTTTCATCAGAACCTTCATCTTTCTTCATCGGAACCTTTATCCCCCTTGTCGGAAAATTCATCTTGTTCTCGACTTTTCCCTAAATCTTCAAATCTTCATACAACTTTCACTTCATCTCTTCATTATACCTTTATCGGAAATGGTTCGGAGTCCAGTGTCCTCTTCTCACGTAGCCTCTCCGGAGGGATCTCCTCAGCCGAGTGAGACTGAGGTTAAAGTTCTATTCGAGCCCTGGGGTAAGGACGTCATTCCTATGGTATACCACTTCGACTCCGAATTCGCGGGCGAAAAGCCTTTGAAAGGTAACAACGCCGACCGAGGTTATGATGTCCGATGCTATCCCTCCGCGACCGATGCTACTCTTATTCCCAGGGTCTGTTTGGAATGCGGTTGGAGAAACCGTCCCAAAGAGATTATAATCCCGAGACCTGACGATGACATCACCACTTATGTGGACGGGTATTCATCCATTTGTACTTACCCCTTTACCTTTAAACTTAACCCTCCGATTGACGAGGTCATTCTTGATATGTGTAAGACATAAAATTTGTGCCTTGCACAAATTAGGCCGAACGTTTGGCGGATCGTTACATGCATCCATTTTTTGGACAACAACTTTAGGCTCCCGTTCGCTCTACACCACCTGATCTGTCTTTATCATCCCCAAATTTTCCGCGGAGGGATCATGAAACTTACGAAACGTGGTAAGTATCTGGTTCTTTTCAGCGTGGATGAAACTAAAGATCATGGTTGGCTCGAACGCTTTGTTCGGGTTAACACTGAGGAGATCGTGCCTAGAGAATACCTTCCCTTCCCCGAGAAGTGGAATAAAGCCCATAAGTTCTCGGTATCTCTTATTTCTGCTTCTTGCAAGTGTTTCTTTCCTAACTTCCTTCCCACCCTTTCCTCTTCTTCTTTTAACCAAAGCGTGGCTACCAGATACCATATCCTGCTTTGAGAAGTGGGTAGATGACATAATGGCACAACATCCCCACGAAATCCATACTTCAAGAGACCTATCCGCAGGCAAGTGGGTAGCAAAAAACCACGGTTAGCCTTCCATGTATTTTTTGCACTTTTTCGGTTTTACCTCATAGTTTTTATCGGTGACTAACCGTGTGTTATACAGCCTGAAGAGGGATAAAGTTACCTTGAGGCCTGAGCTAGAAGATGCTCTCCTGGTGACCGAAAAAATGTTTTATCCGGCCAGTGTGGATCAAGTTGTTACCGATGCTCCGAGGAGCAGAAAACGGAGTAGATCCTCCAAGCTTTCATCTTGAACGGGCCCCAAAAAAGAAGAAAACTACTCAGACTCGGACGCTGAGAGACGTTTCCAAGGATGATATTATCATGAAGTCCGTTAGTGTGGGCACGAGCGCCGCCACCGACGTCAGAACAAGTGGCACTCCGATTATTATGACGGAGGAAAATATGATCGAGGTAATCGGATAGAATGCTGAGGGTGGCGATGCGCAGCCCTCCGTCTTACCGGTCCTTGGTCCGTCCGGGTCCACAGTCCCAAAGAGTCCTATTTTAATGGAGGACGAACTAGATCCGTCCGAAGTAGCCAGAACTACTTCCTCCTTTCCCCTCGAGCAGGAGGAATTCGAAGGTATGTTTGATGCCGATGCCTCTACTCCTACTGCCATTGCAGATCCTACGGGATTTAATTTGCCTATTCCTCAAGGGCAAAATAGACCTTTGAAGGCCACCAAATCAGGTTCTCGGCCTCACCTCATTGGTACTTTTCCAGCCCCAAGTGCTAAGCCAAATGAGACAAGGTCCATTGTGGTCACTGTCCCTACGGACATGCACTTCATGTCCCGGTCGGTAGGAATCGCCAATTACCTTTGGTATCTTGCGTCCGATGAAGACCGAGAAAAAATGGACAGAGATCTCTTTAATGAGAGTATGCATTCGGCCAATCGGGTATGTTCGACATCCTTAGCTTTGATTCCATTTTGTGATTTGTACTTATGCCTAACCCAAATTTTTCTTCTTTTTATCAGTCCGTCCGTTTGCAACATGAGAGCTTCCTTCGATGTACGAGGGTGAATGTCGGGTTGCGTAACTAGCTAGAAGATGTTCGGGGCCAGTTGGATGCACAAGGTCAAGAGACTGAAAAGTTAAAGATCCTGTTACAACAAAAGAAGGATCAGTTGCTTTCAGTGGGTGACCCCTCGGTACTCAAGGCCGAGCTTATGGCCGCCAAAGAGGGCATGCTTAAGGCTAAAAATGACCTGGCGGACCTGCTTGAAAGGTATATTGTTCTTTTAGTGGATAAGCGGAAGCTCGGGGCAATACTTGAGGAGGAGACAGCTGCCGAGGCTAATCTGCAGCAAGAGCTTGATGCTTCCAAAGCTGAGATTGCCCGTCCTGTTGCCGAGCGAGATCATGAAAAAGATTGCTTGAGGGTTTTTCAAGAGAAGCACGATGCCTAATCCAGGTCAACTGAGGGCCTCAAAGAACAACTAGGAGAGGCCAACCGAGATCTGAGTGTGTTATCTCAGGAGAATGTCAGGATAATGACCCAGATTCAGCAGGTCTTGTTTGAGCGAGACCGGATTAAGGCCCAAGCCGACACCGATGTCAAAGCTGCAGTTGACCATTCCACTTTGCGAGCCGAACATATGAAATGGAAGGCCTGGGTGCTTACCCTCAAAGAAGTCCAGCACGACATCGAAGACATTAGTGCGAAGATTGCTCAGGCCGAGGAGGTGGAGGGTCGGACCTATAAACCTTTCTTAGGCGACAGTTTGGAATAAGAGCCTGCCGCTTTGAGGAGTTAGACTCTGAGGAGGAGGAATAGATAGGCCCTTAGGCAAAGAAAAAATGTTATCTTTCTTTTGTTTGTAAATTTTTGTTGAGGCCGGTATTTGGCCTTATCTAAATATATTTCGGAAGTGCTAAAATATTTTAAGTGTTTGCCTTGCCTAAGTCTTTGAAAACATCGTCTACTTAATGTTTATTTAAACACGGTGTGCTCATGCTGATAACTCATTCAAATGTAGACTCAAGCTCGACTTCGGGCGATATTCATATAAGTTGGTTTGTTTTAAGGTAAATCACCTTCTGAGAACAAACGAGTTTTGTGCCGAGGTTGGCAACTTATGTATAATTTATGCTCGTGAATTCTGACGTCTCCTAATTATTTCAGGAATTTGGGTGATATTTCCAGTCTTTCAGACTTTAGTGTTTTCAAGTCTCTTTATTTTAGGCTAGGTACATTTTTGACCTTTTAAGGCCTTTGTGAATGAGTCGGGCCCAATTCGCTTAGAATTTTCTTGAGTCGAACCCTTATTTCATAAGCAGATTGACTTCAATAGTCCCTAGTTCGTGGTCCCTGGTTCGGGGTTCTTTATGAACTTGGGAGTATAACGGACTTACGATGTAAAGTGGATATTTTGAGAACAGTAATATCCACAAAGCTTAAGCTGATGTGCTCTTCTCATTTCACAAACTTGTATGGTACAATTGCCAAGTGGCATTCTGATTTTTTTCATTAAAAACTTAACTATTCAAGCATGACTCATTCGGTCATTTGGCCCTTACAACAAATCCTAATGTAGGAACTTTCAAAGAAAGAAAAATCGATTCGGCCTCGTTGGGCTTACATGATACAATTGATTTGGCCCCGTTGGGCTTATAGTACGGTAGCCCCCTAGTGTTCGTTGATGCCGAGCAGTCCCTGGTCCTAGCACTTGGCTAGTCTGAAGTAACACACTATGTGTTGTTGCCTCATTAAAAACCTTCCCAGAAAACCCACTTCGGGACAAAACCGAGGTAAGGGAATACGTCTAACTCTAATCTTCTTAATTTAATTTGGGATTTTTTTTCTGCAATGATCGAAACAGGTAAGTTAAAAAGAATTCACGAAGGGGTTTTGGGTCGTACCTTAGCAATAGTATCTCTTTAAGTGTGGTACGTTCCAATTGTTTAACAATTATTGGTCATCCTCCAATGCGAGCTGGTACTATCCTTTACTGGTTATACCAATCACTTTGTACGGTCCTTCCCAGTTCGAACCAAGTTTCCCCTCATTAGGGTCTTTCGTGTGTAATGTGACCTTTTGGAGGACCAAGTCCCCGATCTGGAAGTGTCGAAGATTGGTTCTTTGGTTGTAATACCTGCCTATCCGTTGTTTTTGCGCTGCCAACCAGACTAATGCTGCCTCGCGTGGTTCTTCCGCTAAATTGAGTTTTACTACCATAGATTCGTCGTTTGACTCTTCAGTGGCATATTGGAATCTTAGGCTCGAATCCCCGACTTCAGCGGGGATCAGAGCCTCCGCTCCATATACCAAGGAAAATGGCGTTTCACCGGTGCTTGACTTCGATGTAGTTCTGTACGCCTATAGAACCTCCGACAAGATTTCTTTCCACCTGCCTTTGGATTCATCCAACCGTTTCCTCAAGTTCTGAATGATAGTCTTGTTTGTTGATTCTGCCTATCTGTTTGCACTCGGATGATACGAAGCGGACATTATCTTTTTGATCTTCAGGCCCTCGAGAAAGTTATTGACTTTGTTACCTACGAATTGTCGGCCATTATCACAGGTGATCTCTATTGGGATGTCGAACCGGCATATGATGTGATCCCATATGAAGTTGATAACCTCTTTTTCACGTATCTTTTCGAAGGACTGCGCTTCAACCTATTTAGAAAAATAGTCAGTCATAAACAAAATGAAACAAGCCTTACCTGGTGCCCAAGGTAAAGGGCGAACAATGTCCCTTCCCCATTTCATGAATGGCCATGGGGATAATACTAGATGAAGCAACTCTCCCGGCTGATGGATCATAAGAGCGTGGCTTTGACACCGATGACACTTTCAAATGAAATTTTTCGCGTCATCCTCCATCTGATCTCAGTAATAAGCGGCTCGAATCAACTTTCAAACTAACAATTCAGCCTCGGAGTGATTACCACAGGTTCCTTCATGGACTTTGCACATTGCGTAGTCCGTCTCTTCGGGTCCCAAACACCTGGTTAAACGACCGTAAAACGAACGCCGATATAATTTTCCTTTAATCAAGTTGTATCTTATTGCTTTAGTCCTAATAGCTCGCGACTCCTTAGGGTCCACTAGTAATTTTCCCTCCGCTAGATAGTCTATGAACTTGTTTAGCCAATCCCAAATTACACTTGTCATGTTAACTTCGGTGTGGCTTCTTTCGATGGCGGAGTTCATTAATTGGACCACAGTCCCCGAGTTAAATTCCTCCGTTCCGACCGAGGATCCCACCCTTGCCAATGCATCTACCTTAGTGTTTTGTTCCCTCGACACATGCTGCATAGTCCATTCTTTGAATCAATGTAAAACTACCTGTATCTTTCTAAGTGTTTTTCATCCGATCATCCTTTACATCGAACACCCTGTTTACTTGATTCACGACCAAGATCGAGTCGCATTTTTCTTCGATGATTTCTACCCCCGGACTTCTGGCACGCTCCAAACCTGCAATCATAACCTCATACTCGGCTTCATTGTTAATCAATTTTAAAGTTCTTATGGACTGCCGAATGATATCCCCTGTAGGGGCCTTAAGTACAATACTGAGCCTAGTTTTTTTTACATTGGTAGGTCCATCCGTGTATACGGTCCAAATTCCTGAGGTTTTACCCGAGGTTAGAAGAAGTTCCTTCTCTACCTCAGGCACCATTGCGGGGGTAAAATCTGCCACGAAGTCTGCCATTTGGGACTTTATAGTCGTTCGGGGCTTATATTCGATGTCATATCTGCTGACTTCAACTTCCCATTTAGCCAACCTACCGGATAATTCTGGTTTATGTATAACGTTTTTCAATGGGTAAGTCGTTACCACGCTGATAGGGTGACATTGAAAATAAGGTTTTAACTTTCTAGATGCACTTAATAAAGCTAGGGCCAATTTTTCTAGGTAGGGGTAGCGTTTCCCCGCATCCCCTAAAGTTCTACTAAAGTAGTAAATCGGAAATTTCGTACATTCTTCTTCTCGAACCAGCACTCTACTTACCATGGCTTCAGACACTGCCAGATGTAAGTACAACTGCTCGTCTGCCCTTTGATATATGCAACAGAGGCAGACTCGATAAATACTTTTTCAATATTTTTAGGGCCAACTGACACTCCTGTGTCCATACGAAGTCATTTTTCTTTTTGAGCAAAGAGAAAAATCGGTGGCTTTTATCTAAAGACCGAGAAATAAATCTGCTTAATGCCGCGATCCTTCCGGTTAGTGTTTGCATCCCTTTTACGTTCTCGAATACTCGGATATCCTCGATGGCCTTAATCTTGTTCGGGTTAATTTCGATACCTCAATTTGATACCATGAAACCCAGAAACTTACCAGAATCTACTCCGTAGGCACACTTCTCCGGGTTCAGCTTTATGTTGTACCTGCGTAGTATGTCGACGGTCTCCTGCAAACACTTTAAATGGTCATCTGTTTCCAGGGACTTAACTAGCATATCATCAATGTAAACTTCCATTGTTTTACCTACTTGCTTTTCGAACATTTTGTTCACTAGGCGTTGATAAGTAGCACCGGCATTTTTTAATCCGAACGGCATTATGTTGTCATAGTAAGTTCCGTACTTTGCTATAAAAGAAGTCTTTTCCTGATCTTTCGGGTTCATTCGGATCTGGTTGTACCTTGAATAAGCGTCAAGAAAGCTTAATATCGCATGGCCAGCCATCGCATCAATCATGCAATCGAAGTTAGGCAAAGGAAACGAATCCTTCAGGCACGCTTTATTCAAATCTTTATAATCTACACACATCCTAAACTTATTACTTTTTTTGGGTACAACCACTACGTTAGCTAACCAATCCGGGTATTTAACCTCCAGTATGGATCCTATTTTTAATAACATTGTTACCTCTTCCTTGACGAATTTATGTTTGACCTCGGCTATTGGTCTCCACTTCTGCTTTATCGGGGCGAATTTCCGATCAAGGCTCAGCCGATGAGTGGTTACTTCGGGTGGAATACCTGTCATGTCTAAATGGGACCATGAAAAACAATCGGAATTAGTTTGAAGAAATTTGATTAATTTACTCCTGAGCTTCGAGGTTAACCCCGTGCCCAGGTATACCTTCCTGTCCAGTAGGTGGACGAACAGAATGACTTGTTCATGCTCTTCCATTGTTGATTTTGTTGCATCATAATCATCTGGCAGTACAAACAACCTAGGAACTCCGAAGTCGTCTTCTTCAATGTCGACCTTTCCTTCCCCGTCGGATTCGGCCAGGTTCGCGTCCTGTGATTCCTATTTGGCATTTTTCATTTCGTTCGCGTCTTCAGCATTTCCGGGGGCTTTCTTTGGTGTTTGAATAGCTTTTTCAACTGCGAACATTTCCTTTGTTGGGGATTACTCTCCATGAATGATTTTTACTCCTTCCGAGGTTGGGAAATTTAGCATTTCATGCAAGGTCGAAGGTACCGCCCTCATGATAGTAACCACGTCCTTCCAAGCAGGGCATTATATCTCATTTCTCTGTCAATAACATAAAACTTTGTGTGCTAGATTATACCGGCTGCGTTCACCAATAATGTAATCTCCCCTTTTGTAGTTTGGCATGCCATATTGAAACCGTTTAGAACATGGGCCGCTGATACGATCTGATCTAACAATCCCAACTGCTCCACTACCTTCCATCAGATAATGTTGGCCGAGCTACCTGGATCAACCAAAATACGTTTCACATGAGTTTTATTTAAAAGGACAGAAATTACCAAGGCATCATTGTGGGTTTGAATGATGCCCTCTGCGTCTTTGTCGCTGAAGGAGATAAATCCATCCAGTACATAGTCCCTGGTTCGTTTTTCTCGAGCGATCGAGAACTTCGTCTTCTTCATTATCAGCCTCGGGGCGTTTCCACTCCCTAATGATCATGTTGATCATATGCTGAGGTTGCTTCGGTTCGTTCTTTTTGGTGGGTTCCTGATTCTTGAAATGATTCTTTGCTCGCTCACTTAGGAATTCCCGAAGATGACTATTCTTTAATAGTCGTGCCGCTTCATCCCTTAGTCCTTTACAATCATCGGTTCGGTGCCCGTGTGTTCTGTGGTACTCGTATATTAGGTTCGGATCACGTTGCGAGGGGTCTGTTCATAACAGCCTTGGCCATCTTTTTTTGAGTAAAAGGTAACTTTGTATTCACACAAAAAACTTATCATATGGTGATGAGGTATAATCTTACATTCCTTGGTAGGCTGAAACTACCCTGAAACAACAAAAAAACTAGAGCTTACAAATGTCCTATAAAATCAACTAAAAATTCTACTTCCCCCACCATATCCTGTTTACACAAAAAATAAAGTAAACTAAGGCACTTCATATTGATCTTTTGAGTGCTGCTGCCATTATCATGAAAACATCTTGCATTCCTTTCTTTCCATAGTGTCCACCAGATGCATGCTGGTATATTCTCCCACCAGTTCTCCTTAGATCTTCTTTTTCCAATTCCTTTCCAGCTACTCAAAAGTTCAAAAGTGGTCTTTGGCATGACCCAACTCACTCCAAGTAAACATAAGAACATGCTCCACAGATTTACAGCTGTTTTGCAATGTAGGAACAGGTGACCATTGATCTCTGTTTCTTGTCCATACATAAAACACCTTGAGCAAATCTGAGTACCTCTTCTTTGTAAAGCTTCATGAGTTAGGCATACTCTTCTGATTACCAACCATGTAAAACAAGCTACCTTATGAGGAACTTTGACCTTCCAAATTAGTTTCCAAGGCCATTCTGCTAGTATTAACTAATTGATATTCATGTTCCAATAACAACATTTTACTGTGAAATCTCCCTTGTTATGCAACTCCCAGACAGGTCTATCAGGGCCAATTGAGGTGCCCTGGAAGGTACCTAAAATCTGGAGCAAGTTTGTTACTCTGTCTATTTCCCAATCGTTCAAGGCTCTTCTAAAAATCAAGTTCCACCCTTGATTTCTCCACAATTGAAAGACAGTGGCATTTTTCTGAAGGCTTATGATGTATAAGTCTGGGAACATCTCTTTTAGACTAGTATCTCCTATCCATTTTTCATTCCAAAACTCTGTTTTTAGTCCATTCCTCACTTTTATGTGGATTTTACTATTTAGTAAGGGCCACAACCTTCTAATTGTCTTCCATGCACTACACCCAAAGGTTCCATCAACTTCTAAAGTGGTCCACTGATTTAGAAGACCATATTTCTTTGCAATGAATCTTTTCCAGAGGGCCCTATCTTCAAAGAAGAATCTCCATAGCCACTTAAGTAGTAGACAATTATTCTGTATACTTAAGTTCTTTATCCCCAAACCTCCTTGAGTTTTACTAAGAGTCACATCATCCCAATTCACCAGATTATGACCTTTCTTTTCTTTGTTACCATGCCAGAGGAAGTTTCTTCTCAGTTGGTTAAACTTCTTTTCAATGCTTTATGGGACTGGGAATAGGCTCATCATGTAAGAAGGAAGACCATCCATCACAGATTTTATCAATGTCGCTCTGCCCCCCAAAGATAGATACTGGCTCTTCCATCTAACTAGCTTCCTTTCACATTTTTCCAGCACCTCACACCAAATTTCCAATTCTCTATTTTTAGCACCCAAGGGCAGGCCCAGGTATTTTGTGGGCAGAGATCCCACTTGGCAGCCTATGTTCTCAGCTAATTCCTGTAGGTTCCCAACTTGATTCACTGGAAAAAGATGGCTTTTGTGCCAGTTTACCTGCAGCCCAGAAATACCTTCAAAAATGGTAAGAATAACCCTCAGATGCCTGACTTGTAATACCTCAGATTCACAAAAGACCAGAGCATCATCTGCATACAGCAGATGAGTTACTTCCATGGCATGACCCCTATTTGTTAGAGCATTGAAACCCTTCTCCAACCATTTGTCTTAGCTTTCTTGATCATGTGATTGAGCCCCTCCATGGCTAAAATGAAGAGGAAGGGGGAGAGAGGATCTCCCTGTCTCAGTCCTCTTTGAGAATTAAAAAATCCTTCAGTATTTCCATTGATGATAAGTGAAAATTTAACATTGGATATGCAGAATTTAATCCAATTCAACCACTTGTTGCCAAATCTCATATCCTTGAGAATCTTCAAGAGATATCTCCAGTTTACATGGTCATAAGACTTCTCTATATCCAGTTTACATAGAATTCCTGGAGTATTCTGCCTCACCCTAGAGTCCATCAGCTCATTTGCTAGCAAAGCTGCATCCAAAATTTGTCTTCCTTTCAAGAAAGTCATTTGGTGGACATCCACCAATTTATCCGTCACTATTTTCAGCCTCTCAGTAAGCAACTTGGAGATTATTTTGTACACCCCCCCCCCCCAATGGTCGTTTCGCTCCCTTGATGCAACCGATCGTAGCTACAATGGTTGTAGAGTCGACATTGAAGTTGTATTCATATAATCTCGAACTTTCACCAGTGTCGGACCCTTCAACGAAGTTGTTTCTTAACTGTAAACCTCTACTCCCCGAACCGCGATCGCTCCGTCTATCACTTCTTGCTGTACTGGGATCGGAACCGCTTTTTCCCTTATCTGATCTGAAAGTGGACCTTTCAGGTTGAGTGTACGGATGATATCTATCCCTTGGTGGTTGAAATTTCATTTCTTCTCCCCTTTTTGTTCTATCCGTATTTTTGATTCGATTGATCGGACCTGGTGGAAGCTCAAGCTGATCATCCTCCACCCGTATCTTGGATTCGTACCTGTTATGAACATCTGCCCAAGTAATAGCTCTGAATTCTAACAGGTTTTCTTTAAACTTTAGGGAAGCGTTAGAACTCCAGGGATTAAGTCCCTTTGTGAAAGCCTGTGCTACACACTCGTCGGGAACCGGGGGAAGCAACATCCTTTCCTTCTGGAATCTTGTCACAAATTCCCTGAGCCGTTCGTCGTCCTTTTGGAAGATCTTAAATATGTCAGCATTTTTTGCATGCGCTTTTCGAGCCCCAGCATAAGCTTTTACGAAGGCATCTGCGAGCAACTCGAAGGAAGGAATAGAGTGCTGGGGCAGTGTGCAATACCACTGCATGGCTCCTTTAGTCAATGTTTCACAAAACGTTTTCAGCATTACCGACTCAATTTCATCATCTTCCAGGTCATTGCCCGTTATGGCACATCTGTAGGCGGTTATATGTTCCTACGGGTACATTGTCCCATCATATTTCGGGATATCAGGCATCTTAAACCTCATTGGTATTCGTTTTGGGGCCGTACTGGGGGGGAAAGGCCTTTGGACAATATACTTGGTCTCTGGTCCAGTCAGAATTAGTGGTGCACCCGGAATCTGATCCACTCGGGAATTACAGTCTTCCACCTTCTTTTTGTTGGAGTCAATCTGTTTAGACAATGCCTCCAACATCTTTATTATCTCGGAAGATCCATCAGGCACCAATCGTTCTCAATCTCTGCTTACCTCGATTTCCCTAAGGATTGGCGCGGGCCTTCGGTTCGGCTCCGCTACCCTAACCTCGTTGTTATTCCTTTGGAGATGCGAGATAGCCGTTTGGTGCTGTATCATGGTTACCTGTTGTTCCTGTAATAAATCATAAATCACACGTAAGTTAATCTCGTCTCCTTCCTCTCCGTTCACCCCACGGGCAGTTCCCCTGTCGGCTGGCGTATCTCCATTGTGGTGAACAGCTACGTTTGAGTGGGCACAGTTGCGTCAGCAGGAGGATTTTCATTCGGATTAGTTGGTGCCATGATGTTCAATGGTATTCCATTGTCGAGTTAACGTCAAGGTTATCGTTGTTCGTATTGTTCGACATGTCGTTGTTAACCTGCGATCAAAGATAAACGGCAAAAGAACAAGTGAAAGCCGATTTGCAAAAGAATCACCGCTATTGTACTTAGCCCCACGGCAGGCGCCAAACTGTTTACCCCTTAAAAAGGTAACAATCGAATTTATAAGTGGTTTAAAGGATATGCCATTTGATTTGCTTTAGAATGAAAAAAGAACAATAATGAAATTCAGATTGCGAATAAAAAGAGTAAGAAATAGCCTTGAATTTTGGTGAACAGCCAGGCCTGAGACTTGAGTCTGCTCGGACCAAACTGTTGATGATCTTATTATCTTTATGCTTGACAAAACTTTGAAAAACAAATAGTATAATCGGGTATTGAATGGTAAAAAAGCTGATAGAGAAGGAAGATTTACTCCCCTCCCTATTTATAGTAGAAGAATTTACATTATACAAGGTAACTGAATCAATTTAAGATAAGGATCCCCGAAATATCGGGTTTGACAACTGTTCACTACGTTGTGCGGAAGAAAATCCGCAACGGGCCAGATTTTCCACAACATCGTCAGCTACGGGTGCATTCCTCCGAAAATTGTCGGGTTTGAATGTCTCTGTCCCGTTAAGCCAAGCTCTACTATCCATTGCTTCTTGTTCTGGGTTCGGATCATCAAACCTTGGGTCGGGGCTATCGATCCCGATATTTACCGTTTACAGGTTGAACGGTAGTATTTTGAAAGGCCAACACTCGCCACTACCTTATTGGTGCCGGACAATGATATGTGGTGGGTATGTGTTGTTTGCGTACTCATACTACACTTGCGGAGTTTGATATCATGTCTACTGAGTTGTTGTTAGAGTGTTAGGGTGAGCTGCTTTGATGATCCGCAGTAGTGGACTCCCTCTCTGTCTTTTCATTACTTTCTTATTATTTTCTCAAACAGTGTATTATGGACAAAGTTGTATTTATTTTCGGTTTTGTAGAACCCTAGACTGATATCGCTAGGTTTTGAGATTTTATGTATTTCTTCGGCACTTATGATATTTCAAGACATCTTTTATGAATTATTACTATTTTTTTCTTAAAAAAAATAAAAAGAATTATTGCATAAGGGCAGGGGAAGGAAAAATGGGGAAGGAAATTATAACGTGGGGATTCAAACTCTCACCAACACGGTGAAAATTCAAGTAGCGAACCAACTGAGCTAATAGATCCCTACGAACTATTAGCATTTCAAATGTTATTCTTGTCTTTTATTAATGAAAATTGAATAAAAGTGAAATTGGTATGTCTACCTGGTTGGAGTGTCACCACGATTTATGAATTTTGTATCGTGACTTGAAAGTAAAAGAAAATCTTTTCCAAATTTATTATTTTGGTTAGTTAAAATTTGGGAAAATATTTTTTCTAAGATAGCAAATTCCTTACAATTAAGGAAAATGACTTCTCTTAAATTACGAAAACAAGTTGCACCAGTGACATTTCATACTAATTGTCTCCTCCCCTAGCCTCAAACACTACCCATGTATACGGTAAAAATCGGATATATGTTAAACCGGTGAGACCAAATACCGAAAGAAGAAAGGAACAAGAACGTGCATGAAGGCTCCCGTTCTGAACCGGAGGAATGTTTGGACCGAAGCAAAGGAAGGGCGTCATTTGGTCCGGTTCCCCCATGACCGGGTTGATCGTTGCCATTGGTCCATTTGGTCGAAGCCGTTAGTCCGTTTGGTCGTGGCCGGTGGTCCGGGAGATCCGTTGCGCGGTTGCCATGCGTCGATGACGTCCTGCCATGTTCAACTGTCAATCGTACGGGTGTCAGATCGTACAGTCAACCTAATCCAACCTAACCCAACTCAGAGCCTTTTTATTATTATTTTATTGTTCATGTTGTATGAAGCGCATGGGGAAACACTATAAATAAGGGGCATTGTCCTACTCTTAGGCGTTGGCTTCTTCATTTTCAAGAACTCTTGTAATAGCAAAAACTATATAAAATCTCTCTCAAATAGCCGATTTTGGTCCTCAGTTGCTGTGTTCATCTCTTACATTTCTTAAATCAAATAACGCTTATATATTAGTAGTTACACGAGTCTATAGGAGACCATTGGTCATCAGTTGCTCCTTTATAGCATATTCATATATTTCTTTTCTCTATCAAATAAGTTAAAGATATAACCACATATCCTATACCTCACCTACAAATTTAATTGATTATCCAAAACCGGGGTAAACAGTTTGGCGTCCACCATGGGGCTAGGATAATAGTGGTCTTTTACCTTGATCTCTACCTTACCCATCAAAATCGAAAACATCTTCTGTTCGTCGCTGAAAAAACAGACTAAATGGCTGACAGTGGGCAATCTGGTCACGTCAACAACAACGAAATCGTGGCCGAAAATGAAGGAAGCGGTCCACGAGGACTACCAAACACCGCTGATCGTAACCCCATTAATTCGAGGGAGGGCCTCAACCATCAAAACACCGTGGACCAGGAGAATGCCGCCCAACCGGCTACCGACCCTTTAAATACACACAATTCGGTTACTTTGTCCCGGACTCAGGGCCGGAAAGAACCGAAAGCCCCAAATGATAATATTGACTTACGTTTAATTTTTGAAATGTTGCAAGAACAGAGAGCGGCGATTGCCAAATAGGGAATCGCAATAGCCCGGTTGCAAAACGGAGGGGATAAAACTACCTCGGAGGAGGCAAAGGGTGTTGCTGAACCCAGAAGAGATGAGGCACGGATGGTCGAGAGCGATGGGTCCGGAGCTGGGTCCTCCACCGAGGTTCTGAGAATGCTCGAAACTTTGGAAAAACGGGTAGACTCAACCGAGAAGAGGGTGGAAACGTACAACTCTCGGGTAGACCAAATCTCGGGGGCTCCGCCTTTACTGAAAGGGCCGGATTCAAAGAGGTACATCCAAAGGCCTTTTCCTCCGGGTGCAGCTCCAAAACTAATCTCGAAGAGGTTCAAGATGCCGGATATCCAGAAATATGACGGCACAACGGACCCACACGAACACGTGACCTCATATACGTGCGCTATAAAGGGCAATGATATGGAGGAGGACGAAATTGAATTGGTATTGCTGAAAACGTTCGGAGAAACTTTGTCGAAACGGGCATTGACATGGTATGACCATCTGCCCGAGCATTCGATCACTTCATTTGAAATGCTCGCCGATGCCTTCATAAAAGCTCACGCCGGTGCCATGAAGGTGCAGGCCCGTAAGGCAGATATTTTCCGTATAACTCATAGAGACGATGAATTACTGCGTGAGTTTGTCAACCGATTCCAAAGGGAACGAATGGAGCTTCCCCCGGTTCCAGAAAAATGGGCTGCACAAGCTTTCACAAAGGGGCTCAATGTTCAGAGCTCAACGACTTCGTTTAAATTGAAGGAAAGCTTGCTCGAGTACGAGGCTGTGACATGGGCTGATGTCCATAACCGATACGAGTCGAAGATTCGGGTGGAGGATGATCAATTCGAACTTCCCCCGGGGCTGATAAATGTGAACAAAAGTTTTGAGAGACCAAGGAAAGGTTACGAAACGAAGGCCGAGTCGTCGAGGGAAAGGTATCGGCCATACTCCCATTCGGAGAAGCCAAGCTTTAGGTCGGAGAAATCAAGGGTTAGCCCAAGCCAATTCTCCGGTCGGGGTAGTAAACGGGTCGAGCGCCCGTCGAACAGTCGGGGTCTCTCATTCAGGAGCGATGCCAGAAGCTCTGCCGGCAACAAGGATTTACCAAAGATATCAGAGTGAAACTTCAACGTTAGTACCTCGGGCCTCGTCTCGGCCATTGGCCGTGTCCCAGATGTAAGATGGTCGAGACCTCTAAGGTCGGATCTAGGCCAGCGGGACCCGAGCATGGTGTGTGAATACCATGGAACCCATGGCCACAGAACCGAGGATTGTCTCCAGCTTAGAGAGGAGGTAGCCCGATTACTGAGGAATGGTCATATCCGAGAATTACTGAGCGAACGAGCCAAAAATCACTACAAGGAAAGGGAGGCTCATCGAAGGGCCGAGCCTGTAGAACCCCAGCATGTAATCAACATGATAGTTGGGGGCACCGATGCCCCTCGAGGGCCGGTCATGAAACGGGCCAAGGTTTCGGTTGTTCGCT
The DNA here is from genome assembly GCF_019175385.1 of Lycium barbarum. Taxonomy (NCBI): domain Eukaryota; kingdom Viridiplantae; phylum Streptophyta; class Magnoliopsida; order Solanales; family Solanaceae; genus Lycium; species Lycium barbarum. The sequence continues at coordinate 41,494,305 of NC_083338.1, forward strand.
AAAAGCGCAGCCGGGATTACTTACCCGAGGTTTCCATCTCTTTCAGCAACGAGGATGCAGAAGGCATCATTCAACCGCACAATGATGCATTGGTAATTTCTATTCTTATCTTTAAGACTCAGATTAAACGTATTTTGATTGACCTAGGTAGCTCGGCCAACATCATCCGGTGGAGAGTGGTCGAACAGCTAGGGCTGCTCGATCAGATCGTACCGGTAGCCCGGGTACTCAGCGGGTTCAACATGGCGAGCGAAACCACAAAGGGAGAGATATCGTTGCCGGTTAATATCAATGGCACTATCCAGCAAACGGTGTTCTATGTGATTGAAGGGGACATGAAGTATAACGTATTACTGGGCAGACCCTGGATACATAGCATGAGGGTCGTGCCCTCAACATTGCATCAGCTGCTGAAATTCCCCACCCCGGAAGGGATAAAAACCATCCGAGGTGAACAACACGCTACAAGGGAGATGTTCGCAGTCGAGGAAGCAATACCTCGGCCCAAAGAATTGGTTCACAAGGAAGAAGATCTAACTGGAGGAGAGGACACCAAATAGCAATCAAAGCACACCGGGTCGGATCCGGGGTATGAAGAGGATGATTTCGATGTGCCCAGATCATTTGTCATGCCGGATGACTCGGATGCAACCAAGTCGACTGTAGAGGAGCTGGAGCAGATTGCTTTGCATGGTCTCATATAGATATGACAAGTATATCACCGGAAGTAGCCGCTCAGATGCTTACCTTGAACGGGAAGTTTCCCCCGGTAAAGCAGAAGAGAAGGCCCATGGCGGAAGCAAACCACGCCTTCGTAAAAGACGAGGTAACAAAGCTTTTAAAAATAGGTTCTATCCGGGAGGTAAAGTACTCGGATTGGCTAGCTAACGTGGTAGTGCTGCCCAAAAAAGGTAATAAATTTCGAATGTGTGTTGATTACAAGGATTTAAATAAAGCATGCCCGAAGGATTCGTTTCCGTTTCCGTTTCCTCATATCGATAGAATGATCGATGCGACGACCGGGCATGAGATTTTAAGTTTTCTCGATGCTTACTCCGGGTATAACCAAATTCGGATGCACCTGGAGGATCAAGAGAAAACATCCTTCATTACCCGGTATGGGACTTACTGTTATAATGTCATGCCTTTTGGATTACAATACGCCGGTGCAACTTATCAACGCCTAGTTAATGAGATGTTCGAAGAAGGGAAAACAATAGAAGTTTATATTGACAACATGGTAGTCAAGTCCCTGGAAACAGAGGACCATTTAAAACATTTGCAGGAAACCTTCGATGTGCTCCGCAAGTATAACATGAAGCTCAACCCGGGAATATGCGCCTTCGGGGTAAGGTCCGGCAAATTTCTGGGTTTCATGGTGTCAAACCGGGGGATCGAAATCAACCCGGACAAGATGAAGGCCATCGAGGATATCGAGGTGGTGAATAACGTCAAAGGAGTACAGAGGCTCACCGGAAGGATAGCGGTATTAAGTCGCTTCATATCGAGGTCCTCGGACAAGAGTCATCGTTTCTTTTCCTTACTAAGGAAGAAGAACGACTTCGTTTGGACACCGGAGTGCCAAAGAGCTTTACAGGAATTGAAGAGATACTTGTCTAGCCCCCTGCTGTTGCACACACCGAAGGCGGACGAGCCGCTTTTTCTCTACCTTGATGTCTCCGAGATAGCGGTAAGTGGCGTTTTGGTCCGAGAAGAATCAGGTACGCAATTCCCTATCTATTATGTAAGTATAACTTTGAGGGATGCGGAGACCCGTTATCCCCACTTAGAAAAGTTGGCGTTGGCACTGATAAGCGCTTCTAGAAAGCTCAAGCCCAACTTTCAATGCCACCCAATATGTGTAGTAACTACTTACCCCCTGAAAAACATCATGCATAAACCGGAATTATCGGGTAGACTAACTAAATGGGCCCTCGAAATTAGCGGATATGATATCGAGTACAAACCTCGAACGACCATCAAGTCCCAGATCTTGGCCGATTTTGTGGCAGATTTTACCCCGGCTATGGTCCCCGAGGTCGAGAAAGAGCTTCTGCTGACCTCGGTGAAAGCCTCGGGTATTTGGTCACTACATACGGACGGAGCGTCGAACCTCAAAAGTTCCGGGCTAGGGATCATCCTCAGAACCCCGGCCGGGGATACCGTTCGACAGTCTATTAGAACTGCTAAATTGACTAACAATGAAGCCGAGTATGAGGCTATGATTGCAGGTTTGGAACTGGCCCGAAGTATGGGGGCCGAAATAATCGAGGCAAAGTGCGATTCGCTCTTAGTCGTAAACCAGGTGAACGACGTCTTCGAGGTCAAGGACGAACGGATGCAGAGGTATCTTGAAAAAACCCAAGTGATACCACATCGGTTTAAAGAATGGATCATGCGGCAAGTACCTAGGGAACAGAACAACGAAGCCGATGCATTGGCAAATTTGGGATCCTCGGTCGAAGGGGAAGAAATCAACCCCGAGACTACGGTGCACTTGTTGAACACGGCAATAGAAAACAGACATGCCGAGATAAACACAATGGGTTTGACTTGGGATTGGCGCAACAAGTACATCGACTACTTGCGCGATGGAAAGCTCCCGAGTGACCCAAAAGAATCACGGTCATTAAGGACCAAAGCTGCGCGTTTCTGCTTGGTAGACGGCCAATTGTATCGACGATCTTTCTTTGGCACCCTGGCTAAGTGTTTGGGTCCTGGATAGACGGAGTATGTGTTGAGGGAGGTGCATGAAGGAACCTGTGGCAACCACTCAGGTGCTGAAGCTTTGGTTCGAAAAATCATTAGGGCCGGTTATTACTGGAACCGGATGGACGAAGACTCGAAATATTTTGTCCGAAAATGTGACGGGTGTCAAAGGTATGCTCCGATGATTCACCAGCCCGGGGAGTTGCTGCATTCGGTGGTTTCACCTTGGCCTTTCATAAAGTGGGGAATGGACATTGTCGGCCCATTACCATGGGCACCAGGTAAAGCCCGTTTCATTCTGTTTATGACTGATTACTTCTCTAAGTGGGTTGAAGAGTAGGCCTTTGAAAAAATCAGAGAGAAGGAAGTCATTGACTTCATATGGGACCACATCATCTGTCGCTTCGGCATCCCTGCTGAGATAACCTGTGATAACGGACCCCAGTTCATAGGTGGCAAAGTCAACGATTTCCTCGAAGGGTTGAAGATCAAGAAAATTGTATCAACCCCGTATCACCCGTGTGCAAACGGACAAGCGGAATCCACGAACAAGACAATAATCCAAAATCCGAGGAAAAGACTTGAAGCGTCAAAGCATCACTGGAGGGAAATATTACCGGAGGTGTTATGGGCATACAGAACCACATCAAAATCAAGTACGGGAGAAACTCCTTTCTCGTTGGTCTACGGGGCTGAAGCCCTTATTCCCGTGGAATTTGGTGAACCCACTCTCCGGTTCAGCTATACTACCGAGGAGTCAATCGAGCAGGCCATGGTCGTAAAACTCGACCTCACGGATGAACTTCGCGAAAACGCGTTAGTCCGTATTGCAGCCCAGAAACAGAGAATGGAAAGGTACTACAATCGAAGAGCCAATTTTCGGCATTTCCAAGTTGGGGACTTGGTGCTTCGAAAAGTTACCTTGAACACCAAAAATCCCAACGAAGGAAAACTGGGTCCAAACTGGGAAGGTCCGTATAAGATAACCGGGATCACGGGCAAAGGATCGTATCAGTTGGAGTCTGTGGACGGGCAACGGTTGCGTAACAATTGGAACGTGGCCCATCTAAAATGATACTACTGCTAAGGTATGGACTCCCCATGTTTTCTATTTAACCTTTCTCTTTTGCAGAAAAATCGAGAGCCGAATAAAGTTAGAATTTAGGCCTGAAAACACGTGTTGCACTCTTTTTCTTAGTACGGTTTTGTCCAAAAATGGGTTTTCCGACAAGGTTTTTAATGAGGAAACAAGTACAACGTGTTACTCAACGAAGACGAAGACAGAAGCCCAGAAATTCGGGGTCACACCCAATGAGTGGGGACTCGATAGCACTCATCCGATCTTTCAGCTCCGATCAGAGCTAGGGGACTATCACACCCACTCCGAAGTTTACCCCGGTTAGTTGAAACTGGAGGCCGCCCTCAACAAAATAAAATCGGACCTTCAATATTAGGTTCCGATGTAAAGACCAAACGATCAAAATGAATTGTGTCCACATAACATTTGCTACGGCAAAACCAAGAACCGAATCTTCTGCATTAGGTTCCGATGTAAGGACCAAACGATCAGAATGAATCGTGTCCATTTAGTATTTGCTACGACAAAAGCGGAAGGGAAAAATTCATTCTCATGTACACAAACACTTGCAATGCAAAAATTATGGAAAGTTTGGATAACAATATCTCGGATGACTTCCTGTTAAAACAGTTCACCCCGGTGATAACCGCCGTATTTCGGCACTATTCTCATTCATACACCCTATACCGGGCACTACGATCGAAATTCGACGAAAGCAACAAGGTCATAGCGAACCGGGCCGAAGTCATTAATCCCACGAATGGAGACTTTTACATCAAAATCTAGCTAAGGCTGAGATTCAGGTGTCCGAAAAATACCGGCCCTAAAAGATAAAAATAGCCAAAAAATTCCGGCCCTAAAAATGCCCGTCGTGATTGGGAGACGTCCGAATTCACAAAGCATAAAGTAAGTCCCATGGGCAAAACCTCAATAAAATCCTCGGACAAAATGTTCCGGATAAAGTGAGAAGCCGATATTCAGGCATAGTCAGAAACAACGACTATTTAAACGAACCGACAATTCAGGCGAAGGGCATAACAAGCAGTCATTCAAAGAAAAGAATCAAGAAAAACACATGTTCTATTTTTATAGAGGATTTTACATCAGATACCCCTACAAAGGCAAAAAATAAAAAGGTAAGTACAGGCCCTAAATCTATCCGGAATGGCTGGAGCCGGAGTGTTCGGACACTGTCCGCTCGGAGTCATCAGAGTCATCCCCGAGGGCACCCTTGTCCTCTTCCTCGATTCTTCTAGCCTCGAGAATAAGGGCCGGAAGATCCGTAAAGCCATGCTCGGCTTGCTCAAGGGTGATCCTCCGAGACTTCCATTTTTCATACTCAGCGGCGATAGTGGCATGAGCCTCGATGGCCTCCACGCTCTTCAGAGCTTCCTCCAAATTAGCCTCAGCCTGGGCTAACTTTGCCGCCAGAACATCTCGAGCCTCTCCGAGGACATCTTACATGCGGATGGCCAACTCGAGTTCGGCCTTGAGGGTGTCATTAGCATCAACCATCTCCTTAAGCTCGATTTTCAGATCATCGCATATCTGGGCCCTCTGCTCCGCCTTCTCCTCGAACACCCTCATGCGCTCTTTGTACCGGGCACTCTCAGATTCGAGTAGCCGGTTCCTCTCAGCCAAGCTCGCAGCATCAGACTTCACCGAATCCAGCTCCCCCCGGAGTTGAGAAAGGGTGGTTTCGAGCTCATCAAGCCTCGAGGAAAATTGAGTAAGGCCGATCTTGTCCTCGAGACTCCCGACTAAGGCCGATCTTGTCCACTTCGAGACTCCGGTTGTATTCGACCATCTCGGCCAGCTCTCTCTTTAACCGACGGTTCTCAGCCTTTGCTGCATCGAACTCAGGTTGGAGGTGGGAAAGAGCAACTACTCGGCTCAGCTCATCCTCCTTCACCTGCAGAAGGTGCTGCAATTTCTCCGTCTCTCGACTTTGGGCATCCAGTTGGCCCTTAAGATCGTCTACCTCTTGCTGAGCACGGACGAAAGCCTCGTTGACAAGCACCACACTCTGCAAATGAAACAAGTTAGAATCTTGAACAAACAAAGCTAAAAGTCTCAGTGAAATTATGCGAAGAGGGCTAATAAACTTACCGGGTTACCCGTGTGCATACCCTCGTTTATGAGGCACTGCCAAGGGACCCCGTTCATCTTTCGCTTGTCCGAGTCCGAGACCAAGGGCCTGAGATAGCTCGCCACCCCCACCGGGCGAGAGAGAAAACTGCAATCTTCCGGAACCGTGATCATAGCCGACCTTGTCCTCCTCGGCTCCACACTTGGGGCCGGAAAGGTGCGGACTAAGCTGTCTCTAGCACCTGACTCAGTGGTCCGACTAGCCGACCTCGTGGCCCGGGGAATCGGGAGATGACCGAATCCAGCAGCTTCGCCGGTTGCGGGGGGAGTATCCGAAAACATGTCTTCGAATTCATCCGATCTCGAGGGCTGAATTGGGGAAGTCGGAAGGACCTCAGCAGCTTCTACAAAGGCAGGGATCTCCGAAGACGCAACGGTCTCGTGCTCGGGCACCGGATGAATGTCAATGGGGACTTCGGTCTCCGTTAACGGTTCGGTCCTTTAAGCAGCTTCGGCAGCAGCCGCCCCCCGAGATCTATTTGCCCTTTGCAGGGGGTTTCTTCGGAAGATGTTTCACCTGAAATGTCGATGAAATCAATCGACCTTAAAGGAGTCGGGTAAAGAATCTCTTCCGCACCTGTGTGTGATACCGGAACCAAAAGTCCTTCTCCAGCAAAAGGAAGGGGTGGAACGGCGACAGCCTCCTTCGGGATCGGGGCCATGGAAGCATCGGCAAAGATTCTCCGAACAATAATGTCGGGTGCCGAAGTTGTGGGTTGGCTGCCATCTCGGGTCTGGGATCCACCGAGCCCTTGGGCAAACCTGAAAATCAAAGACACAATGAATACGGGTAGTAGAAGATGCAGTGAACACGGGTAAAAGCAAAGTATTACCGTGGTTCTGGGCGACCTATCGACCGCGTGACAGGTGGCCCCACGTTCGGTCATTGTGGGCATGCTGGCTAAGGAGTGCAGTGACCCATTCGTTCAGGTTCCGGACGACCGGAGGAATAAATCCATTGGCTGATATAAATAAGAAAAGCGGTGAGAAAGTGGGACCGAAGTTTGACAAAACATACGAAAGCAATTACTTAAGAGTTCAGGCTTACGCTTGTTGTTCCACTTTTCCGGAAAGGGCATGTAATTGTCCGGAATGATGTCCACGGTCCTCACCCGGACATATCGCTCCAACCAGCCCCTGTCTCTGTCTTCGTTCATTTTCGAGAAAAATGGATTCCGGCTATGCTTGGTGAGTTTTATTACGCCACCCCGGAACAACCTCGGGGAGTATAAGCGTATCAGGTGGGCCAGCGTGAGCTCTTTCCTAGCATTGTTGGCCAACAACCGAAGGAATGCTACGACCCTCCAGATGATCGGACCAATCTGTACGAAGGTCACGTCATAGGTCCGGCATATGTCTAGGATGACCGGATCGACCGGAGGGTCGAGCTTGAGAGTGAAAGGGTAAGTATACACGTACAAAAAACCTTCTCGGTGGTCAGTGACTGATTCACTTGGTCCGGGGGCAAAAACCCGAACCGGACGGGTGTCCCACCCGAAATCAGCCCGGACTATGTCGAGTTTCTCCTCAGTAATGGATGAGGGATATCGCCTCACATCATACCCCCTATCGGATATCGAAGAAGGGTTTTTGACCTCAAGATCCTTGTTGAAGTTAGGTTTGGCCGGTATAATGTCCGAGGCAGTGGGCTCGAAGGTGCTCTTTGCTTTAGCTGGAGACGTAGGCTCGGTTCCTTGAGATGAAACCGAAGGGATATCGTGGGAAGTGGTCTCAGACATTTGAAAGTATGAAAATAAGAAGTTGAGTGAATTCGGAAAGGAAGTTAAAAAAGAGTAAGGAAACAGACGGTTCAAGAAATGGCAAAATAAGAAGCAGCAACACTCAAACAAGAACGACGAGTGGGGAAATTGGCAGTGTCGTTTCCTTTCACGTAGCGCCAGCAGCAGATCAACAAGAAATGTGAGTTTTTCAGATGATTATGACCGAAGTTATGAAATGTGTAAAGAGGCAAAAAACTTGAGGCAGAGAGTTCAGTTGAAGAGGTAAAACGTTCAAATGAGGGGTAAAAGACCTTATATAGGCATGGGGCTGTGACAGTTACAATCCCTCGGCCAACCGGGGAGTGCCACGTGTCCCCATAATTAATTAAGAATGACTTGAAACGACGTGCGTGCGGCGGTTGTCAGAGCGGAGCATTCGGGATAAGACACGTGGCCGACGGCAGAAGAACGTGGCGCAACTGTTCCCGCCAAAAATGAAAAGATAACAACGGGCAAATGGAGTCACCGGTTTCGTGATCCATCCACTCCCCGTCACTCCGACAAATCTACGATCCGGGAAGTGTGGGGACTATCTGTATACGGTAAAAATTGGATATATGTTAAACCGGTGAGACAAAACACCGAAAGAAGAAAGGAACAAGAACGTGCATGAAGGCTCCCATTCTGAACCGGAGGAATGTTTGGACCGAAGCAAAGGAAGGGCGTCATTTGGTCCGGTTCCCCCATGACCGGGTTGATCGTTGCCATTGGTCCATTTGGTCGAGGCCGTTAGTCCGTTTGATCGTGGCCGGTGGTCCGGGAGATCCGTTGCGCGGTTGTCACGCGTCGATGACGTCCTGCCATGTTCAACTGTCAATCGTACGGGTGTCAGATCGTACGGTCAACCTAATCCAACCTAACCCAACTCAGAGCCTTTTTATTATTATTTTATTGTTCATGTTGTATGAAGCCCATGGGGTAACACTATAAATAAGGGGCAATGTCCTACTCTTAGGGGTTGGCTTCTTCATTTTCAAGAACTCTTGTAATAGCAAAAACTATATAAAATCTCTCTCAAATAGCCGATTTTGGTCCTCTGTTGCTGTGTTCATCTCTTACATTTCTTAAATCAAATAACGTTTATATATTAGTAGTTACACCAGTCTATAGCAGACCATTGGTCATCAGTTGCTCCTTTATAGATATTCATATATTTATTTCTCTATCAAATAAGTTAAAGATATAACCACATATCCTATACCTCACCTACAAATTTAATTGATTATCCAAAATCGGGGTAAACAACCCACCCCCATAGCCCCTATCCCAACCGCCCCCACACCTTACCCTCACCTCTCATCCGATAGTGTTTCCTTAGATTATATACCGACGCTTTTAAAATAATATGTTTTGATTACGTACCAAATACAAAAAAATAAATTAGAAAACTACTTACTTTTCGAGAAACAAAATATTTCAATGGAAAACATTTTCCTTTGTACCAAACACACCTTAAGAGTATCTTAATTTTCCATTGAAAATACATACCTTGCCAATGATTCTTGATATGCTTCTGGGCGCTCAACTCCATGGTCTTAATATAGAGATTTGACAACGCATCTGGACTAACAAAATAGTAGAGCATCTTTCTCAAGAGTTTTGCTTCGTCTCCACGACTATCAGTCAAACTCTTCCCAAGCAACTGTCTTACAGAACTTGGCCAGCAAACAGGGACCAACTTATTCTCGTTTCCAAACAAGAACTTGTTTGCGGCAGGACCACACAACACAACCATTTTTTCACCCATTACTGATGTCTTGAAAACCTGAGATTGATACTTGTCCATCCTGTCCGTCACAAATTTCTCTGGCCTTCCGTCCTGGTTTAATCGAAGATACTCCAGTGTTTCTCCGATCACTGGCCATTCATAGCTGCGAGGAGGAAGGTTCGATGACTTTGTTCTGGCTTTTATGATAAGATTGATGAAAAAGAAGAGAACACTTGCGGAAGAGGCAAAAAAGATTAGGTACACAGCTAATGTCATCGCTACTGTTTTTCGCTTCAAAATAATTTTATCATACCACATATACAGACATAGATACAAATATTTTTGGCATACAGTGTTGGAATAGTTAGTGTTGATGGTAGTTATGAGAATGAATTTCGGAGAGAAAAGAAATTACTTTTTTCTCATAGAAGAAAGTTACTCTTTTGAGAGAAAGTAAATTACTCTTTTCACATATTAAAACTTTGTGGTTAAGTCTGAAATTAATTAAAACGTTTGTAGTTTATGGCGAATGTGTCTATTACGAAAAGTCATCTTTGAATAGACGTGTCTGTTGCGAACAGATATCTAAGGTATTATAAATATCTGGTACTGCTTCAAAATAAAGGATGTACAATTACAAATTTCTTCTCTTCTTCTCTAAATACTCATTACAAAACGCAATTCTGTTCTTGTGGAAATTCAAGTGAATTGCTAAAACTTGAATTTCATAGGCTTTGTAAAATTCTGGAGGAATTTTACCACCATCCTTTCAGCAACGAAGTGGGATGCTTAAATTATGTGAAGACAGAAATTACACTATCAAAGCCGGATTAGTTCTTCCCCACTTTTAATATCTATTTTTCTAACATACGGAAAATTAGATGATGTCATATTAGAGTTTGCTTGATATGGAGGAAAACATTTTTAATTTTTCTTACGTTTAGTTGATCACAATAAGGTTTGGAAAATATTTTTCCTTTCTTTAATTAAAACAAGTTTCAAAAAAAGTTGAGTAAATAACTTTTACTCAACTTTTTTAGATAGGAGTAAGTTTTCGTTAATGATATCCCATGCTAATCGTCATCATCACGCTCCCAATAACCACCCTAATTTCAACCCTTGACCTTGTCCCCACCACCCACTCTTGTCCGAGTTCGGAACCAAAATAACTCAATAAAAATTCAAGTGAACCAAAATATTCAAAAAAAAAAAAATGGTACAAAAGTACCTTTTACTGCGATAAAGGACATAACCGTAATGGCACGGTTAAGTCCTTTAGCGCAGTATTTTACTGCGCTAAAGGATATTCCATCTCTCCTTTAGCGCAATAAAATACTACGCTATAGGAGTCCCCTATTTTGCTGAAATAGACCCTTATTACATATCACACTTTTTTACGTACTTTAACCGTATATTAATCATGCTTTGAGACTCCAGAACTTTAATATTTTATATAGAACCTTACTTATTTTTGTGCGATTAATAAGGTAGGCTCAATACATCAAGGATACGCAAAAATTCGGATGGTCGTTTTAGTGGTTGAAAAGTGCTCGAAGTTCATTTTTGTTTGAAGACTTGTTGTCCTTAGCTTTACGTTATTTATATTTTAGGGTTTCATGTTATATTTACATTGATGCTTAAATTTATTTCGAATGTGTCACTTTTTTTTTTTTATATTATCAATTTAGGATGTGACACTCTATAAACAATAATAAAGACTAAGATAATATTTATAAATATAAATAGAAACGCTTTAAATATACAATATTTACTTAAATTGTAAAAGATTATCGTATATACTAGTGGGTCCCACATGTAGTATGCCGGAGACTTTCCTTAGGCCTAAGGCTCATACCATCCCCACCGCCCTCGCCATCATCTCCATCGCCCTTTTTTCTCTTAATAACAGGGCGCTCCAAGTCATGATCATCTCCTCTTCCCCTCGCCCTTGCGCCCTTGACTATAACGTGCTTCTTCTTGAGATCTAGTCCCGCTGCCACGCTCAAAATCTTAGGCTGAGCTGGGTCTGGAAACTCGACCTCTTCCTCGTCGGGAGTTGCCACCGCAGGCACCGAAGGATGAACCTAAAAAATATATAATAATTAGTATCATTTCTTACTTATATTGAATACATTAATGTTTGTTGAATAATCAAACCTGTGTATCGACAGGCACCTGAGTAGGCTCCTGAGGTGGGTTTGTAGGCTCTTGAGATGGGTCTGGTGCTGAATATGATGTAGTCTCCTGGACGAGATGCTGTTCGAGGTACAAATAAAGGTTAAAAAAATTAAGTTAATATTCACCTTATATTGAATAAAATTGATTTTAATTAAAAAACTTACATGTGGCTCGATAGGCCCATGAGAAGATACCTCTGGCTCGGCAGGCTCATGAGTAGGCTCTTGAGTGGGTCGCTCTTGTGGATCCACTGGCGCTGAATCCTAAAATATGAAAAATTACGAAATAATAAGTAACATATATATTTAAAATAAGTACTTTAAATAATCAAATATGTAATTTAAATATTCACCTTATATTGAATAAAATTGATTTTAATAAAAAGCTTACTTGTGGCTCAACAATCACATGGGAAGACGCCGCTGGCTCAGCAGTCCTGTGAGAAAACGCCTGAGTGGGTCGCTCTTGTGAACCCACTGGCGCCAAATCCTAAAATATGAAAAATTACGAAATAATAAGTAGCATATATATTTAAAATAAGTAATTTAAATGATCAAATAAGTATTTTAAATATTAACTGGGATTAAAAAGCCATCGAAGTCAAGAATTCTGGGTCCGTCTAAATTCGTCACAAGCCGCTCATCAACTAATGACGCGCGTAACCGCCCAATCTACGTGATCACGCTCCTCCATGTATGCATTCTGGCTTGGTTGAGATGAAGACCCATGTATCTCAGCAAATAGGAGTGCCGACGTAAACGTAGGTGACTGTCCAGCTGAGCTGCCACTAGCCTGGAATGGCCGCGGATGGACTAGAACGGGAACAACCTCTGGAATGGGAGCGACCTCATCTGCCTCATATGCCTCATCTACTAGATGGTGTCCTCCACCACCAGGTCCTTTAGCAGCAGCACCGCGTCCTTTGGCAGCACGGCGTCTTCTGGCAGCACCGCCTCCTTCTCTGGCAGCACCACGTCCTCCTCCTGGTGCTGCCTAATACGCAGCCTCTGGAGCAGGATCATCCATGCGCCTAAACTCTCCTGCCTGCCAGATACCATCCTCGGATATCCGTACCATCTCCGCCGCAAGCCCCGCAACCCCAGAGTAAGGAATATGCTCTAACCCCAATATGCGTAATTGTTGTACGGCCACCAGCTGCATTTGTGTTCAACAGTAAAAAAATAGTTATTTTTAAAACGTAACAATTAATACAATTAAATAAATCTAAATACGATAAATCTACAAATGCCTCGTACTGCCCGCGAGTGCTGAGTATCCTACATCCCTTGCGAGATGCAAAGTTGGGTTGCCGATCAATCGGCGTGTGATCCGATGATACCAGCGCATGTAATCCTGAATCGGAGTCAAATGGCTGACCACCGCTAAAGTGCCCAACCTGTGCTGCCAACGGTGGAGCTGGACACCCATGAAAGCTAGAAATGCATCATCAACGGTGGCCCGATCGTCCCGCTGGTAGTGTCGGAGCTCATGACGAACGTCAGGGGTTATACTTTGTGTATGCCCAAACTGTCGTAAGACGCGCTTGGGCATATGGTCCTCAACGATGTCCAGGTGTGTCAATGGACACCGCGACCTCCACAACCCCTGACCTGCCCTGCAAAAAGCCGGCAACCCATCAAATATAGTAGCGTACGACGTCCATATCAATAGTTGCAAAACATATATATACAAATTAGTGATCATCAAGTATGATCAAGCTGGTCCCGGAATGGAAGAATACTATGGTGCATATCCACATCCCGGTCAAAACCCACCATCCACCTCCTCGCATAAGGCATGTCAATATCGAGGTGATGCCTAGGTACGGGCTGAAAAGGCAGCATCCTCTCCCACACCCATAACTGTAAGCGATATTAATTTTTTAGTCGTCGTTTCAAGAGGTTTGTTTTCATTAAAGGAACGCACACTTAAAATATTACCTGGAGAAGAGAAAAAAATCCATACACATCGCTGACATGGCCAATAGATGCTCGGCATAGGCATCTGTAGAGGTACGCCAAAATAGCACCGCCCTATCTGTAGTCTCCCAAGCGGTCCAGATGCTTCAAGAAGGCCAAATATCGTAAGCTGACATAGGCACCCGATGAGTTCGGGAATAAGATGCCCCCGAATATAATAAGAAGGTACAAACGGGCATGACGGTCAACAACGCCCTGCTGATTGTGGTCCTCAATAGGAGGCTCTGCCTCCAAATAAGTGCAGAGTGCACTAATCTGCACCCGACTCTATCCCGATATCTGGCCCGCGGCATCAAGCACGAAATAGGCGAGCCTAGTCAACTCTGTCACCCATGTACTACTAGGAGGAGGCTTTTACTAATGTATAATGGCTCTCTATCTACCCGCAATCCAAACAGGACCTCCACATCCTGAAGTGTAATCGCGGCCTCACCGGTGCGAAGATAGAAGGTATGTGCCTCCGGCCTCCACCGCTCAACCATGGTTGTAATGAGCGCCCAATCATGTTGTACCCGACCAACAGACCCGCAATGATAGATACCGCCCCGAAACAATATATCTAAGACGCGGGAGTGTAGGGGCGCTCGCCTAAAAGAGCCCACGCTCTTTGCAGCCTAAGGGGATGGAGCCTAGTCGATATCCCTATAGTACCAACCCATAATAACTCTTACCTATTATTGTCTTGCAAAGACAATACTGATCTATCATCGGGCCTCGGGTAAATATTCGGATCCATGAAAGAGTCGGGTCTGTAGAAACTAAATTAGTCATTATTGTTGAAATTAAAGAGAAACTATATTAACTAATAAATCATTTGTAGGGAATATGTGAATTATGTTCTATTATATCTTGTGAATAATTAACATGGGATAAATAGTCTCACAAATAAATAAAGTAACAATGCCATAATTAACATAATAGGAGATTACTATATTATTTGTAACTAGTCTTTATGTACGTACGTTGCACGAATATTTCTTGTTAATTTTTATAATATTATTTATATTCTATTTGATAAGAAACTTGAAAAAATAATATCTAGTTATTATCTTGAGTACAATATTTATTTTGAATGTATAAAAATCAAATATTTACTGCCTCGCATGATTCTGAATATTTGATTTGGTAATTTTGTTATCAATCTTTAGTAAATAGTCTTTTCCAAAAATTATTTTCACTCTCAAACCAAATATTGGAAGAAAATAATTATTTTTCAGAATAACTTTCGTCATATTAAATGTGCAGTAAATTTAATATGTGATAGTAAGGACACGGGGTTTTGAATTATGTGATGGCAAAGACTTTTAAGTTAATTAGTTTGGGAATCGAAATTCAGTAGTAGTATTTGTTTAGAACTCTATTTTGAATATGTGATATATTTTTAGTTGACCAAATAGCCAACACAAATATGATAAAATTAAACTAAAAGAGTATATTCGTCGACCACATATTTTTCTAGAAACTTTGCATTTTATCGTTAACGTATCTATTTATGAAATTCATAATAATTTTTATTTCCGTGAACATAAATATTAAAAGAAGAACTTTAACTATTCTTTTTTAAGTTTAGTAGATTATATTTTTTATTTAACATATATATTCATGCTTTTAAAATAATATAAATTTAACAATTCATAATCAATTAACAAAATAAAAATTCATGAACAATTAACAAAATATCAATTCATAATCAATAATTAACAACTAATTAATTAATAATTGCATATTTTAAAAATAATAGTACATTACTGTATTAAACAATTCATAAACAATTAACAAATTAACAATTCATAAACAATTAACAAATTAACAATTCATAAACAATTAACAAATTAACAATTCATAAACATATAAAAAATAATAAATTAGCCAAAAAAAAGGGGAACAGTAGCAAAAGCTACCCAGTCCGATCAAGAATAAAAAAAATTGTTTTTTTTTTTTTTGAAAATTAACGACAATTAAATGTTAAACATGCTTAGAATATAATATATGTAACAAAATAATAACAAAAGTTCATAGTAGAAAACCTTAATCAAAGATTTTTGTAGGGTTATTTTAATCGAGTTGTATGCCGCTTTTTTCCACAATGCGAGCTTAGAATCTTGCTCCTTGACTTGAATATACCGAGAATCTAAACTTTCCCGACGAAAATTAATTGAAAACGACGTATTATGAAGTGGGTACCACCTTAAAATTGCCTCCAATGGTTTTGTTTTTAGTTTTTTTTGCCTGTGGAGGGACCAGTGGTGGAACCCGATGGGTTTTTATGGGGACTGCTATAGGACAGTATTTTATTGCGCTAAAGGAGAGATGGAACCGCTAAAGGTACTTTTGTACCAATTTTTTTTTTTTTGAGGTATTATGGTTCACTTGGGTTTTTATTGGGTCATTTTTGTTCCGGACTCCGGTTGTCCCACACCCAAAAACCCCCTCCCCCCCCCCCCCCACCAATGGGGTCATTTGCACTTTTGTCCCTATTTTGTGTTGGTCTTTAATTTTTGTCCCGTAAGGCAAATAATTTTTTTACGGAGAATAACTTTATATTTTGCATCTTAATATTCCACAAATTATACCAATTACCTTAAAAAATTTATGCCCCGCCAAACATAAATTCCATTTTGAAGGGCAACAGTTAAATATCAACCCGTTTAAACGAAAAAAAAAAAGACCAGCCCATTTGAAGGGAAAACCGGGCAATTTCTTCCCAGCCAATGTTTGTGATCGATTCTAACTTCACGTATGAGCTAAAACTTCCCTTTTTTGTATGAACATATTTTTTGAGAAACCTGAAGTAGTTCAACAGGCTGAAGACTTATGTGAGTGTTAAATAAATGTGGATTGAAATAATGGTCTAATTTTGTTCGATTATTCCATTTAATTGGGCTATAAATGATGAGCTCATTTGTTTAGCTCAAGATGTCATCTAATCTAAAAGGCCTAAATTGATAACATGTGTCAAATCAAATAAAAGAGCCAGTAGGATCCCACTAGTCAAAATTGTTACACCCCCAAAAAAAATTTGTGTTACCGAGACTACAGACGACTTAGTATGGGCCCACGGGAGGGTAAAGATATACAAGGATTAGGGATGAAGATTCCGTTATATATGTATAAGAATATCATATAGACGACAGTGGAGGCCATATGGTGTAAGTTGGTTAATACGTTACTTGACAAATAGCCCTCGTAACCGTAAGTTAATGTGGGGCCCGCATGTCGGGATTTTATAAAGGGCATATGACAAGTTATATGAATAGTACATAGGAAGTTTAGAAAGTCTTAAGAGGGACACTTAAGCCAAATATGAGCATAAGCACTCCAAAAGGATGATTTAAGGATACGTTTTCGGGTGATCTATCTTTACGAGGCCAACACACCATTATACGTTGAGAATTTAGGAAAACACAAAATATGACAGTTGTAGATAATTGAAATACTTTTCCAACCATAGGTCGTGGGCCTTCATGCGACATAGGGATAAAAAGTTATGGACGTTTTAAGGAGGAAAGGTCAAACTGGCAGTGGGCTTGGCCCAACCCGACTCCAAGTCGGGTCAGGCCCACTTCCTTGGCTATTTAAGGAAAATTTTCACCCATTATCTTCCTCATTGCATGCCACAATATCTAGAATATTTTAGAGAGAGAGAGAGTGAGGAGAGATAGAGAGATAAAGCAAGGGTTCGATCAAGTTCGAGGCCCCGAATCCCGAGGCTCATGAAGGATAAAGTGTAATACGAGTTGTCGTCGTCGTTTCAAGCTAAATATTCAGCTTGGGGGATGATATTTTCGTGGTTGATCTGCTGCTAAGGTATGTATTATTTTCTCATCTTTGTTATTCAGATGATTATGTGGAGATTTAACGGATTAAAGTGTTAGAAATATAGTTATAATTATCGTATACCGAATATTAAGGCGTTGTGGTTTAGGGGTTGTTTTGGATAGAATTGTAAGATGAGTTTAGTCATATTATTGTTGTAAATTGTTAGATTTGTTGTTGTTGTTGGTTATTAGCTTAATTTGGAATTGTTGGGTTGGTAGGATTATAGGGGAGATGCTGTCCAAATCCCGTTAGGCGACAGAGTAAATGATTAGTTCGAATAATCTTGTTGGCCTAGTCTTAATCCCTATATTGTTGATGGTATTTTAGTTGACTAAGCTCGGGAAGGGACTCGAGGATTATCTTGAGGCATAAATAAGGTATGTAAGGCTAACCCTTCTTTCATATTTTGGCATGATCCCTTTTATATGACTCCTAAAGAACGTAAAACATAAGTACTCTATTCTTAGTTGGATTTGGAGTCGATATCCAATGTCTTGTTTCGTTCATGCTATACTCTTGTTGATAATTCGAAGGAAGCTTTTGCGATACATTATACTTACATGTTCACTACAAAGTAAATGGTAAATGAAGGAAACTCTAAAACTTGTTCTCAAAATCTCTCTAAAGGGAGTTGTAATAGAAACCACTCTGAAAGGGGTGCAATGTTTTGTAACTTCATTACATATTCATACTGTATATCATATGTATTGTTATTGTTCTACCTGATCAGTTGGATTATGATATTCTTAAGCCGGAAGCGGCTGCCCGAAGGGGCCACCCTAGCTAAGCCCGAAGCGGCTGCCCGAAGGGGCCATCATGACTACGCCGGAAGCGGCCGTCCGAAGGGACTATTGTGTTATTAGCCGGAAGCGGCTACGAGTAGGATATTCTATATTTATATTGTGTATGCTAGAATTTGTGTAAGGGTCCATATGACATGGTTCAAAGTGCTGTTCCAAGTTACTCCCAGGTTGCTTTCTAAACTTGCTTACTGTTACGTTTTTCCTTGTTTTATAATTCAGTATTGCCTTACATATTCAGTACATATTCCGTACTGACCCCCTTTATTCGGGGGCTGCGTTTCATGCCCGCAGGTTCAAGGATGCGGTTAAACGATCCAGCCACCTAGGAGGAGTCAGCATTTAGAGTCAGACAGCTCCACTTGCTTCGGAGACTGTTCCTGTTTTGGTATAATTTTGTTTGTATACATTATGGGCACGACGGGGCCCTGTCCTATCACTTATGCACGGTCATACTCTTCTAGTAGTCTACGGACAGCGTGGGTGTCATGGATACTGTCTGGCCTTGCCGGCCATTGTTTTGTTGTGCAGAAGTATCGGCAGTCTCGTTGGCTTGCCTTGTGATATGTTACGTATATATAAGTATGTTTTGAGATGTTTTAAGTTACAGATGGACTATGGTATTCTATTTACAGCTTTCAAACTTAGTTAAATAGACCCTATTGAATGCCATGTTTGAGTACATGTAACATAAGTTGGGTTATCGGGTAGGATAAGCTCGGTCACTCGTCATGTCCCTAGGTTGGGTCGTGACAAAAATGATACGACATGCCTCATCAAATTAAAGGCCAATTAAAATATGCCACGTGTACAAGTTACGTGTTCTGACCAATCAAATATCTTCATGTCAACTTCAATCTAATTGACCAAAAGATATTCGTCCTTATCACATCTTATTTTCATAATTCAGAAAAGGGGCCAGAATTCTAACAAGAAGCCAAAGAGAGCTTGTGATCAAACGCCGCAGATTTCTCCACAAGCTACAAGCATCCAAGCACTTAAGTATTTTTCTACAAGTTCTCAAGATCAAGACCACCAAATTCAAGATCAAGCGTCAAGCCCCTTGAATTCAAGTACAAGTCAAGATCAAGATCGAGACCACGAAATTCAAGATCAACCCTCATGCTCCTTAAATCAAGTACAAGTGAAGATCAAGATCAAGTCCACAAAAATCAAGATCAAGCTTTAGGCCCTTGAATTCAAATTTAAGTCAAGGCCAAATCCATCAGTTAAAAATCAAGCTTAAAAACCCTTGAATTTATTTTAGAAAGGAAGAATCGGAGAAATCATAGTGTCACACCCCAACCTTGGTGAGGCGTGATTGGCACCCGACACCTTACGGGACCGAGCGAACCAGGCTGTAACTCACATCGTCTATGTCTCGAATGGAAAAATAAGGCCAAGGTGGCCAACTATGAATATAATATCATGAATGAGTATATGTACGATAGACCCACGATGCCGACATATCAACTGACAAAAATAAGACTAGATGTACATAAGAAACTGTCTGTAAAGCCTCTATGAACATGAGTGAAGTATGTATGTCGGGACAGGGCCCTCGACATACCCGTAATACACAAAAACACATATGAAATCCCAGACTCGACAATACTCTAGAAAGAAGTGGAGCTCAGACGTTCTCTCTTT